>NC_141688.1:192709902-193349485 GCF_964263255.1 Lissotriton vulgaris | reverse complement strand
CCGTTGCATTGTAAATGCTTGTTCTACTTTGCAGCTATTGTATAAATAAATGCACATACCTGCTCTCCATTCAATAATCCACTAATCGCCCCTCTGTTTTGGCCAAAGAGAAGACTAGATTCTATCATGGGAAGGTTGGTAAATATTTTGTAGTCAATGTATGGTTAATCCTATGTTGTACAACTTTCATCTTGCTTTTTAACACTATCACAGGTTACTGATAAATATTCTGTTTTAATAGGCTCCATTTGTATTTTTAGGGCTGATCCGTGATCCGATTTACCACATTCTGCATCATGGGAGATTGAACCTGTCGAGCATTGTGCATGGTGTCGCGGATAAGCGGGTTATGCCTCTTTATTCAGCTCGAGCCCTTACAGACCTGCAAGGGGGACAGAGCGCATCCCAAGGGGGAAGCTTCATGGCAGTGGAAAAGTGCTGCTAGACTGGAAGGTGCATTCTGGGAGATTGGAGAGGAAGTGGCTGAGCAGTGACAGTGGAAACCTCTCTACATTTGCAGACCTTGGGCTCCTGTTTCATTATTAGTGTTTTAATTAATATATTGAATGATGAAACTCCATAAATACATTTAAAAAAATTAAAAATTTAATTTCTGGAGGACCCTGCTGTGTCTAAGGCCTAGTAGGTACAGAGGAGTTATGTGTTAAGAACATTTTATGAACAAGTAGCATCAAAGGATTAAGAGTGTTAAGACCCGTAATGGGTCCTAATGTTTGTAAGTTTAGAGTCGGGGTTCGGATTGGAGGTAGATTTAAGGTTTGTATATTAGATTACATTTATTATACAGGAAAAGTTTTGAATTAGGGTAGGTATTGATAAGGATGTTTGAAAGACTAATTATCAGAGTTTGGTTACTACTTCTCCATTGTGAGTTCTTCATAGAACGATTTCTTTATAACCAACATTGGTCTAGGTTGCGGGCTGGGGGTGTCTTTGGAATTCACTCCTTTTAAGTTTGTTTGTGCAAAGTAGAAACCATGGCACACATATCAAGCAGTAACTGGTTTGAATACTGGAGGCAACGCCAGTAAAGCAAATTGAATCATCAGAGGATGATGTTGGATGAAAATATGTACTGTGTATGCTGTTTGTCAGCAGTATTCCCCGCAACGGCTCCTTTCTCCTTGTCGGCCTGAATATAAATGAGACAAGATTAAATGGCGAGGAGAAAACCTATAGAACATGCTAATGAATGCTCACTCGCGGCAGACATATTGGAACTGCAAGGAAGCTGTATTTATGTACGAGTTATGGGCGTGTTTTTATCGCTCAGGAAAGAAATATATGCATACTGTCAGAGAGCGGGAAGGCTCATTGTCAATGATCTGAGTGGATGCCCTCTCCAATAAGATTGGGTCGATGAGCGATACGGCTCCTTTAGAGAACGCTCTCGCGGCCACTAGCTTCATTGAGCGGGATCTCCAGTTTCAAGGTGTGACCGTGAGCAATAGTTATAATTTGGAGTTTTTTTAATAAATATTTTTTATTGGTTTTAAAATAACGAATACAAACATGCAACACATACTGGAGATACATAACAGTAGTGTATGTCAATATATGAAGTTATGTACAAACAGCCCTCTTATCCAGGAGGAGGGGGTGTTTGGAGAGGATTAGACAAATGAAAGGAGGGGAATCGTGATACATCATGGCCTGCAGAATTGTGGCATGGGAGTGCAATGCAAGTGGGTAAGGACAGCAACAAAGAGGGACAGGGGCTTCAGGGGAGGTGGGCACCTCAAGGGCCTAGGGTGTTAGTCACCAGTGGCTTTATGTCGGGGACCAGCCATATCCGGGTAGTCCAAGTGCCCACTTAGGGGAGCAACGCGTATTGTTGTCATGGAATGGCAGTGGGGATCTTGTTTTCTGGAAGGATTTTATTAATTTATAAAGTTTTCATTTAGGGTGTTTTTCAGTGTTCTGCGGGTGAGAATTAAGTAATGGGGCACAAAGGTGACAATGAGACCAGAAGTACTTCCCTTTGGTGTTTTAACTCAGCCCTTCATTGGTTTGCGTTTCATATTCTCTGCAGCTGTTGCATGATCTAATAGAGGAAGGCTTTACCAGTAGCAGCATTGCTACAGTGACGCGGTCTCTTCCTTGATGGCTCTTCTGAACACCATTGATGAATTTTACAGAATGAAAAGGAAGTAAGTGATTCATTCGCTGCTGTAGTAAGTGGCAACTTCTAGATCATGTACTTGATCCCAGCAGGGCTAGCGTAGCATTCCATCCCTACGAGGCCGATACTTTGAGTATAATTGAGTCGAAAACCTTTTATTGACAGCATAAAAAATTTCAATTTATCATTCGTGTTGTTCGTCAACCAAAAATGTTCCTTTTTGTTACTATTCACTGTATTGCAACTCTTTCCCAGCCTTCCCTTCTTCCAAGCCAAAGATTTGTTGCAAGCACACCATACTTCATTTCAGATAACATCCTCTTAAAAGCCCTGCAAATTTGAACCATTTTTCTTGTTCAGCTGATTTTATTACTGGAGGTGTCAGACCTCCACACACAATGCATCAGTGCTTTTGTCTTTTGTCTCGGTGAGAGGATATTAAGCTCGCCCATATCAGATACCATGGCTCTTTATTTTTTTCTGTCTACACCCGGCATTATCTTTGTACTGCTGCTACTTGTCATCAATTGGCTTAACTGCCCTGTCATCCGTTGGCGCCCAGGAGATCACTTTTTTATTCTGTCCCAGCTTAAGCCAGACCTTGCATCCCCAGACTGAGGCTACATTTCCAAAATGTGTGGCTCTACCCCAGTCCCACTTCAAGAAACTGATGCACAGACAGTTGGTGCTGATGAACCCCCCTCTCCATCACTTTTGGATCCACCCTCCTCCTTACAAGGACTCAAGCCCACCAACGTCCCCGGCATTAGACTTGGTCTGTGGAAACTCTAAATATGCATCTGTCATGGTCTCAATATGAGAAGTAAGGAAGTGAGCTGCTGAGGTTTAATTTAATATAATTGTACGCTGCGCGGGCCATGTAATTTAGACAAATCCTCCCCCAAGCTGCGCGTCTAAAGAGTTGAGCTCTTGCATTCCGCGAGTCAACCGCAGCGGCTGTTGCTGCCAGTATCCCAAGCGCGTTGAGCAGAGGACGCTGGTCTGTCGGCCAACAGATTTGTTCTCCCTATTACCATATGACGTAACCTTATTCATTCAGACACACTTGGGTGCCATGACTGCAAAGTATATAGAGAGAGTAGGGCTGGCCGGTTGGCCATCACTTGGTTGGGAGCCAATAGGAGCCCTGGACAATGCTTTAAATAGTTTGCCATTGTAATTTGCAACGTCCGATTGTAGTCATGACTGAAATTGTACCGAAAAAAGAACCACATTTGGGGGTGGTTTAATTGCAGAACCCCAGAACATTTTACTAAAGAAATTTGAAAATCTGCTGGCAAAAAAAGTCCCAGAATTTACAGACAAATGCAAAGATGAACCCATAATACATCAATACCTCTTGGCCTGGCTCTGTAGTGAAGAGCGCTCATTATCCGCTGTATGCCTGTAAAGAAAAGGACGGGGGGGGGGCACCTACAAATAGGGGCACAATAAGTAAACTTTAAGTCCAGGTCTGGCGCAACTTTAAGTAACTGACTAATTGGAAAATATGGTTTATTTTATGTACCAAATCTTATAAAAGTGTCCTAAAGCAAAGTGTACGTTTTTACAAGCTTGTTTTGCCTTTCTAATAGCCAGTGCGATATTAACAGGTTTAGTTGTTTAGTAATATTATTAGTTTTGAGGGCATTATATATATTTCTCTGCATCCCAGAATATTCTAAGTAAAGAATAATCCAATTTCTACAAATGTAAATAGTACACAAACTGTTCAGGCTAAATATATCCAAGGAATAAAATATCCAAGGATAGTTGTGAATTCCACATATGAGGGGCAATCATTATAAGTACTAAAACTGAGGCACCATTTTTTAATATGCTATGACGTCCCTGGAAGACAGTGCAGAGAGCTGGTGGGACTGGATCCTAAGGCTGAAAATAGGGTACATCTCAACATTTTTGGACATGAGCCCATGCTCATCTGGAACAACAGCAGCCTCTTGCGTTTGAGGGGCAGTGGGACACTTTCTATGGGTGTCCTTGGCCCCTAGTTCAAGAAGTCTTGAGAGTGGTATAGACTGTATTTACTGTAGATCCTTTAGGACTGCATGATTTTGCTTTGGGTGTGGACAGGATGGACACACAGCTGTGAATTGAACAGTGCACCCAGTTTGTTGTAAATGTTTGTGATAGTAATGGGGCTTCCTGCAAGGCAAGCTGAAGGCTAGCCTGCTACTCCCAGAGTTATCCAACTTTTTTCTAAAGCACAAGTCCCTGTCCCTCATCCAATAAGGAATGTCACCTAAGTGGTGTGTAACGTGACCCGCTCGCCAATTAACTCTTTAAACAGAGCAGGACCTAGCCACCATCTGCATACAGATGGAACTCATTGCTGGAAGGTGTATATTTCCTCCTCAGACTTTGACCCAGAGCAGGAGGAAGAAAGATAGAAAAGGGAGAAAAAATGAGAAAGTGAAGGACAGGAAACATTGACAAAGGAGGGAGAAATCAGGGATTTAAAAGCCTTCAAGAGTGAGATGAATATAGAGTGTCAGTGGTGGAAGAAAGAGGTGTTCAGTGGAAACACAGCTAGGCAGTATGCAGTGTTTTTAGCAACCATGGCTTTTGGCAGGGCCTGTGGGCTAATGCCAAGAACAACTTTGAATTTGTGTTTTGTTACAAATTAAGCACTAGTTGTGTTCTATCACCAGTGTTGGGGCGCACATATTTTCTACACAGTATATTTTTAATAGACTAAAATGGTTATTTAAGCTTTCAATGGAACATTCCAAATTTCTCCTTGTGCATCAACAGTGGTGTATGTTTATGAATGCTAATGCATTTGAAATATAACAAACTTAACTAATGCTGATACTCTTTTGGTATGTAGCGTTTTTTCACAATTACAGCCTTCTGGCTGCTATATTTGCAAACGTATATTTTTCACAGTCCAAAACCCAGTAACCTGAGAAAGTTCTCACTGAGCGCGACAGAAGGTAGCAGAAATAGTCGAGCCACTATGCAAAGTTCTCTGTAGCAGATGCCAAACTTGTAGGATGTGCTTCTTGGCTTGAACATTCCATGCCCTCTTTCCTGCTGCCTAATCAAATCCCTACTCTTCAGTAAAGTTTCGCAGTTTGATGGAATTTGATGACCAGCTTTCTGAAATGGTTAACAGAAGTGGTGCCTTCAGGCGTGGCTGTGGGCCTTGAGATCCAGCATTTGTCTCTCGAGTGTAAGGGGCCTAGTCCGTTGAATCCCTGGGGCCAAGTCTATTGATGTGATGTGATGAAATGTGTAGTAACCACTAGGGCACTAACATACCACAATTCTGCGTCTTTTGCACGTTACGCGCCTGGCACACCTGGTGAGTATTCGCAGCAGTGGGTAAAGGACAGAGCAAAAGGCCCATCTCCCAGGAGCCCTCCAGGTGAGAATAGATTTCCTTTTGAATCAGTCTTTTCTCCACTGAACAGAGACTTCCTTCCAGAAGGTTGAGGTGAAATTCTCTTCATTAGAAGTCCTAGCTGTACCCGCGCTCACCTAGTACGTGGATTTGCAGTTGGGCCCTTGTTAATCCACAGGATGGTGTATAAGTAATGAAGCATATATATATATATATATATATATATATATGGGGCTTCATACCCTTTTGTTGGGGACGAAGCGGACTATCAGACGGGTAGCAAGCTACTCCATGAGTTGTACGTGTTGTCATCGCTGTAGGAAGCCCTTTAATGTCCTGCGTCGCGTCTTGGGATGCAGCACCAGCAGTGTGATGGACAGGGAGGTGTGAGAGGTGGTGTGGGTATAATTTACTCCACAGGCCCCTTAGGAGGTGTCATAGTTTCTTTTATGCTTTAAGCTCATATCTTATGCTGTCTACAGCAGGGGGTCAGCCACTCTCTCAAATGATGCAAGTCTGGGAGAAGGCGAGGCGGGAGGAGGAGGAAAGGGGAAGGAGGCAGAGATCTACCTGGATGGTCAACATTATCAGAAGATCAGCTGGGAAGGAGAGTATGAGGGTTCAAACACATAGGCAGCTAGACAGCGCCAATCTGGCTAAAGTGGTACCGAGGTGCTTGATGCATGTTTCGCCACACTCTACAGATTCCAAATGTTTGCTTGGCTGTTTCTTTTCTTTCAATTTTAATTGACATAAATATGTAGTACATAAATGTCCTCAAATGTTTACGCAACATCTCAGTATAGTAGAGATAAATTCATTGGCAAATCTAATTTCGCCTTTTCGCGAAAGAAACCTAAAGAGCAGACCTTGTCGCAATAAGTTACCTCTCCTTTGTAATTCAGCCTTCCAAAGGCCTTACCACTGAGTCTTGTCTCTTTATCTTTAGCATCACGAGATCTACACTTTAATAGCAGGATATGAGAGTGAAAGAGAAATATCTGCAGTGTCACTAGTCTAGAGATTTTAATTCCCCAACAACTTTTTTGTGGTGCTCAACAACCCCAGTATATACTTTTTTTTTATTCCTAGAAAAGAATAGCTGTTACTGTTAACTTGAAAGAAAGATGGTATGTACTTTGAAAAGTCAAACGTATTGCCGGTCATAGTGCAGCTATTAGAACCATTAGGACATGTATTAAATTCAACCCCAGAAGGTCTCCAAGAAGCAGCTCTTTTAAGATACTGGTTGTAACTCAGTCAAGCGGGGAACTCAGACTCGATTTGACTATTTGTAGGGTATTTGATAACTCAAGCTCAACTGTATCAAGAGATGAGGCAGACGCAGCTGATGGAGTGAAGGGATGAGGCGGACGCAGCTGATAGAGTGAAGGGATGAGGCAGACGCAGCTGATGGAGTGAAGGGATGAGGCAGACGCAGCTGATGGAGTGAAGGGATGAGGCAGACGCAGCTGATGGAGTGAAGGGATGAGGCGGACGCAGCTGATGGAGTGAAGGGATGAGGCAGACGCAGCTGATGGAGTGTAGGGATGAGGCAGACACAGCTGATGGAGTGAAGGGATGAGGCAGACGCAGCTGATGGAGTGAAGGGATGAGGCAGACGCAGCTGATGGAGTGAAGGGATGAGGCAGACGCAGCTGATGGAGTGAAGGGATGAGGCAGACGCAGCTGATGGAGTGAAGGGATGAGGCAGACACAGCTGATGGAGTGAAGGGATGAGGCAGACGCAGCTGATGGAGTGAAGAGATGAGGCAGACGCAGCTGATGGAGTGAAGGGAAGAGGCAGACGCAGCTGATGGAGTGAAGGGATGAGGCAGACGCAGCTGATGGAGTGTAGGGATGAGGCAGACGCAGCTGATGGAGTGAAGGGATGAGGCAGCCGCAGCTGATGGAGTGAAGGGATGAGGCAGCCGCAGCTGATGGAGTGTAGGGATGAGGCAGACGCAGCTGATGGAGTGAAGGGATGAGGCGGACGCAGCTGATAGAGTGAAGGGATGAGGCAGACGCAGCTGATGGAGTGAAGAGATGAGGCAGACGCAGCTGATGGAGTGAAGGGATGGAGTAAAGGGATGAGGCAGACGCAGCTGATGGAGTGAAGGGATGAGGCAGCCGCAGCTGATAGAGTGAAGGGATGAGGCAGACGCAGCTGATGGAGTGAAGGGATGGAGTAAAGGGATGAGGCAGACGCAGCTGATGGAGTGAAGGAATGAGGCAGACGCAGCTGATGGAGTGAAGGGATGAGGCGGACGCAGCTGATGGAGTGAAGGGATGAGGCAGACGCAGCTGATGGAGTGAAGGGATGAGGCAGACGCAGCTGATGGAGTGAAGGGATGAGGCAGACGCAGCTGATGGAGTGAAGGGATGAGGCAGACGCAGCTGATGGAGTGAAGGGATGAGGCAGACGCAGCTGATGGAGTGAAGAGATGAGGCAGACGCAGCTGATGGAGTGAAGAGATGAGGCAGACGCAGCTGATGGAGTGAAGGGATGAGGCAGACGCAGCTGATGGAGTGAAGGGATGAAGGGATGAGGCAGACGCAGCTGATGGAGTGAAGGGATGAGGCAGACGCAGCTGATGGAGTGAAGGGATGAGGCAGACGCAGCTGATGGAGTGAAGGGATGAGGCAGACGCAGCTGATGGAGTGGAGGGATGAGGCAGACGCAGCTGATGGAGTGAAGGGGTGAGGCAGATGCAGCTGATGGAGTGAAGGGATGAGGCAGACGCAGCTGATGGAGTGAAAGGATGAGGCAGCCGCAGCTGATGGAGTGAAAGGATGAGGCAGACGCAGCTGATGGAGTGAAGGGATGAGGCAGACGCAGCTGATGGAGTGAAGGGATGAGGCAGACTCAGCTGATGGAGTGAAGGGATGAGGCAGACGCAGCTGATGGACTGAAGGGATGAGGCAGACGCAGCTGATGGACTGAAGGGATGAGGCAGACGCAGCTGATGGAGTGAAGGGATGAGGCAGCCGCAGCTGATGGAGTGTAGGGATGAGGCAGACGCAGCTGATGGAGTGAAGGGATGAGGCAGCCGCAGCTGATGGAGTGAAGGGATGAGGCAGCCGCAGCTGATGGAGTGAAGGGATGAGGCAGCCGCAGCTGATGGAGTGAAGGGATGAGGCAGCCGCAGCTGATGGAGTGAAGGGATGAGGCAGCCGCAGCTGATGGAGTGAAGGGATGAGGCGGACGCAGCTGATAGAGTGAAGGGATGAGGCAGACGCAGCTGATGGAGTGACGAGATGAGGCAGACGCAGCTGATGGAGTGAAGGGATGAGGCAGCCGCAGCTGATGGAGTGAAGGGATGAGGCAGACGCAGCTGATGGAGTGAAGGGATGAGGCAGACGCAGCTGATGGAGTGGAGGGATGAGGCAGACACAGCTGATGGAGTGAAGGGGTGAGGCAGATGCAGCTGATGGAGTGAAGGGATGAGGCAGACGCAGCTGATGGAGTGAAGAGATGAGGCAGACGCAGCTGATGGAGTGAAGGGATGAGGCAGACGCAGCTGATGGAGTGAAGGGATGAGGCAGACGCAGCTGATGGAGTGAAGGGATGAGGCAGCCGCAGCTGATAGAGTGAAGGGATGAGGCAGACGCAGCTGATGGAGTGAAGGGATGGAGTAAAGGGATGAGGCAGACGCAGCTGATGGAGTGAAGGGATGGAGTAAAGGGATGAGGCAGACGCAGCTGATGGAGTGAAGGGATGAGGCAGCCGCAGCTGATGGAGTGAAGGGATGAGGCAGCCGCAGCTGATGGAGTGAAGGGATGAGGCAGACGCAGCTGATGGAGTGAAGGGATGGAGTAAAGGGATGAGGCAGACGCAGCTGATGGAGTGAAGGGATGGAGTAAAGGGATGAGGCAGACGCAGCTGATGGAGTGAAGGGATGAGGCAGCCGCAGCTGATGGAGTGAAGAGATGAGGCAGACGCAGCTGATGGAGTGAAGGGATAAGGCAGACGCAGCTGATGGAGTGAAGGGATGAGGCAGACGCAGCTGATGGAGTGAAGGGATGAGGCAGCTGCAGCTGATGGAGTGAAGGGATGAGGCAGACGCAGCTGATGGAGTGAAGGGATGAGGCAGGCGCAGCTGATGGAGTGGAGGGATGAGGCAGACACAGCTGATGGAGTGAAGGGGTGAGGCAGATGCAGCTGATGGAGTGAAGGGATGAGGCAGACGCAGCTGATGGAGTGAAGAGATGAGGCAGACGCAGCTGATGGAGTGAAGGGATGAGGCAGACGCAGCTGATGGAGTGAAGGGATGAGGCAGACGCAGCTGATGGAGTGAAGGGATGAGGCAGCCGCAGCTGATAGAGTGAAGGGATGAGGCAGACGCAGCTGATGGAGTGAAGGGATGGAGTAAAGGGATGAGGCAGACGCAGCTGATGGAGTGAAGGGATGAGGCAGCCGCAGCTGATGGAGTGAAGGGATGAGGCAGCCGCAGCTGATGGAGTGAAGCGATGAGGCAGATGCAGCCATCCCTGCCTCTGTCTGATTTCCTTAGATGGTCAAGAAGCTTGAGGCAGCTCCTTCAGATCCGTGCAGTGCGTCCGCTTGCCTGTCCAGGGCGATTCATCTTGAAGGAGGCCGCACATCTCCTTGAACAGCTTTTGAAGCTTACCTAAAATATCTGAACTGATGAGCACTGTCAGGGCTCAAAGCTAGTCTGGCTCAGAGGATCAGGTCATTTGGTATCTGAATCTCTACAGCGCCGAAGGTGAGGTAAAAGCAGCCTCCATTCTCTTTGTCTACCCAAAATCTTGTAAATACCTCTGCAGGGAGGACTTCAAGGAGATTCGTTGAAAAAAACAGAAATTGTTGGGTCTAAACTCAAGGTACAAAATGTGATCTAAATCCTCTAGAAACAACGCAGCCACAAGCCACATCCCTCTCTCAGTAATTGCCATGTACATCCACACCTCTCAGTCCCCGGTGATAGCTGCCTGCGAGGCAGGTTATAGACATGTAATTGGTGTGAAAACAGGAACAACACAGATGCATTCCAGCCGTTTGTTGGGATTCGTGCGCCCCACAGGGAAGCAATTAATAACATGGAATGAGACGCAGCGCCAAGCGAACCAGGCGCTGTTATAAGACACACGAAATATTCAGTACTGTGGCAAAATAGGTGGAAAGCGGGAAAGATGGCCCTCTCGAGTAGGCAGGGAAACCACCTAAAATGCATTAAAATCTGAAAAACATGATGGGGCTAGACTGGGGGAGGGGGGGTGCAGGCAGATGCAGATGGATGTCTCACTCCAAAAGATGCATAGTGTTACACCGCCGATCAAAGCAGTAGATTTATTTTGCTCTACAACACATAAATAAATGGCATCCTATGAAAAGTGGAGCCCCCCGCCTGTGAACGTACTCATTTCATAATTTTGTTTGCACGCCCAAAATAATCCTGTTCAACTCCCCATCTAAGAGATTCAGAGCGCCCCCTCAGACAAAGAAACCACAGAATATTCTCCATTTCCCTTGGGCCCTGGGATCGGCATGCATGTGATGTACATGTGCACTGCGGCCACATGGGCACCCGTGCATGGGACTGCCATCCCACCGCCCTCTGGTGTACAACACTCTTATTTCTAATTCAAAAACCAGGATTTAGCTCTAAATTAAGCTTTTGTGACGTCAGTTGAGCCACATGCTGGCGAACCTGGGTGCACAGAATTTCTACTTTTGCATTTTAATGTATTTATTTATACATAGTTGACATCATTAGCCTATTATATCAGACTGGATGTTGTAACACAGTTACCCCAGTTCTCACGTATTTATTTTTGGGAACCCCTGCTTCTTCCGTACCGTAACATTTGATTTGAATTCTCATGCTTCAATCTTGAACTAATATTAGTTTCATTTTATGTTCATTTTTAAGTGTTAGTCTATATGGAATCTTTTAAATGTCAACATTCTTAAAGGCACAAATGTTATAAAACCTATTCGAAAATATAATTTATTTTGGTATTATCAAAATTTGGTATTATTAAATGCGTTAATTTTTTTGTGGGGGGAGGGGGTGTAGTTGCAACATGTATTTTGTGCTTACTTGCCATTTTAACCTTTATTTAGCAGAGCTGCCTGTGTCTCTCTCTCTCCAATACTTGATTTGCTGCCCCTCTCGCCGGACACCCACACACTTATGCATATGAAATTAATATCTCTGCATCCTCAATGTGAAGGAGCCATTTTTCCGGCCCTACAGTTTAAAGACCAAATCAACCTTTAACAATTCACCCAAGGACGTAAGTGAAATATGATCTCCGGCGCTAATAGGCTTCCGTCCAGGAAATGTGGAACTAAATATGCAGAAGATAAATTGTGCGATACAAGAAGCGGGCTGTCGCTGTGAATTTGGCCACGACAGCTGACGTGCACTTGGTGAGGCCACTTCGTTATACAGTGGACTATGCAATACTCCCAAAACACTAGTATTTGAACTCAATAAAACGTCTCACCTTTGTGCAGTTTGGTTCTGAAAGTACAAGGGGGGAAGTGTTCCTACATGTTTGTTAAACCTCATCAATTAATTGGTCTATGTCCGTAGCGCCACAGGCCTAAAAACATTTTCAGAGTGCAAGGCGCTAAACGTTACCTTATCAGAGAATGCAGAGATTGTGTGCCCGTTTAGGAAAGTTGGTTTGTATTTACAATTCAGAGTTTACACTCATAAACGTATTTGTTCACCCATATTATTACACCAGTATGATGTGATTGAAGAAGTGAGCAAATAAGCTGGCAGGGGTGGGGGGATGGGTGTTGGGTGTTCTTGGGGAAGGATGTTAAGACTGTATGTAGTTGTACGCAAAATGGGAGCGACCCTCCTGAAAATTGGTGAGGGTCTTGGGAAAGGGGTGTCTCGAAAGGAAAAATCTAGATTATCCATTGAGAAAACGAAGAGCTTTAAAGTCAGTTTTATTTTTGTTTGCATTTAGGACTGCATACATGTACATGACGTGCATTTACGTATGCAAATACCATGAATTTGCGGCAGGTGGAACTTGGACGGCTTTTTCAGAATCAGACCTAGCATCCTGAATCCTGGCAGCTAAAGAGAGCAGCCAAGGGGGAGACTGACGAGAAATATATAAACCTGCATCCGCTCTGCTGGTTTACTCCACTCGCCTCTCTGCAGACTTGTCCCGATGGGCCACCGTACCCTGCCTCGCGGCAGGCTCCCCTCGGAAACATCGCGATAACATCTGAATATCGGCTCAGCAGGACGTGATAAGCCCGCGTTCCTTTGTTCGGGCCTTTATTTCCAGTGATTGCATTACTGAGCTAAACATAAAAGTGCCAGGTGCGGCTAATGTGCCCAGGGTCTGACAGATGATGCTATTACAAAGAGTGATAACAGCATGTACGGTTTATAAAAAACAAAAAGCCCAGAGTCCCAGTGTAGTTTCAGGAGGATTCACTTTTGAGTGTGGCATTGGTATCCTGTTGAAGTGTGTCTATGCCACGGTGAGGACGAGGCTAGCAAAAGAACCCTTTTATAGAATCATTGACCATGAACCTATTTCTTTTCAATCTAGTTAATGAAAAGTTTAGTTTACCTCTGTAAAGCCTCAGAGTTGCATTCTAGTACAGCCCTCCAGCAGCAATCAGTGTCTGCTACCTAGGGTTAGGAGGCAATTTTTCTAGTTGAGGTGGTGTTTCTAAAGGACAAGGAGGTGCATTTTTTTCTTATATTTTTTCATACATTTTAAAAAGGAAACTAAATTTGAGTGCGTCAAGAAAACTCAGAGCAGTGCTGGAAATCAACGAATGGTGGTGGGGCAACGTAAGGTGCTTAAAGTCCAGCAGGGTTCCACCTGTACGGTCAGATAGCTAATATATTCGTCCAACACATAGCTACTCCATGGTAAACATGTTGATTGTGTATATTAAAAACCAGAGGTTAATTTCCAACCCCTTGCTGGTCTCCTGTGTGCACAGTGCAATACACCCCCTTGGTTTGCGCTCCCTAAAATATCTTGTATTGTAAACATCAGGCCCACAGACGCTCTTCACAGACTGTCGCCAGCTATTTTTGCTCAAAATGGCACCTAATGGAGCCAGGAAGTAATCAATACGTGTACAAATCTCCACGGAGCACGCCACATGAAATATTCATCCCCCTGATCGGTCTTTTGGAAAATATCAATTTTCATATTAGCAATGCATTATCGAAAAACCCTGTTTCGTGCCTTATTTTAGATGTTTGCCTGAAAGATAAAAATTATGGTTTTTTTCGTTTCAATTTGGGCTTAAACATATGTTTTTGCATTTAAAATTGGTAAAAGCAGCTCACGGCATATGGGATCCTTCGACGGTGCTTTAAAGTTGTAAGACTTTGATGCAGGATGTGGGAGCAGGAGCCCAAAAATATTGCATTTTTATGGGCTAATAAATAAATGATGTCCCTGTATTCCACTCTGTGGGGTGATTCATTGCAGTGTTGCTGGCCATTTCTTTGAAATCTGTTGGGATGGTGCCTGCTTTATTTAATGGCGTGACAGCGAGCAGGGCTGTTTACAAGCCTTCACAGCTGCTCTTAGCTTTTAGGCCAGGATAGGTCTTTTCATGAGGAAGGAAGTGAGTCGTGGACCAATCTCCCCCTAGCAAGTGCCGTAGCTGCTAAAACCAGTCATTCAGGCCAGCCTTCGCTCCCTAAGTGGAAATAATTGAAATTATAAAAAACCTATGTCGATTTGTCTTATTTTGGCATCTTGGGTGCAGTTTTCAATTATCGAAGGACCGCCACATAGAGTTATAGATTTTTGGGTGTCCTCTTTCACGGACGATCAATTTTTTCTTCTTCTTCTAAATCTATGAAGATCCTGTTATCGAGCTTCTTAATGCATGGTGCGGTCGGGGGCACACGCATGATTTCATTCCGACTTGTCGCATCAAGTGATTGTCAGTCTGTAGTGGGACCAGCTACAAAACACTCAACGTCAATAACAGAGTAAAGGAATAACAGGCAAGCACCAGGATCAGAAAGGAAAACTCATGCTTAGAGGAGATGGAAGGCAATGGCTTCGCCGAACTCATGGCAATGTGTGTGACTCAGGGTAGTTCCATGCACAGTATTGGGTAGTCTAGAACCATGACCCTGTGTTTGACAAAGATCAGATACATCTGATACAGCCTCCCCGCCTGAGGCAATCATAGACTGGGATGCCCGAGTGGAGCAAATGAAATGATATTCAAGGAGTTTTATATGGCATGGCAGAATGTCATGTCATGGGCGCCGGTGTGTTGAATCGAACAAATAATACAGTGTGTTTCAATGTCTTTGATGAGTTTTGATGTGTGTGTCAGTAGTAGTAAAGTAATGTAACTGAGCTTATAAAGCGCCTGGTTACACTAGCCAGTGTGTCCCCGGGCTGTACCGCTGGTTGGCGAGACAGGACGCGAGTTTCGCGTTCGTTTCAGCGAACATAAGTCCGCCATTAGGACGAAGAAACTTTCAGCTCCATTAGTAGTACACTGTATTGAGAAACTACACAAAGAGGATGAGATCAAATGGTCCATCCTGGAAAAAGTCGCCCCGAAAATGGGTGAGCCCATTGAAGTCACGCGCAAAAAACGTGAAACTTTCTGGATTTTTCTGTTAGACAGTGTCAAGCGAGGACTTAACGAAGAGATATCTTGGTATGTTACCAAGTAATGAACTCTGATCTCTTGTCCTTATCCGCCTGTCCTTAATCTGTACCTTTAGTGGACTTATTCCGGATTTATTTTTATAGTTTCTATCTATTTTAGAATCCTCTCTTTAATTTTGAACTTTTTGGTATACACTTTGGCATATTATTATCAAGCCGACACTTTCCTGTCCGCATTTTCTTATGAGCTGACAGCATCTTTACTAGACTTACTCCCTTATGGGTTTTTAAGCTAATAATCAACACTCTAAACATAACTCGATCGTGGCAGTTACGACCTTTAAGATTCAGCCCCTTTTCCATTACACCGTAATACCCTTTTCCTGCTTTTACTTTGTAAATACTTCAACTCGACTGTCTGGGTACACGTAACATGGCCGCCATGTCGTAGTCCTTCGTTGATTGCCACACTAAGAGACTCTCGCGGTTTTCCTTTCTTCCGCGATACTCCAAGTATAAATATGGGCGGAGATAAGCAATGTCCGACGGAGGGTCCCGGGGACGCGTAGACGCCTGCAACGCCACTCGCCGAATCTAAGGTAAAGGGTACAGACATTGAACGGGGTTACAGGGGTGGAGAGCAGGTTCTTGCTTCTATTCGGAGACGCAACCTGCTCGGGCGTGGTAGCGCCGTTTTTTAACGTAGTGAGTTTAGATCTCTTACCGCCCTCACGGCATCCCCATGCTCTTGGGACCCACTTTAAAACATCATCTTCACTAACTATCAAATTCTAGACCTTATGATAGACACGTCCTTTGTTCAACCTCCCGGGGATGTAACCGAGTTAGTGCACGTTACTCTGTTCTACCAAGCCCAGCCTGGCTCCAGGATTCGTAAACGGTCACATTTTAGGCGGTAATCACGCAGGATATACATGTCCTTTGTTTAACTTCCCGGGGATGTAACTGAGTTAGCGCACGTGACTCTGCACCACCATGTCGCCTTGGTATCGGAACTTACCCATATTTCCTTGTCTTGCAGGATCGCGGTGATGCCAAAGTATCAAACTACCTTGCAGAATACGTGTTTTTTACGACAATTGATTGCCACTTATAATTGTAAGTTTCCTATATAGGATCTCTAGCCTCCCATGTGCATAACAACCCTATGACATGCATGTTGTCTCTGACAGACGTGTCGGTATCTCTTTATATTACATTATAGATCGAAATCACATAGGAGTTGATGCCCCACTTGGACTACAGCATCCTGGGACCCTCTAAATAATAGGAAGTACTTCTTCAGAACCCACATTTTTATGGAAACAACTTGCTCATTTCGGTATGTCTTCTTTATAGCGCTATTTATAGGCAGCTCAGCTAACTCAGAGGATTAGTGTCCCCCCAGAAATATCCCTGACCTGGGATTCTACACATTTCTTTTTTAGCTTTCTACACAGAATCTGACATCTTAGACACCGATATGAAGCTTTGAGGGTCACCTTACACATCTAACTTGGCATTTCGGGTAAGCCTTATTATTAGGGACCATATATATATATATATCTTGGAAATTCTTGTACCAGAACCGACTGTAACAGCTTCCTCTGGTCCCCTTATAGATGCAGCACCATCTGAGTGACCCCATCAATCTACTCTTATAGAGACCTTGTTTTAGTGATAGCTTATCTATCACCTTGTAAGTATTACTTAATGATTGCATATCTCTCTATATGAAGTACTTTTTTAATTGGCTTGTGCAGAATAAAACTTTCTTACTGCACTATGGGTCCCCTTTTAAATGATAGTGTGACCTTTCACTTTGGGCCCACACTCTGCTCTCAGACGATTAGATTCTTCTGCTCTCATTTCTGAGAGACTTTTCTCTCTTACTAGAATAATGAACCACGGGTTTTACCCAATAGTGAATGTACTAATGCTCACTTGTTTACAGAATTTCTGTGTATGTGATAGTGACAGATCTGTCTTTTCCTTTCAGGCCAATCTGTTTTCTTGTCTGCTCCCCTGCTAACTGCACAATCCGATGTACAAGGTCCTGATGAAGGTGGCTTGCCCACCGAAACGCGCGTAGACCCGCCACAAGGGCCAACAATCACATCTCGTTGCCCTTGAACCACATTAGCGTAACCATCTTGCCAATTGTGATCCAGTTCCTTCTTTTTGCATCTTTGTATGTGGTATGAATGTGGAATGACTGTTAGCACGTGAGTGAGTTGCTGTGTATGATTGCTTCTCAGGGGAACGTCTACTAATTTGTTATGGATTTTAGATTTGTTTTTGTGTCCTTTATGGATTTTTTTCAAACACCTTCATGTATTACCTATGAACTGTACAAAAGATGATTCGCTGATTAAGTATAAAATTTATTTATATTCACATAAAGATAAAATAGAATAAGAAAATAAAAATATATATTTTTTGAATAAACTTTACTTGTATTTCTTATGTTCTGTCACTATTTTTGTTGATTAATTAGAGATGTACACACTTTACTGATTGATACGGCCATTGCAGGAACATCCTTCTAGTTTTATGTACCGCTGAGGAACCCATCCTGGCCTGTTCCTGTGAGGCACCCACTCCTGGGCACCCCAAGGTGAAGCCAGGCACCCTTAGCGATTAGGGCCGGTGTGGAGATTAAGCAAGCTATTGCCCAGAGTTGCAGAGTGGGACCCATGATTAGAGTAGGCACCGTGGCGAGAATTATCGGGTCCGCAGACATTGAGCCCAAGACCCTGCCGCGACGGGAATTTAACCCTGGTCCAGGTCAGATCTCTGCATCAGGGTCTGCCACTCTAACCAGTGAGCCACACTTCTCAAGTACACCATTTGATGAATTTAGAGGCAGCGAGTAAAGTCCTAGTCGTAGATAGTCTTTAAGGGATGTCCGGTCCAGGATACGTTCTTTAAGGGATGTCCGGTCCAGGATAGGTTCTTTAAGGGATGTCATGTCCAGGATAGGTTCTTTAAGGGATGTCCGTTCCAGGATAGGTTGAAGGTTCTGTGAGGGATGTCCGGTCCAGGATAGGTTCTTTAAGAGACGTCATGTCCAGGATAGGTTCTTTAAGGGATGTCCGGTCTAGGATAGGTTCTTTAAGGGATGTCCAGTCCAGGATAGGTTCTTTAAGGGATGTCTGGTACAGGATAGGTTCTTTAAGGATGTCCGTTCCTGGATAGGTTCTTTAAGGGATGTCCAGTCCAGGACAGGTTCTTTAAGGGATGTCCGGTACCGGATAGGTTCTTTAAGGATGTCCGTTCCAGAATAGGGTCTTTAAGGGATGTCATGTCCAGAATAGGTTCTTTAAGGGATGTCCGGTCCAGAATAGGTTGAAGTTTAAGGGATGTCCGGTCCAGGATAGGTTCTTTAAGGGATGTCATGTCCAGGATAGGTTCTTTAAGGGATGTCCGGTCCAGGATAGGTTCTTTAAGGATGTCCGTTCCTGGATAGGTTCTTTAAGAGATGTCCGGTCCAGGATAGGTTCAAGTCATTAGTGGCTGCGATCTCGTGTGCTTGTTACAGAGTTTGGCTTCCATATTGTTGATAGTTCCACCTCCTGCTTGATTCTGTCTTGCTTTCTCTTTGCAAAATAATCAGGATTGTTTTGATTTCAGACCTCTGGATGGGACACACTATGTGGCTAGATTTTTAAGCTGCATCCTCTGTCCGCCAATATTAAATAAATAAATGGCTTATTTATGTTTTACACAGATGCACCCCAACTCCAACGGGTGAGGGTTGCAATATTCTTTCAATGTTCTACTGTTTTGATACATTTCTGTATTATTATTCATATAATTTATAACAGGGATGTCAAAACTTTTCTGTAACAAGCACTACTGATTTTCAATGAAAACCAGACTTACTAATATTGTGCACACCTGACAAGATTACATAAGTGGTCACCATATGCAAGGTTAGTAGCAATTCTTTTTATATTTTTTTTATTTTACAGAGTTTTATATAGCGCAAACTTGACCTGAAGGTATTGGGTATCAGAGCGCTTTATATAGCACCAGTTGCGTTACATGAGGACACATTCATTTTTGTTAGACATGGGAAGATTAAGTGATTTGGCCAGAATCACAGGATGTTCAGCGTCATTGCCGAGACTCAAACCCGGTTCCCCAGATGCGAGGTCGACCGCCCTAGCCGTTAGGCCAACTTCTCTCCCAATGCTCACCTGGGTACATTAGGCAGAGTTTCCAGCAGAAATGTAAAAGTGGTGTTGCCAATTTCAAATGCCTGTACATGGGTAATACATAAACCAATGCCCCTGGTACCAAGATTATGGAATCATTATATGTGCCCAAAGCCGCAGGATTTATCACTCAAATATCAACTTTGAATATATTTTGAAAGCTGAACATTTTTCTCAAAACGTCAGCTGATGAGTTCTGAAAATGCACACATTTTTGGCGTGAATACACACTCATTTTATTATATTTATATATATTAATTCAGTCAAGCTAAACTTATGATTTAGTAGGCTGGGCTGCACACAGACCAGTACCTTGAAAGCTACTAGGAGCTCACAAGCTACTCATTGGAGAAGCCTGGTTTAGAACAAAATCTAATCCGAAGGACATTTAGTCACATCGTGAACTACAAAATGTGCCAATTCCTAACACTAAAGTGGGAATTGGGTGATGCTTTCTTCTATAAATATGTAAACTCCTCTGTATGTCAAAATTAAAACGTACTTGCATGGAACACAACATTTGTAAACCGGTAGGCTTAATTTCATTATTGTATTTACAGATAAAAACATAGATGTGTAAATGTGTTCAAATTACTCATACACATGCATTATGTACATCAGTGGTTCCCACACTTTATTGAACCCACTTTTTAATATGACAAACTTTCACAACCCACCTAATGGCCATGAGACAGTTGATTTTTTTTGTATGTAACTAAAGCATTGTGTGGTAGTGAAGAACTGAAATCTTCATTCTCAGGGAATACTTATTAATAGAAAGAAGAACTTGGCACAGAAGCTGAAATATGAAAAGACATCTTTATTAAACTTAACTAAGTGAGGCCACGTCACACAGAAGCCGTAGCAACTGAATGAGGTAGTCTGAGGAATACAGAGAACAGAGGCCTTATATATGCTTCGGGTTACAAAACTCAGCATAAAAGTAAGGGGCAGTCCTAGCTTTTGCAAGCATGCAAAATGCCCAACATTCCTTCTTACACAAGCCGGACAAACCCATAATAAAAGACCACAACCCATATCGTAAACAGGCCATAAAAGAAGGAACAGAAACAGATGAGAAGTAGGATAAGGGGTGTGTATGTGCATACCAAACTTTACAATCTCCTGTGCTCTGATCCTTAATCTTGATCAGCTACTGGGCAAGGAACTGGTCTAACAAGGTCAGCTTCAGGCAACAGTGTCAGTTCACTCAGGTCATCCAGAAGTCAGCTAAAGTCATCGGCCTATGTGAGGGCAACCACAAAATGGCTGCCATGCACAAAATGGAACCCAAGGGTTCAGAATTCACAGAACCTCAGACCCTCCTTTTGCCCTTACATAGGCAATAACCTAAACTCACGTCAATCTGAATCCAGGTCTATATTCATCAGATCATCAAGATGTTGCTGGAGCATAATCCTATTACTTAGCAACTCTCTCGGGACAGGTCTCCTTACACACGTAGTAGCACAAAGGCCACATATGGCAGGACCAAATAGGGAATACCTCTATCTGTAGTATGTGGCATAAGACCGCACACCCAACAATTAGTGATGTTCACTACTAACTGGTGTTGGTGCAGAAGCTGTACAAAGGAATTATTAGTGAACTCTGACCTCCTAACCAGTTCATGTTCAGGTAAAGTATGGAAAGAATGCAAAGAAGTAGTAGTAGGAAGAGACATAGGTTGGGAGGTGGGTACAGATGTCAATTGGGTAGCAAAAAACAATCCCACCCATAAAAGACAACGTCATGTTTAAAAAAACACTAGAAAACACGTTATTAAGAACATATAGACAACAGGAGAAAGTAATGACCTCTATTACAAACAAAATTATATTTTTTCGCAACCCTAAGCAGAAAGCAAATCCTAAAATTATCTAGTAACATTTTTATGGCTCCTATGCATTTCAGTAACCCATCACATGTTCAGGTGAAACAGTGGTGATCCTCATCAATGCTCTGAGGTGAAAAGGGGATATTCTTCCACAGAAAATGGACGTTATTCTGCTTTTACTAAACAGAATACTACTTTAAAATAATGCCAGCAAAACAATAAGAATCAGTCTCCTAACACAGATCATATGCAATCACACGGAAACCACCTGTGAAACCACAACCATGCCCAGAGTCCGTTCCAAGCCTCTCTAACAGGCTTCTATTGTCCATCAAATCTGCTCCTGTTGTTGCATGGGCTTCTTGTTTCAGGCCTCCCATGAAAAAAATGCTTCTCAGTATCCGTTGGAGTGCCCTCCTGGCAAACACTCATAGCTCACTTAAAACTCTCAATGTCTCAATGCAGTGCACCAGTATCTCTCCTCTGCGGCAGACACTACAGATATTGTGCTCTTCATTGGTCATGGGCACAGATCATCTCGTGCAGACCCGGGACAATTCTCAGGCTCCAACACTCATCATTCAGTGTCTGAGGACGCTCAGGCTGCTCTTTCATGGGCACCAGAATGAAGTGCCTTTTGCCAATCTTGGATCCTCCGGTGCACTGCACTTCCGTTGGAGCAAAGGAAAAGGGGGGTGCGTGTGGCCAAAACTCAGGCCAAGGGGCTCAAGGGTCTGCACACTGTCAGAGGTTACCAGCACATGACACCTGGACAACGGAAGCCTAAAAACAACAGGAAGGCTTTTTTTTCTCGCTCTTTTGCACTGAAATTCTGGTTCTGTGATGTCCAATGCCGTCTGATGGAGCAAGTGCGATGCTTTAAGCAGTTCATTGTATAACAAGGGGACTGCAAGCAGGTGGCCTGCAATCTTCAAAGGAGTGGCCACACGCCATGGGACAATTCTGGTCTAGAATACACTGTCATTTTCAAAAAGCAATACAAATAAAAAGGCAGTAGGCAAAACAGTGCCTCTGGGCTTTTCAATTGATGTTCCGTGTGAGAGCATATCCTCCATCATCTAAGGGTAGATAGCGACATGATTAAGTCTAAAGAAAATTCTTAAAAACCAGTCTGGTTATACAAAAGGAGATTATACATAATATGGGGGTTTCTGGTACATTACTGCAGTCTGGAAGTGTGAACCTGAACAATACACTAATAATAATAAAAGCTGACTGGTGAAAGGAAATACGGAAAAGAGAAATGGAACTAGGACACAGCTAAAATCCCCAATAACTAGGTACAATGCGACATCGGTCAGAGGAGAAGCGACAAAAGAAAAATCTATAGGAAGAACAAGAAATTACTTGGGTGATAGTCAAGCATGTGACACAATACCAAGAGTATGAGTGATACACAAAAAAAAGAAAAAAAATCTCAATAGTTTTCAAAAATTAGCTCTACCACTGGCCGCTAAACCATATACGGTAACCTTTAGCTAATGTTCCAGTTCCTTCTTTAGGAAAAAATGAAACCAGGTTTCCTTTATGGTACAAAGCCATACACTACTTAGGAAGCAGAACAAAACTGATTAATGTAATATAGAAATTAGGTCACCATGTACAAGAGTCACAGATCTATAATTTTATCCTTACATCCAATCAGAATACATACATGTAGGGCTGCCTGTTCCTTTAAGGGAACGGGCAGTAAGTGACTGTGACACACTTTGATCCTGTATATCTTTTTGTATTTGTCTTGAATACTATTCATAGCCAAATTGACATACACTGGTGAAGTGTTGTCTGTCTTGTTCACAAAAATGAAAATATTATATTTGTGAAATTTAGCAAATCAACCCAACTGTTGTGCAGCGATACGCATCGCCATGTATATCCCTTCACAACACAGGTAAACTTGTAATAGTATCAAAAGCAGCAACATAAAACAAAAACATGCATAAAATAAAAAAACGCACAAAACGCACATGTCAAGCCATCAGATATACTTGCTCTATATCAAGCACAAAAAGCATAGACAAAACAATAACATATGTGAATGAAAGATATACTTGCTGTATATCAAGCACAAAAAGCATAGACAAAACAAAAACATATGTGAATGAGCGGTCATGTACTTTATGTTACTGTGAACCTGTAGCCCAAAACCCAATTTTTGGGCCTGCTTAATTTGTCAGGTTTAAAATCCTTACTCTCCTTTTGACAGTAGATCACCAGTTAGTGGATATCTGCTGTCAAATACAACTTTCTAACATACAGGACCAGCAAGAATAATCCATGATAGGACCAAATACACAAACATAAAAAACACATGAACATTTCTTTCCAAAGGAGTTACGCAAAAACACATCTCCTTTCAACCAACCAAACTCACGTGTCTTGTCAGCCTTAAATCACCCAGAACAATCCATGAATGATCTGTAGGCAGAAGCAAAAAAAACATACACAATACAAAAGAGAGACATTTCTCATAACAAACAAATATCAATTATAACTTTTAATCAGAAGACAAAACATGACACATATTAACAAACACAAAAATAAATTTCCATTACTTAACTGTTACCATCTTGTCAGTTAGCTTGCAACATCAAGCCACCTTAGTTTTACCTTTCTAAAAGTAAAATTGTTACACTGACACTCCATATTAATTTGGCACCTACAATTTCCACTGTGAAGAATAATTCCTAATTGGCAAATCATTCTCACTTAGGCATGTAGCCTTCAAAATTTTTTAAAAGGGCTGCATCTTATTTTCAGTCTAAGACTTAATGCAACACTTCGTTTTCTGTCAAATAAAAGCAGCAACCAGACATTATTTTTTTAGAGCAGAGACACAAATGTATCAGTTCTGCAGAGCATTTAACATGATGTTGTGGCTTTCAAAGAAACCCTTTTTTATATTTTCCCTTTGGAATTAAGTTCTTTAATTTTATTGATGTTCTTATTTAGAAACCAGAAACCCCACCTTTTAGAGGCCTGTTTAGCAAGGTCATTCTGCATTCCACAGAGACAAGGCTCTAATTTAAAAGGTCACGAATGTCAACATGACAGCCTCTTCCATTGTTTACAGGGAAACTAAAGATAGCATCTCATTGCAACTTGAGCCTCTGCAGTTTTCCTAGCCCCCAGTTTCTGCTCACTGTGAGGCTGACAAAGACAGAAGGCCTTCCTGATTCCTCCTAACCTGCAATAATTCACTCTATTTTGAAAAATAATTTCTCCGTTTTAGGCGCTAAAAAATTATCTCCATTCCCGGATTATTAAACAACATTTACTGTGAATAATTCACAGAACCTAATAACACACACATACCAGTTTTTAGAACAAATGCTTGTTGCAATGGTACTCATTTCATCAACTAAAATGGATCTCACTGGGTCATTTAAAAGCAAACTCCAAATGGGGACAGCCTGCAAATTTGTATTATACCTAAATGTATGCATTTACTGAAGCCTAAAGCACTTTAAAGCTATTATAAATGGCAAGAATGCTGTTTTAAATGGTCTATTTTACCCAAATTCGACTTTGATATTAGGGGCACTAAAAAATAAATATCCTATAATTGTGTTACATATTAATCATCCTCAGAATGTTCTTTACAAATTGCCGAGATTGGACATTAGACATATCTCATGTAAAGTCTTAGAAAAATGAGTTTTGTACGCCAGTGCTAAGTGAAATTCCATATGCTAATGTTCTCATTATGCAGTTTAACACAACTTAAATTAAATTATAATACTAGGAGATCACAGTATGAGCATTAAGCTTCATGAATAGTAAAAAACGAATTTTGTAGCACTTATTCTTAATAATTCTTTTTTTCAAAATGTATTAATTATTTTTAATAAACCCAATCATTTTTGATAATTCCACATATAAAAGCGAGTTGCATCCCTTGCCTATCATTGTAGACGCATTCATTTATAAGCCTTAGCACAGAGGCCTAACTTGAAACATGACAAAATGTTTGCGCCACTTTTTATCTTTTTTTGAAAAAAGGACAATTTTTAATTGGCAAAATGCTTAAGGAGAGGAAACCCTTAATTGGAATGTCTTCCTGTAATACAAAATAATGAACCTTAGTTTTGGAACCTTTTGAAAACAACATTCTGAAATGCAAGTATTCACCCGTGTTTAACTAAGGGCAAAATCCTGGCTAAGTAAATACTCCTGTTTATTTAGCTTGACTCTTAGCATTGTAACATGAGCACAAATGGCAGTCTTTTTCAAAGGAAAACACATCAATGCATGTTCTATAATATACTTCTGAGTTCAGCAAGACTTTACTTCAGCTGAAGAGTTTGCCTGGAAATTTCTAATACAATGTATGTAAGTAAAACAAGATGCTATAAGTTTGTTTTTCTATAAAACAACCAATTTCGTTTTTGAGGCCTTTTTATTCCTAGTGAATGTGAATGTTTAACTTTATTATTTCTTTTAAGCATTTAGACATTTTGCTTAATAGACTGAAAACATAAAAAAAACACAGACACACATTTGAGCTCATTTCAGACATAAACAGAAAAGGGTCAAACACTCAGGACACACAATACGGCGCGCCATGCATTTCGTGAATAGCGCCATCGCTATTCACTTACAAAAGTTGCACTAATGAGAAAACCACATAGACATTTAAACACACATTTAACCCACAAATCAATACTCAGGACAAAAACAAAGGACAGTCCACAGACTGTACTTGAACCAAACCATTTGCAAATACTAGTTGTAAGTCATATTTACAAGAAACGCTTCTCAATAGTGTTCCAAAAGACTGCAAAAACAGCCCAACAGACTGATGTATGTCCAAGAAGTGAAAATACACTCAATTCACTAGCTTTGGTTAGCAGAACGCCAAACAAAATCGTTCTGCATATCTTCGTTCATAAAACTGCACAGAACAAAGGATCCTTGTTTTGTATTATGTCATATTGTAATTCCCTGGGGATACAAAATCACCAAGGAAGAAATATGTTTTTAAATCTAAACCTATTTAGATATTCCCTTTAGGGGAAGCCGGCTAATCCAAACGTATACAAAGTTGGCCAACACAAAGCTTCAAATTTGCTAAGATCAGGCATCTTATAGCTCACTAATCTAGCTTCAAACTTCAAGGGGCTATCTCTATCGATACACTCGTAAATATACAAGACCTTCGGTTTTTGAAAATTGCAATCTTCAAATAAAAACTAAGGACCAAACAAACTAAGAACCAAACAAAGGACCAAGCAAAAACTAAGAACCAATCAAACTAAGGACCAAAGAACCAAAAACTAAGGACTCAAATAACCAAAGAACAAAGGACTGGGAGTGACCCACTTATACTTAACTTTTACTAATCAAAAGGTTATTCAAATTCTAACTGACAAGTTCTACATGACCTACGGTCTTTTTTTTAGAATACTCACGCCAAAAAGGTTCTCAGTCAGGAGTGACATCATGTGGAGGATCAAAATCAGGAAGATCAGAAATATACTGGGCTGCAGAAACAAAGAATCTCCAGAATCCCTGTGCACACAGTACCTTCTTAGTAGAATACTGTTCTGTCCTCCTCGGTAGATTTCAGTCTCCTGACAAGATCACTCCCACAGAAAGTCACTTCTCTGATGAAGCCCGCGTTGGCCGCGCCATTTGAAGAACTTAAATCTTCATTCTCAGGGAATACTTATTAATAGAAAGAAGAACTTGGCACAGAAGCTGAAATATGAAAAGACATCTTTATTAAACTTAACTAAGTGAGGCCACGTCACACAGAAGCCGTAGCAACTGAATGAGGTAGTCTGAGGGATACAGAGAACAGAGGCCTTATATATGCTTAGGGTTACAAAACTCAGCATAAAGGTAAGGGGCAGTCCTAGCTTTTGCAAGCATGCAAAAAGCCCAACATTCCTTCTTACACAAGCCGGACAAACCCATAATAAAAGACCACAACCCATATCGTAAACAGGCCATAAAAGAAGGAACAGAAACAGATGAGAAGTAGGATAAGGGGTGTGTATACCAAACTTTACAATCTCCTGTGCTCTGTTCCTTAATCTTGATCAGCTACTGGGCAAGGAACTGGTCTAACAAGGTCAGCTTCAGGCAACAGGGTCAGTTCACTCAGGCCACCCAGAAGTCAGCTAAAGTCATCGGACTATGTGAGGGCAACCACAAAATGGCTGCCATGCACAAAATGGAACCCAAGGGTTCAGAATTCACAGAACCTCAGTAGCGCTCTTTTATTAACACAGTATATTTTCCATTGAAATTGTCACTATATTTGCACAAACATACAGTTTTATAGATTTAAACTATATAGCACAAAAATAATAATTTGTGAAAATCGGATTTCAGAGAATAATATTTGTTCATCACCAAGTAAAGTGTCTTCATTAATCATGATCCATTGTTTATGATCCATTGTTTATGATCTTTGTTTCCATAACACTTCAGAATGACAAAAAAGTGCATGATTTTGCTCTCCTGACTGCTGAATGTGCACAGTTCATTTAGAGGTTTTTACATTTTGTGGTGTGTTAGGAAAGTGTGACATCCTCCAGCTTTCCTTTTACACTCCATGTACCCCAGCAAGATTGTCACAAAATGTACTTTACTTTCTCTGACTGCAAAGTGAGAGGAGTTTGTGAACACCAGTCTCTGTGCTAAGAATAAGCAGCAGACGACATAGTCAGACATTTGATCTTTGTCTTGGAAGCCCGTCAAATGCAACACGACAAATACAGAATTTAAAGTCAACTTAATTAATTGCCTGGACTTTGGCGACTCCACAAAATCTGCCTGCGACCCACATTTTGGGAAACACTAATGTAGATAGATACTCATTGACTGAGTCGGAGGGGCTGTATTCAATCCGCTTTACCTTTCCCAGCATTGAACCTGAAGATCACTTCATGGTACTTAACATTAGCAGAGCAGCCTTTAAATTCCCCCTAAGCCCCATACCTTTGTGTCATATGCGTTTTACCATTCATCCTCTATGCAGAGCTCAGATTTTGGGCTCAAGCACCAGGCGGACAAATTACGTCTGTGTAGCCTAGTAGTACATCGAAAATATGACGTAAGACCAGTGTCCTCAGGGAAGCTGGAAAGCCCAGACCCAAAGGCATGTAGACTTTAGACCCAGTGCGTAGTAGCCAAACGTGCTGCAGGGGTAGTGGCACCGGGTTCCTGGTGTGCAGGGGGCCTTCTTCACTCAAATTAAGGCTATTTTTACTAACAAAGCTGGGCTTGAGAGACCCATTTTCCTCGCACAACATATGCATTCTCCTTGCATACGTTGTGGTTCATACCACCTTTACTACACTGTTACTCAGACCAAGTGTTTTGAGGTGGAACTGAAATAATGTATGACTTTCTTGTCATGAAGCTCCTTACTCAGATCGGAGCACTGCATTCTATTGGGAGATCTTAATCTTCACATGGATAACATAGAGGACTCTGATACTATTAAGCTGCAGGACATTGCTTCCTCTTTAGGGCTGGTTCCCTACATCACTAATCCCACCCATATCAAAGGCCATACTATTGACCAGATATTGTCGACTAGCCCAATTGATGTGTCCCCGCCGCTTCCAGTTTTGTGGTCAGACCACTTTTTAATCAAATTCTGTATTCCTTCTTCTGCCACGGCTGGTACAAGAGTGCCGAAAGATGCCAGAAGGGTGACCCGGCCTTTCCATCAGGTTACGGCGGAAATGCTCTCTGACGCTCTCCGCCGTCATCCCTGCCAGCTATTTGGTAACCTGGAACAAAATCTTGACTTGGTTCAGAAGTGGCTTACAGCCATATTTGAGGAATTAGCCCCTGGTAAGCCAGCTAAGTCTGCGGGTAGGCACGCCTCGGCCCCTTGGTTAACTCCTCTTCTTGGTAAAATGCGCCAAGATTGCAAGAGGGATGAAAGAGCTTGGCGGCGCACGTATGACCCGGATGATAAAGTAAAATATAGGGATGCCATACGATTCTACCACAAACATATTTTGGATGGAAAAAAAGTTTACCTTGAGCGCAGAATCGAGGAAGCTGAAAACACGAGCAAAGAAATGTTTAGGATAGTAAAAGAGTTTATCTCCCCTCCATCGAGTACGCCCATTCATTCTCATACCGAAGCTTGGATTAGCCAGCTTAGTGATTTTTTTATTAATAAAATTAAATCCATTCAGGATTCCTTCCCTGATGCTGGCTTTATTCCAGCTGCCAGCCATCTGACTACTTTACCACCATCATTGAAAGGGACAGGCCCTTTCCTCTCTGTTTTCCCTTCTATCCCTCTTGCTACCTCCCTCAATCTCCTGTCTCGGCTTCAATCGGGCTCACCACTTGACCCTTGTCCAGCGAAATGTCTGGGGAGAGTAGCGTCTGCAGTCAACATCTTGCTCAATCCGCTGCTTAACTCTTCCCTGACTACGGGAGAGGTACTTCTGGCTTGGAAGCATGCCTTGATTCTGCAGCTGCTTAAGAAACCATCTTTAGATCCCCTTGTTCAAGCCAACTATAGACCAATCTCCCTCCTCCCTTCTCTGGCTAAGGTGATTGAGAAGCATGTGCATCTCTCCATCTCCAGCTTCATCGAGAGCAATAATATCTTGCATGATTCTCAATCGGGTTTTCGTGCGAATTTCAGCACGGAGACAGCTCTTCTGGAGATCACTGATGCCATAAGAGAGATTCTGGATTCAGGGGGCAAAGCCATCTTGGTCATGTTGGATTTGTCGGCGGCTTTCGACACCGTTCCCCACGACGGTCTCCTTTAAAGACTCTGGGAGATCGACTTTCGTGGGACGGTGTGGAACTGGTTTAAGTCATTTCTGACCGACCGCCGACAAATGGTCTGGGCACCTCCGTTTTCCGCCGAAATGCCGCCGCTGGAGGTTGGGGTTCCTCAAGGGTCTATCCTGAGCCCCACCCTTTTTAACATCTATATGGCCCCGCTGGCGGCGGTGGCGGAATCTTTTGGTGCCAGGATCATATCCTATGCTGATGACACCCAGCTCCTTTTTACGTGTAACAAGGGTGAGGGTTTCGACGGCGGACGGATCAAGGAATGCCTGGGCGCTGTTTTTGACTGGTTCCAGAGGTACAGTCTGAAATGCAACTCCGATAAATCGGAGCTGCTTTTTTTCGGATGTCCGCCTGATCCCAGTTGGAAGACATGGTGGCCCCGGGATATGTTCCCGCCTGACGCTGCCTCGTCAAAAGCCAAAAATCTCGGTGTCTTGTGTGATGATGAGCTTTCCTTCAGATCCCAGATTATTGGGCTGACAGGGAAATGTTTCGGCATCTTGAAAATGCTGCGGAAGTTTCTTCCACTACTGTCTCTGTAACAAAAAAAAAATCATTGTTCAGGCTTTGATAGGCTCGCGTCTTGATTACGCGAATGCCCTTTATCTAGGTCTTCCCAAATATCTGCTGGCACGTCTGCAGATCGTGCAGAATTCTGCTGCCAGAGCCATTTTTGGCCTACAGCGTAGGGCAAAAGCCTCGGAGTTGCTCAAGAGACTGCATTGGCTCCCAGTCTCTAAGAGAATTACTTTCAAGGTTTTGACCCTTGCTTTTAAGGCCCTCCACTCAATTGGCCCAAAATACATTGGGAAGCGTATGGCTTTCTATGCCCCCAGGAGGACTTTATGGTCGGCGTTGCTGGCCAAAGCCGTCGTTCCTACCATCAGACGCGCTCGCATTGGAGGTCGCTCCTTTCGACACTTGGCACCCCGTTGTTGGAATGAGCTTCCCGTTTCCTTAAGGAAAGCTAATAGTCTGTTCTCTTTTAGAAAGGAACTGAAGACCTGGCTCTTCTCCCAGTAATACTCTTTCGGCCCGCGGTTGGGTGTTGTAATGTGGACTTTTCCTCAGTTCTCTTTGCCAAAGCGCTGGGACACTCCATGGAGTAGCCGTGCGCTATAGAAGAGTCCTTATAACATAACATAACATAACTGTTTCAAATAAGGATCAGATTTGCAACGTCTTCTCCCAGAGGGCAACATGAAAGTACAATAACAACAATTTACAATCCTAATTCACTCTTTGAGATTCTCTGAGATACTGTGTCAGGAAAGTCATTACCCACACAAGATACCTTGCAAGTAAAGAGGAACCATTTCGAGAACAGGCCTCAAAGCTCCAGAATGCTCCCGCTCATGTACCCTTCCCAAATCTTGCCTCCCGCCAAGCATGATGTACCCTTCCCACATGCTTGTCCTATGAGTACAGCTAAAACTCATTCTTTTTTTAACAACTAAATCTCCTTCAGGATTGACTTGTCCAAACATCCACATGCATGAAGTTGCAGGCGCCCAGACACAGTAGCATGGAAAATTTGATGCCAAGGGCTCAGCATTGGGCAACCAACACAAACCATACCCGTCATGTCATCATCCACAAAGGTCCCCAATGTTTACAGCCTTTCCAGGAGCACCAGAAAAAAATCTTACTTGGTGTATACATCAAGCAACAAAGCTTTATTTTGATATGAAATATCTTAAAAGCATCTTTACAAGTAAAAACACATTTGATAATAAATATGGTTAAAAAAGAGAAATTACATTAACAATCATGGTTGCAATAAAATAGTAAAAATATATTAAACTATAACAGCTTTGATAAAGGCTTAAAAACCATTCAAATTCATCATAAAGCTTTCGATCTTATCAACCAAGCCCAACTGAAATATTTTGCCACCCCTTAAGCTAAGGTTGTATTTGCATCTGCTTGGAGGATTCTAAGAGCAGTGGAATGATTCCTGATCTCAAGCTGTCGGCAAACGGGTTTTAACCACTTCAGCCTAGGTTTGATATAAGCCGGGCATACAAAGAAAAAGTGTGGCATACTTTCAACTACGCCTCCACAGTGTGGGCAGTCAGCAGACGTTTGATGGGGAGGCTTCCATTTACTTGTGCGTTCATGGACAGGAAGAGTTCCCATTCTGAACTGGATAAAAAGGGCCCTGTCTCTGGGTTTCTGAATAAAATCCAGGTAGGGCTCGAGACGAGGCACCAGCTTGTGCTGGCGGAACTCGTCAGTCAGTCTGCCTAGATTGGGATCTCTATGCTCCTGGTTATCGATCCATGCCCAGAATGCTCTCTTGGTTTCTGCTTTGGACAACGAGACCCATGACTCCCATACAGTATTAAGACCAGTGGCCAAGAGAAGCCTTTTTACATTTACTAGCCAACCAATCTTATAGGATCCCTGAAGATTCATTACTTCTCTTAGGCCGTCGGCATATCTGGTTAACTCGGGGGTGCGCCATAACCGAGCCCAGTAGAGAAGGGGGCGCAATGTAATTAAATCCTTAATCGAGCGACGACCCAAGTCACTCAGAAGTGGCTTAGTGGGGGTTCCCCTGGGAAACGAAGCAAGCTCTCTAAAGAACCTATTTTCTGCTGTGACAAGCACGTCTACGCTACCGAAGCCCCAAAGTTCGGCTCCATATAATGCACAACCCACGGCCTTTGCGGCGTAGATCTCCAAGGCAGGGGCAATAGACCTAGAGGTTGAGGCACCGTGTTCCCTCCCTATCACCCCCACACCCTGCTTATGATTTAAGGCCATTTTTCTATGTGTGGCTGCCATTTCAGTTTATCTGAGATTCTAATCCCTAGATAGTCAAACACTTTGACACGCTTTAGGGGTGCCCCATCAAGTACAAGGGTGGATTTAGCCGACCTACTAGGATACATGTTCCCTCTGAAGCTGTAGGTCCACCTAGACCTTTTTTAACCAGCACCTGTCGTCCACGTCAAAGCTGCCCATCACCATCTCAGAGACTATTTTGCCTGGTGCTCCAGAGTAGATCAAAGATGGTGCGTTAATACTATAAAAAACTAACTTGAAATAAAAAAATAAATAAGCATTATGCTAGTGTAATTAGATTTGTTTATATCCTGCATTCCAGCTAAGAAAGCTGTTGCAGGAGTAGCAATTAACAGTTTCCTGAAAAGGCAAGCGTTTGATTGAACAGCAGTCACTTGCTGATTGCAGATCTTTCTGAAGGTACACCTGTGGATATCAGCAGGACCTCAGTTGTTACCTCCTTTGTCTTTTGGTTGCTTTACAAAAACAATTAGTATGTTTTTTATTGATTTTAAACAGGTTATAAACACCAGAAGGTACACAACTGAGCTTGCAGCACATCAATTGTAAGCTCAGCTGAGCCATCAACATAAACCTTACAGCATATCAGTACTAAACTTGTCCCCTCTCTACCACAGTCCAGCCGCGCCCCACAATGCGCCTGCCATCACATCGCCCCTGCAGCTCCAGAGCCCCATCTCAGGCCTTGGAAGTGTATGTCTGAATTTCCTCATCCATGGAGGGGGCGGAGCTCCCAACTCTCTGTAGGGTGCTACCACAGCATTAACACCATGCCGCCCATATTTTATAGTTTTGAGAGGACAGCCCCATGCTTTGTAGATGGGTACTTCCAGGCACATGCAGTGTTCCATCCCGGCTCTCCATCGCTCCAAGGTCAGAGGGTGGCAGTGCCTCCAGGTCCTGGGTATGTCCCTCTTCGCCAAAACCAAGACCAGCCACAAGAGCTCAGTGCGGAGAAACTATTATTATTAAAATTGCTTCTTTTACAGGATTTTCATAGTCAGTGAACACTCTTGGGCCAACTAACAAAGCATTTATGATTATGGGGAGTGGTACTAGAGGAGTAGTCAGGGTCGTACTGGGAACCAAAACCGACCCTGGCAAACAGCTAGACTGGTCCGGGTGGGGGGGCCTGCAGAAAGCTTTGTATTGCTTTTGTTGCTGGAGGCTGATTCTGTAGATTTGCTGCAAAACCGTCTCCTGGTAACAAAAACAGTCCCCAGAGGTCTAAAACCAGCTCCCACCATGGCGGTCCACCGGGGAAACGCCCGGTACCCGCTACGGCCAGTCCGGCCCTGAGAGTAGTCCTTTATATACTCCTACACTCCTTAATGCATCCGCCTCAAAATGGCCAATTCCCTATTAGTAGAAGTGCAAATAGGGGACTGTCTTTTCTGTTTGTACTAATCCTATATGAATAGTCCCATTTTACTCTCATTTTTAATACGTTGCTGCAAATTCACAAAGCCATGGAAATTATTGGTAGTAAAACATGTCAGTACACCACTGCTTTGGTAGGCTGCCTGTATCCTTTTAAGATTTAAGATTTTGACTCCATTGTTAGTGGATCTGTATGTTTAGTCTCCGGGCTGTTATATAATCTATGTAACTATTTAAATATTCTATGTCAGTTTTATTGAGCCAAAGATTTGTGTTTCCTTACTGACCAGGTTGTTCTCAACGCTTAATATCCTGTATCTTTTATATTTTCTAATCAAAAACAGCAAGGCACACTTATTACAAAGCCCGGCTTTAATATACTCATATTGGGTGAAACTCTTGCCAGCTGTAATCAGTTTGCTTTCTTAAGATGTTGGACTTGTCTGTGATAAAAAAAATATCAAGTCACAGACTTCCGAGATTTACTGAGCCTTGAAACCCCACGCATAAAGAGATAAAGAATTCTTGACACCAGTGGCGGCTGCTCCGCTAAGGCCGAGGAGCGTCTCCCCACTCCTTCAAAGCAGTGAAAGAAAGAACAAATAAAATCATAATAACTCGAAGTTCTTATCATTGTATTTGTTCCTGCTGTTCAGCTTTGCGGGGCGGTCGGGGTTGCTCTGCTCCCAGAGTAGGGCGGGAGTAGTTTGCTCATTCTTCTCAGCCGGTCAAACAGTCATGCGCACTGCGCATGTTCTCCATGCATGCTGCATTACAGCCTGCATGGAGAACATGCCCAGGCCCCCATTCCATTGCTGAGCACCGATCCATGGTGCTCAGACCGATCACAACGCTGCATCTTACTGGGGATACTAAGGAGAACAACAAAACCAACAATTCACTGTTTAGGGCAAAGGTTATATATATTTTGCTCAAGGTCAGCTAGCACTTCTACTGGTTGGGGCAGCCATTAACTTAAGGCTGTACTCTGCCAATAGTCAATTTCTGGAAGTCTGCGTCGGAGACCACAGCTTCACCAGAATGCAGGCTGGTTCTCTTTGCAGGACTCATAACATGAAATCATGTTTCTTAGACAAGCAGATGACTCCATTGGGTCCAGGTGTTGTTGCATTGAGGGCATTCACACAGCACGCTTTATCAGAATCCTACTGGGACAGAAAATAGAACGGGTACCAAAATAAAAGCAGCCCCCATAAAAGAATCATACACCTAAAAAAAAGTGACCATTTTAGTGAATGTGATAGCCCAAAAAGTGGCCTGTGTTTGCAAACTGGGGCTGTTCGATCTTGTAAAGACGCACTGTATAAGTGTTTTGCAAAGTATGGAAGACTGCATGAATTTGTCCTTGTCGCAAGCAATGCCTGTGGGAACAAAATCCACAGTCAAAATTTGCCCAGCAGACCATAAACCAGGCTCAAAACAGCCCAAAACTGCCCATACACTGACCTGTCAGACCAAGCCTTCGACTATTGCCAGATTGCCCTCCATGCCAGTCCGATTCTGCAGTGTATGTCTTAAGTATCTGTTTTGTTTGTATTTGATGCCACAAAAAGCCTCTTGTGATTTTCAATATAAACCTTAGCCCACCCAAGACGTTGGACCACTCAGCTCATCCAACACATGCCTGCTTCAGCTGGCTGGAGGACTTTAATTTGGAAGATGGAGTTTTTCACATCTTGCCACCCAAAATTTGAAGCTAGGGAATGCTTCTGTCTGTAGAAAGACCTCATTTGGGGGTGGGGGGGGGGGGGGGGAGGGGGAGTCCATGTTTTTGCATTTGAAAGCTTACTTGTCTTTTTTAATGTTTGTACAGGGTGGCCCATGTTTTTTTAATTTAAAAGCTTACTTATCTTTTTTTTATGTTTCTATTGATGTTTGCGCAGGCATAATGATACCCTGTGTTTCCTAGATGGGCTATTTCTGTTCTCATTCATTCATTCACAATTCTGGAAGGGCAGTAAGCTAGCATTACATGCTCAAAACTAACCTGCTTATTTTTGTGGAATATTTCACTTCAAAAAATCAAACCCAGTTCCCTACGCACCTTCTAATCTCCTGCATGATGTCTGTTGCCAGTTTCTGGCATTTTATTCACAGCAGATTACAGGTTTAATGCGTCAGCGCGCAATTAGCGTTGCTAAAATGTGGAGCAATTGTAAATGTAATGCACACCGAACGGAAAGTATGTCATGCGCTCAAAATTCGGATCCGGGCTGCGAGCCAGCTGGTGTCTGTGAAAACCCACAGGCGACGCTGCTTAAAGAAGCCGAGAAATCAGAAGTCTGTCATAAGAATAATACTTGATCTGGCTGCAAGCCAGCGCCTCTGCTATGCTCTATTTATCCTCGTTTTTAAGAATTAAAAATTGTGTTATATGTGACGATGACAATGCATTTGACAGGATGCCCATATTTATATTTTTGTATGTTGCAGATGAGATAATTGTGTTTCTGATACTGATCTGAAAAAGATAGTGCTCAAAAGCGCTATGAAAGAGAATGCTGGCAGGCAGCAAGCGAGCAGTCATTCTATAGCACCACATTCTGATGCTCGCACAAGGTAGAAAAAGGCTTACATGAACAAACAGCATTTCAATAGGTTTTATTGATGACTGTTTATGCTTCTCAGGTCCAGGAAAAGCGCATAACCCTTTCTAGACTCCTCCCTCCTCCACCCCTCCTAGTATCATCTCATACCTCTTTTACTATTCAGATATCTCAAATAAGCATTTCTAAACCCTTACCTCTGACTCTTCCCCCATCCACCTCCCATTTACTCATCCCAAACCCCCTCCTACTGCTATGAGTTCCAAAAAAAAAATAACTCTTTCTAGACCCCCCCCTTCCCTCTTCTATCGTTTTCAAAGCAAGTAACAGACTAACATGTCCACTGCTCAAATTAGTTTCATATTTACCTTTTCCCCACTAATCCTGTTTGAGTTCCGGAGTTGTGTACTACCCGCCGAAAAGCGCTTCAACTCCTCATCAGGGGTAGCAAGCGCTATATGAATGAACCCTTCCCTCCTCCATGACTCCACTATCCTTTTTTTCAGTCCAAATAACAAACTCACACGTACACCACTCAAATGAATTTCACAGGGGTGGCTCCCCCTAGTTGGCGAAAGAGCGCCGCCCTGTCTTTATTTTTCTGTCTCACTGCATTAAATTAAATACTGGAAAAAGTAATGGTGGTAAAAGACCCACACACTTGCATTTGCACTTGGGGCCACAGTCACTCTTAACACATACACGCAGGCACGCACACACAACTTAACTAACTCTTCCACACACGCAGCACTTACTATATGCCACACTCACTAACTCTAGGGATGGCTCTTTGCGCACTTTGCGCAGCCTTTCTTCTCAGGCTGCCATCGACAAACTGCTGGGCTGACAATCTCACATCCCTAAGATCTGTGAGGTCATCAGGCCGGCATGGCAATAGGCTCCTGGGCTGGGCTCCACCCCTTTAGGCCGTTTTCATTAAGTTAGCAGGGAGCTTCAGGCTAAAGCCCTGCAGCGCCAGAGGCCTCCCGTCAGTCAAAGTTTGTAAACATGCCACTCCACCTTTCCTTAACTCCTTCCATGCTGATGACGGAACCGCTCCGTCATCAGCTACGGTTGGGCTGTGCTGATGGCGGAGCGGATCCGTCATGGCCCACTCGCCGCGCCTGCGCGGCGCATTCTATTGAGCGGGGCAGGCCATGACGGAACCGCTCTGTCACCAGCACAGCTCAACCGCGGCTGGTGATGGAGCGGTTCTGTCACCAGCATGCGGCCGCCGCGCGGCCGCCCCGCCCTGATAGCGCTGCGGCGGAATAGCCGCCGCAGCGAAAGGCTTAACTCGTCACAGGTTGGGGTGTGTTCAGGGAGCCTCACGGCCCCACACCACTCTGTGACAAGTAGGGGAAAGGTGGGGTTAGAGGATGCAGGACGGACGCAGAGCACTGGATTCTGCGCAGTGTAACAGCTCGAGTTTTGATGAAAAACTGCGCAGAATCCAGCTCACAAATTTCCCCGCTGCTGTCCAAAGTGCGCAGCCAAGGAATCCAGCTGGTTAAACTCTGCAATAGAGTAGTTCACGCTACAAGACCTAAGAAAGATGTTAGTTTACAGTCTCCGTCTCGTGGCTCTGGATTGCAGGTTGCTTGAGGTGAGTGAAAAATCAAATTAGCAGCACTGCCATTTTCTGTTACCTTATGCGAAAGCAGGAATATCAACCGCAGGACACTGGCCCAATTTGAAATGGTTCTTTCAGGAATCTCTCATTGTGCGGCATCGGTGCCAGAACTCCCTTCATCATCATCGCAAGGTTCTTGCCTGCACTGTAAGCCCATTCTTGACCTCCATCCCAATAAATGCCTTACGCATTCCCTCCTTTTGGCCTCGAGGATCCTGCACAATTCGTTCCTTTCTTGCCAGCTCTGGACAAATCCTCTCTCATCACTTCTCTCCGCAGCACACCCTTCTGTCATTCTAACTCCTTCAAGCCTCCGGCCTGGAATAAGGTGCTACATCATGCAGCACCTTATTTCACCTGCCATTTAAAGCACTTTGTTCTGTGGTGTATGTAATGTTTTGTAGTGCCTCCCTCGTTCCAGACTTCTGCTGCTTTTCTGTATTCTATGCTCCTGCATTGCTCCAGTCCTTCCAGTTACCTGCAGTTGTCCCTCCCTTCAGGCTTCCATTTCACTTTTTTGTTTCTGGGTTCAAACAATCCTTTCTTTCTTCGAGTCTCTTGCAGCACGTCTCCCCAGGCTCCTGTAGCACTTACCTTCCTCTAGAACTCCTTTCCTGCAGGTTGCTGCAGTAATCCTGCTCCAGGTTTCTCACCTCTTTCCTTACCCCAGGCTCCTGCAATTCTTCCCACCGTAAAAGCTCATGCTGCACCACTCTTGCACATTTAAAGAGGGTCTGTTGAGGACAGAATCTGTTGGTTTTTAGCTGCGTCTTGAGTATATCCATCCAACATTCACTAAGACCCCTTCACCTACTTTCGTTCTCTGAATGATGGGCACAGTACCCAGAAAGGTTGTTAGTGAGATGGGAAAAGCCAGCTGATGGAACCCCTGCACAGGTGTCTAAGTTAATAAAATGATGGTCTGTGATACTAGAATCAAATGGTTGTCCAACAGAAATCCAAGTAGATTCATATTTCTTCATATGATATTATTTTTGCAGTGATTCCCTACAAAAGTCAACTCTTTAGGGTGCCCCCTGGGGTGGACATAGGCAAGGGCATTGCCTGGTGGGCCTGTTAAGGGCCACGAAGGGTCTTGGACTAGAATCCCTATTCAAGTGAATCTTGCAAGGTACAATAATATCACGTGCATCGTTCAGCATCCTATACTGCCAATCCGCACAATAACACAAAGTTGTAGATGATCCAAACAGTCACATACCATTTGCACAACACACAGACCCAACTGTGTACATATCTCACTAACTACCACTCACCTTCAAGCTACAGAACACACATTCCACCTCATGCTTATTAACACTCGCTCTCAAGTACTCCACGGAACGGACATTAGAGACCTCATCATCTATCACAAGCTCAATGCATTATTTGCTTTATATATCACTGTAACATGGTTCTCACCCATATCGTTGCACATACTAGACTTCCTAATCCCCACAGGCTACAACATCCATCATTTAGACCACGCACATAAGACGCGAGGAGACCGAAAAGTCATTAACAATCCAATGCAAACCACACATATACCTGGACTGGACCTATCATTTTGTCATCCCTACCTTGTTGCTCAGAATCCTACCAACAAACCAAGGTCAACACAAAAGAGAAGACCTTCAGCTCCTTTAAAGATTGCTCCATAGACCGCCTAAGGTTTGTACTCATCTCTCACCCTATCACCTCCACGTCTGATGCCAGTCCTCTTCTAAATAACTTCAGTACTTTTTAAAAAAGCTGTGTGAAAATCCATGCCCTAATTAAAGCATACAAGTGCAGGCCAAGTGCCCCAGCACCCTGATATTCCAATGAACTTGCTGACAAATAAATGAGCCATCTGCTGAGAGGAAAAGAAATGGAAGAAAACCAACTCCAGATGTGACCTCTTGATACTGACGTCCCTTTGCACAACATGCAGACAGTTCATCACATCAGCCAAAGCAAAGTACTATACCAACAGCATCAATGAAGCCACCAACACAAGCAGAACACAATTTCAAGTCCATTTAGCACTGCATCAACAACCCTGCCAGAACCACCAATACCACACTTCACAGAAAAGTACAATGCCTTTAGCCTCTTCTTTAGTGAACATCACCAACACCAAACCTGCTTCACTTCTTACTCCCACCCCTTCCTGTGAAATCCTGCAAGGTGTAGCCTTCAAGGCCCTGTCTCTCTGACCTCTGATTTACTGAACTCCCTCAAAGCCACTTCTTGTGAAGATGGCGTCTTAGCATCATTCTTTGGAAAGCTGTTGCTGGGGATGCCCCCTTACCCCTGCTTACCACAGACCATGCTTCTCTCATCTTCCAGAGGCTCTCAAGACAGGCCAGATCCTCCTTCACCTAAAGAAACATAGACTAGATCCTTACGACCTCCCCAACTACTGTCCCAGTGCTCACCTACCATTCATCATCAAGATCCTCGAATACGCAGTCTAGGCTCCTCTCCAAAATCACATCAATGCTAACCATCCCCTGCCCGTCTACCAGTCCGGCTTAAAGTCATGCCGCAGCATGCAGGCCGCTACCTTACACATTGCAGAGGATGCCCTCTTGACCTCAGGTAAGATGACACCTGTCTCGTGATACTAATGAACTCCTCAGCTGCCTTTAACACTTTCGATTAACGCAACCTCATATTCACCCTGGAGACTTAAATAGAATTCACTGGCAATGTCAATCACTGGTACACCTCGTCCTTTCTGACCGATGCCAGAATGTTCACATGGGCACCTCCAAGTCGCAAAGGATGACTATCACCTGTGCAGTCCCCCAAGGCTCCATAGTGTCTCCTGTCATCTTCAAGCTTTACACAGAGCTGACTGGTGCACTACTCATAGATACCAGGATCAAGATTCACCGATATGCTGATAATACACAGCTCTACTTGTAAGTCTCCTCTGCGTCAGACATCCAACGCCTCAAGCCTGTTATTTGATGAGAGTAAAGAAACAAGATACAGTAGAAATCTGGTGCAATTGCTTGAACCTCATCGGCTTCAAACTCCAGCTTGCAACAAATGCCAAGTTACGTGGAGTCACCTTGGAAACCAACCGTATCTTTACACATCGCCCAAAAAACACTAAGATGGTCTGTTACGAGCCTTCTCTTAAAAAAAAGTCATACCATTTCTTCCGGAGAGCTACTCTAGAACTGCTGTTCAAGATCTTGTACTCTTGCATCCAGATGGTAGCAAAGCCTTACTCCAAGGCCTTCCAGACTCCACAATGGCACGGCTCAGATACAGCCTACTGACCGAGGCATCCAGGGCCTGAAAAAATACAATCACATCACCCCATCCGGCTGGAACTGCATGTTCTCCTCTTGCCAACTTGCACCAACTTTAAAACCAGCTAATTCATTTACAAAGATATTACAACCAGTAAATCCACTTTTCTTGCAGACTAACTCACCATATCTGGTGTTTCTTAGCACACGCACAGCCAGGGAGCTATTAGACCGCAGACTAGGATGTGTAAAAAAGGTAAAACAAGACAACAGGCTTTTTCCATCTTTGTACTCAGGATCTGAAAGAACATCCCTGTTTCCATCCAGACCGCCCCACGGCTGCTCCAAATTTGGGAAAAGTTGGACGGATCTCTTCAAAGAACACTACATCACAGTGCTTTAACTGTCCACAACCTAGCTTCTTTCCTATTCCTGTCTCCTGCCCTGTACAGTACACTGCTACCTTTTGGCTAGGTTAGTGCAGTAAACCATACATACATACATACATTCATACATGTACACATGCAATGATATTTTTAGTGTTAAACATAGCTGTAGAGCAATGGAGCGCTGTGTAATTTGGCTCTGAGGTTATGCAAGATTGTATGGAAAATCATAATCGTTTGCAGCCCAGGTGGTCGAGGCTGAGGGATCTAGTAGCCCTTATTAATGATGAAGGGTGTTTTGATGAGATGCATGCACAGCAGCCATTTGGGGATTGTTTTTAGTAAAATATAAGAAAAACCATTACGAAATGGCAGCTATGTATTTGTGCATGCATTTAGCAGCCATCTGGGGGAAAAACATGAAAGTAAATGGGTCAGTGCCCCGTTTCAACTGCAAGACTTATTGGTTTTTCCATTTTTTGCTGTTATCTTGGCTTCTTGTGATGTGGTTGACAAGGGAGGTCTTTTTTGGGCACGTAGGAGGTTGTTGTTCCTGAATGATTTGTATATACTGAAGTATGAACGATAATTATGCCTGGTAATATAAATCTAGATGGGTGGGATATCTCGGTCTATTGCCCTCAACTGCATCGGATGTCTGCTTTAGAGACGCAAATTTGAGTTTCCGGCGGCCTGTGAGTCGATAGCATGATCTGTTTTTTTGGAGCGATGAGTATTTTAAAATTGAAACCAAAGGCAATCTTAATATTAAGTGGTCTATTGACTTAAAAGCAATACATTTAGTATAGGTTAAAAATACAGTGATGTAGTGTATGTGATGTGATCCCTTCCATGTACATATAGTGACTTCAGGTCTGAGCTTGTGCTTTTTTGATATCATTGGCAATGAAGACGATTGGCAACCTGATTGTCTTTAGTTTCAGGTAGGTGCTTGATGGAATTGCTTCAATGATGGAGAGTCATTCATTGAAGCATTCAATGTCTTCAACTATGGAAACTTTCCGATAAACTTGCCTTCAATGGCATATTGAGGAATCTCATTGGTTTATGGGCAGTGTTCCAAATAGATCTACATACTGGTTGAAGATAACAGGATAGACTTCTAACAACTCTTCCGACCCTTTGTGACCTATCATGATAAGCTGAGATTGACCATAGACACAGACTGGAAACCACACAGCAAGATTGATGGCTATGAAAAATAGTCCACCCATCCACCACATGGTTCCCGTGAGCAACGATGAGCAACAAACTGTCCCGATGGTGGTGCTCACTTGGTACCAACACCCTGCCACCTAGGCTGTGTGTCCCTTCCTGAGCATAACCCGGTAAGGTAGCTACAGAAAAGAAAATGGGTACCGAAGCACACAAAAGTCTTGTAAGGTTCGTAGAAGAAAGGACAAACATAAATTATGTTTTAACGAAGAGTTTCTTTTCAGAGAGATCAGTGCCTGTTTATTCTTATTCCGATGAGCTTCGTGTAACACACTTATGTCCATCCAAACAGGCAGCCGGCCGACACGTGTTTTGTCTTGCAAAAAAATTTTTTCAAGGCTGAATGTAAAGGTTAGTTGTCCTAGATGGTATGTTCCAAATATATTAGTAATTATAAGGTGTTGGGGTGCAGCAGTGATCCCTGTTGACTGGGTCTAGCACCTGCGAATGGCGGTTCTGAGTCTGCACTGTACGGTTCTAAGTGTGATCTCAGCACCCTTAGTAGCCGGATCAGGTACTGCAGACTTAGGACCGCCATTCGCAGGTTCTAGACGCAGTTTACAGGGATAGTTGTTGCACGGGAAACAACCTTTACAACGCAACTTTTACTACGCACTACCATTACAACGAAACTTTTACAACGCAACATCCATTACAACGCATGCATTTACAACGCAACCATTACAACGCATGACACTACAACGCACACCACTACAACGCATGCCATTACAACGCAGTCATTACAATGCATACCATTACAACGCATAGCATTACAACACATAGTACCCTTACACTATCCAACTCTTACCCTACTGTTGCAGGCCCTGGAGTTAGAATAGTAATTTTTACCCCTACACTATCCAACACTTACCCTACTGTTGCACCCCCTGGAGTTAGAATAGTAATTTTAACCCCTACACTATCCAACACTTACCCTACTGTTGCACCCCATGGAGTTAGAATAGTAATTTTTACCCCTACACTATCCAATACTTACCTTACATGCAATGTTATGCGTTGTAATGGTATGCGTTGTAAATGTAGTATGCGTTGTAGTGGAATGCGTTGTAAAGGTAGTTTCAAAGAATTAGTTGTAATGGCATGCGTTGTAATGGTATGCGTTGTAATGGATGTTGCGGTGTAAAAAATGAGTTGTAAAGGTAGGCGTTGTAAAAGTATGCGTTGTAACGTCATACATCTCTGTTGCACCCCTACACCTTGTTTTTATTATCATTATATTTGGAACATACCATCTGGGACATCTTTACATTTAGCCTTGAAAAAGTCTTTTTGCAAGACGAAACATGTGTCGGCTGCCTGTTTGGATGGATATACGTGTGTTACACGAATCTCATTGGAATAAGAATAAACAGATACATCCCTCTGTAACCGTAAAATAAGAAACTCTTAGTTGAATCTTAATTCATGCTTGTCATTTCTTATACGTACCTTACAAGGCGTTTGTGTGCTTCGGTACCTATTCTCTCTTCTGTAGAATGGAAACCAGTGAAGTGCCTGTGAAACTGATGCTTGTTGAGAGCATAGACATGGGATTTTGTTGTCAACAGTGTCAAAGATTGCTGACAAGTGTATATACAAGTTTTCGGCATCCCTTGTGATTTGTGTTGTATTAATGCTGCAGGTGGAGAGTGTGATTGAGGTGTCGTCACAGTGCCTTACACTCTATCAAACATTGGTAACGTCAAACATGGCTGCCCCCATCAGGTAGAGCCGCTTCTTGATTAGCAAGAAAAAAAGGAAACCTTGCACAAACTCTGTCTGACATCATTTGCCATTTGTTTACAGAAAGTACTTATTTTAAAGAAAGTGGAAACAACTTGTGATGAAGGAACCTTTTTAAGCTATTCTTTTTTTCTCTCTCCCTAAACATACAAGTAATGCCTCTTCTAGGTTGAATTCAACTGTCATGTAGGCCAGGTTATCTTTTAACCAGTTCTGCACAGAGCAGAATAAAGATGCCCACAGTATACTATTATTCATGTTTTATTTTGCCACCTTTCAGTCGCTGCAGGATGCTTTTAACCACATAAAGATGGGAAGCACAAAAATAATCTGCAGATATCACGAAATGCAGGAAATCACTGAAAACCATTTTGCATTCTGCATCAGTGCAGTGAGCTGAGTGAGGCCAGCAGCACTGTGCACTCAGATATACTCTGATTTACATAGATTTATAGAAAGTGACAGCGGAAAGTACCACCATGGTCATCTAATCTGCCCTCTTCCCTATTTCAGCTGCTGTAGATTCTATATAGTCTCAGAATGTGTGCCCTGACCACTCTTCCAATTAAGGTTGTTTTACTAGCTTTTTGTGAATTAGACTTTTTGAAAATCTGTTCTTTTCTAGCACAATGCATTTTCCACTCTGCCTTGCGAGTAATATAAAGGCTTTGACGGCCCCTCCTGTCCTAATATAGGCGTAAGAATACATATTCATACATAATTTTTTTATGCATAAAAAAATTACTTCCTAAAAATTAAATTACAAAATCAGCTCCAAGAATTTTTGTAGCTGATTTTTTCTTGCGGTCAAAGAGACGCGTATCCTGAGGCGCCACTTTAAAAACCTGTGGATGATAAATATTCAATTCTTGATCCTCCGCTCACCTACTCTCTGCTGAGCCCTGCAGTCATTGCCAGTCACTCCAGCGTGTCTAGCCAATTTAACATTTATGCATGTTTTGAATAATTCATAAAAATATAGATTCATCATGCAGTTTCTAGTAAGAGATATGTTTCCGCCATTTTGTTTGACCTAACAGGCTGAAATCTGTTTACTTGTTGGCAGTTATTTAAATGGTATTAAATCCAGGCCATATTTAATTTAACATTCCATTTAACAATGGAAATGGATTGTACATGACAATAGATTTCTAATACTTTCTATAATGCTGGGAATTTACACAAAATTGCATTAGATGACCTTCATGTGTGGTCAACGTTTGACATGTTACCAGATCTAAAATATTTCTTTACCATTACTTTGCTGAAACATTTTTTCTTATCCCAACTCAAAATGGCTGCATTTATATTTTGTGTCGTTCTACTCAACATGGACGAAATTTGCACTGTCTGACTCAAAACTGCATACAAACCAAAACAGAAGCGTTTGCAAAGCCCAACCCAAAATGTCACCTTATGCCTTGTCTAACCCAAAATGGCGCCTTTTGCCTTGTCGAACCCAAAATGGATCTTTTGCCTTGTTTGACCCACAATGGCCCAATTTGGATTGCACCCAAATTAAGGGGCCGATTATGATGGTGGACGGACCTGAGTCCGTTAGCCACCATAGAGTAGGAGGGACCGTCCGCAGGGGCTGCGGAGGTCCATCCGTGCAGATTAGGATGTGACCGCCAGAGTGGCGGTTGAAATACCATTCCGTTGTAACGCATGCGTGGTAAAGGCATGCGTTACAACGGAGTGCGTTGTAAGAACATACAACCTGCACAACCTATCGAATATGGGATTTATGTAGGTGACGGGTACTGTAGATCTATAGCACATGGGGATTTGGGAGTGAAAAGTCCGCCTCATGGTAATGGATGCACAACCTTGCTTAGAGTGCCCATCTGTACTGATGTCTGGTTCTTGATGCTGATTTTTATAGTCATAGGCAAACACGACTTATCCATGACCTAGGCCTATCTCAGGGATTACGGTCCTATTGGACGGGGAGTGGTACCCCAAAGCTCTACCCTCATACTGAGGAAAGACTGTTGCCTTCACCAGGAGTTAATCAGCACAAGCCCGGTGGTGGCAGCATAGCGTGTAGTGATGAGTAGGAGCGAACAGGAACTTTTTAACCTGTGTCACTGGAGTGAGGCCCACAGGCTCACTCATTTAAATTACGCTGTTTATTATGTAGCTCACTCTTGGCCAGCATCGCTTTACTGCTGTGCATTGCATGTGTGGTGTACATGTGCTGGGTGTATGTAAATGTAATGTGTTTCGATTTATATAGCGCACTTTAAACCAGGGGCCTCAAGGCGCTTGCTTAGGGAACCCGTCCTGGTATTCCCCTGTGAGATACCCGGCCGGATATCCACAAGGTGAAAGCCAGGCATCCCGCCGCGAGGGGCCGTAGTGGAGATTAAGCAAGCTATTGCCCAGAGTCGCAGAGTGTGACCCCGTGAGTCGAGTAGGCACCAGAGCGAGAATTGTCGACTCCGTGGAATTTTGAGCCCGAGACCCGCCGAGGCGGGGAATCGAACCCTGGTCCACGGCCGATCTCAGCTTCTGGGTCTGCCGCCTCTAACCACTGAGCCACGCTGTGTGCCTGTGAATAGTACAGTACAGGGATAATGCAGTACAGTGCACTGTGTGCATGTTATACATGCATTTGCTGGGCATATGTGTGCCTGCGAGCGGTACAGTGCATGAAGGATGTAGTGCATGCATGTTATATGCATGTGCTGGTATTTCTGTGTCTGTGAGTGGTACAATACATGGCTGATTCTGGGTGTGTCTGGACTATAAGAAAGGGAGCGTGTGACCTCATAAAACGTCAGCTGTCAAGCAGCCAGTCAGGCTGTTTGAGGAGACGCTCTCCAAGACTTCTGCCTGTGAACAGGACTGGGGGCCAGGTTCTGCTGGTCTCCCAGCTGGGGGAGGAGGCATCACTCAGGGAAGCCAAGACCACCTGCCCTCGAACACCAGTGCAAGCACATCCCACCTGTACCGCGTGCAAAGAATTTACTGGAGGCGGTCACTGCGGCTGCAGTGCACGCACGCGAAGGGGGCGCTCCCAGAGACTGCGGTCGATGCGATTCTGCAGGTGTGGGTGAGAGTCATTTCAGTCCAGTAGGACCCGGGGGAACTTGCTTGCCAGATAGTGCTTTGGCGCTGGAACACTTTTGACTTTTATACAGAGTCCGAGTGGGATTCCTGAGACTCGGACTAGTGGAGCTTCACCTGTATGCTGCCTATATAGTGAGGGGGGAATATCCACAGACACTAGGAGAGAATGGGACTCAGGGAACCGCAGGAGCCCTGACCTCAGGAGACTGTGAGAACTGTTTCTGAATATTATATTTCTCTTTGAGGTGAATGGTGTAAAATAAATGCTTTTTTTCATGGAAATAGTGTTTGACTGGACAGTCATTTGTTGTTGCTGCAAATATTTTGAGTTGAAAGCCTGTGTTCACCCCTCAGTCTACCCTCCCACCCCCCGAAGCCTTGGCCTTCTCGATCCAGGCTACCACTGAGAGTCAAGTGCTGAAGGGGTTCTTGGCCCAGTTGCTTAGGATCCATAGTAGGTGGTGCCACAGGACATTGCGGGCAAAAGGCCAGAGCCCCCACTGCTGGGCCTAGTAGCTTCTGCTTGTCTGGTGGCACTCTGAAGTGTGTTCTGACAGAGACATTGAGAGAATTTAAAACTGATTACATCTCCCAGTCATTACTTAGACTATTGGTTGAAAACGTGCATGCATGCGGACTCCGCTATGAAGTGCTGATGTGCTGACACTTGAACCATGCTCATGTTCAGGCTTGTAATAGGAGCTATACAACTCTTCAAGTGCCCTTCATTTCTCAAGCCACTTGCGTGGCAAATTAGATATGCAAAGGTTTGGCATTCTGCCTAATTCAGAAATTAATTAACTTCTTGTAATAAGGAGTAAGCCCTCTTCTATCCGCCCAATGCTTTCCAAGTACTCTTCCTGCAGTTAATTTAAAATCACAATGCTGCTCGTATTGTGTTTTGGTGAGTGTCCTGGGAGACAAAAATATTGTTTTCTTAATCTGGCCAGGAATTTTATTCCCTTAGCAAACCGCGCTAGTATAGAAATCTGCTAAACCGTTCACGATTGTTCATCGCCTCCCAAGACCCGGCTGCGCCAACACTACGTTTGTCTTTCTCAGGACTTATGTGGGAAGGTACCACAAAGCCCCCAGGCGCAGGCGCAGTCACGCCGACCCTGACCCCCTACTGTGACATCACACGGGCCTTTCTGTTTTTTTTCATTTTCATTCAGTCTTTTGTGTGGGTCATATCTATCATAGATTCTATCCTTTCTGATGTGTGTTTTGATTCTTTGCTATTTTTCCAGCTAGAGAGAGGGGGTACAAGACAGAAGAACCCCAGCAAGGCTCTCAAAATGGCGGCAGGCTATGAATGAGGCACTACCAACATTTTACTATCAGAGACCTTTCCCATTATTTACGTTTTTTAAAGTGCTTCGTATCTGATGAAGATCCCAAAATCTGTGCTGTGTCTAATTTTTGGACCTTCATACTTGAAGGGGTGGCTGTTTCCATAGAGCATAGCCACTCACAAATATTTTACCAGGGGCCCCACAGTTTGGTCTGTGATGTGGCCAAGGGCGCATTAATGCCAGCAGGGTGGTGGACTGGTGGGGGACGTGGGCGGTAAGGTGGGTATATGGGAAGCAAAACATATACACCTAGTGTCTAAATTACACAATGTGAAGCCAGAAAACCTGGGATTAATCTCAGCTTCCCCACTATACCAAGTTGTGTGATCCCAGACAATTGATTTAATTCACTTTCCTTCCCTTTTCTTCATTATCACATATCAAATGACCTTGCAATACATGCCTTCAGGATGGGTGCTGTACAACACCTTCTGCTGTGTTTCATTTAATAAACTATAATGTCGTTGATGTATGATCGGAGCCTAGGCGTGACGCGAGTCATAGTGCAGTATTGACATTGTTGTCAGAGTGGGGGGTGAATGAATGTTTCTACATTCATAATTGAAAACGATCACTTTGAAAACATACTTCTCAATGCACTGATATTATCTGATATACCAAGGTAAGTTGGTTCTGCATGTTAGTCATGGTAGTCATGTGCTCATGACGGCTGGGAGCCGTCCGAATGTTGCTGCTCCGCCCACGTGCGGTTAATTCCCTGCCTGTGTGGGAGAATTAATCAGTGGGCGGAGTTCAGACGACTCCCGGACGACATGTGGAGAAGTGTGGCTTACTGGTTAGAGCAGGCAGACCCTGAAGCAGAGGTCAGACCCGGGACCAGGGTTCGATTCCTGACGCGGCAGGGTGTTGAGCTCAAATGTCCACGGACTCGATAATTCTCGCTTCGGTGCTTGACCTAATCATGGGTTCACACTCTGCAACGCTGGGCATTAAGCTTGCTTAATCTCCACAACGGCCCCCCGCGGCGGGATGCCTGGCTTTCACCTTGGGGATGCCCTGTAGGGGCTATCTCACAGGAAAAACCAGGACGGGTTTCCAAGGCAAGCGCGGAGATACCCCTTTGGGGGCCGATTCTGGCGCTATATAAGAAATGTAATAATAATAATAATATGAGCACACAACTCCTGTGACTCATGACGGCCGGTAGCTGTCCTCAGTATGGTAGTGCCACGCCCAGCCCGCCCCCTCTCGCACCATGGGGGAATTTCCCCGCAGCGAAGGGGTTAAGAATTTTGAAGAAACCTCATCATATTTTTACACTTTTGCTGCAAGACGGCTTTCAAAATGAAGGTGTTCCTAAAGTTATAGTGGTGCAGAACTACCTAGTGACTTCCTTTCTTTAACGTCAACTACCCTTTAAATAATGCAGAAGGAAGGGGGCCCTCATGATCACAAGATAGAGCCCATGTGTGAGGGGTGGCGTGCTAAATTAAGTGCTGTGTGAATTAAAACTGCCTAGGGGGTACCTATCCAATTTTAATAAAGAGGTCCCCTTGACAGGAAAAAAAGAGTGAGCGAGTGTTGTCAATTGGGATCTATGGACCGTGACAGCCTCACTGTGAGTGTTATAGGGTCGATATGTTTCACATCTTGATGGCCCAAGGTGGATCCACAGCATTTCTTCAGGACCCCAAAAACTCACCACCCTACACCTAGATGGGATATGTGACAAAAAATAGGTATCCCGAATAGACAAATGTCTGCTATGTCTGCTTTCATGCAGAAACGAGAGGGAAAGGTTCCAACCTGTTTGGTAATTTAGTAATGCCTCTTAGGTCATCCAGGCAGGCAGAGAGGTGTAGGTTACAGGCGCAACTTCGTGTCAGACTAATTTTATCTGCAGTTATGTGCGGTACCCCAGTCATTCTTTTTATCCCGGTCAAGTGTACACCTTTATCAAAATTGGATAGGTACCCCTCAGGCAGGTTTAATTCACACAGCATTTAATTTAGCACACCACCCTACTCTCATTATTTCCTCACTCATCATTACAGAAAAAAACGGAAGATTTCCGATTAAGAGTCCCCCTGCAGGTCCTTCGGGCATCGCAGTGCCGGCCCGACGAGGAGCAAGCCCAATGATGAAGCATCACACCCGTTCGGGTGTGCGAAGGCTCTATCTTCCAATCATTAGGATCCCCTTCCTTCTGCAGGGTACCAATCTGTATTTTTTTTGTTTTTTCTCTATAGGAACAGCCTCCCCGTTTACATATGACTATGATTAAATGGGAGAATGGGTGCTGGACCTTAATTAGCTCCTAGGCCCCCCTCTTTGATTTATTATTTTTAGACTGACTTGTCACCCTTGCGTCAGATCATCTGACGCGTCTTTATTGCATGTCTGCTTCAAAACACCTCATCTTCAAATGTTTCACATTTACCGTTGTTCGGAAGTGTGTGGAACTTGTGATGTTTTTCTTAATCTCAGTTTCAAGAGAGAAGTGTCCTTTCTTTTCTCTGTGCTCGGTGTCCACTGGTCTCACAGAGGCAGATGCTTTCATCTCACTGCAGTGCTCTGAGATGATCTGCCCTCAGTCTCAGGGCTTAAGAAAAGTTCTGGATTTTTCCAAAAACACTTAGAACTTGATTGCTTTCGGCCTTTGTAGGTTTAGTCTGCGTCCTAGCAAAAGGATAGTTATTTACGTCAAAGTTTGTGCAGTATAAATTCTCAACTCATTGTGCGGATTTCTGGAGGTTTCCTGCAAACACTGTGGCTAAATTAAGGAGTCTGTGCCTTAAGAGAACCCTCCAGCATAGTACTCTGTCCTCAGACACACTCCTCATTCACGCTGCAACTCAAGAGTATGAAGTGGTGGTCTCATTGGAAGCCTGATCCTTACAGGATCTTACTTTGTCAGTGGCCTGGTCAATGGATGATCAACCTTTCTGTTCTGCCCTTAATAAATTGAGAAGAGGCGATAGTCCTGCTTTAAATGGATTTGCACCGCATGGCACTCTACAGATAAAGGCACCTTGTGGTCCGGCTGGATGGTTTGGCCGCTTCCCAACCGAGTTTGTCCTTTATGATGAAAGCCCACGGCTAATCAAATGCTCCAGTCAGGCCTGTCCCACATCCCAGTTCCATTGGGAAAAAATTGGTACTGCTTTTGCCGTGCCAGCGGGCATATGACCTAAATGTGTAGGGGAAGTAGATCAACGTTCACAAGTATTCCGGCATAAGGCTGGCTTTGGCACTACTGTGCCCACTTCCTTAGATCCTGTCCTTTGAAGCCCAGTTGCAGGGGAATTTGAAAGAAATCAGGGCTGGGCAGGCAGCGCGTTTGGTGTATTTGTTTATTTGAAGCGCTTATGCTTTCTGAAAGTCGTGGTTGATAAGCTTTTTATGCAATGATAAAATGTTCAGACTTGAGGCTGTATAAAAATACACCCAACAACTTTTGAATAAACCAATGACAAGCATTAGCCACAAATACATATTTCTAAGCATGAGTGAGTGAAGCTGTCAACGTTCTAGGCGCTGCTGAGTGGTATGCGGCTACACAGACCACAGGAAGTCTGCTCCACCGCCACGTGAACGAAGGTGCAGACGTGTGGCTCAGAGTGGCACATGTGCCTCTTAGGGGGAGATGTAAAAATTTGGGAGCAAGGTCTCCGGATGACCAAACTTGAGATACCTTGGAAATATAACTAGGGGACTTTTGTACTCCTCAAATCCAGGGCTCGCGTACCACCTCAAAACAGCAATAGTTGTCTGTGGACTCTAGAAGGAAGTGGAAGAAATTGTTCCGCTCATGTGTCTCACATACAGAGGCGATCTTACGTGAGCATCCCAGTAAGACTGGGGTATAAGTGATACTTCTGAAAAGATGGGGTGGTTTGATTGGGCCTACTGGCATCGTGGTGTCAAAGCATCCAGGAATCAGCGTAAGGTATATGTGTGTGTGCTTGTGAAGCACATTCCCTGAAAGATTGGTGTAATGCAGGGTAAATATTTTAGATGATGAGGAAAGTGAAGCTTTACTGAAGCTGGTTGTTTCTCACCTTCCATCGGTTACATTTAGCTGACCTGACCTAACCACCTCTGTGAGATGGGAGAACCCTACGTGTCTAACACTGACCAGAACTGAGCAAGCAAATCCACACGCCACATACTCCAATCACCAAGCTGCAACCTATCTAAACCAAAGAAGCATCAATAGTGTAGCACCTCGACTGTCCCCAGCTTTACATGTACACAACTGTCTCCTTAACCAATAGGGCACTTCACAGCTAATGATCATCCTACATAAAACACACTATCTCCAGATATTCAACAGCAAGACAAGGAAGACCTTTAAATGCCTCGCAGTTGTCTGAGACACAATCCTAGAGTATCCGAAGGGCTTAGCCACACTTACTTAAATCCAGGAACAAGCTGGGGAGAGGATGTGGCTTATTGGCTTGAGCAGCTGACCTTAAAGCTGGTCAACCAGATTCAACTCTGGCGAGAAGCTCAAGCATCCTGTGATTCTGGACAAATCACTTTATCTCCCTGTGCCTAAAAATAAATGTACCCATCTGTAATGCAACTGGTGCTCATGTAAAGCGCTCTGATACCTTTCGGTCAAGTTCGCTCCATATAAAATGTTTTTAAAAAAACGTTTAACATACTCCTTCTCTCCTGCTCCTTTCCCTATTTTACCAGGTCCATGTGTCATCTACTTGACTTGCCAGCCTTTTTTTGAGTTCTTCCTCTGATTCTCCTCTCCCTTTCATCCTCTTTCCTATTCCCACAGGACCACAGTCAATCTCTGTTGCATTGTGCTTTGCTCTCCCATGTTCTGGTAATGCTACCATGTTTACTCTGCGCTATACTTAGTCAGTGGCTACTAACCGTGTGCTACACGTGATCAATGAATGAACAAAAATGAGGTTCACTGAATTCAATCTGCGATCATTGCAGCTTTCTGCACCCAGTGAGCTCGCGGTGTCAAGCCTTGAGAGCATGAAGATTTGACCATCTCTGGTACCCGAGAGAGGTCCCAGGTTCAGCCTGGTCTCCCCTGAGATCCTGGTAGTCCCCCCCAATGAATGCTTGAGAGCAGCTCGAGCTCCAGGGGTACATGTCTGCTCTCACTTGTCAGTATCCCTGGATCAGATGCTCTTCAGCTGTTGGATATGACTTCAGCAGGAGTCGGGAGGTAGAACCGCCACGTCAGCACAGAGGATGTGTTCAGACTGCATCTTTACACATCCCTCCTATGCATCCATCATTAATCCGTCTCCAGGCATTGATATTTATAGCTGAAAGCTATCTTGTAGTCATGGAAACCTAATGCGGTCTATGCCCCTTTAATCATGATGAAGATTCTGCAGGTGTGCTTCAATTAGCACACTCCCTCCCCATTGCATTTTTTGTTATTATTATTTTTTTAACTAGGTGAGAAAGGGCTAATTTTAATTTTCTCAACAAGTAGGCGATACCGTCTTTGTGTTGTAGTTGCAGCCTCAGGTCATTCCATAATGAAGGGGGCGCTTGGACCCGAGAGAGGTTTTGTAGCCATTTCAGGAGGAAACACGAAGATCTGGCTTCGTCCTCCTCTTTGGGCTTTTGTTTTAGGTGGGCCACTGACTTAGAATGCCATGGTAAATAAGGTAGTACTCATTACTAGATATTACATATCCTTCAAGTAACAAGAACTCTCGACGTCAGAGTACACCTTCAAAGGGGCCTCCTGGAGGCCGGCTGCTGCTCGGGGGAGGTGGGCCTTATGGCCTTTAGTAACAATTCAAACAGGGGGAGAATGTTTACCTGTTTTGAAATCTACAACCGGGGAGATTTAATATGTACAGCTTGAATAATACTAGTATATCGCAAGGAATGTAACAGTGGTATCCACCTCTCCATGGCTCTATGTTATAATGAAGTACTAGTAGCTTGTGTACTACTTGTAAACGATAGTGATGTAGGGAGGGGGCATTATTGTGCCATAATTGCCCACTGCTTTAATCATGGCACTCATTCGAAGGCGAGGGGCTCTTATGAGGTCGAAGGGAACGTGTCTTCATCACAGTGCCAAGTGTCAGGTCACCTTTAATATATAGTGTACGTGAATGTGGGGTGGGGGGAAAGGGGGCACACGTGTGTGACTCTTTCTACCCCTGCACACTTTGTGAATTGTGTATACGATGTCAAACTGGACCATTAAAGTAAACTTGACTTGTGATCCGAAGACATCTCCATACACCCCCTTGCTCGAATCCCCCACCTCCCCTTCACTCATTGTAGGAGAGTAGGGTCTGCTATCCTATGGTCACCCCAATTTTTGCTTTTTGCTTCACTGGTTTTCGACTTACTGAGGCTGTGGGCCTGCTAATCAGACCCCCAGCCTGCTGTTCTCTCTCTAAATTTATAATACATGTGCTATAGGTACATACCACAATTGGAAATGGACTCCTTGTCAGGCCCTGTACCATGCACTATAGGTGCTCAGGGCATAGGTGCCACCAAGGCCTACCAGGGGCTGAAGCATAGCTTTTGCCACCCCTGGCTGGTTCTTAAATTGACACAACTGGCTGATCACTCAGCTGGGGCAAGTGGGTGTAATCACCCCTTGCTTAGATATAGTATACCTATATCTAAACCTATATCTGGACACATATATAACCTGTGAGCCACTCCTATGGAAGGCCTCATCAATCCTGGAGGCAGAGTGCGTGGTTTTATGTGAGATGGAGCTCTGGCATGAGCTGAGCCTATCTGCAGCTGTCGGGAACAACTCCCTAAGCTGATCCGGGATAATGCCATACCATATACTCTTAAGCGCCTTATAATCCTCGCGGTTATATAGCAACTTTGGTTTGGCTTTATCAAAACATGTCGTGTAAGGTGTCATACGAATTGGAATACTACCCCCTCGCCAGTTCTGGCGACGGGGGTAGCATTCCACCCTTCTAGAGGGAGAAGACATGTTACTTTACTGAAACGCGGTTGATTTAAAATGAGCCTCAGATCCACAAAATGGATGCCCCTGCCACAGACACGGGTCTGGCCTCCTGCTGCTGACCGAAACTCAGCATATGGTGGCCTGGACAAAGGGTTTCCTGTCGCAGGGCGGTGTCAAACCACCCCAGACAGGAGATAGTGGATTGTAGTAGGGAGGTTTCAAAGAAACCAGACACTGCCTGGGGAGCACAAGGCTGCCCCTTGCATAATCCGGCCAAACCGGTTCTGGGGCCTCCCAGCCCCTGTCCCAGCGCGGCCTGGATCAAAGGAAAGGGGTGTAACCACCCCCTTCCTGGGTCCCACCCATAGGAGGGGACCTAGCAGGATGTCCAGCCCACCAGATTCGAATAAGAGTGGGAGCAGTGCCAATGCAACTCAGATCATCCTGAAGAAACATAAGAAACGAATTCTGGACCCTTCGACTTTCTACACGACGTGAGAAGACTGAAGAATCTCCCTTGTGGTCAAGGAGTGACCACCCTGTGCAAACAGGTACCATCCAGCCCTCGACCCTTGCTTTGTTGCAGTTCCCGCCGGAACTCGAGCAACAGAGATCGACGAGATCAAGCTTGCCTGCCTTCTACCTGCCCGATCCACAGTCCCTGCAGAGCTGAGACCCGTGGAGGCGACCGGAAGCGTGGGGCACGCCATCTTGAAAAGGCCACGAGACGCTGACCGTGCAGCCCACGAGTGACCCTCGAAGCTGTACACCGGGGTTTGAGAAGCCCCAGCCCCGAGCTCCACTTGCACCAAAGCTCACCCCTCCACACTCGACGAGTGCTGCGTGGGGCCCTTCTGCCTGTGTGCGCTCGACGCGTTGGCCCGGTCACTTGCCAGCTGGCTTGTGGCCCCTGTGCCGACGAAAGCTGAAATACGACTTGCTTTTCTGGTTGCTCCAGATCTGCACCAGCTCCTGTAAAAAGGAGCCCCCACTCTGACCCTCCTGGTTCGAGTGATAAGCAATCTCCCGGTTCTGTGTGGATTGCTTTTGCCAAGTGCTGTTTGCTGCAATCTTGAAGCCGACGGTGCTGACGGCGAGAGCCTACGTGGGACAGATCGTGACCTGCTCCTGGACGTCGCAGATGCCCCAGAGCCCACGTGACAGCGGAGAGAAGCCTATCGACAACCGCCTGATTGCGCCCGACATTGCCTGGTTCCGTCCTGGTTCCACCCTGGTCACTGCTGAGTGACCCAGACTCTGTCCCCTCTGCTTTCAGGTACTTTTCTACTTCGATCCACCCTTGGATCGCACCGGACACTTCTGCTTCACAGCGCCTGCAGCTGCAACAGCTCCAAGCACCAAGAACCTGCGTGACAGAACCCGACGCCACTTCGACCCTGTGCACCCACGGCCTGTGGGTGAGGTAACTTTGCAACGCCGGTGTCCTTACACTGGTACACACCTCTAGGGTCTGTGTCTAAAGTTTTGTGTTCCTAGGTTCAGCGGAAGTATCTTTTAATTCACTTTATCCAACTTTTACGCACCATTGACTTTGCATTGGTGCGAGCCGCACTTTCCGTGCTGCACCCGTCTCCTGTGGGCTACTCCCGACTTCAGCATTGCTAGTCCTGACTGCTCCCAGCGAATCTCTAGGCCCTAGGCCTAACCATTGTTCGATAAGTGTTCCTTATACCACTTTTTTAATATATGGTTTGAGTGGCCACCCGCCCTCATCCATAATTGTGCAACTTTATATGTTTTACTGTGCTTTTGATTTAACGCTTGTGCCCCTTTCCTCATAAAGAGTACTGGGGAGTAATTTAGAAATAAATACATATATTTTTACAATATATACTTGTGTGGTGTCCTTTCATTTGATTACAGGATTGTATGTGGTAAAACAGCTCGCTTAACACGACCTCTTAAGTTAAGCCTTTAAGGCTGCTTAGTCCATGCTACAACTAGGATAGCTTGTCTACAAGGTTGACTTACAACCTGACATCTTTGGGGTTTGTTTGGACTGATACCCAGTGGTTCCAGAATTGGAAACACTACATATCAGGCCAACTTCTCACATTGGTGGGCAGCGGTGCGGATTTGAGCTTGCTGTTTGTTTTACCATTGCAATCTTTATCAAATTGAAAGATCACATCAAGTACCTCTAGGTACATATAAATCAAAAGCTTAGCATATTAAGTTCTACTGAACTTAGTAGTTGTAGATTAAAGGGATTAGCACACCCTGACTACAACTCACTAGCAAGGTACAGTAGGAAAACACTTAGTGTAGGTAAGTGCATCACTTGCACCTCACTAGCAGTCATGTCTGATACAGGTAGAGCCTCAGGCTCTGCTCCTGTAGAAGTTGATCCTATAGGGACAACATCCAGATATGACAACCTTAGCCACAAAGACCTGAGTGCCTTGTGCACAGCCAGGGGGCTAAAAAAGGGCAGAGGCCCTACCATTCCTTCCCTAATAGCTCTCCTAGAAAAGGATGACCTAGATAAGGTGAGTCAGGCTCCCTTAGAATCAGGTGAAGGGATAAACTCCCATGAGAATGAGAATCTTCCAGAAGAAGAAGAGGAGGAGGAAGAGGAAGAGGAAGGCTCTGATGTAGAAGAGCCTGAAGATCAGGATCAGAGGGGAAACCAGGTACAGGTTGCCAGGCTTAACCAGGCCAACCTAGACCTACATGGGAATGGAGAGGGCCAGCATCTCCCCAGATCTCATAACCAAATTCTCCCAGGTAACAGAAGGGAGAGATCTCTATCAGGGGACTCTCACCTTTCTAGTGCCTCAAGAGAATCTCAGAGAGGGATGACTCCCTCCCAGAGGAAAGAGCATAGGGCCAGAATGAGGGCTGTCCAACTCCAGATAGAGAGGGAGGAGGTAGCTCTGGCTCAAGCTAAACTTACCTTGGCTCAAGCTAAACTTACCTTGGCTAGGGAACAGAAATTAAGTGGCTTAGATGCCACTGGTGGCAGCAAAGTTCCTAAAGAAAAAGACAGGGCCTATGACAATAGAAACCTGACAAAAATTGTGCCCCCCTACAAGGAAGGGGATGATATCCACAAATGGATGACTGCTCTTGAGAGGGCCTGCATGGTACAGCAGGTCCCTGAGGACCAGTGGGCAGCAATTTTATGGTACTCCTTTTCTGAGAAAGGGAGGGACAGGCTCCTCACTGTTAGACCTGAGGATGCCAAAAACTACTCTGTTCTGAAGAGTGCTCTTATTGAAGGGTTTGGCCTAACCACTGAGCAATACAGGTTGTTGTTCAGAGATACCCAAAAAGCACAGACTCAGGACTGGACTGATTTTGTAGATTGTGCCACTAAGGCTCTGGAGGGTTGGCTGCAGGGAAGTAAAGTTTCAGACTATACAGGATTGTACAATCTTATGATGAGAGAACAGATCCTTAATAACTGTCAGAACCAGCTGTTGCATCAATACCTTGTTGACTCTGATTTGACCTCTCCCCAAGAATTGGGAAAGAAGGCAGACAAATGGGTCAGAACAAGGATTAAGCAGAAAAACCAGAACCAAGGTGACCAGAAGAAAACAGACCAGAAGGGTGGGAATCAGAAAGATAAAGAAAAGGACCAGAAGTCTTCAGGCCCCCAAACTAGCAATAAGGAGGGGGGTTCCCAAAATGGAAACAAGAAAAAGAAGAATGATGGCCCAAAGAAACCTTGGTGTAATACCTGCAAATCAGTTTCACACTGGGGCAGTGAATGCACTAAGAAAAATCCAGTCCCCACCACTGCAGCTCCTAAAGCACCTGCACCCCCTAGTACAGTTAGCAGTGGTGGTACACAGCCAAAGGGTTTAGTAGGGTTGACCCTGGGTACTGAGGTGGAATCTGGCCTAGTCAGAATCCCCACACAGGCAGTTCTCCTATATGATGTGGACTTATCTTTGACCACTGCAGTAAGCCCCAGTAACCTGGGCAAATATAGGCAGACTCCCTTAATCAATGAGAAACTGGCTCAGGCCTACAGGGACACTTGTGCCAGTGTCACTATGGTGACACCTGACTTTGTGGACCCTGGTCAGATTGTACTAGGTGAAAGTTACCTAGTGACCAATGCAAGCAACTCCACTACTTCACATAGTGTGGCTGTTGTGAACTTCTCCTGGGGAGGGGTAGATGGCCTAAAGAAAGTTGTTGTGAGTGCAGACCTCCCAGTAGACTGTCTGTTAGGCAATGATCTTGAAAGCTGAGTTTGGTCAGAAGTGGAGTACAGGACTCATGCAGAAATGCTAGGGATTTCAGCTCATGTCCTTGCAGTGACAAGGTCTCAGGCTAAGAAGTGCCTTCCTGAACCCGTGGTGGATCTTGAAACAATAGACCAACCACAACCCAAGAGGAGGAGCAAGAGGGTTAAGGCTGTGCCTTCCCACTTGCCCCAGGTTGAGGATCAAGTTTCACAGGAAACTGATTCTGCAGTCCAAGAGGAGACTGTCTCAGATGAGCTTGAACCTGAACAGGTTGAGTTTCTGGGGACAGGGGGACCCTCAAGGGCAGATCTGGGGCAGGCTCAATTAGATTGCCCTTCACTTGAACCCCTCAGACAGCAGGCTGCTGCTGAGGCTGCAGGGAATGCTCAAGGTACCCATAAGGTGTATTGGGATGAAGGACTCCTTTATTCAGAGGCTAGAGACCCCAAGCCTGGCACAACCAGGAGGTTGGTTATACCTTTGAAGTTTAGGGGCTTCCTTCTTACCTTGGCCCATGATATTCCCCTTGCAGGACACTTAGGCCAGAATAAGACTTGGGACAGGCTTGTTCCACACTTTCACTGGCCTCACATGTCAGAAAATGTCAAGGAGTTTTGTCGCTCCTGTGTCACTTGCCAAGCCAGTGGTAAGTCAGGTGGCACAACAAAGGCCCCCCTGATACCACTACCTGTGGTGGGGGTACCCTTTGAAAGAGTTGGAATAGACATTGTGGGTCCCATGGATCCTCAAACAGCATCTGGGCACAGATTTATACTGGTGGTAGTGGATCATGCCACCAGGTACCCAAAGGCAATTCCCCTGAGGACCACCACAGCTCCTGTGGTGGCAAAAGCCCTCATTGCAGTTTTCTCAAGAGTGGGCTTTCCAAAGGAGGTTCTTTCAGACAGAGGTACTAACTTTATGTCTGGATACTTAAAAGCAATGTGGAAAGAGTGTGGAGTAAACTATAAGTTTACCACACCCTACCATCCACAGTGCAATGGGCTTGTGGAAAGGTTCAACAAGACCCTAAAGGGAATGATAAAAGGTTTACCAGAGAAGCTTAGGCGGAAATGGGACATCCTTTTACCCTGCTTGCTCTTTGCTTACAGAGAGGTCCCACAGAAGGGGGTTGGCTACAGCCCTTTTGAACTTTTGTTTGGCCACCCTGTAAGGGGTCCATTGAGTTTGGTGAAGGAAGGATGGGAGTTACCTCTCAAAAAGCCTAAACTAGACATTGTGGACTATGTACTTGGTCTCCGCTCCAGGATGGCTGAATACATGGAGAGAGCATCCAAAAACCTTGAGGCAAGCCAAGAATTACAGAAAGCTTGGCATGACCAAAAGGCTGTCATGGTTGAGTTCCAGCCAGGACAGAAGGTGTGGGTGTTGGACCCAGTGGGGCCAGCAGCTCTCCAGGACAAATGGACTGGACCCTACCCTATCATTGAAAAGAAGGGAGAAGTCACCTACATGGTTGACTTTGGCACCCCTAGGAGCCCCCACAGGGTGCTCCATGTAAACAGATTGAAAGCATTTGTTGACAGGGAGGACATGAGTCTCCTCATGGCCACAGATGGGGAACAGGAGGAAGAGAGTGACCCTCTCCCAGACCTGCTTTCCCAGAACCCTGATGATGGTTCAGTTGATGGAGTAGCCTTGGCAGGCAGCCTCACTGAGCAGCAACAGGTGGACTGCAGACAGGTGTTGCAGGCCCACAGACATTTGTTTTCACTCACACCCAGTCAGACTAACTGGTGCACCCATGAGGTGGACACTGGTGACAATCTGCCTGTGAAGAATAAGATCTACAGGCAACCTGACCATGTCAGGGATTGTATAAAGGCTGAGGTGCAAAAGATGTTGGAGCTTGGAGTGATTGAGCCATCAGAGAGCCCATGGGCTAGCCCAGTGGTCCTTGTGCCAAAACCTCATACCAAAGATGGGAAGAGAGAAATGAGGTTTTGTGTGGACTACAGAGGTCTCAATGCTGTCACTAGGACAGATGCTCATCCCATTCCAAGAGCAGATGAGCTCATTGATAAATTGGCTTCTGCCATGTTTCTGAGCACATTTGATTTGACAGCTGGCTACTGGCAAATCAGACTAGCTGAAGAGTCAAAAGCCAAAACAGCATTTTCGACCCCTAGTGGACATTATCAATTTGTGGTAATGCCCTTTGGTTTGAAGAATGCACCTGCCACCTTCCAAAGGTTGGTGAATCAAGTCCTTGCTGGGTTGGATGACTTTTGTGCAGCATATCTAGATGATATTGCTGTCTTTAGCTCCACCTGGGAGGATCACCTGATCCACCTGAAGAAGGTTCTGGAGGCCCTGCAAAAGGCAGGCCTGACTATCAAGGCTACTAAGTGCCAGATAGGGCAGAGCAAGGTTGTGTACTTGGGCCACCTAGTAGGTGGGGGTCAAGTTCAACCACTGGAGAGCAAGATCCAGACCATACAGGACTGGGCTCCTCCAACTACCCAGACACAAGTCAGAGCCTTCTTGGGCCTGACTGGGTATTACAGAAAATTTGTAAAGAACTATGGGTCCATTGTGACACCATTGAATGACTTGACATCCAAGAAGATGCCCAAAAAGGTTCAGTGGACAGTTAGCTGTCAAAAGGCATTTGATGACCTGAAGAAGGCCATGTGCTCTGCACCTATCCTGAAGAGTCCTGACTACTCCAAACAGTTCATTGTACAGACAGATGCTTCTGAGTTGGGGGTGGGAGCTGTGCTTTCACAACTTAATCAAGATGGTCAAGACCAGCCCATTGCTTTTATTAGCAGAAGGCTGACCCCCAGGGAGAAACGTTGGTCAGCTATTGAGAGGGAGGCCTTTGCTGTGGTTTGGGCCCTGAAGAAGTTGAGGCCATACTTGTTTGGTACTCACTTCCTAATTCAGACAGACCATAAGCCCCTCTTGTGGCTAAATCAGATGAAGGGTGAAAATCCCAAACTGCTCAGGTGGTCCATTTCCCTACAGGGGATGGACTTTACAGTGGAGCACCGCCCAGGGACTGACCATGGTAATGCAGATGGTCTCTCCAGGTACTTCCACTTAGAACATGAAGACTTATCTGGTCAAGGTTAAGTTTAATGTCCCTGCGTTTGGGGGGGGGGTTATGTAGGAGAGTAGGGTCTGCTATCCTATGGTCAGCCCAATTTTTGCTTTTTGCTTCACTGGTTTTCGACTTACTGAGGCTGTGGGCCTGCTAATCAGACCCCCAGCCTGCTGTTCTCTCTCTAAATTTATAATACATGTGCTATAGGTACATACCACAATTGGAAATGGACTCCTTGTCAGCCCCTGTACCATGCACTATAGGTGCTCAGGGCATAGGTGCCACCAAGGCCTACCAGGGGCTGAAGCATAGCTTTTGCCACCCCTGGCTGGTTCTTAAATTGACACAACTGGCTGATCACTCAGCTGGGGCAAGTGGGTGTAATCACCCCTTGCTTAGATATAGTATACCTATATCTAAACCTATATCTGGACACATATATAACCTGTGAGCCACTCCTATGGAAGGCCTCATCAATCCTGGAGGCAGAGTGCGTGGTTTTATGTGAGATGGAGCTTTGGCATGAGCTGAGCCTATCTGCAGCTGTCGGGAACAACTCCCTAAGCTGATCCGGGATAATGCCATACCATATACTCTTAAGCGCCTTATAATCCTCGCGGTTATATAGCAACTTTGGTTTGGCTTTATCAAAACATGTCGTGTAAGGTGTCATACGAATTGGAATACTACCCCCTCGCCAGTTCTGGCGACGGGGGTAGCATTCCACCCTTCTAGAGGGAGAAGACATGTTACTTTACTGAAACGCGGTTGATTTAAAATGAGCCTCAGATCCACAAAATGGATGCCCCTGCCACAGACACGGGTCTGGCCTCCTGCTGCTGACCGAAACTCAGCATATGGTGGCCTGGACAAAGGGTTTCCTGTCGCAGGGCGGTGTCAAACCACCCCAGACAGGAGATAGTGGATTGTAGTAGGGAGGTTTCAAAGAAACCAGACACTGCCTGGGGAGCACAAGGCTGCCCCTTGCATAATCCGGCCAAACCGGTTCTGGGGCCTCCCAGCCCCTGTCCCAGCGCGGCCTGGATCAAAGGAAAGGGGTGTAACCACCCCCTTCCTGGGTCCCACCCATAGGAGGGGACCTAGCAGGATGTCCAGCCCACCAGATTCGAATAAGAGTGGGAGCAGTGCCAATGCAACTCAGATCATCCTGAAGAAACATAAGAAACGAATTCTGGACCCTTCGACTTTCTACACGACGTGAGAAGACTGAAGAATCTCCCTTGTGGTCAAGGAGTGACCACCCTGTGCAAACAGGTACCATCCAGCCCTCGACCCTTGCTTTGTTGCAGTTCCCGCCGGAACTCGAGCGACAGAGATCGACGAGATCAAGCTTGCCTGCCTTCTACCTGCCCGATCCACAGTCCCTGCAGAGCTGAGACCCGTGGAGGCGACCGGAAGCGTGGGGCACGCCATCTTGAAAAGGCCACGAGACGCTGACCGTGCAGCCCACGAGTGACCCTCGAAGCTGTACACCGGGGTTTGAGAAGCCCCAGCCCCGAGCTCCACTTGCACCAAAGCTCACCCCTCCACACTCGACGAGTGCTGCGTGGGGCCCTTCTGCCTGTGTGCGCTCGACGCGTTGGCCCGGTCACTTGCCAGCTGGCTTGTGGCCCCTGTGCCGACGAAAGCTGAAATACGACTTGCTTTTCTGGTTGCTCCAGATCTGCACCAGCTCCTGTAAAAAGGAGCCCCCACTCTGACCCTCCTGGTTCGAGTGATAAGCAATCTCCCGGTTCTGTGTGGATTGCTTTTGCCAAGTGCTGTTTGCTGCAATCTTGAAGCCGACGGTGCTGACGGCGAGAGCCTACGTGGGACAGATCGTGACCTGCTCCTGGACGTCGCAGATGCCCCAGAGCCCACGTGACAGCGGAGAGAAGCCTATCGACAACCGCCTGATTGCGCCCGACATTGCCTGGTTCCGTCCTGGTTCCACCCTGGTCACTGCTGAGTGACCCAGACTCTGTCCCCTCTGCTTTCAGGTACTTTTCTACTTCGATCCACCCTTGGATCGCACCGGACACTTCTGCTTCACAGCGCCTGCAGCTGCAACAGCTCCAAGCACCAAGAACCTGCGTGACAGAACCCGACGCCACTTCGACCCTGTGCACCCACGGCCTGTGGGTGAGGTAACTTTGCAACGCCAGTGTCCTTACACTGGTACACACCTCTAGGGTCTGTGTCTAAAGTTTTGTGTTCCTAGGTTCAGCGGAAGTATCTTTTAATTCACTTTATCCAACTTTTACGCACCATTGACTTTGCATTGGTGCGAGCCGCACTTTCCGTGCTGCACCCGTCTCCTGTGGGCTACTCCCGACTTCAGCATTGCTAGTCCTGACTGCTCCCAGCGAATCTCTAGGCCCTAGGCCTAACCATTGTTCGATAAGTGTTCCTTATACCACTTTTTTAATATATGGTTTGAGTGGCCACCCGCCCTCATCCATAATTGTGCAACTTTATATGTTTTACTGTGCTTTTGATTTAACGCTTGTGCCCCTTTCCTCATAAAGAGTACTGGGGAGTAATTTAGAAATAAATACATATATTTTTACAATATATACTTGTGTGGTGTCCTTTCATTTGATTACAGGATTGTATGTGGTAAAACAGCTCGCTTAACACGACCTCTTAAGTTAAGCCTTTAAGGCTGCTTAGTCCATGCTACCACTAGGATAGCTTGTCTACAAGGTTGACTTACAACCTGACATCTTTGGGGTTTGTTTGGACTGATACCCAGTGGTTCCAGAATTGGAAACACTACATATCAGGCCAACTTCTCACACTCATCCACAGCCATGTTGAAATGCGTGCCTGACTGAAGGAATCAGCAGCCCTGAGACCATTCCTGCTAGGCTCACCCTAGTGAACAAGTAGACCTTTTGCCTGTGCTTACTTGTAATGTGTGTGCTTATTGAAATAGGCTAACGTATTGTATACAGCTCGGGTCGGTATAATGTACTAAATATATATCTAAAAATACATTCAGACCGACCTGGCTGGACATGTAGGGTAGCTGCTGAAGGCGTTAATAGACCAACGTTATTATCCTAGCAAGTTGGCTTAGCCTTTCATCCTTACTAGGTTGGCGAAGGATTGAGTTAGGAAATAGTAATCTCTGTTTTTACAGCCCTTCCATACCCGGAGTTTGAATCCTTTATTAGAACAATTTGCTGAAATGATTCAGGTGCAGAAGTCTTTATTAATAATGCGGCTGAAACTTCAACGACGCGATAATGTGGATTATATATGTACTATTTCATGTTACAAAGTCCTCACTTACCAAAGCTTCCTTCTCATCTGTCGCAATTAAAAGTCAATATCTTTGATGTGAGAGGATCTGCCGTGAATAATGTATTCCCTTGTTAATGTACACATTTCCAGCAGACCACGCTACATCTGATTGGCTGTCAGAGACAGACAGGCCCCTGCGTTCCCTGCACTGCATAAGGTGTTCATTTTTCAAGATGGCGCATCAATTATCCTGATTTTACAGAGGTGTGTTGTTTGTAAGCTTTCCCTCTGTGCTGGATGCTGGTGCCGCTAGTTGGTAATTACACTATATAGTAAAATCAATAAATGAAATAAAGACAGCATTTTAAGACATTCCATATAATGTGCAATAAAATGAATGCACACTGCAGAGATGTCGTAACTTTTTATTAGAATCTAACGAATACCGCACATAAACCCAGCAAAACCCAATAATACAGGATTCACCGACATTGTAATGAGTCTGGATATTGCTTTTTATGTTTTCATACGGTATGGCTGGTTTGATCGGTTGCAGCTAAGGGACGCTGTCCTCCCAAACCCTGATGAAGGCAAGAAGATCTGTAAATCTATGGCCTCTCTGCCCAACAGTCAAAGAGGCTGAAACAGTTCGGCCATAGACCCACTCCATGAGTACCTACTGAGCTGCCAGCCGGTGATAGCATTTTATGATTTATAATCATCCGAATGGGTCTGATGAACCAGGGCGTTGACTCATCCCGGGCCCACAGATGGTTAAGATGCTCCTTATGTATCCAAGCACTGCCCAGCAATGGTTCTTCCTTGTGAGCATGGTAGGTCAAAGGTCAGACAAAGACTGTGCCAAAAACTTTATTGGCCACTAATATTAGGAGCCATGCTGTCCTGGTGCGTGCATCCCTTCCAGCGCGCTCTGATGGGTGTCCTCTACGTGAAGTAAACCCCGCTGGCATGCTTACATCTCCACAGCAACGGCTTGACTAGTTCTCTAATGCTCAGCGGCCACGATCATGAAGTCGTTGAATATGAAAGACTTTGCAAACTAGTTGCACAGAAAAGCAACTTAGGCGTAGCCGTCAATTTTTCTACATGGATGGTTGGGCGGCAGCTGATTGTAGTGGTGAAAAGTCTCAGTCATCACAGTAGCCTAGCGGCTACTGAGTTGTATTTTGGAATTGGAACGTTATTTGATAGGCCAAGAATGTCAGCGAAGTTAGCTGATCTCATTCTGTAAGCGCAAAGCCAGTAACGCAACAGCATTTTTTTTTAAAATAGCTGTTTTTGGTGAGATGTGCGGAACAGCCATTCGGTCTTCTGACCACGCGTTCAGTGAACATGAATAACGCGACATCCAGTCAAGGGCAGAAGACTTAAATGAAGGGTTGTGGAAACACTGTCTTGTAACATCAGCAGATACTTGCTAGAGTGCGGATCAAAACAAAGAACAGGACAGATGAACTACAAGGATCAAAGCGGTCCACCATCTTCTTCAGGTGGTCCTGGCTGCACTGGACCACATTATTTTCAGCAGAAATGCCGGGAACGGAGATCAGGCTGATAAGACGTGGCCATGCCTGGGATCAATTTCTCAGGTTCAACCCCCCTATTGGGAGTTGTGTGAATCTTCCTCAGTTGAGACCATTATGTTGAAGAATCTGAATGGAGGTGCTCGCCTATCATTGAGAACTATCCTTGGAAGTCATATTGTGTGGTCTTTTCACTTTGAAGAGCATTTCTCATTGGTAAATTTCCAAAGCACATGGAGAGTGTGTGAGCACCGGCAAGCTGCAGGGGAGTCGCCACCTGAAGGGTCTGATGCTGCTGCTATGTTCATTATGTATGTTCCTTTACGGTACACGAAAGGCATACGTTCGAGCTCGTTTAAGGCAAATTTGAAATCTTTCTTCTCTTTCTTTGATCCACCAGAATGTCTACTCAGGGATCCGCTTGCATGAAATCCATTTTCAGCCTCCGTCTGTAATCCCATATTTTCCCCCCGCCAAGCGTGCGAGAAGCCCGCTAATGCAAAATAAATATTTTACCACTGTGATGAAGTTTATCCCGGCTATCATTACCAGCTTAGCAGCTTACAGGGTTGTACTTGGGCACACAGCTCCTCATAACATTTTGAGAGGTCTGCAAGGAGGCTGGAGCCGGGAGCTGCATAGATTACAGAACAGATGGCGTCTGTTTGGAACCCGTCCCAAAAAATGGATTACGCGCTTGGTGCGCGAGAAAATTGCAGATTCGGCGTGACCAGGGTTTGACTTGCTAATGTTTCCACTCGGAGTTTGTTTGAATGGTTGTTTGCCTGGCCATCTCTGCACCCTGTATGCACAGGGTGTGTTTATTCTTATTCAGTGCCAGCTACATATTGACAAACACCATCTCGAATTGAATTCCTTGGCACATGAAAAGACACACGTCCCTGGTCAGACATTGATGGCTGTGTACGTTTACTAGAGGATGTGGCGACAATGTCGGAAAAGAGTGAGAGGATGTGGCATAAGGCAAGAGCTGCCGACTATGACACTAGGGAACCAAGTTTGATTCTCAGCGTCAGCTCAACATCTTGTGATTCTGGCCAAATGATTAAGCCCCCCCGTACCCACCATAAATGAATGTGTCCTTGTATACTATAACTGGTGCTTGTCCAAAGTGCTACAATACCTTGGGGTCGAGCTCGCGCTATATAAAACTGTAAAAACCAACAAAAAAATAGCGTGTTTCAGCTCTTTCTGTGTTTGAATTTATTAGAAACACACAAGCACTTTCGCAGCAGATTACTGCACGGTCACGGATACCCTTCTGCTGTTGGGGGTTCAGTGCAACAGATAATAGTGAAGAAGGTATGATAAACAAACATTGGCATAGGTAATAGGTCTCGCCTTGGGGACCTTATAAGTGTTTAGTTATCCAGCACAATATCCTTGGTGCAACAACATCAAGTGTTGCATGGCTAAAAAATTATAAGGTCTCAAAGGCGAGACTTATTGCCTATGCCAATGCTTCTTTTGAGTGAGTGGCTCGTGCAGATGTGCCACTGTGAGATAGAGATGCTGCGAGTGCTTTTACAGGAGCCTCTGTGAAATTGCGCCTCTTCAAAATGTATCTTGGGTCTGGTGTAATACTTCTAGTCCCTATTCCCGTCTTCTCGCGCCCAATGCATCCTTAAATGTCCCATGTACAGCCGGGGTTGACACTCCTATTACCCCTGCTCTCCAGCGACACCTTACCGGTCACGGGTGGTGGTGGTTGTGGACGTGGTGGTGGTTGTGGACGTGGTGGTGGACATGGTGGTGGTGGTGGACGTGGTGGTGGTGGACGTGGTGGTGGATGTGGTGGTGATGGATGTGGTGGTGGTGGTGGACATGGTGGTGGTGGACGTGGTAGATTTGGTGGATGTGGTGGTGGTGGACGTGGTGATGGACATGGTGGTGGTGAATGGGGTGATGGATGTGGTGGTGGTGGACGTGGTGGATGTGGTAGTGGTGGTGGTGGTGGACATGGTGGTCCAGGTGGATGTGGTGGTGGATGTTCGTACAACAGCATACTGACATGTCGGCCAATACACAACACAACTGGTAACGCAATACATCAGATGACCCCCTACATGTTCCGACAGCAGCATACTGAGATGTCGGCCAATACACAACACAACTGGTAACGCATTACATCAGATGACACCCTACATGTTCCGACAGCAGCATACTGACATGTCTGCCAAAACACAACACAACTGGTAACGCAATACATCAGATGACCCCCTACATGTTCCGACAGCAGCATACTGACATGTCGGCCAATACACAACACAACTGGTAACGCAATACATCAGATGACACCCTACATGTTCCGACAGCAGCATACTGACATGTCTGCCAAAACACAACACAACTGGTAACGCAACACATCAGATGACACTCTACATGTTCTGACAACAGCATACTGACATGTCGGCCAATACACAACACAACTGGTAACGCAACACATCAGATGACACTCTACATGTTCTGACAACAGCATACTGACATGTCGGCCAATACACAACACAACTGGTAACGCCACACATCAGTTGACACCTTATATGTTCCGACAACAGCATACTGACATGTCGGCCAAAACACAACACAACTGTTAATGCAATACATTAGATGACACTCTACATGTTCTGACAACAGCATACTGACATGTCGGCCAATACACAACACAACTGGTAACGCCACACATCAGTTGACACCCTATATGTTCCGACAACAGCATACTGACATGTCTGCCAAAACACAACACAACTGGTAACACAACACATCAGATGACACTCTACATGTTCCGGCAACAGCATGCTGACATGTCTGCCAAAACACAACACAACTGGTAACGCAACACATCAGATGACACTCTACATGTTCTGACAACAGCATACTGACATGTCGGCCAATACACAACACAACTGGTAACGCAACACATCAGATGACACTCTACATGTTCTGACAACAGCATACTGACATGTCGGCCAATACACAACACAACTGGTAACGCCACACATCAGTTGACACCCTATATGTTCCGACAACAGCATGCTGACATGTCGGCCAAAACACAACACAACTGTTAACGCAATACATTAGATGACACCCTATATGTTCCGACAACAGCATACTGACACAGTTCCTATCATGTGTACAACACAACCTCTGTTTGCGAATTGATACAGCTCTGTGGTTTCACCTACAAACACAAAAAACATTAATTTGCAACTCATTGCAGCTGACATATTCACCTAAGAGCACCTACTCCTTCACACTACTAAGAGCGCATCTTCTGAAGTCCCCTCAGACTCCACCAACCTGTGATAGAAACCTCTGAATAGTTTGCAAATTCATCCCCCCTCCCCTGCCGGTATCCTTGCGGGGTCACGCCCTAGGAGTAGTGTTCTCTGTAGATATGGCAGTAACATATGTATTTTCTGGTGCCCCCTCCTATGACCGCTGTTCACGGGGCCTCAGCTTGATTTTCTGTGCCTGCACTTTCTGTATATTTTTGCCCATCTTTGGGATCCCTGCGGTAGCAGTTTCCATTCAGAAGTAAAAAAAAAAATCCAAAATGAAAAGTCAGCAGACCGCGAAGGCTTTTGAGATTGTAAAATGTAAACAGTAACACTGCGCTGCTCCTGAATCTTATTAAGGGTGGTCGACGAATTGAATTACTCGCGGTGTGAATTTATAAAGGTTAGAGCTGGGAGGGAAGAGGTTTTGCCTACAGGAGGATGATGGGGACAGAGTTACATTCGGTTTAGATTGCAGTCTCTTCACAAATCATGTTAGAAAAACACTGAAATATTTATCAAGAAAATGACTGTTCGCAGGGGAGGCCCCACTGTGGGGGGAGTTTCCCCAAAGGAGCTGTTCAAGGCAAATTGGTGAAGGGAAACGACATATTTTGTTGAGCTTAAATCTACTTAATGCACAGACCTTTATCACGTAAACTGCTCCGCGCCCAACTGCCGTGACAGTAAATTCCCTCCGTCCTTGGATTTCTTATCTTCGCATTGTTAAATCCCAGAGATTTATGCTGCCTTTCATGCTTGGGTGGGGGAGGGGTGAGAGCTGACCCAGCGCAGAGATTGCAGAGGTATATGAAACATTGCATATTCTTTGTACTTAAGGAGGCTTTGGATGGATCAAAGTGGTGTATTGAGAAAATTGATGAAATTGTTCACAAGAATGAAATCGAAAATCCGAGTTTTAGTTCTTAGTCTGGAGGGATACCCAACGCCCTGGGTATAGAACGCGAACTCTGGCTTAAAAATGAGGTACGCGTAAGAGATGATGCGTAAACTACTTATAATATCGTAGAATGGGTTATACTTTTCGTTAGATGATCCTATAGATCGCGGTACGTATCTCGTGACTGCAGCGGATTTCATTGGGGTCTATAACCGAGAAGACACTCATGGGTATTCAGGGGTCTTTGTCAACTAATCTAAAATAAGTCATAAAAACCAAAACATTTAAACTATTTCATTTGGTACTGTATTTTCGAGATTTTTTTGGGTGGTGGGATTGAGTGAGAGCATATTTTCTCCATCTGTTTAAAGGGTTAGGGTACGACCCCATACCCCGAGCCTTCCACTTTGCTTCTTACGGTCTTACCGGACGTATCCGATTATCTTTATGGTCCCTTTCTCCTGCTTTTTCTTTAGCATTCGAAGCACTGTTTCCTCTCCTCTTCTGCCATTCACTTACTCAGTTTAATATAAGTGAGTGCATTTTTGCATTTATTTATGCTTTAAATCAACATTTTTTTAAAAAATGTTTCTGTTTCAGATCTTTTAAATTTAAGTCTTTCTGTCTATCGGATATCCATAGACCATATTGAATACAACTCGATATGTTATCTGAAAGATTCAGGAGCAAGCACACGGAAGCTTGGGAGGCCTTCACGCTTAATATGGAAGAGTCAGGTTAGTTAATATATATCGAGAAAAGGTGGCCATCAAGCCTGGATGTAAAGCCACTATAGCAAAATCCTGGACCAAGCAAGGTTCAGGCAGCACATCTGTAAACAGAAAAACAAAGAGCAAGGCACGCATAGATCTAGAACGTGAAGGAGCAGTTGATAGGAGTGTACTGTAGTGACAGAAGATTACCTGAACTAAATAAGGAACTTGATGTGCCGAAACCTGTTGAGAACTATTACAGGTATACCGCCACCTGTTGAAATGGAACTGCTAAGACGACTTCTGAATTTCACAGTTTTAACCTGACGGATCTGCCAATACAAGAAAGTTAAAGAAGACCTTGTACCAATCTAGACATAAGTAAAACACATCATCTTTGTAGAGCCTAGAGATAACCAAGGCCAGAGTACTAGCTGTAGTGCACACACAACCTAGACCCAGGCCAGATTCCCTGTGAAACTGAAATTACAAAGAACTGGGCAGCAGCCTCAAGCATAGAAGCAGAGGAGAAAATACATAGTGAGGGGTTTTGAGCAAAATCACAAACTTGAACTGGGCCTCGGTGCATCAGGGGAAAGGAAGCCAGCATAGGTATGGTCAGAGAAAACCACCCAGGGTTTGTTGCCAGGACCACTCATGCATGTGCTGACTTCTAGAAGCCACCTGTTCTCTATCATTGCTTATGGGGATGTTAATTTGGGTTTCGTCCGCATAGGAAACTTTAGAGAAGCCATACAACCTTATCAGTCCCACAAGGGGAGCCACATATATATTAAATAATGTTGTGCTTAATGAAGACCCTTACAGGACACCGCAGGGCAGAGTTAAAGGCGTGGAACTGAAATCTCCCATATTGACAGTTTGTCCCTTGCATCCAGAAAGGAGCAAAGTAGCTTGAAAGCAGAGCTTTGGCCACCTTCTCCCATCAATCAGTGTTTCAAAATCACAGTGCCAAAGGATGCGGATAGGTCCAAAAGGACCACCGCAGCCTTGCAATAACACATTTTCAGCAGGGATGCAGATCACCCACAAAGAGTTGTGATCGGTCTGCCATAGAATACCAGTGATCAGACGGCACCGCAAGGGCCCTTTACACTGATAAAAAAAAAGAAAAGCAAGGCCAATAGGGCGAGTGTTGGCAATCATGCGTTGTTTTTTGTTTAGTGTTTTTTGCAAATGTTAGCAATAAGCATTAAAGGTTTAAAAATAATAATTTAAAATACCACCTTTTAAATGTGACCTGCAAAAAAGAAATAAGTAAGGACAGTCCGCGAAATGCCGTCACTCATGAAGAACTGAACCAGTGGGTGAAGTGGGCGGACCCAGCGGGCCATGCTTTTAGCTGCTGTAGGCAAAATAAACATGTAAAGGACAGTTGGACCAGTGGATGAAGAGGGCTGACCTAAGGCTCATACACGTAAAGCTTTGTATTTTTAGTATGATTATTTTGAGAAAAACATGATGCTTGTGTGATAGCTTAAGCGCTCTCTAGACCAGACCTTACCTCAGATGACCCATGCCGCATAATGTCGAGCCACGTGCTTAGAGAGGGTGGTGCAGAAGTGCATGTATAGTGCCCCATTTTGTGGATGGATTTTAATGGTCATGCTTCAAGATGGCATTGTTTTTTGGAAACGTTTAATGTACAGGGGACCTTGCCCAGACCAGATTAAAGATGCCATGCTCTGATGGGACTCATTTTGTGATCATGTATTTTGGACTGGGCCGAAAAATATATAGGGCTCTTATTTACAGTATACTTCACATATTGATAATGTAGGGGCACATGAAGATGAAATGACCATTTCAGAATGTCATTTTTTTTGGGACAAGTGCCAGAGGCATTATTTGGTGCATAAGCGTAAGGTTTCTGTGTGTATTTCGTTGTGTGTCTGGTCACGTTTATTGAAGATAACTGTAAGTTTAATTTATATTCCAGGAGCTTTACACGGAGAGTAAAGTGATTTTGCTGCTCTGGTGAGACATTTTTTGTCAACCAGTGAATGATTAACGCGAAGCCTGTTGTCTTCCCACATAGTGTGTTTACATTGTTGTTATACCACAGGTTCCACCAAGTCTGGGGGATGAGGTGAAGCTCGTCACCAGGACAAAGGAAAGGACAGTTTTTTCATCCATATCAGCTGTAATTATGAGTATGTAATTGCTTCGACTGTCTTAGTATAGTGTACAGTCGAAGGCGTCCGCCCATCCTCCATTGTCGTCTCTCGCGCCTTCAGTGCGGCCCTTGTCATGCAAATGGTGGCATTTCTTTCTACTGACCGCGCAAACTCAGATTAGAGTTGAGAATGCAATCCCACTGGACAGCTGGCTCATAGTTCTCATTATATTCACTTGCCCGTTCACCTTCTCGGCTGCGAGCGGACTGATAATGCTTCTTGGCCTACAAGACGGCGAGGCCCTTGCGTATGAATGTAGAGCACGTACGCCTGGAGCTCACGGGAGTTACTAGTAAGGCGTCTCAGTCTTCGAAGCTGTTCAGTTTTTTTCTTATGCTTACCACATTTACTCTGGAGCCAATTGAGTTTTTTTTTTAATGAATCTCTCCTTGTGTTGTGTATGGCATACCAGATGTAGGATTGGACACTGGTGGGTGATGTAAAGTTTAGATGCACAAAATTAAACTAGACCCAAATATAAACAAATCAGACTGAAGCACACAGCTAGCTTAATAGTACACCTAAAATGAAGTAGTTACGGTGCTACCAGGATTGCCATGGTGAATTGATCCCGCGTGGAGTAAGAATGGAGTGGACTGGATGGAGATCAGGTCGAGTTACTGATGATCTAGGCGGGATTTGGAGTGGCAGAAGCTGGTCGAGGAGCTGCCTGCAGGCGATGAACATTGGATAGATGAGAGCTAGGCATTGCTTGAGAGCAGGTGTTGGGTAGAAGGCTAGCCTACGAACTGGCTTTTCTATGACTATCTTGTCCGGGTGCCAAAAGTTGCGTGTCTCCTGAGAGTGTGGCTTGAAGCGCTGGTTGCTTTCTTTCAGTGACCAGATGAAGACGCCTTCAAAGTAGGAATCACTCCTGAGGGAAACACACCTGGCGGAAAAGACTCCGGTTCCTGAAATGCTAAAGGACGACAAAGCTTATCTTTTGGTTCCTTGTGTGTCTTTTTCAATCTGATCAATCCAGCACCTAATTTACACTATATCCTATTTTAGCTATAAAAACTGTAAAGCAACTCGGGCAACTGGAAAAAATAACCATTAATATAAAATACCTGGCTTATTTCCCTGGGTAAATGCTATACAATAAGATTTAAAAAATCTAAGAGCCTTTTTCTAGTCAAACTTATCCCTAAATGATCAAATTAGTGCCGTTGTTAGTAGCTGCTTTTCTCTATTTGTGTACTTTTTGATAAATCTAGATACATCTTTGCGTTGATTTCGGACTCATCGGACTTGGTGGTAAGGGCGGCTATCACTGCATAAGGAGACGTCTGCAGTGAAGTCAGTGCTGGCCTACCAGCATTTCAGATATGCACGCTAATAAACGTAGGACATGCTCGGGACTCCTCAACATAGGGCAGAAGGAGAATGGCTCTATGACGGCAGCCATCCGTCTCTCCACTGGCTCCAATAGAAAAAAATAATCCACAACTGTATAACCAACTTGGTCCCTAGATATCTCAACTAGCGAATTCAAGAGCACTTAGAAGGAAAGACAAAAAACTACTGAATGTTCCACTGGGTTAGTTTACGTCTACGCAAAAGGTCCCATCCTCTGGAATCCCCCACCCCTTACAGCCATATGAAGCCCCAACCTTGAAGAAACTCAAAAAAGCTCTGAAGACCTACCTGTTTTAAGGAGAACATAGTTATGACTATTTATATCTGCGAAGAGATGTCGGATGGAAGGTGCGACTATTGAGTGTCTTCCCAGACGATGGAATGTTCACTTCCTGTAAATCATTTGCTGCTTTCTGTGTATTGTTATTATGTAATTAACTAATGCACATGCCGCTCACTAAAGAGCAATGACATACACGTAAGTGGGGCGCGTCACCTTCATGTTACGTTGGTGAAATTTGAAAGAACCCGAGTGTCGGCTGACTGATGCAGGTAGAGCGCCCCAGTGCTTCTGAGGCACTAGTTTTGGAACTCAGGTGGTGTGATGGAGACCCTGTGGGTGAGTTGATACAGGCGCGGAGTGATACAGGGAAACCTGGCCGAGTATTGCAAACAGTAAACCAGGGCCCCATAGTCCTTTGAGACTAGGTTTGATACGCCTCCAGCATGGCGGTCCTAGTGGAGTCATTTCATTGATGGCGGTTATTGATTGCACCATACACCTCAGTTGGGTTTATGAATTCCAGTTACTGTATTCCCTTACCCCAAACCTCAGATCTGAGTCCAACCACAAGAACTGCATGAAATATCTGCAACCACAACTATTCTCACTTGTTTGTAACCAGGATCATCGTAGAGAAGGGATGCCAAACATAGGGCCTGATTAGGTGTCGGGCGGACCACTACCGACATGCAGTCAGAGGCGGTCCAGCCGACATCCAGAGTATCGATCTGACTGCTGTATTACAATGCCGGCAATTGGAGCCATTCGGACTGGGGGAAAGACCGTCGCCCCTGACAGGCTCCAGGAGCCAATCAGGATGGCGGTCAGAGCCTAACCCCTACGATACGGGTCCCGCCGTAAGGATTAGGACGTCCCTTTCCCTCTGCCTTTACATCACGGTTCCACCACCATATAAAGGCAGACGGAAAGTGACTTTGGGGGCCCCTAGGATGGCCCCTGTGGGCCTCTGCTATGGGGCCAGGGGGGGCACATGTGGTGCCCCCTTGGATGTATGAAAGCATCCCTTTTTCTATTGCACCTTCTACTGTGGCCCTTTACCAGGCCGTAGCTCAAGCCTCACTAGAAAAAGACATGTTTACGACTGCCTGCACGGTGTTCGTATTCTAATTGGGCTGTGAGGACCGCTAACTCTTTGTCGGACGGTCCTGTGCCCGAAACGATGGCAAATGGACGCTCGTCTGACCACCATCGTAATGAGGCCCATAGTCTCTAGCCCTACCAGCTGGACCTGTACATCCTCTACTGGTCACCATGCAATATTTATTTTCGTTTGTCTAGTAGTGCTTTGAGATAACCAAATGGCGACGAGCAGCGCTCTATTAATATCCATTAACAAACAATTTAATGGATACCTGTGCATTAGAGTATGTTATGTTATCGGTTGATGGCCATACTTCTGGTGCTGTAAGGGCCGAGACCCTAAGAAAGAAACCTATAATGCCTCAAATTCATGCCGCACCATCCACTACCACAGTGTGTTAAAGGGGTAGTTAAATGCTCACTGCTGACATCTGCTAGTCCCAAGTCTATATCTCGGAAAAACCACCCCAGTATGCTAATCTTCTGAAGTCGAAAATGTGTAATACTATTAAATTGGGTATAGTAAGAGCTGTTATTTACAGCACCATTAGAAGGCAATATTATATTGCGAAGCACTATACACAAAAAAACAAGTTATTCATTTTTTTCGAAAAATTACCCTCTAATGAAGCAGGGGTTTAAGGGAATTACATCAAAGAAGAAAGCCAAGATTGGGGAAGGACATTGAAAAGAGACTTATGCGTGGTTTATACTGTGTGATTACAGGCCCAGAGGCTGAACCATGTCAACCTTTGATCTTGCACACATAAAATATTCATGTCTGAGCGAGACTAGAAATCGGAAGCTGTGAATTAAACCTGCTTCGCTGCCGTTTCCAGTAGAGAGAAGTGGCCGGGACTGAGAGGGAAATTAGCGTGGCCATTCCCTGAACCAGTAATTTGACATTCAGAGTGCAATCTGTTGTTGGCATTTTGGTGCTCTGAAGAAGCGGCAAATTTAGTGTCATGGCGGATATATGTACCGTTGCCATGGATACGACAGCCTCGATGTCCCGAGCAGTTTGAATAGCCGTTTTTTCTCGCGTACATTTATTTTCACTCTTGTAGGGTGTAGCATGCACCAGGTTTTATCAAAAATAAATTGAACATATGTATTGTCTTCTTGTCTTTGTACAGAGGGTTGCCCACCCTTAGCCTTCATTGACTCATGACCGGAAGTGTTAATGTCAGTCTTGCTGCGCAGCTCCTTTTTAGCGGATTTACTGCCAGATTCATCAAGCTTAATTGCGCTCGCAAAGGGCCAGATTCTGAGAATCTGGCCCTTTGCGAGTGCAATTTTTGCATTTGGGATTCATCATCCCAAATGCAAAATTCGCTAATAAAGAGTTCGCACATTTGCGAGGAATTGCATTTAAGGAATCTCTATTTGAGATTCCTTAAATGCAATTCATGTACCTTTTAAAAATTGCGAATTCGCAATTTTGGGCCGCTATTTACCGCGAGGTCAAACCTCGTGGTAAATAGCGAAAACTTAGAAAAATGCATTTAAATGCATTTTTCTAAGTTGCATGTTACACACACACATGTCCTTTGGACATGTGTGTGCGCAACACCAATGTAGATTACATTTCAGGGGTGCTACAGGGTGTCCTTTGGACACCCCTGGCACCCTTGAAATCGCATCCTTATTTGCGATTAGCAAATTGCTAATCGCAAATAAAGAATAACTCCCCATTCATTCCTATGGGCTTTAGGCCCATAGGAATGAATGGGGAGTTATTCCTTATTTGCGATTAGCAATTTGCTAATCGCAAATAAGGATTGTGTAGGAATCGCAATTTATTTAGCGATTCCTACATGAATCCCGTTTTGCAAGTCCTTAATAGCGATTCCTTAATAATCGCTATTAAGCACTCGCAAAACAGGACTGTGATGAATCTGGCCGTTAGACCCTGAGCTAATTTGCACTGTATTATTATTTTTTTGAGTTTTCTAGCACTAGCGAGACCGGGACCTGACGGTATCGGGTCACTTTACATGGAATGTCCCCTTTAGCCACTAAGCACACACTAATGAAGGCTCATGAACTGGTCAATAGTTGTTACTATGGTTCATTGGATTATCACTTTTAAAATGTTGTCATCCCAGGTATTTGACTTTACTAATGCTAATGATGTCAAATGGCAGTTTGTTTGTCAATTTCGTGTGTATTCAGTTTCGGAGGTGGAGTAGATTTCAAAAGTACCTTAAAGGGTCAGAAATTAGATTTATTTTAGCAGTTTTATATAGCGCAAACTCGACCCAAAGCTATTGGAGCTCTTTACTAGAGCACCAGTTACATTGCACAAGGACACATTCATTCTTCTTTTTTAGGCACGGGGAAATTAAGTGGTTTGCTCAGAATCACAGGATGTTGAGCCGAAGCCGTGATTCGCACCTGGTTCTCACTTTGGCCGCTGTGACTGTTACGCCCCATGTGTTAAGAATGAACCCCATTGCATGGGCCTAGCACTTAAGAAATTATGAAACACAAGGCTTTGGTAGACATTGGCAACCAGAAAGGTGCTTAAAATGCAGATGTTCGGTGGCCAGCTGTGGCCGTTATACGCAGAACTACTTGGAAAGCAGGTGGTACTTTCTGCTAAAAGCACCAGTTTGAAAGTTGTAGGATGGACAATCTAAGCATGGTTTGTATTGTTAGTACTTGTTGGTACAAGCACCTGTTTGTTTGTTGCAGCATGTGTGATCTAATCGTGTTTTGTACTATTGGTCTTTTTTGGTTCAAGCACCTATGTGGTAGGTCAGCCTTTCAGGCCAGCCAAACCATCATGCACACTGAAGCGCTCTCCAACCCAAACTGCATTGCCAAGTTGGAGAGATCTCCTTGGGAGCGCAAATCGAGGGTGCTCAGGCCAATCCTGATGCTTCTCTCATGCTGTGAGAGGAGCATCAGGATTGGCCGCACGGCAGGCTGTGCTTGGCAGGCTGAACCTGTGCTCTCAGTGGAGCCAGAAAAGCGGTGATGCCGCAGGATGCAGGTATTTTTTTTTTGTTTATTTGTTTTTTGTTGTGTCCCCCACTACTCCGCAACTTTGACCCGACACCCGCCGCGATTGACCTGCTCCCTCTGTCCTTACCCTTTACTCTGCATTACCTAATGTACACACCCTTTGTGTGTATTGCTCTGTTGTTTGATAGCTAGTTTTGCACTATGTAAGACACACCCATAGCTAAAACATATTATAACTAAATCAACAAGGCCTCTGCAAGCTTGCCGCCTGCTCCACCTTGACCTACTGTCACAATTAATTGTTATGTTCTTGGGTAAAGTATACACAGACTTTGCCTTTCAGTATCTGTTGTCTGCAATTAGAATTATCCTCAATTAACTGAATAGTGATAATTGGCTATACCAGAGCCAGTTTAGAGGAAGTCTGTGCATACTGGCAATTAGGAGCACCGTTCATACCGCCATCTTTTGTTTCCTGCTGCAGGAAAACACTGCATTTCAAACAGAAAACAGCAGGGGGTGGATTATGGAAAGAAATCCCTCAAAGGGACACTTTTGAGTAATTATTTTGCATTGGCTAATTAGCTTCTTCTTGCACAGTTATGCGAATGTCAGCATTTACATATGTGGTGTAAATATCGTAAATGCAATAAAATGCATTGAATGTAGAGTGTTAACGAGAAAGCACTCCATGTGATGGGATATTGCATGCATATTTCACCCACTGAGTGGCACCTAATACTTAATACCACTGACATGTACTGAAACTGTCCAACTCGAGTAAAATGCCATGTAGAACCATGAAGTCTGATCTTCTATTGCTTCGCACATATGGGGAAGTGAGCATGAGAGAGGAGTCGATCAACCATAAGGAGTTCTCATTTGTGTTCTGCTGCGTTAGGCTCGATTCACAAAGCTGAGTTCTTTAACCCCTCCCCTGCTGGTGACGGAACCACTCCGTCATCAGCCGCGGTCGCGCTGTGCTGATGACGGAGCGGTTCTGTCACGACCCGCTCGGAACGCCTGTGTGGCGCGGATTCCACGCCTGCGCTGAACGTTCTATTGAGCGGGCGGGACCGTCACAGAATCGCTCCGTCATGAGCACAGCCAACCGCGGCTGGTGACGGAGCAGTTCCGTCACCAGCATGCGCCCGCCGCGCGGCCGCCCCACCCCCTTAGCACTGCGGCGGAATAGCCGCCGCAGTAAAGGGGTTAAAGGAGATTTGCTCTTACATTTGGAGCAAATTTACTATTTATTCATATAACATTCTCCAGGGCTCACAGGAGCACTTCAGAACGTTTACAACAGATCTGGGCCTGATGTACGGCCTACCAATTTCCGGGTTGCAAATTGCGTCACAATTGCGGCTTGCAAATTGGGATGCACAACAGTGTCTGAGACACTGTTTGCGATTCCCAATGGGGTCGCAAATTGCATGCCTCATGCATGTTAATGAGGCTGTTGCAATTTGCTAGCTCATTGGGAATGGCGGGCACTCCCTGGGATGGTGGCCTGCTGGGGTCAACAGACCACCATGTCTGTGATTGCTTTCAAATAAAGCAGTTTAAAAAAAAATGCAGTCCGTTTTCCTTAAAGGAAAACGGGATGCATTTAAAAAAATGAAACTTTTCAGTTTCATTGTTAAAGGGCAAGCAGTGGTCCTTGGGATCACTGCCTGCCCTTAAAAAGTATTTTAAGAGCCACTCACAAAGGGGGAGGGGTCCCCTGGGGACACCTACCCATTTGCCAGTGGTTAACCACCCTTCTTTGAAGCGTGGTAAACTGCGACTTCAGGAGTCGCTATTAGGAATGGACGCCCTTGGAACGCCCCTTCCTAATATCGAGTCGCTAATCCTATTTTACGAGTCGCAAATTGATTTCCAGCTCGCAAAATAGGATTAGTACATGGGCCACACGTTTTTGCGGTTGCAAACGGTTACAAAACCCATTGGCGCCCGCAAAACACGTTAGTACATCTGGCCCAGAATCCCTTGTATGGAAGTTAAGACTTTGACATACATGAAGATTATATAGCTATGATACATGTGACTCATTTTGTGACATTCCTTGTAGAGGTCTAGCTAGATATATTCGTGATACGATGGTCCTGGATGTAGTCAGGCCCGGACTGGCCGTTGAGGGCACCGGGCAATTCCCCGGTGGGCCGCATGGTTGGGGGTTGGTTTTGGGCCCCTGGGGCCGTTTTTGTTACAGGGCCGTTATGCTGCAAAAACGGCCCTGTAACAAAAACGGCCGAAAACCGGCCCTGTCACAGAGCGCGGTCGCACCTCTCCCCCCTCCCCTCTCCTTCTGGAGGGGGGCCGGCCGAGCACTTTGCCAGGGCCGGTTCTGGTTCCCAGTCCGGCCCTGGATGTAGTGGTCTGTATTTGGAAGGAGATGAGATTTCGAAGCCATCCTTAACATTGAGTCTTTCAGGTCATCAGGAGCCCACTCGAGTGCAGAGGACCAAGGAGGCTGACAGGCCTGATTCTTGAAGGGACACAGAGAGGCTTCACCTGCATGATTTCTGCTGGCGGATTGCAGGCTTCAAAAAGAGTTGTGGTGAGGTAGGACATCACTGATGGATTTAAATACCAGGGTAAGCAATTTGTAATTGGTGTGAGCCGCCTACCTGCTGCCAATAGGGAGATGTGAGTGTCTGTAGAGGTTGAACAGAGTGGGGGGGGGGGGGGTGGCATACTATGTTTAGCCAACAGGAGGCTGTTGCAGTATTTACTTTTACTCATGACTAGAGCTTTGATTAGGGATTTGTAATTGGGGAATTGCAAGGAACAGGTGAATCTTTCTGATACTGTTCGAGGCTGGATTATTGTATTAATCAATTCAACATGTGAAACCCCTAGTGTCAGATCTGTGTCAGTCAGTCAGTCAGTCAGTCAGTGATCGAAGACTGAAGGTGGGGGAGAGAAGAAGGGTAGGAATAAGGTGATGATTTAGGGTTTCATAGAGTTAGCACCAGAACCCAAACCTGTGGCGATGGGATATAGCAAGAAGAGAAGGGGTCCCTAAAGCAGCACATGATGGAAGCGGAGTAGGATGGTCGATTGTATCAAAAGCAGCGGAGAGGTCGAGTAGAATAAGAACGCAGGATTGGATATCGTTTGTCGGCTAAGGGAGTGAAGTTCACCTGGTGGGTTAGCGTGGATTCCATTGAGTGATGCTCTCGGAAAACATATTGAAGAGGGTTTTAGCCGACTGTACCTCTGAATGGAGTAACTGTGCATGCTCTTCCAAGGAAGAAAACTATGTGAGAGAGATATGTCATATACTGTTTTCCTCCATGTATGCTTGAAGGTAGGCCCGGAACAAATCTCGCCCCTTAAGTTTACAAATGTGTACATTTCAACATACTTGTGGAATCTCCATTTTCCTGAAGGCACTTTTAAAGTGTAAAATTCTGTAAATTCTGAGTCTGGGAAACGTGCCGGGAAATATGAGTGCACAGCGAAAAGTTTGACCGTCTACAAATAACTTTTTCATTCAATATACTCTCTACTGTGTGAGAACAAAGCTTCTTCGAGTGCTGGTAAGATACCTAGTTGGGTCTGGTGCATGCTTCAGAGAGTTGTGTTGACCCTACATATTCTAGTGTTAAACTCCGTCAATAAAGACACAACTGTTCGTCATTCTAAGGAAGATAAAATGAGTACTATTATATTGGACTAACTTAAAATCTGCTAATAATAGTGGTAGGCCAAGCATTGTCAAAGCCAATAGGTCTTACCTTTGTAATGCAGATGCCAAGGTATTGTCTTTACTAATACTTGTTTGTAAAATATTGTTTAAAAAATCCATGGAAAAGGAAAAAAATGAAGGAGGAAAAGCAAACACATCTAAACAAAGACAAACAATCTTGACATCTTGACAAAGAATTCAATATTTTCAAAGGTGATGAACAGCATAGTTTAATTTTCAAATCCTTTTTTGACACAGGAAACTCTAAGCAGAATTTAAAAAGTTTAAGGAAATGTCAGAATTTAACAAAGAATGCTTGCCACAGCTTAATGTACTTTCCACGGGACTCTGAAATGAAATAAATGTACTGCAACAGCCTTCAAATTAGATTTGCTACAGCTCTCCACTGCCCCGCCCCATAAATGCTGCCTTTGTAGGCCATGTCCTTGGCTTTCATACAACAGGAGATGAAACGAAACCAACCTGATAGCGTCTGCTCTGTAGTCAGCACATGGCAAAAATCTACTTATTGGTCTGCTTTTATGGGTGGGCTGGGAGTGGTGGGGAACAACGCGCAGAGAGAATGGGTGGTATGTGAGTAGGGAGCAGCACATGGGAGAAAGAAATAGCAAAAAATACACTCACTCCCATAGAGTGCTCAAAGAAAGAGAAGCAAGTAGTTCTCTGGTGTGAACCATGGAAGGACACCACTGATACGGTCAAAATGATAGTAAAGAACCTATTTGCCTCGGAGGTGACAACCACAAGAGGAAGGAAAACAACAAAATAATAAAAAGTAAGCAAATGATATTGACAAGAAAGCCAACCAATGACAGCCAATGGACTGGCACAAAGCCCGCTTATAGTATTTGTATTTTACAGAATAGATCTTTGACAACAGACAGCTCAAAACTTTCAGGTTGCTGAAAAGAGGAAAATCAGTACCAAACACAGAGTCACAAACTTTACTGAAAGAGTAAAGCATCTCTAGAGCATAGCACTATTATATCTCATAGTCCTATGTGCATTAAATAATTATGAAAAACCTATTTTGGTGCCTTTAAGTGCTATCTTGAGACCTTGAGTAGGTAGGACATTCTCAGCGGTAGCAAAGGAGAGGGAAGTGGCTTAACGGCTAGAGCGGCTGACTTTGAAGCTGGGTAACCAGGTTTGAGTCTGGCGGGAGGCTCAAGCATCCAGTGATTCTAGGCAAATCCCTTCACCTCCCTGTGCCTAAAAAAAACACCAAAGTGTCTGTAATGCAACTGGTGCTCATGTAAAGCGTTCTGATACCGAAACCGGCCCTGGCAAACAGCTCGGCCAGCCCCGGCTTTTGTTGCAGTGGGCCGATATTACAGCTTTGCTCCACAACCGGCCCCCGGTAACAAAACCGCCTCCCAGGGGTCTAAGACCGGCCCCCAGCCTGGCGGTCCACCTTGGAAGCGCCCGGTGCCCGCTACGGCCAGTCTGGCCCTGGTTACAGGTATATAAAACTGCAACAAAAAAAGGGTAGGTCAGGAGTAGCATCTGGTACCCCTTATTGATGGACATCGATATGCTGTGGCTTGGTTGCAATGCACACCACAGCCAGCCTCATCAGATCTCAGATACACTGACAGACAACAGTGAGCCTCTCTGCTCTCCCCATGGCTGCTTGTCCTTGCTTGCCTTTGCACTATTTTGGCTGGACCGATGACCCTGAAAATGATTTTAGAAATGTGCCTTCAAGGTCTGTCGGACAAACAAGCTCCTCGTTTATCTCAGTTAAATTAAGCTGACATCTGCCCATCTGCATAAATTAGTCGAATATATTGTTCAGCTTCAAATTTGTGTAGTGTTTTTTGGGAGTTGCTGCTCTGCTTGCAGCGAATGGGGGTTTGGGAAAGCTCTCCATCTGAGCAGGAAGGCATTCCTTCCTGCCTATCAAATGTCATGCATAAAAGCAATCAGCAATCCAAATATTATATATAATACGAGCATTTTGTTCTCAAACCTTTCAAAGCATTGTGCTGTTGGTTGGCTCAGGCTTGTGATGAAGGGCGGTGTGAGTGTCTCTTCCCACTGCCACAGGCTGACCCATCTCGGCCTTGGACTGGTTTAAATATAGACCTGAATTTGCCATGCTGTGTGTTGGCCGCGGCTTTGCGGCACACAGCTTTTGCTGTGCCAGATGGACACAAAGTTTTGTATTCTGAGCAACTGGCATGAAAACCCTGCTGTGCCCAAGAACATTCCGATACTGTCTACCTGGGAAGCCAAGCTCTGCAGGGGACCTTGACAAGCGAAGTCGAACAAGCATTGGCAACACCACAAGGTCTTGGCTTGGGGACATATTGGCTTTGCCAATAACCTTTAATTCACTCTGTGCAGCACGGCTAAATACGAAAAAAAACTAGTGTGCATTTTATAGCCACAAATGTGTGCCTACAAAATGACCCAGCTGCCTTTTTCTTTTTATTTGCCATTCCTTCTCGGATCAGCAAATTAAAAAAAAAGTGCAATCATGTATTTTTTTGTGGGGGGAACACTATATGGGTGGCGCGTGGACGGTGGCAATGTGGGTGCACGAAAGCAATATGGGCCCGAATCAACAAGGAGGGTGCAGGTTTGGGGGGGAGGGGGGTGGTGGGGAAGCAAAATAGAGGACGCGAGTCTGGATCAAACGGGGAGTGGGAGAGCAACGTTCAACGCAGCCTGCTGGGGAGAAACCAGGAGAGATAGAGGAACATGGAGCTGGGTGGGGAGGAGGTAGCACATGGGTAAGAAAGGAGCACAGGTAGGACGCACATAGGTCGAGCGCATCACAGAATACGACGGGGTGAACGACAGGGACTAGAGGGAGCAATGAAATACTTAAACTAAAAGAATAAGGTAGCACCTGAAAAACCAAGCACTGTAAGAGCACAGTAATGCTACAGGGAGGGACAAACAGAAGAGGAGGAAGGAAAGCCCACACACACTAACAAATAAGAACTGTGAGTTACAATGAAACCAACCAATGGTAAGCAGTGGGCCGGCTTTAAACCCACTGTAAGCTAACACTACGTCTCGCAACAAAGAGTGCACTGTTCAGTAGATGCCACCTAATATTTAAAAAACGGGGTATGTTTTTAAAAAGCAAAAAAAAAAACTAATTAGTCGTCCATCTAACTTAAAATCTTAATTTGGCTTCCTTATACCCACCTGCAATGCCTTTTTGCTGCATTGAAGTTGCAAATTTTTACATTTATAGAACATGTCCTGAATTTTAGCAAAGTATATTTTGGGTATTTATAAAGCACTCTTGCGTTTCGATTTTTTTAAATCTGGGGTTAATGTTTTGTTTTTGTATGTCATAGTGTGGGTGCTAACAGTGAAGCACTTCTAAAAGTATAAATGGTGTCTTTCCCCTCATTTATTTATTACTGTTCTATGGGAGCGTCCTGTATATCAACTCAACGATTGCGCATTACAGCAATCAAATATGCCATGACTTAATGGCTCAAATTCTTAACTTTTGCTTAAGTGACAAAAGGGAGACACAAACATGTTGGGAACTCCTAAGTCCTTTCTTGATGTAATCTTTTTGAAAGTCACCGCTACAATATTGATAATCAGTACTGGTGTGAAAAAACACGTTATGCTTTTTTCTTGCCCACATCCACTTTTGTGACCGTTCCAACTTCCCAAATAATAGGCAACAATATGCTTTTTTACACTAATTTCAGAGCAAAATAGTTTAGTTCTAAACGGGTGTGCAGATATTGTGTTATAAATTCATTTTTATTTTATTTGGAAAGGATTCATTGCTGCTTCGAGACCATCCTGCGTTCCGGATATACTTTCTTTAGTACAGTAATTATTACTTGTAATTTTGGTATTCCCATTTCTCACATTCATGCCCCAATACATTGGAATGGGGGAATGACGTATCTTCTGGGGGAGATGAGCAGGAAGGATCAACATGTTTCAGTCCACAACAGCTGATCAAAGAGAGGTGCTTAAGGAATCTTTATGCGTAAGTCACTTACTGCCTAATGATGCCTTCCTACCCCACGTTTTAATTATCTTGGAGTAGAATTACTCATGGGGTGGGATTAGGAGTGTACCAGGATGTAGGTGGAGGATATAACTACCTTTATGGGGACTCTGCTACAAGGCACAGGCTCTTTCTCATTCTCAACAACCTCTTGCCTACCTCTACTGTGGGTGCGCTTCCTCACACTGCGTACCCACTCGTGGCGTATTTATGCATGCGTGGCGTATTCATGCACACGTGGCGTACACGTGCACGCGTGGTACTAGACGTTGAAGCTGTTGAGATACATTTCCTGGTCCAACGAGCAGGCGTAGAAGAGAACCAAGAGGGAAACTGCATCAGTTTATTCTTCCAATCTACGTTACCTCTTCTGGACTAGGGTTGCACCTGGATTGATGTTTGTGTCTTGTCGCTTTGCCGTACTAGGAGTTTTCAGTCTTTGTTGCTAATTCCCATTCCCTTTGTGAATTTTTTTTGTGCTTTGAAATCACAGTTTTAAAATTGTAATTTCCCCAGGTTCCCATTAGGAAATGTTGTCCAGTCATCAAAACGTAATAGAACATCTCATTAAAAGCCTGAAGTGGCTGGAAGGTTTCACTGTGTTTACAGATGTCCTTTTAAACACCTTTCTTCTTTTTTTAATAGACCCTTACGCTGAAAACCAAAATAAATTGTACCTTAGATGTCGCAACGTCTGTATTGTTGGTTACTGTAATTCCTCTTAATAGAGCTCCTTTATCACAAGCACTGCATCTTAGGCATTCGAAGACCTTCCTTTGGTTTTTCATCCTTGTTATCTGTTGTGTTACTAAACTTCTTGTGGAAGGAATGCATTGATTTAGCAAAGAAACAGAGCCCAAACACTTCAAACAGAAATATTCACATCATACATGTGGTATATAGGTCCATTCCGCATACACGGAACACCTATCGTGACAATCGTTGTGTAGAGATCATGTTGAGTGTTACAAGGACAAGCAGTCAAACAATAAACAAGACATGTAAAGTACATTCTAGGTGGTTTACATACTTGAAGTATACAAGGAATACACAAGGAAGGTGGAGTGGGAGGGAAGGGGGTGCCTGGCTAGCACGTCTCCCGTCAATAATGCCACCAATAAGTGTTTCTTTAGAGCAGTCTTAAATGCTGGTAGAATGGCTATTGTCATCCAGATGGAGTGACTTCCAGTAATGAGTGCACAGTAGCTGGTGAAGGGGTTCAGGAGACAGGCTCTGAGATGAGATGTATCTGGATAGCGTCACAGCCAAATAGTCACAAGCTGTGAATAGTATTGATCATCATGACACATCAATCAGTCAGCATTTGTATAGCACAACACTGTCCTCCCTCGGGGTATCTGGGCACTGATGGTGCTGTGTCTCTGTCGAAAAGTCAGGTCTTTTGCTTCTTTTGAAGTCTGCCCCGGAGGGTGCTGTACGGAGATGGAGGGGCAGGGCATTCCAGGTCATGGCAGCAATGTAGGAGAAGGATGCAGGTGGTGTGGGCGAGAGAGGCGGAGTGCAGATGTCTTGCAGGTAGGTGGAAGTTCCGTCGATGGTTGATGTAAGATGGTACTTTGTTGTGTGGGGCATTGTATGCGTGTGTGAGGATCTTGAACTGGCATCTGTTCTGGATGGGTAACCAGTGGAAGTTTCTGAGGTTGGGGTGATGTGGGGAGTTCTGTATGGTTTGGAGTCTTTGGAGGAGCTGGGTGGAGATTCTGGCATAGAGAGCGGTACCATAATCAAGGCGGCTGGTGACTAGGACCTGCATGACTGTCTTTCTGGTGTTGATCGGGATCCATCTGAAGATTCTGTAGAGCATGTGAAGGATGTGGAATCAAGAGGACGCGACCGCGTTGACTTGTCGTTTCATAATTAGTAGGCTCTCAGGGATGATGCAAGGTTGCACGCATGGTTTGTCGGCGTGGGTATTGGTCCAAGTTCCCCTGCCCACCAGCTGTGGTCCCATGCAGAGGTGTTCTTCCAGAAGATCAGTACTTCTGTTTTGTCGAAGTTGAGTTTGAGGCAGCTGTTCCTCATCCATTTGGCTACATCGGTCATGGCGTTGCAGAAGTTGGTTTTGGTGTTGGAGGAAGACCTCGGTGAGCGAGAGGATGAGTTGGGTGTCATTGGTGTATGGGATATTGTTGAGTCTGTGGGATCCGACGATGTCTGTGCGGTAAGATGTTGAACAGGGTGGGGATAAGAGATGATCCTTGCTGTATACAGCATATGATATCCTTGGGTATGGAGGCGAAAGGAGGCTCTATGTGCGTCCTTAGAGGAAGGAGGCGATCCACTTAAAGGCATTTTGCTGTATGCAATTGTTGTGGAGTCTGTTGAGGAGGTTGTGGTGGGATACGGTGTCGAACACAGCAGAGAGGTATAGGAGGATCAGGGCACAGTTTCTCCATGTTTGAGGAGGGTTCGGACATTATCTGTGGTGGCAATCAGCACAGTCTCAGTGCTGTAGTTGGCACGAAATCCTGATTTTGAGGCATTGAGGAGGTGGTTGAATTCCAGGTATTCGGAGAGCTGTTGGTGGATGGCTTTCTCAAGTACTTGGGCTGGGTAGGGGAGCAAGGAGATGGGTCAGTAACACATGCCTTGAATTAGGACTGGCTGCCTGCAGACAACCAGCTAGCCTGTACATGCTGAAGAGAGATGGTGTGTTGTGAGCATTGGTGCTGCATATCCCTGACATTTGTGATGTTCCCGAGTACTTTCAGAATCTGGTTCTTCTTTCTAGCACTGGGATTGTTACTGAATAAAGTTCAAGTGATCTTTAGTTAGTAGGTTTGGAAAAAGTAAGACGCGTTTGCCAAATTTGCTATTTAGTGATGGTCCCCTGTAGGCAGTGGCCAGCTAACAGTGGGTCAAATCCTCTCCGTACTATCTGCAGAGGTTTAGGTGCACAGATGCTTAGGCAAAAAACTTAGCCATCTATTTTGTTCTGTGGGGCTGTCTGGTTGTTCATTGGTTCATCTAATGATGCTGCTTTGTTGAGACCCATCATTAGCTGACTACATGATAGTTATACAAGATGGTGTATGTGTGAAGCTAAGTTTTTTAGAAAGCTTCAGGCATGTCTGTTGGTGAAAGAAAGTAGATGTGCTGTCTGGGGTGCAAAGTTTCACCAGCTACAACAATCAATCAATCAATCAATCTCGCATTTGTAGAGCGTGACTTGCCACCCCGGGGCTTATCCAGATGCTTACTGCTGGTCTCATTCGAACATCCAGGCCTTGAGTCCCTTCCTGAAGGCGGTCAGTGATGGTACAGCGCGGAGGTAGGTTATTCCAGGCTTTGGTGGTGAGGAGCGTCCTTCAGTGTGGCTGCGTCACATGCGTTGTATCTCTGCTAGGGCGAGGTATGCTGAGCAAAGGTTCCTACTTGGCTGGTGCAAGTGCAGGCGGTGGTTCATATGGGTGGGTCCTTGGTTATGGAGGGTCTTGTAGGCATGGTTAAGGGTCTTGAAAAGGCATCTCTTCTGGACAGGAAGCCACTGGAGGACCTTCAGGTGCTGGGTAATGTGGGCTCTCCTAGGCAGGTTGAGATCAGTCTGGTCGCTGAGTTCTCTATCATCTGTAGTCTCTGCATGAGTTCAGTGGTGGTGCTGGCATAGAGTGTGCTGCAGAAGTCCAGTTGGCTGATGACGAGGGCCTGTGCTATCGTTTTCCTGGTGTTGATGGGGAGTCACGTGAGCATGCGGAGTGTGTAGAAGCAGGCTGAGGAGAAAGCTCTGACTTGACGTTTCATGGAAAGTTTACTGTCAAGGATGATGCCAAGGTTGCGTAGGAGTGGGCGTAGGACTGAGTTCCGAAGGCCACCAGGAGTCGTTCCATAGGGTGGTGTGCGTGCTGAAGATGAGGATTTCTGTCTTGTCCGTGTTGATCTTTAGGCAGTTGTCCCTCATCCAGACTGAGATGTTCTTCATACAGTTTTGGAAATTGGTTTTAGTTGAGGGCGATCAGAGGAGCTCGGTGTTGTTGGCATAGGAAATGATGTTTATGTTGTGTGATCTCACAATATCCGCAAGTGGTGTCATGTAGATGTTGAAGAGGGTTGGGCTGATGGATGATCCTTGAGGTACGCTTGAGGTACGCCACAAATGTGGTGTTTGGCCTGTGACGTGAAAAGGGGGATCCTGACTTTCTGGGTGCATCCCGTGAGCAATGATGACATCCATTTAAGGGCATTGTTCATGATGCCGATGTATTGAAGGTGGTTGATGAGAGTGTGGTGGGAGATAGTGTCGAAGGCTGCGGAGAGGTTGAACAGGACCAGGGCGGCTGATTCTCCTCTATCCAATAGAGTGTGAATGTCGTCTAATACAACAATCAGGGCTGTCTTGGTGCTAAGGTTGGTTCTGAAACCTGATTGTCAGGGGTTGAGAAGATTGTTTTTCCAGGTGCTTGGTGGGTTGGCGGTTGATGGCATCGCCAGGATTGCTGGGGTCTCCCGAGAGTTTATTGAGGAGTGTTGATCTGATGTTCGGCGGTGGTGATTAACTGCTGGCAGATGGGGCTGGTGGGTTAGGGGTCGAAGTTTTGTAGAAGTCTGCTATCTTATTTTGGAAATGGTCGGCCAGGGCATTTGCAAAGTTCCTGTGCCAGGGTGACATGTTGGAACTGACAGGGATATGTGCCCTATTGTATGGTGAGAGAGTTGGTGGGTTTTTACTTGTACTTTTTGCATAAGACAAACTATAAATATGTTAGGGTATGGCTCTGCTGTACAGAAGGGAGAAAGAAAAAGTATACTTGTTTAAAACTTCATGAGTTTTGTGTCTTGAACATTTTTTCAAAGACCACATACAAGGGAAGGGTGAACACACTGTGAGTCCAGTGCCTAAATGATTGCCCTATATATCACAATTTTTTAAAAAAAAGACTGTCCTACGAGGTCTGCAGACCCAGAGAGAACGGGCCCCTTAAGTTTGGGGCTTCTAGTCCGTGGCCTCGGTACAAAGACTACAAACTATGAAAGAGGACCCAACATGGGTCCATGAATTTCATAGTCTACAGTCTTCTGCTGAGGACTATGGACGCTATTCTAAGTGTGGTCAGTCTATTATAGTTGTTGACGCCATGAGTCCATAGCCTCAAAAGATATTCTATAAATTACCAACACTTTTGGCAAATGGATATAATTAAAAACCCAACTTTCCTCAATAAAATGACCCGCTAACATGTGCACTGGCTGCACAGTCAAATTTTCAGGGACCCTTGATATTGTACACAAATTGTGTTTTTTGTGTGCTGAGACTGTGGAGGAACCTTAGCTAGGAGAAAGGTCTGGACTTCCTGTATCATTTTACAGGTTATTCTGAGCTTCTCATTGGCTGAGATTTGAGGTATCCTTACACCTCATCAAAAAGTGCCTTTTGCTTGGCAGCAGGAGGAACATTCGCCATTGTTCCTGCTGTTGCCAAGCAAGAGGCAAGTCATTCGTCAGGTGCACCATCTAGTTTGTTTTTATAATTGGGACATTCTTATAGTTTAATAAATCAAACACAAGACAAGGTTTTGCACAGTACACATCCAAAACTCATGTATTCCAAGGTGCTCCTATATGCGGTAATGAATAAAGGAGGAGCCTAAGTGAAATAAAACAATTGCCTAGGATCACACTGTTTGGCCACCTGAGTAAGCTGGGAGTGATCCCAGATTTTCTGGTTTCACAGTGTGCAATCAAGTCATTAGAATCCAAACCTGTAGATGCAAAAATGATAATCTGCTATTTAATAACTTTATTGAGGGAGGAGAGTTGCACCATGACCCAGGCAATGAGTCACTTATTGTGCATTCTAGCCCCTCCTCATACTCTACTCTAGTAATAAAAAGCAGACTACTCTCTGTGTATACATTAAATTCTCTCTCTCACTCTGTCTCCCTCTGTATCTGTAGGGCTCGTTTCTCCTATCAGCTTTGTAGGAGCACTTATTTTTTACGGCAGACTGAAAGTAGGACCCGTCTATTCCTCCAAAACACTGTTCTATCAATAAGGAGCTGCAAGAACTTGCATTATAATTAAGGCTCCCAGTTTTCCGTTTTTACTGATATTTACAGATAAACACAGACGGTTTCTTGTCCGTATTTATTTTTTAGAGCGGAAAAATACAGAAAATTGTGCGCACTTGTGAGTGACTCTCCATGCTGTCCTTCATGAATTCCAGGCCAACAGTTGAGCAGGCATACATCATGGAGAATTAAAAAAACAACATTAAAATTCCTTAATCCGTTGACCGCTGCGCGAATTCCGCCGCGGTGCGGGTGAATTAATGAGTGGACGTGTTTCGGATGCCCCTCCGAGCTGTCCTCCGCACCCGCCCACTGTGATGTCAGAAGGCCGGGCGCAGTCCGATGCACCAAACCAGTTAAATACAGGCATGTGTTAATAAACTTTTTTATGTAATGCTAATATTTACCTGTGCTTGTAGTGTTTCATTATGATTGGTTGCTTAATTAGCAAAAATGCAGCAGGTATCAAAGTTTGAGTGCACGTTTATCAAATAAATAGATGTGGAAATATACCATTTTACTTCACCATTTATTCTCAAAACAGAAAATAAATATGGAAAAATACCAATAAGGTGACCCAAAAATAAATATGGATAAATACAGCTGTAAATGTTAATATTAACAAATGGAGAAATACTTCTACGAAGTGGCACGGTATGGCCATAGAGCCACCTATCGTCTAAAGGCAGCTGAGTGATGCCCACTTCCACGGGTGCAAGCGATCATTCATTCCTTTTGTTTGTAGCAGTTTCTTTAAATCCCTCTGACAGTCTACTTCATGAAGCTTAGTTATTTTCAATTTCAATGTATTAATCTAAATCTGTAATCGCTCGGAGTCTGGTCCTGGACCAACCTTTGTTCCACAGTTTTGGTTCCGGCCTGTTTCTGCTTTGTGTACCCAGAGTTCGATGAGGATCACACCTAGTCAGAGTTTGGGAGAGAGAAAGAAAAAAAACACATCCCACTCACCACACTCACTTAATTTTGTATGGGTATCCATGCCCACTCACTTTTAATATGCCAGAATATGGCGGGGCGGAGAAAATGGATGAGTGCATGCGTGAGTAAAGGCCTTTGTAGGAGGGGCCTTGCTGTTGGACCACCCCCTGCAGTTTCCTCTTAGACGTTACAGACGCCAAGGAAGGACCAAGTGGTCCGTCCATTGTTCCTTACCAACCAGAGAGAGAGATGGAGAGACACACAGATACTTGGGCTGTTTCAGTGTGGCTGTTCCTCGCACAATCCTCTGTTGTTTTGTATAGAATATACAGTATGGGCTTCTGTGTTGCCATGGTGGCAGAGAATTATAGCTTTTGTTGTTCTCTCCAAAAAGCAGCACTTAGATATAACCGCCAATCAACAGAAAGATTTTGGTAGGAATTGTTCTAAGGGGACTCGTTTGATTTTTAAAAGGACCCCGCGTGGAACGTGTGTTGTGGTTTAATTTCTTTTAATGAATGTTAATGTGAAGGTAAATTAGGAATTGTCATAACTAAATTAATGCCTCCGATTCACATAAGCAATAAAATGGTTTTGTAGTAATTGGTGGTGCAGTTTTACCTTTTAAGTGCAATTCTTGGTTTTTTTTTTTGGTTTTTTTATTTCAGTAATTTTTTATTGAAAATTATATTTACATGGTGCAGAGGATATGATGAACATACATTGAGTATAAAGCTGGTCCTTTAATTTTTCAGTTTTGTACCAGGTATATCACAGTGGCTAGGGTGCACTGCCGCAATGAGTTGGGCACATATTAGCAGGGTAAACATTTCCATAAAGTAAGGTAAAACCACAGTCTTAGGGCACCACCACTAAGTGGCACCAAATTACCCGAAACCGTCTTAAAATGGCTTTTCCATTAGGAGATAGGGGGTGCCCCAACAGCAACATGCTGTCCTGTCTGCGCCGCGGGGACTCCTGTTACATTCCTTGCTTTTGAATGGCATTGGCAGAGAGGTATGAGTGCAGATGCAGAATATTAATGAGCCACGAGTTCGCCGTTTTAAAGTGGGCGTGGCATACTCGGGCGCGAGGCCGTCTTCTCTCTCTTTGGTACAGAGTGCTTTCCGAGTGCTGCCTAATGGGGGCAAAGACTCAGGTCTGTGAGCTTGGTGGGCTTCTGGTTGGGCTTATGTGTTCAGAAAGCAGTCATGCAACATTACAGCGGGACAGCACTGCCAAGCTTGTCTTGTCACACGTTGGAGTATGTTCAATCATCCACCAATCCGCATATGTAAAGCACAACTCTGTCACCCCTACGGGTATCTGGGCGCTGTGCCTCAGTCGAAGAGCCAGGTCTTGAGTATTTTTCTGATGTCTGCCAGCGAGAGCGCTGTAGGGACCTTGAGGGGGAGGTTGTTCCAGGTCTTAGCTGCAATGTAGGACAAGGAGTGGTTGCCGCTGCGGGTGTGGCAGTTGCGGGGAGCGTGTGGAAGGGTGAGCAAAGACGAGCATAGGTATCTAGCGGGTTGATGGAAGTTCAGTCAATGGTTGAGGTAGGCAGGTCCTAAATCTTGGAGAGCTTTGTAGGCGTGCTTGAGAAGCTTGAACTGGCATCTGTTCTGGATGGGGAGCCAGTGGATGTCTCTCAGGGGGGGTGCAGGGGGTGATGTGGGTACGTTTGGGGATGTCCAGGATGAGTCTAGCTGCGGCGTTCTGTATAGTATGGAGTCTTCTGAGGAGCTGGATGAAGATGCTGGCGTAGAGGGCATAGGGCATAGTCTAGGCGGCTGGTGATGAGGGCCGGAGTACAAGGTCAGACTGGCCTATAGGGCAACCAGGCACTGCTCAATGGGCTGGTCTGACAAGCCGGTGTGTGCCCTATTTTTGAGATGTTTGTGGGACTCTTTTATGGTCTGCTGGCTGGTTTTTACTGTTGATTTCCCTAATATTACCTCAAATAGGGCCTGCTCAAATCCATGCAGTTTCCATACCTAGCAAAACACTTAGACTGCTAGTCCATGTGTAAAACTGCCCCACTTTGTAAACATGGGCCGCTTTTTTAGCTATCTAATTCACTATCAGGGGCCACTTCAATTGTGTTGCCCGGGCCTATTTTCTGTCCTCGTCTTACCCTGGAGAGCATTAACCATAGAGATGTTTTCAAGGCCACAAACCCTTGCACTCCTTCAGTGTATGTGGTTGTGCCCAACACCATTGCTGTGTCCATATTCAGTGAAGAGATCGAGTAGAAACCTGCGTGTCTCACAACGGGACATAGTTAAGTATCTTAAGTTTGCTGTGTGGTATGAGCATCAATACTTGTGCAATCACCTCCTAACTGTCTCCACAAATTGCCAGTTCTTTAGCATTGCCTTCTTCTTTGCTGCCTCCTGGTGGGGCGTATTCTGACTCCTAGGGTGGGCTTTCCATTATGATATTGGGGGAATGATGCCGCATTGCTGATTTCAACACGGCTCACATTATGCTTTTATCTAGTAAGGTGCCACACTTAGTGTTACAAATGAGCCAGGAGACATGGATGTGAGATGTTTTATTACAGTGTATTCTGTTGCTGCTATACATTAGACTTTAGTATTGGAAAGTTATGAGCTGCAAGAACTTTTTTAGACTTTATCATTCGGGCGCAGATGAAAGAACATCTGATCAAGAGTAGGTCCGCGTATTGTAATTGAGTTTTAAATGCATAGCTACAAGATGCCTTTTTCATAAGCTCTAACTGATTATGAAATGTTGTCCTAGTGGGGTTTGTTAGTATGTTGCCCAGATCCTCACATTAAGGTTCATGTATGAAGGCACTGTCTCCTCAGAAAGCTTTACAAGTACGTGCACAGGTACGATGGTGGTGGTGGTGGTGGTAGTGAATGTGGAGTCTGGTGAGCAGTTTACAGGACAGTGTCTGTTCTCCTTTTGTCGCCTCTAAATTATTTTCACAAATGTGAACAAAGAATACTAGCCCCATTTTCTGATGGATATTTCTAACCACAGATTCCTCACCTTGTGAATGACCACAGGCACCAGACTTGGTCCAGAAAATTTTCATAGCAACTCCCTTGCGCATCAGTAGGGTTCTTTCTGAAGATGGTGACTTCTATCACTTGGCCGCCATGAAGCGTAGTCTGCACAATCAGAGACTGCACCATGTTGTTTCATTAGAGTCGATAGAAAACCCCTGTGTACCTTTCTTCCACTGAAATTGGCGGAGTTGAGAGACAGAATTCAATTTTCTGCCAAATGCTTTAGACCGTTAGTCAGTGGGAATCATATGAAGAAAAGGTACATATAGGTGTTAGACCGAGTAATCAGGGACGCTCCCGGCAAGCACATACAACAGTCTACCAAGAGACTAGACTCGGCAATAGCACGCCATCCCGTGGGGGATGCAACACATTGCATCTGTGTTGTCAAAACAGAAATCTAGGTCACTGAGAAACTCTCATCCATCAGGACATTCTAGCAGTTTCCCCCTCCATGGAGAATTCACTGCTACTCACCTTGGAAGAAGCGCCAAATTGATTTTTTCAGTGCGATTTTCTTATTTTTCAAGCAATTATGTTCGTGTTCTATCTCCTTACTTTGTTACAGCTGAAACTTTAAACAAGTTGCACATTTACATTTACTGACAGTGTTTCACAATATAAGACCTGAACCTAGATTAGCACTCGAGTGAGTACAATGTACATGATTTTAAAGGTTTGTCTGGGGCAGATGTATAACAACCACTGGCAATGGCAATAGATTTGTCTTTAAGAGAATGTTGTACTGCAATGTGAAGTACTACAACTAGATAGCGTGGGAATTCATATGTATTTGTGTGGAAGCAAACAGCTGTAGAATTATATTGGTGTAGGTTAAAGGTCAGGTTACAGTTGCACTGTCGAGCCAGCCCTAAAATTCCATCTAAGTCATTGACTGCCCTCTTCCCATATGTGCTGGTCCCAGAGAAAAACACCATAAATTATCTAATTGTCTAAGACAATTTAATACATATGAGTGCCCTAAAACTTTAACCTCAGGTAGTAGAATAAATAAACGTAATGATCAAAACTGTGTAGAAAGCAAGCACTTTTTTTGTGGAAGCACACAACTTCTGCCTAATCAAAGCATGTACTCCAGGTTCCCGACATTTGGGTGCAGCCGAAGCCCATCTCCTTGTAGTTCCTCCTTGTAGTTCGCACATAATTGTTTGCAACAGCTGCTCTGTCAAGTCAGACTATAAAAAGCTGTCTGGCGAGCAAGCTCTTTTTTGTGGAAGCATACAACTTCTGCCCAATCAAAACATGTACTTATGGCTTCGGACACATGGGCGGAGCTAAAGCCCCTCGCAAGGTGATCTCTCATAACTGTAAGGCGACAGCTGCGCTGTCTAGCCAGACCATAAAGAGGGATGTGCTGCAATTGGCTCCCGGTCATCCAAAGTATATATTAAAACTTGCGTCCATCAGTTAGGAGCACTAAAGCTATTTTTAATGTCCAACACAGCACCATCTCTCACTATGTTCCAAGAACTGGCTAGTTAGTTTGAGTCTAGGCCTACTTTGCCGTGGCCAAGTTGGGGATTTCTTGTTGCTTGGACGTTTTTTGGAAGCAATTGTACACGCAGAGCTTCATTGCCCACAAATATAAAAAGTTGCTAACATATACTGGATGTAGCCTACATTTAAATAAAGACAGACCCGCGATGTATCAAACATCTGTGTGTTTGTCTGCTACAGAGATAACCAGTGTTCAAATTCTGACACAAGGGACAGCTGCACCTACTTGCAGTCTGTTGTTTAAATACTTCTTTAGTATACCATTTGATAAACCAATTGTTTCACTGAGTTGAGATGTCATGTGGTTTTCTACAAAGACCAACCTGCCATACATTTGTGGCCTGTTACGTGCATGAGTAGTGGGGCGCGCACACATGTACACACTCTCCACCCATCCACTCCCAAAAGCACATGTATACTCACACCCGTTCACATACACATTCACTCACGCCCATCTATTCACAAGTGAACACACACATTCACCCACCATATTTTTAAGCACATACACGCAGACACCCAATCACAGCACTCGCACGAACACACATACAAACATTCATTCAACAAGCACTTACTGGGCCATGATGGTAACATCAGGTGACAGGAGGGAGATAGAAAGTCCTGATTGGTTCCTGGTGGCCTCAGGGAAGGAAGGGACGGGTGAAAGATCCCATTGCCTTCTCTTATTGGTGGACACTGTCGTGGGATAGCCAATGAGAGGAGGACCCTCTATAACTCCTCCCAGCTTGGGGTGGGTTCATTGAAATGTGCTGACCCCAATCTGTGAGGAGGTAGTCTGCCTTTGGCACTTCAGAGCTCAAACCATGAAGTGCACACATTTGATTCTATCAGTGATGCCACCTCTGATCATAAAGGGGCGAACTAAACAGGGCTTTGCCTGAGTGATGAGGTCACACCCTCAATGCTGTGAAATCTTCAGTCTGGCAAAGCTTGGCTCAGGCTGCCAGGCACCTGCACATTAGCACATGCAAAGTGCCTGACTGCCTACCCTAATGTGGAGATTTTCCATCAGGCTGAACTTTGCTCACCCTTAGAGACACTGATCATGCTTTAGAAAAGGAAGGAGACATAGCCTCGGAGACCTTATTGATGGGCACCCCATCTGCAGTATCTCTGGATGTTAAAATGAGCCCTTTTTACCCCTGGGGTGTATCAACGCATGCCTTTGTTCATGCCAATGAAAAAAAGCCTTCTTAGAATACAATATTTATTTTTCACAATTGTGAATATTGCCTCCTAGATTTGTGGTTCCACTAAATTTCTGCAAGATCTGTTATAACAGGATGGTTGCTTATATAATAGTTTTAATAACCTGAGGCATTATTTTCTTTTACGGGGTTAGTAAATTATCCTTTGGAAAATAAAACAGAACTGAGTAAACTCTGTGGAGGTCTTTTAGGTGCCTGATTGGACAGGGCATCTTGGAAACCTTGCTTCTCAGCAGCACTAAGAAACTTAATAAAAAGCATCTTGAGGTGCACAAGAAAGCGCGCCAGCCACTAACGAATTACTTTATCGATTGCATGTGGTTAGGAAGAAAACCTATTGATCGCCTCGGGAGCTGTGAATCATTATGTACTCATTACAACACAGCCGGAGTCAGCTAGAAAGATGGAGCACCATGCTGCCCGCGACAGACCGCCACCTCATCGCCCATCCGCTAATTGTGGTAAATAGCATTTTTATAGATCCGCAGAGAATATTATTTTAGGTGCCTGCATGTCCAGTCAGAGAAAAATGGAAGCTGTATTGGTAATTTTGTTCTATATAAAAAAGTGTGCTGCTCTCTGTTGGTCAGTCCTTCCACAATTATTAGGTTATATTGAGAGCTGTGGTGGCCCCTCCACTAAGGCGGAGGAGCGTCGCCCCACAACAAAAATAAAATTATAATAACAACATTATTATCATTTTATTTTTCATTATTCTCTGGCGCTGTAAAGGTGCGGACGATGCAGGTTGTTTTGGCTGCAAAGCAGGGGGAGAATTGGAGAGCACACTCTAAAGTGCGCATGACTGCCTGGCTGGCCGTCTTGTGCCGGCCAAACAGTCATGAGCACTTTGCACATTCCAAACCAGGCTGTTTTACAGAGCCAGGTGGGGAACAAGCCCAGGCTCTTAGTCCCCATCTGAGCACTGAACCAGGGAGCTCAGACCAAACACAACGCAGCTGTTAGGCAGTGTTGTGATTGGCTAGGGATCCTGGGTGCTTCCAGTTACTGCGTGACTCGTAGACACAGAGGACGGAGGAGAGCCGGCCTCCAGGAAGGTACATGCGTTTTTCTTTTTCTTTATCTCTCCCCTTTTCTTTTTTTTTTTTAGCATCCCGCTCTCCTCCTCCCTGCGCCCCCATTACTCCCCGGTAGCAGCCGCTACTGGCTGAGAGAACTGCACTGTTTAAACATTCGGTGCTTGAAGCGGAATGTTGGAATGTTTATTATATTTGGAAAAACCCAGAGGAGTATCTTTTCTGGGAGCATACCCAGATGTTTGAGCCAATTGCACATGTAGTATTGAGTTTAACAAGGATCCACTCTCTTCAGAAGCGTAACCGTGCCATCTAGATTGTAATACTGAAATAACTTTTACTATCAGTGGTCCTAGCACGTGCTTTCTCGGTTGTTGCTTCTTCACTACTGTGACACTTGTATTGCAACTAAGGTGGATAAGCGGCAAAATATTGTCCTTTATTTGCCCACTGGTTGTCTGTACGCCAGAATTTTTAAATTAAAGCTTTATGCAACGGAGCACATGGATCATCCTTTGTGGTTCGCCCGTACTCTAACTTCATCACAGGAAAAGAGCTTCGCTCTGCTAAAGGTTGCACATGAAAGGTGCACTCATTACTAAGAATCCATATTGGCGGGCACACCTTTGAAATACAAGGCTGACTGCCTACAGTTTCAAGAGCTTGGGACATGGATGCTGTGTGATAACCCTTAAGGTCAAGTGGAAATTGGCAAGTCAGTAGTCCAAAAGCACAACAAACCTTAAGAATGCAGAATAGTCGTGGCAAGGTCAGCAACACAATTCTGTATGGTCTGGTGCAGAAAAGTTATCTTGTTGTGAGAGAAGGCAGACCGGAAAAGACGCTCCATCTTCAGTGTCACAATAGGCAGCGAAATGGTCAGACAAGAAGTCAGACCACTCTCTCCTTATTGGCCTTTTGCATTTATTAACAGTAGTACCAATGCAAAGAATTCATTAGGTTTATTCTAGAAAACATCTCAGCCAACTGAGATATAGCTTTATTCTTGGGAAAACTGCTGAATAACCTTGAGTCAGCATGTTATCCAACCAGACTTTTCCCACTGCTTGAAGGAGTATGATTGACAGGGCACATCCTGTCCAATCACATGGAAGAGATGTCAGGAGAGCCGGCGTATGCGAATACAGAAGCTGTTCCTGGGTCACTGGCTAACTCCAACTAGAGAGATCGCGACCCTTACTTGTGTGGGTTTTGTGAGCGATACTACCAAGGTTTGTTTTTACCAGTGGGTGCGTGTGGTTGGTTTTACAGCACCCCTTTCCAATGCATTGGCTGAAAGGCCATGGATAATGCAAGCAGTCCTCAAGAAGCCCTTGATGTATTTTAGTAATCCAGGGTCTGGTACTGTAGACAGGAGGACCATTAATCTTAACTTAACTCTCTGCAACTATAAGGAATATTGTTGTGGCTTGTAAGTGTCATAATGGGGGGTGCATTAAAGAGAACTCGTTACCTATGCCTGGACTTCTCTCAACAAATATCTACACGGCTTTCTTGGGTCCACCATCAGCGCAGGCAGCATGAAGATACCCACCCACCTGTTTACCAGCCTACCAGGGTTTCCTCTATGCATTTTTTGGGGTAGTCTAGGTAGTGACAACCCCCTCTGTAGTGTTCATATTTACCCAGGCTGCACTATTAGTAAGCCAGATTCTCTCCATTGAAATTTGAGGAGGTGGCCTCCTGCCAAGAAAATGGTGAAAGAAGGAGGTTAGACTTGGCATTTCAGAGCATAAGTTTTGATCTATATTTGCATAGGAAGCCATGGGTTGTGTAGTAATTAGTAAACTGAAACTAATAAAATATTGTATTACTCCAAAGAAGAGTCCTGCATCTTCGAAAAACGCGTTCGAGTCCCCCACAGCACCCTACAAAATTTGGGTGCACAGCAGGCACTTTTCACTGTCCAGCATCCCACAGGAAATCACAGCCGTGTTGTGCCACTTAGTAATACCCAGATACACGTATTAGAAAATGAGATATCATTGTAATTAATCGCATTATAAACCACTGTGCTGCCATCAGATTAGGGGTGTGCAAATTCGCCCGATTTTTTTCTTTGGTATTTTATGAACTAACCAGAAAATTATAGACATTTCACAAAAACACTTTGGATATTAGGAGTGAAAATTGAAGGCAAGGGCACAGCTCAGTTCAAAGGTCACTCGAGATATGTGGACTCCCTCAAGGAGAAAATGTCTCCGGCGATATCATTTCTGCTCAAATTAACCCTCGAAGCAGGAAAGTGTGCAAAATGTCACACCCTGTTAATTAATGCAATTACTCGGATCTCATATAGTGTCAAATTTCCATAATTTAAATAAGCGTGACAGACGTTTTGCACACTCCCATGTCAGATACTAGGACCAGAACGCGCCTCATAGATGCCAGTTGCCATGATATGTTATGGTTCTACTAAAGATGTTTGTGGTGCCACACATAACTTGACGCTCATGCTTTAAAATATGCTGAAGTTCTATCTAGTGTAGTTGCCTAAAAGGAGTGATCAATGACATCAAATGAGCCACGGCTGCTCATTGGCCGAGGGGGCTGATCACACCGTGTATATTTGTGTGTATGTGGGAGGGAAGGTAACACAATTTTAAAAATGCACGGAAAAGTGTTGGAAGCGACACTATATGAAGATTACTTATTATCCTCAGCTTCCTGATTTTACAGACATATTGATATTTGATATTTGAGGGGGTATTTCTAAAGCGCAGCGTTCGCTCCGGAGGGAGCATCATGGCGCTGAAATTCCTGAAACCCAGGTCAAGGTGGCGGCATGGAGGCTAGATGGCAGCTCTGGTCCAGTCGTCGGGGAGGTTAAAAATCCAAGTTTTGAGAAGTCTCCTAAAAGGTTTCTCTAGAGTCTGTTGTCTCAGGTGTTTGGGCATGCTGTTCCATGCTTTGATGGCCAGGGAGCTTAAAGTTTTACCACCTTTTAACTTCAAGTTGTACCTGGTGGAGGACATAAGATTGTCTTGGGCAGAGCGAAGGGAACGACTCGGGTTGTAGTGTGGGAAGCGTCTGGTTAAGTATTTAGGACCAGTGTTGTTAAAAGCCCGAAAGGCAATGGTGAGTATTTTGAAAAGTATTCTTTTGTGGAGGGGGAGCCAATGCAGGGATTTCAGGGCTGCAGAGATAGAAGATCTGCGGGGTAATTTTAGGACCAGACGGGCGGCCGTGTGAAGGACGCTTTGAAGTTTGGTCAGTGTGGACTTTTTAGTCCCTGCCAGGAGGCCGTTACAGTAGTCGACGCGTGAGATTATAAGGGCTACTGTAACCGTTTTTCTGGCCTCAAGTGGGAGAAAGTCAAAAAACTTTCTGAGAGATTTAATTATACCGAAACATCTGCCGGCGACATTCCTGGCGTGCTGGTCGAATGATAGGTCAGAGTCAAATAGTACACAGAGGTTTCTCGCTGTTGTGACGGTCTGGGGAGGGGCAACAGAGTTAGCCGGCCACCAAAGGGCTGGGCAGAAGGAGGTGTTCTTTCCGATGGGTAGGATCTCAGTTTTGCTGGAATTACATCGGAGGTGGTTAGTGTCCATCCATTGGAAGACCGCGTTTAAGCAGTCTTTGAGATTGAGCTCAGCTTTGGTGGAGTTATCCTCTAGGGGTACAGTCAACTGCGTATCATCGGCATACGAGGTTACAGGTATGCCAAATGATTCGATCAGGGAAAGGAGTGGGATGAGGTAAATATTAAAAAGAAGGGGACTCAGGATGGACCCTTGAGGTACTCCGGAGGAGACTCTTTTCTCCTTAGATTGAAAAGGGCCGAGAGCGACAGTTTGGGACCGGTCGCTGAGGAATGATTTTATCCATGAGAGGGCTGAATCTGAGATCCCTATGTCCATCAGTCTGTTGATCAGGATAGAATGGGATATGGTGTCGAACGCTGCTGTGAGGTCTAGAAGTATAAGAATGGCTTTCTTCCTCTGGTCTTGCAACGTTTTTATTGTATTTGTCAATTCGATCAGAGCTGTTTCGGTTGAGTGTCTGGGACGAAAGCCAGATTGTTGAGGGTGAAGTATATTGTGGGTTTCAAGGTAGATTTTGAGTTCTTTATAGACTAACTGCTCGGTAATTTTTCCCAGAGCAGGGAGCAGGGTGATTGGGCGTAGTGCGTAAACCATCCATTGCACTTTCACCACTGCAATAGTCTTTAAAGTTTAAAGTGTCATGACAACGTCCCGGATGTACAATTTACATTAACATCATAACTTCCATAATTTCCTTTGAAGTACACCATACTATTCTGTCCCATTTTCCGTAAAGTTCAGGATGCAATCATTTCTGTAATTCCCCATACTCGTAATGATGTTTGTTTTGAACACACATATTAATTTTTGCTTTTTTCCACCTGTGAGCGGTTCGGGCATACTAAAAATCTATGGTGAACGTAGACCGAAACGTGTTTCTTTACAGTTGCTCTAAATGTAAAAAACACACTTATTTGCGGTGCATGTTTAAGGAACATATGACTAACATTTTTATGGTGCATGCCCCTTTCTACAGTGTTGAAGAAGCCTGTGCACAAAGCATGATAACTTAAGCCTGCAGTAGTTTGCCTGTGCTTTCAGCTGATTGCTTCCAGTTGTGCATCCAATTATTTTATTGCATTGGCATTCTGCTGAACATGTGTTGTTTCTCTTCTCTACATGTGTTTAGGTCTCGCCTAAGGCAGCACAAGCACTCTTTGGTGCAAGACATATTGTTAACTTAAAGCGAATTTGGAGCCCACCTGTTGCTTACCATTGGATGGCATCATTTTCAGTCTCATATGCTTGTTTCTTATTGGTTGGCTATATGAGCTTTCTTTCCTTTTCTTGTATTTGTCTCTCCCCCAGAGCATGGGCCCAATAGTATGTCCTTCCACTTCTCAGTTTTTCAGGTGCTACTTTTTCTTTTTGTTTAAATGCTCTACAAGATTGCATGTTTTCCAGCTGTTTCCCTTGGGTGCTTCTTTCCCCCTCTTCTACTCTGCTTTGTGTTGCTCTTTCTTGCTCTGTACTACTCCCCCAAACTCCCCCTCACTCGTCACTCATGTGCTTTCAGTGTTTAATTTGTGAAAAAATAGGTGCTGGGGCTCTCGTCAGGAGGCAGCTTGCATCAGCTCATTGTTCCTATTGCGCCGCCTATAACAGAACTAACTACTAACCATGAAACCCTACAAGTGGGGTGTGGATGTGGCTTAGGGACAGAGACTTTGGAGCTGGAGGACCAGGTTTGAACCTTGGTGTAGGCTCAACATCCTGTGATTCTGGGCAAATCACTTAATCTCCCCGTGCCTGACAAAAAATGAATGAGTCCTCAACTGGTGCTCATGAAAAGTGCTGCAATACCTTTGGGTCGAGTTCATGCTATAAGCGTAGGATTAAGTGTGATGCTTTGCAACGGAAACCACCAGCTCAAATTAAACACGGTAGGAGTGCTTTCCCCTCACTGTTTCTATCCGTCCCCTGTTTGAGCCCCAAACCCCACACCCCAGTGTTCCTTCCTCCATACCCATGCTCCCTGATTTGCTTCCATCCCCTACTCACAACGCTGTGTTGCTTTCACCCATTGTTGCATCCGTGCCCCCTGTCAACTCTCATCGCACAAGTTGCTTCTGCCTCTTTTCCCCATGTTGCTTCAGTCCTCCTTGTCGCTTCCCCTTCACCCATTTAGTTACAGATCCAACTCGGATCGGTAACTAAAAAGGAAAAAAAATCACTTGCGTCGTTTTGTAGGTGTGCGCCTACAAAATGACATTCTTGGCTGTGTCAAATGTTTTTTTAATTCTTTAGCTATCCGGCTCAGCGTCGGAGATGCTGGGCCAGAAGTCCAAAACCACTCAAAATGCCAATAGGCCCCAAAGGTGAGACCAGTTGGCTTTGTCAATGCTTTTTCTAATGGTTTGCCCCAGTGCACCATTCTGTAAGGGGTTCAACTCACTCTAGTCCAATCAGAGAAGGGTTGGTGGTCATGACCTCACTGCGTCATTCTTCTCTACCACCCGGACACTCCCTCCTCATTACCTGCTTCTTTTGCTCATCACCATCGCCTCCTGGTCTCTTTACTGCCTTGGCAGGTTGAATAGTCCTAATCACCAGCAGAGGCGGCCCTCTTGCTGGGCGTCCTGGCTCAGGTTCTCTCCCTGACCCCAGCCTTACCCTGTTTCCTGACTGGTTTCCCTGCGCCTCAGCAGGGCTGCGGGGTAAAAGCTGGTAAACAAATAAAACAAGCAGCTTTTCGAAAGGTTGGAAAGTGAGGCTGTGCGAACTACTGTTAGTTTGCACAGCTCCGCGGCGACATTATAGTAGTTGCTGTTTTGCTCTTTGTAACTTGCAAGCGGCTGGAACTGGCCTCCATGTCTCCAACCCTCAGGTTCATCTGGTTACCTGGGTGGCTGCCTTTGCTATGCCTTTTGTCTACAGCCATACATTTTTGTCATATGGGCCTGCTGAGAAAAGATTACAACTTCACAGAACGCGTGACCAGTAATACTTGGCTCTACTCACAGTAGTGCTACCATACAAATGGATTATTCTTACATTATGCTTTGATAAAGCTCTACGGCCCGCATGCTTGAGCGAAACAGGTGTCAGCTGTTCTTACATTTTTAACTGTATTAACATTGCTTCTGATATTAAGACTTGTGAACAACCTTAAAAACTCCTTGGATGAATTACTTTATGAGTACAGAAGGCTTTATGCCCATCAGGATTGCTTCATCTGCACGGTGCCTCCTCTCCAAACCTTACTGCCCTCCTGCCCCTGTGGGGCCTTGCCGCCATCTCTTCTCCAGTCCCGGCAGTCTGCACCGGGTTCTATCTAGCCGCTCGGTTGATAGCACAGACAACTTGCAGCACTTTGACATCCACTTTCACCGACTGTGGCAGTGAAAAGTCTTTCTTTGTAGCTGTCCCAGCAGGTCTTGCTTGTTGCAAGGTGATGGCAGGTTTATGATTCGTGGTGTTTGAACTCTGCTGATCCATCACATTGTGTGTCAGTCCCTTCCTACTGGCAGTCTGTGCCCGGAGGTGGCATGTGGTACAAATGGTGGCCTGGACGTTGAGCACTGATGGGTCACTTTATCCTCCAGCGGCGTGGCAGCGAGAGTGACATCCAGGCCTGATGAGCATGGGTTCCTGGCTCCAGGCATCAGCCCGGTGCTTCACAGGGACAATACTTACCGCCTTCCTTTTCTTTCCCATGAAAGACATGCCCTGGGAAGAGTCACTGTTTCTATGGCTACCATAGATTATCTTCGCTAGCCCTGCATCACTGATGACAAAGAGTGTGGCCTACTCCATTGGCCCATCTAGGGGCGCATTCCTGTACCTTCTCCCTCCACATGGTTACTTTAATGGAGAGAGAGTGGGTATGAGAGAGTGTGTGTGTGTGTGAGAGAGAGTGTGTGTGTGTGTGTGTTTTTTCATGCGACCCCGTCTCCACACTTTTGCTGGTGCACAGGTTTTTTTTCTTCTTTTGGCTCTCGTTGGCTTTCAAACAGGATTTTTTTTTAGCCCTCTCTTCCGGGTACGAGAAAGACATCGGGGCAGATTTACAAGCCCCTTGCGTCACTTTTGCGTCATTTTTAACTTGGGAAAAGTGACGCAAAAGTGGAGCAAGGGGCTTGTAAATCTGCCACATCATGTTTAGTGTCACTCGGGAGATTCCCAAGTCTTCTAAAGAACTCTACCCTTGAAATGGTTGCCCGGTACACATTCAGGTGTGGCCGCAAAGCATCCAAGCGAGTTATTGTGTTGAAAGATATTTTTCAGCTTGCATATCATACCGTTGAACAAATAAAAGTCCGACTTTATTTAATGCAATGTATTTTTTATAAACCTTGCGGGAAAGTAATTTGCATAAGAAGAAAGGGCAAATGGTACTGAAAAAATAGCTTGGTGTTTGTTTTCCTGATGCATTCAGTTTTAATCCTTTTAGTTCCAACGCACTGGTTGTAATTATGATTTTTGTACCGCGCCGACTCTGTTTGAGGGGTGAGTGCTTAGGATAAGTGGAAACGGCAGTGTTGGGGGGCGCCGCGGCTTATGTTTTATGAATCCAAGCGTCTTTGTTTGGGCCTCGGCTAGCTCCTGTAATCAGGGCTAGGCGCTAATTAGCGGCGCGTGAAATATCTCCGCTCATGCTTTAAATCCAGGCCCTGTTCATTAGGCCTGCAGTTAATGAGAGCGCGTGGCTGCTGGTTTGGGGGGTGCGGAGTGGTGGTGGGGGGGGGGAGGGGAGGGTGCTCGTTGGCGAACTGTTTACCATTCGTCGCAGAAACTGTTTTTTTTTGTTATTCCGTCTCCGTCGCGCGGCCGCAGAATATATAGTAGTACATTATAGGGCAGTGCCTGCTTCGAGCCGTGGATAAGAGAACCTATTACTGAAACGCGGGCCCTGTTGACATATATTAGACTTGCGCTGATTGGAGGCCCGCGCCCATCTCCAGGTACAGGACAGTAATGGGTTTCACTCCTTCAGTAAAGGCCCAGCCCCAAAGGGGCCTGCACCCGGTAATTGGGGCCACCTCTGCCTGTGACTTGGCTACCAATCGCACGAGAACTCACCAGGAATGGAAGCCGGGCCCTAAATGAGGCGGTGGCGCGGATTGGTTGATGGAACAACTCAACTCGGTGCATCATATGCAGAAGGCCTAATCAGAAGGCTTATGGCATCACATCAACCTCTTACGCATCTTCACAAGATGCCATTGCTAGAGATGGGCCTTTTATATCGCTGCAATGTATCTTCTTAGCTTCCAGTGCACCTATTGGATGGTCTTAAAAATCAGAATGTCATTGTCAGTGTGGTAGTATACAGAATATTGGAGGCCTACCAAGGTCAAACATCTACTTGCTGTCACCGTTCTATGATGCCAGGTTGTATGACACCACCACATGTTCCTTAACGCGGGCGGAAGAACAAATGCGTCTGAACCACGCATTCCACTTACAACGCAAGCCGTTATAATGACGTGACTTACGGGGCGCGGGACTTTGGAATAGTATTATTTACTATTCCAACTCCAGTCCCCACAACAGTAAGGAAGGAAAGTGTTGAACTTTGAAGTCCAACGCCGGTTTACCAACGCATGGGGTTGTAACGACCTGCGTTGTAAATGGAATGCTTGGTCCTGGTGCATCCATTGTTCCGCCCGGATTGCAAAGGCAACGCGTTGTTTGGCGGTCGTGGTATTTGTTGTTTCCCATGATTCCTTAAAGCACTTGGCCTGTGCTTAATTGATACAAACTCATTGGTGAAATATAACCGAGTTGTGGGTATTTTATTTTTTTATGTATTCATTGGTATTTTGTTTATTGTCTCTGTTAATATAATTAGGTAATTTAATGGGATGTTTCTTCACGAGTGCCAGTGGTAGGCAGCTGCCCCCAGAGCAGAGGGCTCACGGGTGACAGTGGAATCGCGTTTGATGAGGTTACCGTGTGGGCAGTCGGCGCTGACATGATGCTAGAGAGGCTGATTGGATTAGAAAGGGATTACGCTCTAATGGGATAGGAAGCGGCTCCCTGAACATAAAGAACAGCTTTGGGGCTTTTGATGTTCGCTTTATGGGTCAGACAAGTTCATCTTGGCAATAATGGTAAGTCTATCGTTACTGGTCACAGTTCAGAGTAAGAAGGCGGGTATCCCAATAAAGGGATTACAAAAAGTCTTTTAAGACAATTTGGGCATTTAGAGGTCAAACAACCAGGTTAATATTTATGTGGTACCTACTCTAAATTTAATTGGTGGTGCTTATTGAAGTTAACACCATTGTTTGGGTAAACAGAAGTAGTGCAGATGCCTCTTCAACTTGATCAGGGTGAGTGATTGAAACTTACAAACTTTTGATACTGATACCATGGGTAGCAGAAGTACTATTGGTTAAGCATTACATAGCTGGTGGATCTGAGGAGCTTAACCCTCTCAAATGGTAATCCCCACCCCTCTGGATGAGAGCATCTGGAGGGAAAACAGATCCAAGGTGTTTCATGAGGCAAGGATGGCAGAGGACATAGCATCCTGGGAGCAGTTCATACAGTCTGAACAAACCAGAGTCTGTCTTCTCAACAATAGAGTACCATTGTACTCTTAACTCTATTTTCTCAGTGTGCCCACACTTCTGGATATATTTTTCCCTTGCAGGATTGAGGAACCCTTTGAAACTGGTATTATACTGCTGAAAAGGTGGCGTGGCACGCATGGCCACACCTTCCTCTGTATCAGTGCTCAGCTTTTCTCTTGATATTGAGTACTCGGTTACAGTCCTGTGAAGTTAAGTTGCCGTTTGCCCGAATGGAGTGCCTGAGTGGAGTCTCGGAGTCCATGGGATAGAGTATTACAATCCTCCAGATGCAAGAGTCCGGGGCTTTGAACAGCAGTTCTGAAGTCACTTTCTGGAAGAAATGGTTTCACTTTCTAAACAACCTCTTAAGCTTAAGATCCACCTTCAGTGTGTACTCTCCGTTCACTGAATTTCTCTTTCTGATGGCAAAGAATCACCCATGTGTCCTTGTATATAAACAGCCTTGGTCTGGAATATTGTTCTGTGTGATCCACAATTAGCGGAATGACATGTTTAGTGGAGTGGACCTGCTGCCTTCAGAGAACTCTTCGCAGAAATGGCCCACACATTCCAATCGCTTCTGTGGATGGTTCTGAGAGGGAAATGCCACTTTGTCATCAGTCAATGCCCTGGCTCGGGTCGAGTCCGCACCGCTCGAGGCTGTCGGGACCGTATTCTTCCAGCTTTCAAGCTCCATTACATCAATCTGCTCCTTCTCTTGTGGCAACTCACCAAAGATTGGTGGATGTAGAGACCTCCTTAATATTTGTGTCACTACTGTGTAGTGTTGACAGTGAGTGCCTAAGATTTGGATTGAGAAAAGCCACACACATCGTCAGTTGTGTGATCTTCGCACTGTTACCACAGGGAAGAGACGTCATCCAGACTGGCAAAGAGCTGAGTCTCAATCTGGATATGGTCCTTCCTGCCAAGCTGTGCAAGCGAGCCCTGATTTGGCAGATGCTACCACGAGAGTGTTGTTTTATAAGACGGCAACGGATTACCCTACTTGGGTGTTAGAACCAAGAGAATGACGGTTCATGGTACCCTCCTGGACACAGCCAGTCTTAGAGGAGTGTTAAACACTACTTAAATAACCCAACCTAGACGTTATCAATGACTACAAGCTAGGGGCCGTTGCTTTTGTTTCTCAAACCTCCACTTTCTTAAGCTATTCAATTCCCTAGTCGATGTGAAGGAAGAGTGTTGACGGAGGCAAAGTGGAGCAGAAAAGGGGTCCTGTGACTTTGGGATTGAGGAGGATGGGGGAAGATACCCTATACATGAAGTGGTAAACAAGGTGCTTAAGTTATTCAGAACAATGTGCTTCCTACCACTGACTACATTTTGGCTGCTCCATATTTTCAGCTAGTGGCATTCAGAAATCCCTGAAGCCCTGGTTGTTCTCCATCTAAGCTCTCTGTGGGGTTCTTTTTTCTTCTTGGCATTTCTTCATGGTTGGTTCTCTTCGGATTCTAGCGCTGGGACACCTAATTGCTGGGGCAGCCATGTGCGCTACAAATTCTATAGCATAGCCTAACCGATGCAGGATGACAAAGGTCATAAACAGTGGTTATAAATTGCATATTTTTTACGGCCTGGCTAAGATTTTGCGATGCGATCTGGGTACTTACAGGTCGCACTTCAAAATCTTTAGTTCTAAGGAATCTCAGAACAACCTGCCTGATGAATATCAATTAGGCAGGTAGTTAATCGCTGGGCGCACGCTGCATAGGGCTGATTTATTCCAGCTGGAGATATGCCTGCCGGGGCTTTACCTTACACCGAAAGAGCAAGGGTTCGCTCCTGGTCTCTTGACTGACTGATTGATTAGTGCTCTTTGATATGAAGAATATAATATACATTGTATGTTGTATAATAAATACCACAAAAAATATATTTAAAACAAATTAGGTAAGTAGCAATTTGCGACTCCATGTGATTGGCTACGAACACAGGGATGGTGGCCTGGCAGGAACAACTCCCTGTGCTTGTATTCCCAGACAGGTAGCTTTTTTTTTTTTTGCATCCATCTTCCTCAACGGAACAGGTAGTGGTACCATGGACTCCTGTCTGCTCCTCCCGAGATCGCCCAACGCAATTGTCGAAGGGGCTGGGGCATATAGCACTAGACAGGATTGATGTACAGTCTTGTGGAACAAAGAGAATGCAAAAACCACAGTTGATGGACAGAATGCAGAACAATGTCATACATTCACCCCAGTACAGAGATCTGGGCCTAGATCCATCGTTTTTTTGTACTCCACACCACCCCAGTTCAGACATGGCCATATGCAAATCAGTCTGACCCTGTGCCTCATGGGAACAGTCCAGCCCGAACTGCCAGGCCATGCCTTCCCTGGACCGGAAACAAGCTTCCGAGGACCGGTTTCTGGCATTCCAGCCGTCTACAGCCCGGCTTGCTTGAATCCAGTGGTGTGGAGTGCATGGAACTCACGTCTGAGCATACCCATCCCACTCGGGGTGACAAATGCAAAAACCACAGTTGATGAACAGAATGCAGAACAATGTCATACATTCACCCCAGTACAGAGATCTGGGCCTGGAACAAAGAGAATGAAAGGTAGCATATGTCGAAGGTTCATATTTGATAGAGTGGCCTTGCACCCTTCCATTTTAGATCTGGCTACAGTTGTATTGAGTCCTAATGTCGTTAATTCTTTTTTTTTAAAGTACACTAGGGAGTAGTATAAAGTGAGCTTGGGACAGCCCCTTTCAGCACGTTGCATGGTTTCCCATTACATGGTTGAGCTGTCCATCAAAACCTTGCTGTTTGGTGGGCTGGAACATTAACCCATTCGTGCTCCCGCTAGCATCCGGTGATTTGCCATTAAGTAGTCTTTTCGTTATGCTACAGATGCGATATGGTGTACATCATGTGATGCCATTACCTGTTTTATGTTGTAGTTGCTTTTCTGAGATGACGTTTTAACTGCTGATTTATGGCTATATTTAGAATTGCCTATTTGGAGGCCTTGGTCTGTCATTAGCACACAGTGCTATTGACACCTTGCCCTTGCATGTGCATTTATTTTAGTGTGATATGATAATTGGTTGGTGGATGATTCATAGCATTTTTTTTATCATACAGCTAAGAAGTGTGTGTGTGCACCCATAGGCTTTCTTAAAGATGCAGTGACAATACTAACCCTTTGTCAAAAGTATCTACTTTACTCGTGCTTGCTATGCGTGCCTTCTAATACCGACCTCCTTTTTGGACTTCTTTTCATAAGTCACCGTTTTTGATTGGTCAGCACAATGGTGCTTAATCAGCGCTGCTCAGCAGAGGGACCCCACCCCCAGCTTCCATATTCTAGCAGCCAAGAGGTTTCTTCGGTATGGGACTTTTATTCTAGGATGGCTGGATACAACACAGGCCGTTACTGAATTGAAGACCCAACAATAACTAAGGGCTTCCCCTAAAAATGTGGGAGACCTATTGACTTTGTCATTGCTTGTTTGGTATTACTAACCCTTTGAACTACGTCCGTGCACCGAAGAGCGGTGGGTGAAAAAGTAAAGCTAGACACATTGTACTGACATGGTGGGACTGGTGCACAGGCGCGCAGGGCTTTATGTGGGCCGGGTCTCACCGGTGCTGAGCACCGACAGTTTTTTAAAAGGGGCCTCGAAAAGGGTCTCTTTTAGGCTCTGTTTTATGCCCTGGCACAGGAGGTCCGTTTATTTCTGGACTGCAGTGACATTGTTGTGCGTGTGCTCACACTGCTCTCTTCTCACTAGTGGAGAAGTTACGACATGACGTCATGCCAGGAGAGCGTTGTAGGGGAAGGACAATCCTTTAAAGAGAGTCGTTTTCTCTATTGATTTCCCTTCTCTTTTTGAAACTCAGGAGCAGCAACATTGTCGTGGTGTCACCAGGGCTTTAGGTGGAAGATTTTTCAATATTATATACAAGACATAGTTGCTGTTTATTTATCTTATGCAACTAACAACCATTGACAAAGCCAATAGTCCTGGCTTGTTGTAGGTATGATGCTACTTGTTGTATCATATATCTAGATTTATTATTTTATTTATTTTATAACACTTATAAGGCGCACAGCTACCCACAAAGGGTTTCCCGGCGCCGGTCTAGCAAAACACAAAAACACAACTAGAAAGAGAACAGTCAAAGCACTTATTTGTCGAACAACCAGGTTTTTACACTTTTTCTGAATTTCATATAGCTTTCCTCCTTGCGTATATGAATGGGCAGTGTGTTCCACAGAGTTGGGCCCAAATAGGAAAAGGATCTCCCGCCTATTCTGGCCCGTTTGAACCTCGGTACCACAAAGTTCGCAGCTGTGCATGAACGAAGACTGCGATTGGGTAGGTAGGGCTTAGCAAGATCCTGTAGGTATTTGGGGGCAGTGCTAGCTTTGATTTTAAATAGGTAGCTCAGGGTTTTGAAACAAATCCGGTTTTCAACCCTGAGCTAATGCAGGTCCCTGATGCAATGGCAGGAACCGCAAAATACAAGTCAGGCGGCACCCTATGCTAAGCACAGATTTTTTAGTTGAAGTGTTTTCAAGCCAAGCCCTTAATTACACTTTGAGAGACTTTCCAGTTTTTTCATCCCACTTAAAGCCCTGCAGACGCTTCTGTTTTTGTGAGCCACTGAAGGGGTTTGTGGTCCTCTGTTGAGCTCCATCAGCTACTAACAGAACAGGGGACCGCCTTCAAAATGCAAAGCAGCGGCTGCTGCCATGGCAACACGGCCCTCCCCACACACCTTCGCTCCATGTCCTTCCCTAAAGTGTGCAATTATTGGAGCCATGCAATGGAATGTGAGCATTTTGCTTTACGAAAAAATGAAAAACCGAGACCGCAGTGGGAGTCGAGGCCCTATTATCTTTGTATGGTATGTTGTGCGCTTAGCAATTCTGAGCAATTTCCTCTGCTCGTGGACCCCTTCTAGAGTATATTGAATTTACAGTCGGTGACAGTTGTGACTTGTGATGTGTTCTTTGAATGTAGAGTGTCTGGAATGTAATTTATTAATGAGAACTGCGCTCTGCACCGCCAGGTGCTAATTTACACTCTGGGGCTATTTCTAAACCTTTTATGTATTGTCCTAAGCGTCAGCGTTTGCTTTCTATCTTTCTAGAACAAATAGGTACGCAGCTTCTGCGTCCCCTTAAACTATACAGCATGGTCCAAAATAGCACATTGGTGCAAGTTGGCATCTCACGTGCAGCCGGTTTAATCTAAGTGTTTGGTGGCCTTGATCGTTTATTCTTCTAATACTTTCTTATTACGAAGGCTATTTTTGTGATTAACACGGATCGATACAGTGACCCAGGAGAGCGCGATTTGTAAATATCCGCTATTTCCATAACTCTTGATAGACATTTGGGAAAGTGACATTTTCAGAGTACGGTGTCTAGAAGAAGGACCAGTTGCTGGCCGATTTTCACGATACCTGCTAAGTAAATAATCGCAGATGAAATTTCCAATTTATTTTATATGGATCGCCTGTAAATCTGGCATGGATTTGCACCCCTCAAGCCTAACGGCTAGGGCGCTCGACCTCGGACCGGAGGATCTGGGTTCGAGTCTCGGTAACGACGCCAAACATCCTGTGATCCTGGGCAATTCACTTAATCTCCCCGTGCCTAACAAAAATGAATGTGTGTCCTCATGTAACGTAACTGGTGCTATGTAAAGCTCTCTGATACCCGATTCAGTTCGCGTCACGTTCGCGCTATATAAAACTCTGCAAAAAAAAAAAAAAAAAGCTTAACACCCATGTTTAAACCATTATACCATTTACTGCTTGAGATAGCAACACCTTCAAGACGGGATACAGGCTACTTTTTATGGACTGGGCTGAAACACTTTCCTTTTCCCTTCACTCACAATTCGGAGCAGCATTTCCATAAATTGGGTTCATCCTGTAGACGTAAAACACCATCTAGAGGTGATGCTGAATTACTGCAAAAGGCCCCACAATTTACTGCCTTATTCACTGTACGCGGAGCCAACAATGAAAGTCCTAGAACAGTCCTCGCGCGAACTGGCCCACTAACCTGAGCCCCATATTTTAGGTCATGTCCTCCACTGCCAGGCCTCCACCCAAATGTCCTGCACTCAAGCATCCAGTTCCTACCTGAGTTCCGCCAAGGAGCCCTCAAACATCCGTTCTCGAAACTTGCAATCTCCCGTCTCCAGGATTCCTCAATCACGAGGGTCGCCTGCACGTGTTGCATTCTGTTCACTTTGTTGGGTAAGGTATGGTGTATTTATTGTAGCTTTTGTCCTGCCTCACTGACTAACCCACCTCCCAGTTTCTAATATCCGTTAGCATGCAGTGCTGACTAGCCCCTAGATGCATCAAGCATCCATTTTGCGATTCCTTATTAGCGAAAAATAAGGATTCGCTAATAAGGAATAGCAAAATGCTATGCATGAAGAAATCCCTTAAAAAATAGCGTTTTCTTAAAATTCCTTAATTGCGAATTGCAAATTGCGATTCGCAATTAAGGAATACCTCCCAGTTCATTCTTATGGGCCTAGAGGCCCATAGGAATAAGTGGGAAGACATTCTCAATTTGCGAATCGCAATTAGTGAATCGCAAATTGAGTATGCGATTTCAAGGGTGCGGGGGTGTCCAAAGGACACCCTGTTGCACCCCTGAAATTGATCTGTGCACATATGTTGCACACACACACATGCCCTTGCAACATGAAACTTTGAAAAATGCAATTTAGTGCATTTTTCAAAGTTTTTGCAAATTACCATGAAGTTCAACTTCATGGTCATTTGCGAGCCCTATTAGCAAAATTGCTGTATTTTAAACTTTAATGCATTGCTTTTAAGGAATCTCAATTTGAGATTCCTTAAATGCAACTAATCTCAATTTTGCGATTTCTTAATTTGCGATTTTTGCATTTGGGAAGATGCATCGCAAATGCAAAAATACCGATCGCAAAGGGGCAGATTCTGAGAATCTGCCCCTTTGTGAGCGGTTTTTAGCTTCATGCATCTGGGCCTTAGTCGTAACAGTTAATGGCGTGGTGTCTAACATAGGTTCACGCGGGTTGGATGCATGTCAGATGTTCAGGACAGACACTCGTTAGGTTAATTGACTTTGTTAAAACATTCTTTTATTTCAATTTATCTCATGGGGATGTACTGAAAATATGGCGAGACCTCTCCTGGGCCGACAACCCACACTAATGATGTAATGTAATCTCAGTTTAATATCCCTTTTAACGATACTTAGCAGATAAATAAGCTCAACTGAGGGTTTTTATGGGGTAGCCTAAGTTGTCTAATAGCGCAAGGGGTTAATTATCCTGAAGAATCCTCCTGAGCTCCTGAACCACCTTTGCCTTTTAACGTATAAGGTCTTGGGAGTGTGATTACTCCGTATTGCAGCTGATAATGAAACGCGCTGTATAATGTATTGCTTTTCAACTAGTCTTTAATGCGCATTTCAGAAGGAAATCTTTATGCTGCAAGGGTCAGTGAGAAAATTGCATCTGTGTCCAATTCGTTTACTTGTCTGTATTGATTTTTGGATTACTATACTGAATTACTTTCTCCCTTCCATGAAGTGATATCAATTAAGGTTCTCATGGCCTTACTTCCAATGAGAAAGAGATATCGGAGAATGCCAGCAAGATAAATTCACCCTTAGGCATGGAAGCCATCTTGCCTGACTAATACTAAGAGTTCAATATTGCGTCACCTCCTCGTTTTTAATCTGGCTATTTTATTTTATGTGCACATGAGTGTTTGAACACTTAATGGCTTCTTGATGAATTTTTTGCATTTGTGCAAATTTCACTCGCTTCAATTTCTTGCCTTCCAGATGTATTGACCGCAAAGATTCATTTCTACCCAATGGCAGTGGAATTTCAGGCACCTTTCTCAAATTTGCTTCTATCTGTTTTCGTGTAATCAAATGTATTTTTCTTTTTTTAAGTTTGATTTAAAGAGGTCAGCAGAGCACAATCTGTCTTTTTCAGGGTTTTTGACGCACATGAAACGAGACATACTAAAGATGAACATCCTGTCTCTTTCTCGTTCTGCACCTGTTGGTTTAGCACCACCTAAAGATTCTATAATTTAAGGCAGTGCCTAATTTGTAAAAAAAAACCAACAAAAAAACAAGGCATTACTCAATGGTTCTCTGCAGCTAATATAACTCATGCCATTTGAAAATTGCAGGTTTAAGTTCAAGTTTTATATTTTTTTGTAGTGTATATTAAATATTTTTGATGCCTTTCTAATAAAAATTGCTTAAAAATATACACACGGTGCCACCATGTGGTGGTTTCTCATAAATATGTGCCGGTGTTTACAAATAAGTGCCGGTGCCAAGGACCAGAACACGTCGGCACAAATTAAGCACTGATTTAACATGTAGCGCTCAGTGCTTCTCATTCATTTACACTTAACATACAGACAAGTCCACTCACCACACCGCAGTGCAGTTTTGAACTTTTGCCAATTCACTTTTCTCAGTCCACCAGTTTAGAATTGGATTTCATTCTTTTGCGCTCAGTAACGTCTCATGTGACTATGATCCCATTTTTTTACTCAAGATATTTTGCCATGCACTCCAACCCCCTATGTCTCCAGTGATGTTCTGGAGGTAAGCCATGTACATCTTTTGCAGCAGGTGACCCACATAACCGTTGCATCTCCTATCTGTGGGTGCATGCCTGTACTGCGTTTGCTACTACAGGTACAAGGTTCCTCTGGAACAGTTTGCGTGCATGTACAGAAAATGTGTCTGGGGGCGTGGCTACGGCGGCGATGTGAGCAGACGTGTCTCACTTGAGCTCCGCCGCCCCGCTGCTTAATCTGCCTGCTTTAGCGTAGTCCTTGGGGGGCGATCACCCCGGAGGGCCCCCACCCATCGAGGCCCTTGCTGGTACCACCCGTAGGCACGGAGAGACGCGACTGAGGAAGCCCCTGCGGCCACACCGCCAACCGGCGGGACCTGCACTAGCGGTCGCTGACCGCCATCTTGCCTCGGGGCTGCTGCGGTGGTGCCAGGTCGAGCCCCTGGGGAAGGGTCCGACACTGCGGCCCGGAGAGGACACCGGAACGCTCCCGACCTCGCCTGTAGCTGTGTGGGGGCAGCGGACTCAGCCTATCGCCGGCGGGACCGCGCCGGAACTGTTGGAGCCGGATTGTCGGGCTGCCCCAACGAAAGGCGCGGCGGCGGCCCGGACGCCGCTCCTGCCTGAGCCCCCGGTCCCGGCGGGAAAACTGGGCCCGGATCGGCTGCAGTGCCGGCGATTCCCGAGTCCTGGTCGGGACTCCACCGCCCGTCCTGGGCCTAGACGGTGAGCTGCATGCGCTGCCCCCCCCTGCCTGCCGTCACCCGGGGGGGACCCGTCGCTTGCACTTCCCGCCGTTCCCCGCCCCTGCCGGTGGGTCAGCCTCCACCGACGGACCCAGCCTGGCCCAGGCCTGTGGAACGGCCGGCGGCCCCTGAATCCTGACCTTGCCTGTAGCCGTGTGGGGTCAGCGGACTTAGCCTATCGCCGGCGGGATCGCGCCGGAGCTGCTGAAGCCGGACTGTCGGGCTGCCCCAGCGTGAGGCGCGGCGGCGGCCCGGACGCCGCTCCTACCTGAGCCCCCGGTCCCGGCGGGAAAACTAGGCCCGGATCGGCTGAAGTGCCGGCGGTTCCCGAATCCTGGTCGGGACTCCTTCGCCCATCCTGGGCCCTGACGGTGAGCTGCACGCGCTGCCCCCCATGCCTGCCATCCCCTGAGGGGACCCGACGCCTGCTCTACCCGCCACTCCCCACCTCTGCCGGTGGGTCGACCCCCTCGCACCAACAGACCCAGCCTGTGCGCCCCCAGCCGCCCTGGGCACGTGGACTGCGGCTGGCGCACCACTGCCCGTGATACATTAGCGACCCTTGAGCCCTGGTGGGCCCCAACCTTGCGGCCGCTGACCCCTGGCCACCTTGCTATCAAGGCCCGACTCACCTGCGCCGGGGGGGCCCCGGACTGGACGACCCCGCTGTCGGTTGCGGTGCGGCCGGCTGGACACGACGCTGGGAGGAGGCCCTGACCTGGGCGGCGCTGGGGCACTGATCCTTGCCGCGCCGGCCCGGCCCGCTGTGACCCTTCTATAGCCCTCACATCTCCGCTGCCTCTCCTGCCTCTGCGCTGCCCCATCTTTTCGGGTGTGCTACCCACCCTAGCTCCGGAGGCCCCTCCACGGCCTGGATCTCCCCTATTTGATTGCGGCCCCCGTGGACCATGACCCGCGGCAAAGGGAATAAGCCAGACCCCACACCCGCGACGACCAGAGGGGCGTCGGTGGCCTCTATGTGGGGCAAGGCGGGCTCGTCATCACCCTCCGGTGGATCATTGGCACCGTCAGGGGGGAAGCCCCCTCCGCCGCCTGACTCCCCACCGGTGACGCAGGCCTTCATGACCTCCTTTATGGCCGAACTAAAGACTGAAATTGGGTCCCTTAGGACAGAGGTCCACACCTGCGTCAAAGAAATGCGCAAGGAAGTCACCGACCTTGGCGATCGCGTCGATGGTTTGGAAAGAACGGTCGATTCCCGCACGGAGGATCTAGAACAGATTTGGCGGCGAGTGGCGACTCTCGAGGAACAACATATCCAACTCCAGATCAAACAGGAAGATTTGGAAAATAGGGGCCGCCGCAACAACCTCCGCATACGGGGTGTGCCACTCGGTGAAGAGGGGACTAATATCATGGCCTATGTGGCTCTACTCTTGCAGGAGGTGTGGGGCGAGGAGGACGCCCACCCACCGCGCCTGGATCGCGCACACCGGGTCTTCGGAGCGGGGGGAAAAGCGGGTCTCCTGCCCGACATCGTCACCAGGCTCCACTACTTCACCGAGAAGGAGGCCATCTTGAAGGCGGCTAGGGATAACCCGGACCTGCGATATGAGGGCCACAAGATTCAGATCTACCAGGACCTGGCCCCCACCACACTCCACAGGCGGCGAGTCTTCCGCCCGATCACAGAGAGGCTCCGGACCCTCAACATCTCTTACCAGTGGGGGCACCCCTTTGCACTCATCTTCAAGTGGGAAGGCAAGCGCAGATCCCTCAGATCCTACCGAGAGGCGGCGCAACTGCTGAACATGCCGGAATCACCAGATCATAGCCCGACGCGTCCTTCCCCCTCGGAGAAGGCTCCTCCACGCTCTGAATGGTCCACTGTGCGCAGACGACGGCGTTCCCCCCCGGTGGACGCACTCTCTACATCGCAAACTAAGCAGGACATCATTGCCCACATCCGCTCCCTTGAAGACGGCCGCGAGGAGCGGGCCTCCCAGCCTCCTGCTTCAGGATCTGAGGGTGGGGATCGCCCCTTGACTCCAGATGCCCACTGAATGATGCCGCTGCGACTCCAGCTGCCCCGCACACACGCTTGCCTTCTAGACACTTCAGCGTGTCTCCCTGCCCCATGGTGGCCTGTCCCCGATGTTCGTGGTGAGGGCGACACCCTTTGCCTCCCTCAAATCATGGACTCCACCGCGGAACCCCTGCGCCCCACTGGCGCCTACATGGACCGAATGGCCCTACACCCTGACACACCCCCGGACTACTTCTGAGCAGCGGGGTGGACGGGCTCTGAGACAACTTACTTCCACTCTACCTGCCCAGATCTCCACTTCCTCCCCTTGTCCTATAGGAAGTGACATTCCTGGATTCATCCAAACCCTCGGGTAGAGGATGTTCGATACCTGGGACATTGTATGCTGGCCCTGTTGGCCTGTTTTGGTTCGATCTCCTTTTTGTGCCCTTCTTCTTTTTTCTGGCCTTCCTTTTCCTACTTCACCTTTATACTTTCCTCTTCGCGCCTGCGGTGGGGTGGAGGGGTGGGTCCTGCGGGGGCTACCACGCTGGGAGCGAGAAGCGGCTGCCGCTGTATTGTCCATGGGAGGGTCTGCTACACTGGGTTATGCGCGACTTCACTCTCCCTTAGTGCTATGACGGCGAACATCCCTACGCCCTTGAAAGTCCTATCTCTTAACGTCAAAGGGCTCAACTCCCCCAACAAGCGACAACAGGTATGGCGCTACCTCCTACATCACGCCCCCGACATTATCCTCCTTCAGGAGACGCATCTTCTCAGGGGGGACACCAAACGCATGGCCCACCCTAGATACCCTACACAGTTCTGGGCATCCTCTGACACCAAGACAGCGGGGGTGGCAATCCTATGCAGGGCAGGTATTAGGCGGGGATCCGTGAAACCCTTCAAAAGTGCTGACGGGCGATTCCTCCGAGCCACGGTGCAGCTGGGCCGTGCGCAGTTCACGCTTGGATGTGTGTATGCCCCCAACCAGTCGCAGGACAAATACCTCCAGACACTCCTGCGGGAGCAGTTCCCTTCGGGTGATAGTAATGTGATCCTGGGCGGCGACTTCAATCTTGTCTGGGACCCCGAGCTAGATCGGGCGGGAGCCTCCTTTAATGGAGCGGGAGCAATGTCTTCCACTCTTAAAACACAGCTTAGGGACCTGGGACTTGTGGATACGTGGCGCTACCACAACCCGGGGACCCGGGACTACTCCTTCTACTCGCACTCTCATAGGACATACTCCCGAATCGACTACCTCTTCACCTCCCTCGAGGTGGCCCGAGACTCCTTAGCTTCTGCTATCTCCGACATCTCCCTGTCGGACCACGCCCACGTGGAGCTCCTACTGCAGGACCCCCTGTCGCAAGCCGTTCGTGAACGCCGTTGGACGCTCCCCCCGAGGATCCTTCGGGACCCAGACGACGTCGCCAGCATCCGTGACGCCATAGACTCGTATTTCGCCGTTAACGACACCCCCGACCTGCCGTTTCAGACGGTCTGGGACGCTTTCAAGGCCACCATTCGGGGACACATCACCTCCCTGGCGGCGGCACGGAGGAGGGCTGAGTCCAAGATGGAAGCCGACCTGGCTAGCGATATCAAGCTTGCGGAGGCCCGGGACCGGACTTCCCCCTCACGGGCGTCGAAGAGGGCTCTAGCTAACCTGCGGGGGCAACTCCGCACCCTACGCACCAACAAAGCGGAGCACTCCCTGCTAGCGCTCAAGCAACGGTACTACGAGGGTGGGGACAAGGTTGGCCGACTACTGGCCGGCAGACTGCGGGCACGCACCGCTAGAGCCCACATCGCTAACGTCAAGCAACAGGATGGCACTTGCGCCACCTCCGAGAAGGCCAAGCAGGCCGCCTTTGTTGCTTACTACTCCTCCCTATATGCCGAGGAGCCCACCTCCCCGGAGGCCCGTGAAACCGTCCTCGCAGACTACGGGGGGCCTACCCTGTCCCCGACATGTGCGGCCTCGCTGGAGAGCCCCTTGCAGGAGGAGGAAATAACGGAGGCTGTTAAGGATCTCCCCGTGGGGAAAACCCCGGGGCCGGACGGCCTACCATTGGCCTTCTATCGGCTGTTCATGACCCAACTCCGCCCGCATCTGCTGCGACTGTACAGCTCCTTTTCCGACACCGTCGGCCCCTCACCTGACATGGGTCTGGCGGAAATAGCCCTGATCCCCAAACCTGGGAAAGACCCGGACCTGTGCGCCTCCTACCGCCCCATCGCCCTCCTTAACACTGACCTTAAGATCTATACCAAGGTTTTGGCCAAACGTCTTGACCCTCACATGCCGGGCCTGGTGAACCCGGACCAGGTGGGATTTATCCGAGACCGCCAGGGAGCTGACAATGTCCGCAGGCTGGCGCACTTGGTGGGAAAAGTGCACCATTGGAAAATACCGGCCTGTCTCCTCTCGCTGGACGCAGAAAAAGCCTTCGACCGGATCGATTGGACCTTCCTCCGGGCGGTCCTCCAGAGACTAGGCCTTGGCCCTATTATGATTTCCAGGTGTATGGCCCCCTACCTAGGACCACATGCCCGGATCCGGGTCAATGGACAGTTGACGTCACCGCTCTCGGTCCACAGGGGTACGAGACAGGGGTGCCCGCTGTCGCCGCTCTTGTTCGCCCTCGCTGTGGAACCACTGGCGGAGCTGATTAGGCGTACCCCCGATATTCATGGGGTCCCCCATGGAGGGCGCATGAATAAGGTGGCACTCTTCGCCGACGACCTGATCCTTACTCTTACGAACCCTCGGATCTCCTTCCCAGCGGTACACGAAGCCCTCTCCCTGTTTGAACGAGCGTCCGGTCTTAAAATCAACCATGCCAAGTCTTGGGCGCTCAATCTGACTGTCCCCGAAGAGGAGATCTCTTTCCTGCAGGGGGTCACGCCCTATCGCTGGGCGAACAGCCACATTCAATACCTGGGCCTGGATCTCGCGCCCCACCTTGACTCGTGGTCCTCGAGGAATTGGGCCTCTTGCCGCAAGGAAGTCCTGGCTGACCTGCGGAAATGGAAACCCTTGATGGTCTCCTGGCTAGGGCGGCTCAACGCTGTCAAGATGTCCGTCCTTCCCCGCATTCTGTATATTTTCCAGTGCCTTCCCACCCCGATTCCGATCCACTGCATCAGAAGCCTTCAACGCGACCTCACGTCCTTCATATGGGGGGGCAAAAAACCCCGGTTCTCGCAGAAAGTCCTGATGGAACCAAGAGACAGGGGCGGTCTTGCCTGCCCGAATCTCCTCCACTACTATTGGGCGTCACACCTCCGGTACGTGATCGAATGGGGTGCACGCGAAAGCGACAAGCACTGGTTCCACATGGACCGATCGGTCACGGGGCGCACCATATGGGACCTGCCTTGGCTGCCGCGAGTGGCGCGCTCCAGAAGTGCATATCTTGCGGTCCCCACGAGGACGGTTCTTGAGGTATGGGACAGGGTGGCAGTGGTCAAGGGTCTCACTACATTCCCCTCCCCGCATACCCCCATTGCGGGCAACCCACACTTCCCACCGGCCGCCCAGACCCGAGCTTTCGAGAGCTGGACGCAAGGCGACTGCAGAGTTGCGGGAGACCTTTTTCTTGGCGGCTCGCCTAAAACATGGCTAGACTGCAGGGAGGAATTTAGGCTCCCCCCCACCGCCCACTTGCAATACACGCAGCTGCGCCACTGGACATCCGGGGAGGACATGTACCAAGCTGCTACTAGGCCATATACTCCCTTTGAGGAACTGGCACGATCCCTCGGGGGGCTGAAGCGACTCATCTCCCAGATATACAACATCTTGCAACACCCCACCGCCCCACCTGCGCACCCCTATCAGAAGCAGTGGCAATCGGCGACGGGTGCTGACATCACGCCCTCTCAATGGACTCGACTTTGGAACGACATCCCCAAAACCTACCGCAGCATCCCGCAAAGGGAAAACGCATACAAAATGCTGACGCAATGGTACTACACCCCCCTACGACTCAGCAAAATGTTCCCCGCCTCCTCGCCGCTGTGCTGGAGGTGTGGCACTGCGACTGGCGACTTTGTACACATCTGGTGGTCCTGCCCTGCCCTAGCTGTCTTTTGGAAAGAGGTCCTCAGTCACATCAAGAAGGTGTTGGGTTTCCCCCTCCCTGAAGAGATTTGCACACTCCTACTGGGCATCCGACCCCCCACCCTTAGGGCCCTCACGCGCAGCGACTGGATCCTCACTCTTCACATGTTAGGTGCTGCCAAACAGCTCATTGCCCTATACTGGAAGCGAACAGAGGCGCCGCCGATAACATCCTGGTTCGTGCGCCTCTGGCAGGTTCTAACTATGGAACTACTCACAGCGCGGATACAATTCAGGGGGGTGCGCTTCAAGGCTGTGTGGGAACCCCTAGTGCGCCTCTTGTGCTCGGTTAGCTATGCCCGCCACATGCCTCCCAGACTCCGAGCTCTGCAGTTATTCGAGGATGCCCTCATTCCTGCCGACCCCAGCAGGCTAGACTTTTGACCGCTAACCCCAGCGCCGCTTTGTGCTTTGCACTCCCTGTATGCGGCCACGGATGCGCCCCTTTACCTCCTCTTCGTCTTCTCACTGCTAACTCCTTTCCTGACTTTCCTTCCTTCCTACTTGCCTCTCTGGCTTCCACCCCTCTTTGGGGCAGTTAGGTCCCTGTTGGGCCTGTTGAAAATGTGACACCATTGCTGTTCCTCAAATACGTGCCTACCCCATACAACGGCGGATTGCCAGCATTATGTCCACCTCCTGCCATGCTCTCCTCTAAGCCACGCGGCCGGCCCCCCCCCCCCGGGGGTTGTAGGCAGGGCGCTGTGTTTAACGACTCCATCTCCCCTGTCTAGTTCTCCTTCCTGGCTCTTTTATGCGCGGCCGGCTCCGGAAAAGGGGTTGTAGGCTTACCGCTGTGTTCACAATAAAAACAGATTTGAACAAAGAAAATGTGTCTGATTCGTTGGAAACCTGTGATTTCGTCATTAGGAAGCGAAATCAGGAGTTGAGTACCGATGCTTGAAAATTGGACGCAACACCAAAATCAACCTTCAGAGTGGGATGAAGGCCTTTGCCACCTGAATGGAAGATAGCTGCTGCAAACTCAACTCCGACAAGATCGAAGTACTCATCCTGGGACCCACTTCCTCAGCGTAGGATGATTCCTGGTGGGCCGCTGCACTAGGAACCCCCCCCCCCCTCCTCCACACACCTACGGACCACGCACAAAACCTCAGCATCATACTGGACTCAGCACTCCTAAAAACTGCAAGATTAATGCCTAATGCAGTCTCCTCATCATGTTTCCACATGCTTGACTGCTTAGGAAGACATTCAGATGGATCCCTACGGAATCCGGAAAGACGGTCACCGACGCACACCAGTAGACTTGCATACGGCAATGCACTCTAAGCCGGCATCACCCAGAAACAGCTCGGGAAACTACAGAACGTTCAAAACGCCGCAGTCAGACTGGTCCTCGGCATTCCTCGCCACAGCCACATTACACAACACCTCTGCCAACTCCTCTGGCTCCAAGTCAACAAGAGCATCGCCTTCAAGCTCCTCACTTATGCCTACAAGCCTCTCCACGACACAGGACCAGCATATCTGAACCACCGCCTCTCATTCCACGCACGCATTCCACGCACCACGACAACTTCACTACGTCCACCTTGCCATGACTACCAACTCACTGATTCACAAGATCAGAACCAGATGAAGTTCCTTCTCCTACGTCACTGTCAAGACCTAGGCCACCCTGCCTCTCCACCTCAGACAATCCCTGTCGCTGACCCAATTCAGGAAGGTTCTCAAGACCTGGCTGTTCGACTGAACCTCCATGCCCAGACAGATCAGCAGCCCCCACCCCACTCAGCACCTCGAGACCCCCACGGGTGAGTAGCCACGCTATACAAGCACCTGATTGATTGATTGAAGTGAACTCGATCAGTGAGGCTGCAATGCACCCCTGGTAGTGACACACTACTTACCATGTGCAGGCAAGTCTGATTGGTCCTATGCAAGTGCTATGAATACCCTGGGGGATTAATTACTTTGTGAAATAAGCATTTTCTCATATTCCCTTATCATTTTTTATCAGTTGCATCCAGTGGTCGAATGTAGAGAGAGTGCTAAATGCCTAGGGAGCGTTGAGCCCACTGGGGATCAGGGAATATCTTGCTCCACAGACTCTCAGTTCCACTACTCATCTGGGAGATAAAGTCACAAGTTTGGGATTGCAGCATGGAAATGAGACAGATTCTCAGTTTTCTTTCTGGGTGCAGTGCTGTGCACTTTTTGCACAGATATTTCGAGCACAGCTCTCTCCATGAGCAAGAATCAAAGAAGCCAGTCCAAGTCAGCTCCAGTAACTTTGGGAGATTCTTTTGGGGAACAGAGCTTGAGTGTAACTGTTACACATCCCTGCTTCCAAGTACCTGAAATAAGTTCTTGAAGAGCCACATTGACATCAATCAGTCAGTTTTTGTTTAGCGCATCGATATCATGGGTATCTTGGCTCTGAGGCTGCCGGAGCACCGTCGAAAACCCAGTTCTTGAGCCTCTCTCTGAAGTCCTCCAGAGTGGGTGCTGTTCGAAGGCGATGACAGCGTTTACAATGCAGTCTTCGCATCGCAGTTTCTTTACAATGGGGTTGTTACAACAACCGCGTTGTTAGTACACAATGCCATTACAACGCAAGTCATTACATTGACTTGCTGTACATGGTCCTCTAACATAAGTAGTAGTATAATTTACTATTCCAACACCTTCCCTACTGTTGCATAGGCTGGAATTGGAATAGTAAATTATACTAATCCTAATGTTAGAGCGCCATCTACAGCAAGTCGATGTAATGACTTGCGTTGTAATGCCATCGTGTTCTAACCATGCGGTTGTTGTAACAACCACGTTGTAAAAGAACGCGATATGATAGCAGGCGTTGTAGCAGGCTCCATTCTTCGGTGGTGGAGGGGCAAGTCGTTCCAGATCTTGGCAGTGATGTAGGAGAAGGAGCAGCCCCTGCTGCAGCTGCGACTGATGCAGGGGATGTGTGCAAGGGTGAGCGATGTGGAGTGACGTGTCTTGTGGGCTTATGGAATTACAAGTCAATGGTTGATGTAGGACAGTCCTCAGTCATGTCAGGCTTTTGTAGGTGTGCATGAGGGCTTTTAACAGCCATCTCTGGGAAATCAGTGAAGGTTTCTGAGGTGGGGGGTGATGTGGTTCCATTTGGGGAGGTCCAGGATGAGTCTGGCTGCAGTGTTTTGTATAGTCTGAAGTCTTCTGGGGAGCTGGGGGGTGATTCCAGTGTAGAGAGCGATGCCGTAGTTGAGGCGGCTTGTGACGAGGGCCTGAGTGATGGTCTTTTCGGTGTTGAGTGGGATCCATCTGAAGATTCTGAGGAGCATGAGAAGGTGTGGAAGCAGGAGGAGGTGACTGTATTGACTTCATGTTTCATGGTCAGTTGGCTGTCGTTGATGATGCTGAGGTTGTGTGCATTGTTTGTCGGTGTGGGTGTTGGTCAAAGTTCTGCTGGCTACCTGGTGTGGTCCCATGTGGAGGTGTTGTTCCCGAAGATCAGAACTTCTGTTTAGTCCGAGTTGTGTTTGAGGTAATTGTCTCGCATCCAATTGGCTATGTTAGTCATAGCATCGCGGAAGTTGTTTCTGGAGTTACTGGGTTCTTCTGTGAGCAAGAGGATTAGTTGGGTGTCATCTGCGTATTAGATTATGTTAAGTCTGTGGGATCTGACGACATCTACGACGGGCATCTTGTAGATGTTGAAGAGGGTGAGGTGGAAGATGATCCTTGGGGTACGCCGAAGATGATGTCCTTGGGTGCAAAGGTGATGGGAGGCAGTAAGATGCTCTGTGTGTGTCCTGCGATGAAAGAGGTGATCCATTTGAGGTCATTTCGTTGAATGCCTATGCTGTGGAGTCTATCATTGAGGGTGTGGTGGGAGACAGTGTTGAATGAAGTCGAGAGGTCACGGAGGATCAGAGCCACTGCTTCCCTGCGGTCGAGGACAGTTCTGATGTCTGTGGCAGTGATCAGCGCAGTCTAAGTGCTGTTATTGGCGTGGAATCCTAACTGTGAGTCATTGAGGAGGGTGGTTTAGTTCAAAGTATTCAGTGAGCTGTTGGTTGTTGGCCTTATCAAGTAAATTTGCTGGGTAGGGGAGTATGGAGATTGGTCGGCAATTCTTGAGGTTGCGGGGTTCAGCAGAGGGATTCTTTAGGAAGGGTTTCACCATGGCGTGTTTCCAGCTCTCCAGGAATGTTGCTGTGGCGATTGAAGTGTTGAGGTTGCTGGGGACATCTGTGCTGATTGGGGTGGTTCCAAAGTGGAAGAGATGGTGGGGGCGAGGGTTGGTGGGTGCCCCGGAGTAAGTGGTTAGAGGACTTGATGGCTTTGTGGTCTGGGTGGTGAGCCGAGCCAAGTTATGATCGTTCAGTTGGTGTTTGCTAGTTGGTTGTCATGGCTGAGAGTGGTGGATTTGAGATCGTAGTTGTTGTAGATGGTGGTAATAGTGTTGTGGAAGTAGTTCGAGAGGGTCTCACAAGTTCTTGGGAGAGGTGGATGATATTCTCTGTGGCTATTGGGTTGGAGAATTCCTTGACTAACTTGAAAAGCTACTTCATGTGGTTGGCTGCAGTGTTGATGCGGGCAGAGATCGCTGCTCTCTTGGCTTCCTTGATGCTCAGGTGGTGGTTGCTGAGGGATGCTTTGTGAGCAGCTCTGGCGGAGGGGGTAATTGGTGATGCACCACCGTCTCTCGAGTCAATAACAGTGGCACTTGGTGGTTCTAAGTTCTGGGGTGTGACTGCTGGCTTGTTTGGCGGTCTTGTTAGATTTTGCTGGTTTCAGAGGGGGGACTTTGTCAGCACATTTGGTGATGCAGTTGGAAAAGTTCTGGACTGCCCAGTCGTGGTCTGCTGATGTTTAAGTATGAATGTTGGCTGAGGGCCTGTGTCCATTGCGTCTTGGTTACCTTTCCCCTGGAGCTGTGCTGTTTGGCGCTGGTGTGCTGAGCATCTATGATTGTGACGTTGATGAGGGCGTGGTCTGTCCAGGTGAGTTCTGTGACATGAGTGAATTTGATTCTGTCATTGAAGGTAAAGCTGGTGTTGAGTTTGTGACCAACTATGTGCGTGAGTTAAGGTTCTTGAGGATGGAGTGGGCGTTGTTGGGGTCGTCGATGTGGAAGTTGAAATTGCAGAGAGATCAGGCTCTCGTGTCTTTGCTATTGTTTTGCACCTACATTTTGTGGGTCTGATCAGATTAATTACTCCACATAAACATGCCGGAAGGGAAAGCAGTCTTTATGTTCCCGACAGTCTTCCTCCTGATGGTAAGGCCCAGTGTGGCGATGATCCACACAGACAACAACATCATGTCCCTCTTTGAACATAGGGGACACTCACCACCTCCATCTCTGCACGCTAGAGCTAGAAATGGGGGATATGTTCACCACCCTACCTGTGTATCTTCTGATCTGCACTATGCTGACTGAGAACCAGAGACCAGCAAGCCTGATCAGGTGCAGTAACACTGCAAAGAGCAGGAAATCAATTGAGGATTCCTCAATTCTGTCTTCAATGCCTGGGCGCACGCTGAGCCCTCACAGCTTGCATTACCTCCTAGAACTCGAGGACCTGGGCACGACCAAGGAGCAAGTGGCTAAGGTTCTGTTTTTTTGCTTTGCCAAAGAATATTAGCCTGCTGGCTTGCCCTGTGGGTGATGTCATGTTTTATACAGATTTTGAAGAATCCATTCAGTTCAACAACGATATCACCTATCTATTGATCTTTGGGGAGTGGAGGAGCAGGTTTCGGGGAATCCTACTCTCCTGTCAACGACACTGTTAGACAACATCGGATGGCCCAGGCACATCTATTTTTTGCCATCTGCTGGGCTCATGGCACTTCAATCTGGTTGTGGTTAAATTAATGCTTAAACCATTTGAGTACAACGTGAAGTTTACCTGTTTGAAGTCCTGCATCCTCTTAACGTCCACCCTAAACTCTGTCAGACATCTTAATGAGTTTCAGGCCTTATACTTCTAAAAGCTCTATGCCATGCTGCATCAGGACAGAGTAGCCCTGGGCAGTCACTCCACTTTGTGCCGAAGAAAATGACTGAGTTGTATCTGAACAAAAATACTTTCTTCCAGACAGTTTTCTATGCTCTTCTGCCACCTCAGCGGCAGAACTGCACAACATCTGTGTGGAGCATGCCTTGAATGTTACTATAGAGAGAACCTTGGCCCTGCGCTATACATACCAACGTTTTGTGAACTTTGAAGGCAATGATGCCAGTCGAGCTGTAGCTACGGTCACTACTGCTAGTGCTTCAAGGATAGCTTTCTACATCTCACTGCTGTACTCTGCAGGAGACAGGCACCGATCCGGTGCTCTGAAAGAGCTGAGAGGGGGCTTTTGTGGCATCCTGCAGGTTTGTCACTAATGGAGAAGTGTGCATGGCAACTATGTGAGCAACTCTGCATGCATTCTGCAAAATCCCACTTGGAGGCCCCCTCCTGAAGCAATGCCCAGCTTGACCAGCTCTGTCTGTGGGACCTGATGTCTTTGGTCTAATCTGCCTTATGAGGCATTTGCGGCCGTCTTCCCTCGGCTCTCAAAACTACCCACATGTTGAGACTGGGAACCTACCTTTATATGCCTGTGCTTGCCCGATTTTGCTTTGCTTATGCTTTTACATTCAACAGATGCTGAGAGTGGGAAAGACCAGGGTGTAAGAGTCCAGTAGTCACCTTCCTAGCGATTCTGTTGGTCCACAAGTGTCTTCTACACTCAACATTTCTACAATCAACATTCTCCTGCCAGCGCCTGGCGCATCTGCCTAACGATGAACATAGATTGACTTATTTTTAAGAAAGAGTCCTGAGGAGGGTGCTTACCTGCATAGGAACATCATTATACATCGAATGAGGCGCACAAGGCTCGATTGAACAGCTAGAAACAGTTTAAGGATGCACAAGTACCTATACGTTTTTGGAATTACTGGGGGTAGTCTACAAACTAGAATAACAAAGTAGGCATTAGGGCACCTTTATCCTGTTAGTACAGAATCACAAGTGTCTTGACCTTGATGGATTGATCGGTAAGTGAAGGAATGCTGCTGTTTATTGTATGGATTGTTTTTAATGGAGGTGGGAATGAACAGATGTATTTTAATAACAGAAGGCTCGAGGCACACGCTGGATGGCCGGACAGGTATCAATATGTAATTCGGGGTTCAATGCTCACACTCAAAATCCCCCAAATTTATAGGAACCCAAGACCTGCGCAGGAAGATAGAGCTTCGCCTGAAATTCCCCTTTTAATAGGCTAAAGTGCTAAGATGTCCCTCTCTGAGCAGCACCTGAGAATATAAGACTCTCTCCTCTTGCAACTACAGGGCATTTCATCCCTCATAACTTTCTATAAAGACTTGAAACCCCTCTGAGGGAATTATGAAGCAAAATTATTTGCTTTTCTACCAAAATGTGTAGCTAGTTTTTATTCACCTGAATAAAAAATAAAACATTAAAAAAAAACATGTTTAAACAAGTTTACAATGAAATACATTTTAGTACAAGTAGGTCCCCCATTGCGACCTATATAGTCCATTATGGACTTGTTGAGTATTTCACTGACTGTCTATATTGGACTACAGGCCTCAGTGTCGGTCCCCATTGCATAATCCATTGTGTGTGGAAGATGTCTGAAACTCCTGTATATCTGTGTTTGCACACACATGTGGTTAACCACCCTGTAAACTAAGGGAAAGTGCTGCTCCCACAGGCAGGAGTAAGTGCATTTGTATTGTGGAATTGGAGCGGGATCATGCGCCTGTTCCGTGGAAGGTTTGGGGAAATGTTTTCTCCATAATGACAAACATTTTTCATATGGAGAATTAAAATTGGCATGCAAAATTATATGTGCATCACATTAATAGATGCCGAATTTTGCATCTGTTCGAAATTCCTACAAAACGTTAGAGAACTGCAAAAAGAACTGATGGTTGTAGATACCCTGCAGAATTCCTTGGATCCTTTGCCAAACCCTGAAAAATAGTGAGTTCGCTGAGCTATGAACACTTCAGGAGTAAATGTACAGCATCTCCAGTGTGGCCTTTGCGAGTTATTAAGGCCCATTGCACAGGATCGGACTCTTACCACCAAAACATGTGTGTACCACCAATAATGTTTTGACTCTCCCAATATCCCTTGCGTTCTTTGCTTTAAAACATCTTATTTACGCCTCGTTACCCCGGGTGGGTGTTGCTCCGAGTCCTCCAGCAGACACCAACAGGATGTCGCCCATGTTTTCGACAGATTGATGTCTGGCGCGCGCAACCTTTGGGCTGACCGCGAGGCCTGCTGAATTATTCATGAGCTGGCTGGCTGCCGTCACAGGCGAGCGCTGGCTCCAGCATTGATTTCTCAAAAAACATATTTCCGACAACTTTGGTAGCTTACTAAATATACCAGCTGTGATATTAGATCCACACCGGACGTGTGTGTTTAGAAACAGTGTGTGTGTTTGGCTGTTGTCCATATGAGTGTCGGGAGGTTCAAGTGAGTGGCAGTGTCACTGAGCTGAGTTACACATCTCAACAGGGGCGGCTGGTAACATTTGAAAGTGGCGACGCGTAAAATTCTTGTCGTACTTTGCCAACCTACAGGGGGTTCTAATGGTGCTTTTTCAAGCAAATTTGAGAAAGCACTTCTCTCTCACCAGACTATATTGTCCATTTGTCTATCCTTCCAAACTCTCTAAGTCTCAGTTGCCTCTTTCTAGTCTGTCTTTCTATCATAGGTCTCTTCCTCTCTTCTGCGCCCACGCTCACTCTGAGCTGTCTCTCACCAGCCTGCAATTTTAATACACCTATCTTACAGGCCCTTTAGTTCTCACCATCTTACTTGTTTTCTCCTTTTATTTTCCTGTCTCCTTCATGTATGTGCATATCTCTATCACAACTGTCTTCTATCTCTCCCTGCTAGATATTCTCTTTTTCTCTCATACACATGCGCACACGCACCTTCTCACAGTTCTTTGTAGTGCACTCTTTCTCTCTTCCATTCTTTCAGCTTTCCCTGGTGCTCTCTTTCTCGTGCCCCGGAATCACAAATGTAGATTGCGAAAGTCTTCTCCAGAGCCATAAAAATTAACCCCAATTTTTTTTTATTTATGAGGGTAGGAAACAAACAAATTAGTGAAAATACAGCACCTGCAAAAGACGACGATAGCAGAGTTTCGGGGAGTCCCTCACGACTCTTCACTTGTGGACGCGGAAGACACTTGCAAACTAACCGAACCACACCTCGCTGAGAAAAGTGGCAATCCATTAAACCACTAAAGTGTGTGCATTGTCCAAGGCCCAGCCACACGTGCATAGTATTTTTTTTCACAACAGAAACATGGAAAAACGCAGTACAACTAACATCTGGTACAGGCAACAACTCTGACAGGGGGCCAGCAACGGCCGGCATGCTTGCAGGAGGGAGGCGGGGGGGGGGTCACGGATGGAGATTAAAACAATTAAAATAAAACATACCTTACTGCCGGGAGTGCCGAATGGTGCTTTTTAATTTTTTTTGTTACTTTTATATAGCGATGTGTACCAGTGGAAACGCGCCACTGCACTTCACAGGCTTCTTGGAGACAGGTCCCATAGCTATCTAGCGCCTAGTTATCTGAGATTTACTGTGCACTTCGCTAATGGTTTGGGGGCTGGCTGAGGAACCGAAAGATATGCACAAATATTAAGTGGCACCCCTCATTCTCGTGAAGTTGGTCGGCACGAGCTCTGGGCCGCAAAGCAGGCAGGATGTTGCATTAATTGGTGTCCAGGCGCTATCTGAAGGCAAGCAAATGCAGAGGACCAATAGGAGCTGCGTGGAGCAGCCGGGATTTCGGACGTGGAGATGCCCATGGCCCGTGAGCTACAGAGGGTGATGCTGCTGAGGCGAGGATGGCAGGGATGAAGCCTGCTGCTCCGGACGCACCCTGATACACCCCGGCCGGGACCAATTCTGCACCACCTCTGCTCCTGTCGGTCAGTCCAGTCGCGGATCGTGAGGGGGGGGTGTTCGCGCGGGGTGGGTGTCAGCCTGCAGGGAAATAAATATAATATGGAAAAGGAAAACTTACCTCAGCCGGTCCGCGCCACCTCTGCTGCTCCCCTTGGCGCCTTCACAAACGGCCCTGGAGTGGACGGCAGCCCCTCAGGCAATTCTGGCACTGCCAGCAGCGCCAAGCGTGGCTTAGGGCATGGCTAATCTTAGCCCGTAGCACGCCCATTAGTAGGCCGAGAGGCTCCTAATGGGCATGCGCAAACAAGGGAAAACACAAGTGCGCATGAGTGGGCACGGTGCGAAAATTCACCCTCCGTTCCCACTCATGCGCACTTGTGTTGCTGCATGCTGCCCCAGGTGATAATCATGTCAGTCAACATGACGCCAGACCGCCCACCCTCTTCAGTCTCTGAAGGGGGTGGGCGGTCCGACGTCATGCTGACTGACATGATTGTCAGACAGTTATCTCCCTCGGCGTCTTTGAACCTAAGTAAACTGATTCTGTTTACTTAAGTTCAAAGAGGCCGAGGGAGCTGCGGGTGGGGGGATTTGCCCCCACACCCCAATGGACTGCATCTCAACTCCCACTACATGCATTCAACAGAAATTAATAAGTGTCAGGCTTAGAAATGCCTTAAAAATATTATTTTCTACAGTGTGTATCATACCTCCATGGGAAGAGAATTGGCAGTCATTGCATTTAGGACTCCTGTCAAGCGCGAGCCAGCACCACGTGCAAAACTTTGAGTTTATGTAAAAATATCACTGTAGCTGTCATGTCCTCTTGTCTTTAATGGTAGGTTTTTGTCTGTCGTCATTAACAATAATAACTTGCTAACCTGAAATATTAAGGTACTTCTTTCTCTGTTACTTTTCTTTCAACAAATGTATTGAACAATAACATTTTAAAGAGTGTGGTTAATTCAGTATGTTAATGCGAATTAGAAGAATAACAATCATAATAATTGCAGTAGAATTTGTTTACATCACATATCGAATATCACAAGTAGAATTGTTCTTAGCACGTGAGTGATAGGTATTATTACCTGCAAGCTGAATGGGTATCATAATGTTGACCTGTAAGTCATTCCTGTTGGAATTCAAGCATGCGCGCTGCTGGTCTGTGGACGGGTTGTCCTCCTGGTAGCCAATGGAAGCTCTTCTCTGGTCTGCCTATGGGAACTATAGATGCACGCGCCACTGAAAACACAGCATCTCGGTAAAAGCTTGTGACCTGCAGTGCATCAAATCTCGTAACACAAAACATATATTGTTTATTGAAACTGGATGTTTTTGAAATGTTATCTGCATTCATACATCATTCTGTAAATTGTCAGAGCATTATACACAGAGAGATGATACTGCTCGAATCGTTTAAAGGTCAAGCCCTTTACAATAGTTATTGCCTTATAAGGTCATGTGGGTTGTGACAGAACAAAACAAGCAACTAGCCCACACACTGGCCCGTTCGAGCTGCCACAGAATGACCGGAAAGGCAGTCCCACACTAACTACACCCTAATGATGTCTTCTACTTTCAAAAAGGGGATTGGTCAAGGGGGCTTTCTGTCTTCAATTGGGCCCATGGAATGATACCCTACCTACACAACTGGGTAAGAGCTGTCCTTTCTTTCCCAGTCAACTTCATTGATCCTCTGGCGGGATAATGAGGTTAGACTAAAGGGAGGGATGCTCTCTTCCAAATCCGCTGGTGACCAGTAGAAGGGATTTAACCAACCCCTTGTAAATACTGACCATCTGACATAGATAGGACCTGATCCCGGGGTACAGTGTGTCTTGAAGGAGTGCCTATCAGGCGACAAAGAGCTAGGAGCCAACAAGAGCACCCTGTTTATCTTAAGATGCACCACAGAGGGACTGAACTCTTGTGAAAGTATCCACGCCATGTGGTGAGGTTTGCAGCGAGATAATAAAACACTTTTTTCAGCTCTCCTGTTATGTGTCTGTCTCAGCTGTTTCAAAACCCCAAAACAGAAATGCCTGCTGCTTATTTTAGATGTGACCATCACAACATTTAAATATTCCGTATTTCAGCACTTAGGTTATCCACAGTTATTATGCAGGGAAAACAGGGTCACTTGCAAAGGTTAGTTTTGCATCTTAGCAACTCTTAATAGTAATACACTGTTAGAATTCCCTTTGCAAATAGCACTGAAAGAAGTGGGATGTGTAAGTAAATTAATCCATCTGAATCCACTAATGAGAGAGAGAGAACAGGAAATATGTGTAGAGACTACAAACAGGATTCATGAAAATTAATACCAAGTAAATTCTCTAAAATACGTAGGAATTGAGAAGGTGCTGTGAACTGCGTTTTTTTCTCAAATTATAAAGTATCATAGTTTGGCTTTACAAATGACATAGTATCACAGTTTGGCATTACAAATGAATGATGCACTATCATATTTTGACATTACAAATAACACAGTATGGCAGTTTAGCATTTCAAATGACAGTATCATAGTTTGGCAATATAAATGACTTATTATCACAGTTCAGCATTACAAATAACATAGTATGACTGTTTAGCATTACAAATGACAGTATCACAGTTTGTCAATATAAATGACATAGTATGACAATTTGGCATTATAAATGACAGAATCACAGTTAGGCATTACAAATAACACAGTATGACAATTTGGCAGTACAAATGACAGTATCACAGCTAGGCATTACAAATAACATAGTATGACAATTTGGCAGTACAAATGACACAGGATCACAGGTTAGCATTACAAATGACAGTACCGAAGTTTGAAATTACAGATGTCATAGTATCACAATTTGGCATTACAAATAATGTATCACAGTTTGTCAATATAAATGACATAGTATGAAAATGTGGTATTCTAAATGACAGAATCACAGGTAGGCATTACAAATAACATAGTATAACAATTTGGCATTATAAATGACAGTATCACAGCTAGGCATTACAAATAACATAGTATGACAATTTGGCATTATAAATGACAGAATCACAGGTAGGCATTACAAATAACATAGTATAACAATTTGGCATTATAAATGACAGTATCACAGCTAGGCATTACAAATAACATAGTATGACAATTTGGCATTATAAATGACAGTATCACAGCTAGGCATTACAAATAACACAGTATGACAATTTGGCATTATAAATGACAGTATCACAGCTAGGCATTACAAATAACATAGTATGACAATTTGGCATTATAAATGACAGTATCACAGCTAGGCATTACAAATAACACAGTATGACAATTTGGCATTATAAATGACAGTATCACAGCTAGGCATTACAAATAACATAGTATGACAATTTGGCAGTAGAAATGACACAGGATCACAGGTTAGCATTACAAATGACAGTACCGAAGTTTGAAATTACAGATGTCATAGTATCACAATTTAGCATTACAAATAATGTATCACAGTTTGTCAATATAAATGACATAGTATGACAATTTGGCATTATAAATGACAGAATCACAGTTAGGCATTACAAATAACATAGTATGACAATTTGGCATTATAAATGACAGTATCACAGCTAGGCATTACAAATAACATAGTATGACAATTTAGCATTATAAATGACAGTATCACAGCTAGGCATTACAAATAACATAGTATGACAATTTGGCATTATAAATGACAGTATCACAGCTAGGCATTACAAATAACATAGTATGATAATTTGGCAGTACAAATGACACAGGATCACAGGTTAGCATTACAAATGACAGTACTGAAGTTTGAAATTACAGATGTTTTAGTATCACAATTTGGCATTACAAATAATGTATCACAGTTTGGAAATGCAAATAACATAGTATGACAATTTGGCGTTATAAATGACAGTATCACAGCTAGGCATTACAAATAACATAGTATGATAATTTGGCAGTACAAATGACACAGGATCACAGGTTAGCATTACAAATGACAGTACCGAAGTTTGAAATTACAGATGTCATAGTATCACAATTTGGCATTACAAATAATGTATCACAGTTTGTCAATATAAATGACATAGTATGACAATTTGGCATTATAAATGACAGAATCACAGTTAGGCATTACAAATAACATAGTATAACAATTTGGCATTATAAATGACAGTATCACAGCTAGGCATTACAAATAACATAGTATGACAATTTGGCATTATAAATGACAGTATCACAGCTAGGCATTACAAATAACATAGTATGACAATTTGGCACTATAAATGACAGTATCACAGCTAGGCATTACAAATAACATAGTATGACAATTTGGCATTATAAATGACAGTATCACAGCTAGGCATTACAAATAACATAGTATGACAATTTGGCATTATAAATGACAGTATCACAGCTAGGCATTACAAATAACATAGTATAACAATTTGGCATTATAAATGACAGTATCACAGCTAGGCATTACAAATAACATAGTATGACAATTTGGCATTATACATGACAGTATCACAGCTAGGCATTACAAATAACATAGTATGACAATTTGGCATTATAAATGACAGTATCACAGCTAGGCATTAACAAATAACATAGTATGACAATTTGGCATTATAAATGACAGTATCACAGCTAGGCATTACAAATAACATAGTATGACAATTTGGCATTATAAATGACAGTATCACAGTTAGGCATTACAAATAACATAGTATGACAATTTGGCATTATAAATGACAGTATCACAGCTAGGCATTACAAATAACACAGTATGACAATTTGGCATTATAAATGACAGTATCACAGCTAGGCATTACAAATAACATAGTATGACAATTTGGCAGTACAAATGACACAGGATCACAGGTTAGCATTACAAATGACAGTACCGAAGTTTGAAATTACAGATGTCATAGTATCACAATTTGGCATTACAAATAATGTATCACAGTTTGTCAATATAAATGACATAGTATGAAAATTTGGCATTATAAATGACAGAATCACAGTTAGGCATTACAAATAACATAGTATAACAATTTGGCATTATAAATGGCTGTATCACAGCTAGGCATTACAAATAACATAGTATGACAATTTGGCATTATAAACAACAGTATCACAGCTAGGTATTACAAACAACATAGTATGAGAATTTGGCACTATAAATGACAGTATCACAGCTAGTCTTTACAAACAACATAGTGAGAAAATGTGGCACTACAAATGACATAATATCACAGGTTAGCAATACAAATGATAGTACCATGGTTTGACATTACGGATGTCATAGTATCACAATTTGGCATTACAAATAATGTATCACAGCTAGGCATTGCAAATAACACAGTATGACAATTTGGCATTACAAATGACATAGTATGAAAATGTGGCATTATTAATGACAGTATCACAGTTAGGCACTACAAATAACATAGTGTGAACCTTTGGCATTGTAAATGACAGTATCACAGCTAGGCATTACAAATAACAGTATGATAATTTGGCACTACAAATAACATAGTATGACAGTTTAGCATTACAAATGAGAGTAACAAAGTTTGACATTACAGATGTCATAGTATAACAATTTGGCATTACAAATGGCATAGTATCACAGTTTGGCATTACAAATAACATAATATGACAATTTGGCATTACAAATTACATAGTATCACAGTTTGGCATTACAAAGAACACAGTACCACAGTTTGGTAATACAAAATAACATGGTTTCACAACTTGGCACTACAAATGACATAGTATCAAATTTTTATATTACAAATAACATAGTATGACAATTTGGAATTACAAATGACATAGTATCACAATTTGGTAATACAAATTACATACTATGTCATTTGTGATGCCATATTGTCATACTATCACGATTTTGCATCACAAATGACATAGTATCTCAGATTGGCAATACAAATGACATAGTATGACAATTTGGCATTACAAATGACATAGTATCACAGTTTGGTAATACAAATAACGTAGTATGACCGTTTGGCATTACAAATGAAATAGCATCACCATTTGGAATTGTCTCAAATGACATAGTATTATTGTTTGCCTTGAGCATTGGGTGGATGGTGCATTACCATTTTATTGGAAGCTTAAGTATATGTTATTCATTCTGCATTTCTTCCCATATCTACAGGTTATTTATTGTTTCCGACTGAAGTTTACGGCGCATGCTATTTCTTCACATATTGCTCGATGATGTTGATTGTTGCTCTTGAAACACACACAAACTAAACTCCAGACTTTGCCTAAAGTGTTTTCTTTTTTTAATCTATTACTTTCCTTTTATTTTTCTTGAACATTTTTCTGATTTTTGGAAGTGCACTTGTTGTAGCAACGAAGTTGACTTGAATATCAAATTTGGTTCTATTTTATACGGAGCGTTTTGACCAAAAAGTTGTGTTTTTGAACAAAATCAATCAATCTATGTTGGATGGCATGTCCCTTGTGAACGTCGTTTGTACCGCGATGGCAAAAATGCATCTTAAGCTGATCTCTTTGACCGGTATTCTTCAGGTATATGTGGTGAATCCGTCAGTTTGGGCAAATTAGGATTGTTCAATTCCCTATGGAAAGTGCAAAATTACCTTAAATATAGTGATACTATTGTGGTAGCATTATAATTGTGTTAATGTGTTGTAAATTTACCTCGCCCTACCTTTTGATGATCTATTGTGTAGTCATCAGTAAAAGAAAAAATAAGTATGGCAGTACAGCTTCTGTTGCTGACATCTACTGTGATCTGCAAGTCACCGTGAGTTTGAAACCTTCAGAAATCTATAAACTGTGTGACGCTATATTCGGAAGAAGTAACAACTGTTATTTAAAGGTCTTAGAAATTGCATAATATGCGCTCCAAAAAAAGAAATCATTAATCATGGATTCTTCGTTGTCTATACAAGACCTCTTGTTGCCAGCTCTCATTCCTAAACACATGTAGCTTGTGCTGATCATGCCATTAGTACTTTGACTCTCATAATTGTTTTTAGAAGCATGCTAGCCCAATAACATTTTTGCTTTGGGAATTTGCAATTTTGTGCTCCTGCTTATAGTTGGAGATTAATTTGCATTCGTTTCATGCATTATTCATGGAGCAGATTTCGCTGGTTCTATCCGCCTCCTTTGATCAGTGTGATCTGTAAATTCACAGACAGGATCCTACCCCTGTTCGAAGTGGAGATGCGGCGAAGCGCTGTTGTTTATCTTTGTAAAGGACCGGGCATGAAAGAGGACACACTAGCAAGTATGAGGGGTTGTAGCCTGTATTATTGACTCCCGACAACAAGAGCTCTGTATTTTTCTTTATCCCAGGATTCAAATGTGGATCTGACAGGAGTTCATTGCGGAAATTGGCAGAGGCGGGTTGGAGCTAAATCTCTTCTCTCCAGTTTTAATGCAGAAAAGTTGATCCTGATTAACCACTACACTCCATCTATAACATAATGCAGTGTAAATAGTTTTTGCATTTTTATTTCAAATCAGATGTGCATTATGGAAAAGAAATCCCGATAAGTAACTCTTGTTAGGAAAATGTACTTTTCAGTTTTTCGCCCTCAAAGCCCACCTAATAATGACACTCTTTTAATCTTGTCTAAAGTTGTAACCTCTTTAAAGGCTTACCACACTTTGTACCAGGGATGTTGAGTCCAGCATTCTTTGACTCATCGATGCCTGAAATTAGTGAGGCACATTTGAGAAGAGTAGCTTGCTGATTGTAAATGTGTTGGCGTAGTTTCTCATCAAGTTTATTCAGATTTGCATATAGGACCTGTGTGTCACAGGGGGTGTATATGCATTCAGCACTGGGGCTGTACAGTCCACTCCCCCATCTTCTATGCGTGACTGAATTTGAATTTAAAAGCATTTATTAGGCGCACATATACCAGGCGGTTTCTTGGCGCTGTGACCATGTACCTTAGCATTCATGGACTCCAAGGAGCCCCTTGGTGGTTAAAATCAGGGGAGGGTAATATTAGTAGTCCTCTGGCTCTCCAACCCTGTGGTTGGAGTCTTTGTAGAATAAGTCTCCTCAAAGGGCTCGACCAGAGAAATGGGTCTGATTTAATGTCTGAATAAAGATTAGAGGCTGGGCACTCCTTTGTTTTTGAATTGTTTGACTTAATTCCAACTCTTTGTATGCGTGCTGCTAAGGTAAGCACAATGTCCAAATTGTGCTATTCAAACTGACCAAACAAACTCAAGTGAAACCACCTGACCTTTTGCGCACTGTTGCACTTCCTGCTGGATGGCTTCTGTTTAATTTATTCACTCTAATTATTTCAAAAAATTTTTTATCAACATAAACTTGCCATAATAAACTCAAACATTAAGTGATTTGTTCATTATTATTTTACTCATTTCATATTCATATTTCAATTCAAGACATTCTAACCAATTGCATTTTCATTGGATTACAATGTTTCATAGAACGTTCACGGGTACATTTTATACTTTTTTCAATGCCCTAAAAAAAGTATAAAATGTACCCGTGAATTGAAATATGAATATGAAATGAGTAAAATAATAAAAATTAAAATAACAGTGCGCAAAAGGTCAGGTGGTTTCACTTGAGTTTGTTTGGTCTGATTTAATGTCTACCTTTGAGAATTGAGGCATTGCACGAGCATTTGTGTGCGGCGGCCCACAATGCAAGCACTGGGGAGGTTGTCATATTGACACTGCATATTTTGTTGCTGCCATCCTGCGTCAGATCTTGACTGATGAAGAGGAATTGATGACTGGCGGTTGTCCTGCAGTTGATGCATTCCTTTGTGAAGGAGGAATGCACCTGTTTCCGAACCCTAGTGGTTTTGACACAACTGTGGATACAAGCATGAAATGCAACGGCATATAACTTTTTGCAATCAGAAAGGCATCCACAACACTTGAATTATGACTGACAGTTATGATTCACGATCATTGGACATTACTACTTTCCAGCATGAAGGAATGCACTAGAATACATTACATGTAGCAACTAACCGGAGGAAATTGGATTATCTGCACTCTGAACATTAGTCAATTGAAGGACATTCCTTTCAGTGACTAATACCATCCCAGATTGGGGGATCATAATAGGAGGATTCAACAAAATCAGAGATGTTTTTCCAAATGAAAGTCTGTAGAACCCCGTGTTAGCAGTGTGTGTTTGCGTGTGTGCGCATGCAGACCTGTTGACAGCCCAAGTCAACAGTTTTACTACCTCATGTTTCATACCCTGAAGATGCGGAGGAAATTTTTCAAAAGTCTGCCAATATGCACGTGAAAAACTCTCAGGCACTCCCTCGTCACAAGCAAGCTCAGCTACAGGATCACCCTCCATGCCGGGATCAACAAAAAACTCACATTAACTGTTAGCACTTTGGCACCTGTGATGAAAAAATAACAATTGATGGACAGAATGCAGAACAATGACATACATTCACCCCTAGTATAGAGATCTGGGCCTAAATCCATCGTTTTTTTGCTCACCATGCCATTCCAGTTTGGACCCAGCCATATGCAAGTCAGTCTTGACCCTGTGCCCAATCGGAACAGTCCAGCCCGAACTGCCAGGCCAGGTCCTCCCTGGACTGCAAACAAGCTTCCTAGGACCGGTTTCGGGGTTTCACCCCTCTTCAGCTAAGGTTTATGTATGTTTGTTGTTGACTGTTAATTCAAATATATTTAAGTCAAGCATTCCTCGAGAGTACCTGTATTTATATTTATTTATTTGAGAGCTTCCTTCCTCTACATGTAATCTAGACCATTTTCCAAGACACATTCCCATCTTTCCCTTAGTCTTGACATCTTGTACTAATTTAAAGTAGTGTTTTATAAAACCAAGTCACTTCCTTGCACCCCTAGGCTAGTGTGAAAAGCAATAGCTTCACTTTATGCTTCTGAGTCTCTATATGTCACTTGTACCTCAATATTCTTGTATCATATCCCTGTTGGAACCATACGTTAGCACTTGCCCGGCAGAGAGGCTCTATGCTTCAGTCACTTCCTTTAGATATTGCAACTTGTTTGAGGAATAAAGCCCCTCCCCCCACGATCAGTAGGCCCACCTATGTCCAAGATTCCCTCAGTTTGGGTCTAAAATGCTCTGTCCTCTAGGGAGCCCCCCTAGGGGCATTGCCAAAGCATAGAGATGGGCAGAGTTGGTCTTTTGCAAGCATCTCGTCCTGCATTTTACAGCGCTGTGAGTTAACGGGGGACTTCATTGTGTGCTGGTTCCCTTCTGATTCTCATGGTGGCTAAGGTCCCCCATCTGATCTATCCGTCGAGTCTCCTGTCTCTAGCGTACCTGTATGTATGTATGTATGTATGTTCTTATATAGCGCTCGACTTACCCTAGGGCATCTCGGCGCTTGCCTTGGGAACCCGTTTTGGCTTTTCCCTGTTAGATAACCCGTACTGGGCATCCCCAATGTGAAAGCCAGGCATCCCGCCGCGGGGGTGGGGGGGGGCGTTGTGGAGATTAAGCAAGCTTAATGCCCAGAGTTGCAGAGTGTGAACCCGTGATTAGAGTGGGCACCAAAGCGAGAATTATCGAGTCCGTGGACAATTGGGCTCAAGACCCTGCCGCGTCGGGAATTGAACCCTGGTCCCGGGTCTGACCTCTGCTTCAGGGTATGCCTCCTCTAACCAGTGAGCCACACTTCTCCACTACCTTCTTTAGCCATCCCTCTGGCAGCCCACTGGAGCGGGCTGCTTAGAAATACACTACATAGTCAGGGACTGACAGCCCACAGTGTGTCACTGGGATTTTAATGTATGCAGTGCGACCCTCTCTCTCTCCCCACATGAGGCCTGACCGCATAGCATCTAATTCATTCACGAAGACGCGTGGGAGCCAAACTGACAGGTTAACAAGGAACTACTTGTATCTCGGGAGCATTATCATCTGATATAGGGATACCCTCCCTATCAGTTATTGCTAAAGGTAACGATTTCCAGAATGCTATGTTCTCCTCCAATGATGGAACAACAGGCCCCAAGTTCCCCCCCTTGTACATCCTCATCTGAGTGATATTTGCACACCCCTAGATGTCGGAAGATGTAGAGTTCCCAGGCTATGTCGGGCGGAGAGATTGAGGGCACTAAGTGTGCTGGGCCGAACTGGGAACTCAATAGATTTAGACCGGTTCACTTTTAATTCAGATACCTGCCCAGACGACTTGTCAAGTGTCATTTGAAGCTTCTAACCCCGTTTCTCCAGCTCTGAAGCATAACATAAGGGTATATGGTGTGCACGGTATTATATAAGGGCGTGCCCTCTGCCTGTCCTCTGCTTTCAGTAAACTAGCTGTAGTTTCATCTCCATGCAGACTGCATCGGCGACAGGGGACCTACCCTTGATGTGACCACTGGCCTTTCGTCATGACACCAGACTCCACTGATCTGCAGGAAGTCCTAGGACCATGGGTCACCCAGAATACGAAGGTAGTTCATGGCCATGTGTGCATAACAGAGACTGTCAGGGCTGCTGCAGAGTACCTTGCATGTCAACCCTTTCACACTACACCCCTATGGGTGTGTAGTTGAAGTTGTAGGGCCTTGCTTGTCTGCTCAGAAAGGTCTTGCTTCTGCAGTTCATAGAATGTGCGTGAACCCTATATTAGGGTGACCAACCGTCCGTAAATTTCACGGACCGTCCGTAATTTGGACCTGATGTCCGTTGTCCGTCAGGATTCCTTTTTTTTTAAGTTCAGAAAAAGTTTATTAGGACAAAAGAATTACAACAATGTACAGAATATAAAAACAATGAAGGGAGTAGGTTCATATACAATGTAACAAGTGGGGTTAGAAAATAAAGAGAGTATAAACATAACAAATAAGAAATGCAAATACAGTCAAAAATAATGATAACATAAGCAATATTGTTCAAAAGAAGGTATTAATATAAATATAAATTAACACAGAGGAAGTCATGGAGGTTTAGTAACTTCTTGCTGCAGAGGTCTAGGAGTCAGGATTCCTTTTACAGACGCCTTTTGACCGTAATTTTGACCATCACAGGGGAGCAGCGCTGCTCCCCTGTGAGAGGTGTCTTCTCCCTGATGGCCGCCTAGCACTCCTCCTGGAACACAAGAGCTGCCTCACCCGCCCATTGTCATTCTGTATGTAGCTGATTGCCACGTACAGAATGACAATGGATCAGTCTGGGTTGGTAAAGCATGTGGTGGCCTCTTCCTGCCACAGTTTAGGGCTGCGCATTCTGTCAGACAGAAGAAATGTGCAAACACGCCAGTGCTGCTATGTGAGAAACCAGTTTGTTCAAAGAAGCTGGTGAAAGAAGTTGATAAAAAGGGCCTGGAGTTCTTTCAGTCTCATTATTTTAGAAAAGTGCACTTTCAATATTATATTCAACGAAGCCATGGTTGCTGCTTTTTCATTTTATGCAACTAACAACCATTGCCAAAGCCAATAGTCCTGGCTTGTTGTTGGTGTAATGATACTTGCTGTATTATATATCTGGATGCAATGACAGAAACAACATAATACCAGTCGGGCGGAACACTATGCTAAGCACAGATTTTTATCTTAGGTGTTTTAAGCCATGCCCTTAATTACATCAAACACCCCCTTTTTTCATCCTGCTTAAAGCCCTGGAAAAACACCATGTCACAGTCACTTCATAGCATGGCACTGTGCATCATGCATGACTCATGACTTCCACTTTTTCAGACTGCCTATGTACAGGGGCATAGTGAACCCTGCCCACCCCACCCCTTGCTTCAGGAACTACAGCAGGATGAAATTCTTGATTGGCCTCTTCTGTATACAACTCTGCAGACAGAGGCTCAGCTCATAATTAATATGAAAAGGTGAGTGAGTGAGCAAGTGAAGGGATGGGTGGATGGCTGGATGGATTAGTGAAAGGGTGAATGGATTAGTGAAAGGGTGAATGGATAAATGAAAGGGTGAATGGATAAATGAAAGGATGAATAGAAGGATAATGAGCGAAAGGATGGATGGATGCGTGAAAGGGTGGATGATTGGCGATTGAATGGGTGGATGGATGAGTGATAGGTTCAATGGATGGATTCATGAGTGGATGAGTAGAAGGATGGGTGGAAGAGTGGGTGGATGGAAGGATGGCTAAGTGAAAGGGCCGATGGAGAGAGAAAGGGAGAATGGATGGATGACTGAAAAGGTGAATGGGTAAAAGGATGAGTGACTGGGTGGATGGATGAGTAAGTGAAAGGATGGCTGGATGGATGAAAGGGTAAATGGATGGATGGATGAGTAGATGGATGGGTGGAAGAGTGGGTGGATGAGTGTACAGATGGATAGGGTGAGAGGATGAATGGATGAGTAAAAGTGTCGATGGAGGGATGGATGAGTGAAATGATGGATGTAAGGATACATGATAGGTTTGCAAATGGATGAATATGTTTGGATATAGATGGGATTACTTATATACTATTGCACAGCCTCCTCTGATCTGCCTGTAAAATGTGCTTTTGTCCGGAAGGTTTGTCCTGAATTTTGATCCCCTGTCCTAAATTTTTGTCCTGAATTTTGACCCTTTGTCCTGAATGTTTACACTCACCGTCCTGAATTTGCACCCATGACAGTTGGTCACTCTACCCTATAGCTGTGATAGTCACAGCTGAAAATAAAAATAACGAGAGTTCGAGGATATTGCAAGGTTGCAGAGTTTCCAAGATGGAGTCTGAATCCATCAGGAGACGGCCCTCCCCTCCCAAGGGATGCTGTAACATTTAAGGTTGGGTGAGTCTCCTTCGATTCTCGTTAGCTGCCCTTGATGGATGTTTTTTTTTCTCGTTCGTTGCGTTACATGCGGAGCCCGCTACACAATGTAGGGCCCGCTTCCTGCGAATTAAGGTGCAATCTACAAGCCTCGTCAGAGGATTCCCCAGTGAAAACGTGTTCATTACCTTACTAATTTTATACTTGGCTCTGCTGATGGGCGTGTGGGACTCTGTGACTATTACACAAACCCATGGGCTCGTGGGCAGTAGGACCGAGAGCGGCGCGCGCTGCCTCTTTAAATTCCGAATGGTCGCGAGGCAACGCAGGGATTCCTGGCTGCATCCTAATTGTCCATTTATACGATGGCCAATATTGGTTACAGCTATTAAAACGGGGCAAATCGAAAACTGTAAAAACATGGGAAAAAACATTAATGACAAGAAATCTGATATTAATGTTCTTCTCTCCGTGGACGAAGAAAAATCGTCCGTATGATTTGTGTTTTTGCCATTTATGAATGGAATCATTATCAAGAAAAAGGCACTTCGTTTTTTTAAATTATTTCTATTTGTAGAAAACAGCTATGCGCCGGTTTTACCTGGAGCTTCTTACCAGAGCAGTCTTCTGTGCGCGTTGCTCGTCTATACCGTAGCAGTTATGTGATAGGTCAGTGAGGTATCAGGCTTGCTGAAGAATACTTGTGTTCACTCAAAGTCACAGGTTCGAATCCAGCTGGGCCACTTCAGTTTATGATCTATTTTATTAATGTGAGACTCCATGTAAATGTTTGATAATAATAATAATGTTATTTTTATGGCTATCGTTAATAACGTGACTAGTGATGTCAATATGACCGGTATAAGAAAAATCACAATCATAAATGTTTATGTTCCTAATAATGAGGATGATAATACTGATAATTAAAATGACAATGATCCTGTTAGAAATCATAGCATTTAGGTTTCCTTATGCCATTGGCCGGTAGCTGAGCCAATCACAGTATGGCCGGCCAGCTTAGCCAATGGGTGAAGAGCTCCTGAGCCGGCCTAGTTTTCAGGCATAAAAGACAATGCCATATCTCCCTGGTCCTAGCCCCTGGCACTACCTGCTGGTAGAGAAGTGGATTCTTTTAAAATCCAAGGGTGCTGTCAAGGCCCCTTCTGCAGACATGAATCTTCTTTCCTGGTCACCTATTACTAACCGAAATAAAAACACAGTATACTGTTCCGAAGAGATTCAGCCCCAGGGATATTACCCTGAGAAGCATGTGCCTTTGAGAAGAGAGACCCTCACTCACCCAAAGGTGACATGGTGCAACCCCCAGCGTAGGAAATTACACGGGTTGGTTGTTCTGTTGGTAAATGCCCATGTTAGGACCACAACATATCTTCTGAGTTTAAGACAAGTCCTCTTCTGTTGTTAAACAGTCAATTGACTTGTTTCCATTCCAATGTCTATATTGTTGAGCAGTCAAAAATCAAACCTCCCTTTTGAGATACTTCAAAGCAGACTAACAAAAATAGATATCCTCACCAGTCATATACAGTCACCAACTTCTCATCAAGGTAACTCACTAACTCAGGCTGTCAAGGCACTTCTAGAAATATTTAATAAAAATCCCGCAATAATTTGGTAAAAACATACAATTAAGAATGTCCCAAAATACATTCGTTATACCACCACTTTTCAGTCTGGTGGTGTGCTCTGTCCCTTTTGAGTAGGGGACCCCTCTCCTTGTTTTTCAAGGTATATTGTTCAGCAACCAATCACCTAGGTAAGCGTAGGAATAGATCTGTAAGAAACACACTTGCAAATGCCTCTCCTTGAACAAGGGTAGCATTTCAATTTTCAAAGCCTTAAGTAAGGTACCAGCAAGGCTTACCTGTAGCTCTTCTCTAGACGCTCCCACTCATGGTGCTACTGTAGGTTTGCCACGGGTCCTCAACATTCATAGCTGAGACCAACCTGCATCCTGTTGGCCTACCACATTTCAAGAAATGCTTTGTTTGGAAATGGTGTCCACTTTGTAAAATAAACAATAAGTAATGCCTTCTGAAGGATTGCGAGCTAGAGGACAGAGAGTGAGTCGCTGTTTACAAATTATATATGTTCTCTAACAACACCTGCCATCTGGTAATGTGGACATGTTGCTCTGTACCTTACACCCTCACTTCTTTCGCAGTAAATTCAATGAATCAATCAAGCCATATTAATATAGTGCAGTTTATCACCAGTGAAGGTATCCAGGCGCTGGGCTGTGGGTCTCAGTTGAAGAGCCAGGTCTTGAGTAACTTCCTGTAGTCTGCCATAGAGGGAGCTGCCCGAAGGTGGAGCGGAAGGGCGTTAAAGGCTTTGGTGGCAAGGTAGGAGAATGATCGTCCTCCGGTGCGGCTGCTATTTGATGTCCTTGACTGGTCTATGCCAATTTTCGTAGGAAAGCTAGGGATACCCACTTCAAATGAAGGATTTACCTAGAACATTGCTACAGTACCCGTCCCTCATTACATGACCTATGAAAAGACTTGTACATCATATGATTGTGTGTTTTGCATTGAGGTAGCTCTACAGAGGTCCACTCAAACATCAGGCAAACACAACATCTCTTTGGTCTCCAACCTTTTCTGCAACAAGAGCTACTTATGTTCAATGAATACCTTCCAGAGCTACTAATATTATTAGTGTTGTAATAAAGGCCACACCAGACAAGGCTACATAAGTGGCCACAATATGCAAAGTTAGTAGCACTCATCACCTGAGTGCATCAGGCAGAGTTTCCAGCAGAAAGGTGAAAAAGATGTTGTCAATTTCAAATGCCTGTATATGGGTTATACATAACCAATGCCCCTAGCACCAAGGTTAGGGTATTAATTATAATTCTGCCCAAAGCCACTTGATTTATCACTTAAATATTAACTTTACATATATTTTGGAAACTGAGTATTTTTTTCAAAATGTTATCGTATGACTTCTGAAAATACTCACATTTTTGTCTTGAATACCCACTTAGTCTAATTATACATATATTGATTCAGCCAAACAAAAGCTTTTAATTCAGTGGGTTGTGCTGCACACAGGAGAGCTGCTTACAGGTAGCTGCAGAGCAACCATTAGCTTATGAGCTACTCATCGGAGAAGCCTGGACTATGACATAATAGTGGAAAGCCATGTGTTGGGGTCCATGGTAGTGTCAAATCACACACGCATGCCCCTTCTAATATCCTAAAGTCCCTTTGGGTACAAAATAAGATTAAAAAGTAGTCTACCACGTTACTTCCTGTTTCCCTCAGCCTATCTCGATAAGACACGTGCTGTTCATCCACAGTGTTGGTAAATGGCAGGAAGATAGGATTCCTAGATGCATTGAAGATGAAAACTTAGCCACTCTCTATTGGAACGCTCTTCCTCTTAACATTAGGTCTTGTACAAACTACCCTATATTCAGGAGACTCCTAAAAACCTGGTGTTTTTCCCAGGCATATGAATACCAACTAAGCTGCAGGCTATTCCCATATTTAGCGCCAAGAAACCGTTTTGTGTATGTGCGCTCTATAAATATTTTTAACATAACATAACATGAAAACGAATGTCCTTTATGATCATTTTAAAGTCTGGCTTGACACTTTGTGCCCTTTTTAGGGCTCGCCTGCTGATGCGCTTCTGCGCATCGCTGGCGAAGCTCTATTACGGCTTATCCAGTTATGAACCACCACTGGCGATTCCACTGGCGATTTCTTCAAGTGCATGTGCTTTTTAGGTCATTGCGCAAGCGCAAGCCCTAAAAAGCGCGTGCACAATGCCACCAGCCGCCTGCCTGCCTGCCTCGCATTACCAGATCAAAGGCAGCCCAGCCCCCCTCCCACAAGCTTCTCAGCGTGTGCTCTGCCTCAGGCCTGCATTTCTCCTCCCCTCGGGCAAACAGATAGCCGCAATAACACCCTCCCTGCTCAGCTTTTTTCTCAATTTCTCCCCGTCTACACTTCCCATTAGGAGCCCTTCCTCCCCCCAGATAATCTATCTCCATAAGAGATAAGCAGCTCTTCCACCATCTCAAACCCGTATTAGTGCTCCTCACTATGCATGTTTTTACTTAGAAAATCAGCACAATGCAGCAGTGTGACATCAAGCCAGGTTCATCGACATCACTGCAAAAGTAGAGTTTTTATTCCCCATTTCCTCTTCAAGAAAGTGACTGCGCATCAGCCTCTACGGATCAGAAAGCGGAGCCCCTCCACTGACCGGGCTGCGAGTCAAATGGCCATGTTTCACAAATTATGGTTTTCGTGGTCTTATTCTGGAGTAGCCCTGTTGGCAAGAGAGGAAAGAGCAAGGCTCTGACAGTCAGTCCTCCTCTGCTTCATAGTATGCCGCACCACTATAGTAAGTTGAACAAGGGATATTATTTGACAGAAAGAGGCAACCTGCATCTATTCACGGAAATACATTGAGCAGTCTACATTTTTATTATTTTTTAAAGCTACATACAATGCACCATAACTATTCTAGGTCTACAAATGGAAATACATAACAAGCAATATTTTTATTTATTTTTTAAGAGGTGCATACTTAAAAAAATGATTACAAAAATTAAACATCAACTAGTAATTAAAAAACCTAGCAATTAAGATATGCCACGTCAAATAATAACTTTTGTCGCCAATTAATTATCAGTGTCTGGAATGGATATGGTCACACCCTCACTCACCCTCAACCCCTCACCCTCACTCACCCTCAACCCCTCACCCACACCCTCACTCACCCTCAACACCTCACCCTCAACCCCTCCCTCACGCTCACCCACCCTCACCCTCACTCACCCTCAACACCTCACCCTCACTCACCCTCAACCCCTCACCCTCACTCACCCTCAACCCCTCACCCTCACTCACCCTCAACCCCTCACCCTCAACACCTCACTCACCCTCACGCTCACGCTCACCCACCCTCACCCTCACTCACCCTCAACACCTCACCCTCACTCACCCTCAACCCCTCACCCTCACTCACCCTCAACCCACCCCCTCACTCACCCTCACTCTCACTCATCCTCTATCACCCTCAACCCCTCACCCTCAACCTCTCACCCTCACTCACCCTCAACCCCTCACCCTCACTCACCCTCAACCCCTCACCCTCACTCACCCTCAGCCCCTCACCCTCAACCCCTCACCCTCACTCACCCTCACTCACCCTCACCCACCCTCAACACCTCACCCTCACCCTCACTCACCCTCACTCACCCTCAACACCTCACCCTCACTCACCCTCAACCCCTCACCCTCACCCTCACTCACCCTCACCCTCACTCACCCTCACTCACCCTCAACCCCTCAACCCCTCACCCTCACTCACCCTCACCCTCCCTCACTCACCCTCACTCACCCTCAACCCCTCACCCTCACTCACCCTCAACCCCTCACCCTCACTCACCCTCAACACCTCACCCTCACTCACCCTCAAATTCAACATACATACATACATACATACATACCCTCACTCACCCTCACTCACCCTCACTCACCCTCAACCACTCACCCTCACTCACGCTCAACCCCTCACCCTCACTCACCCTCACTCACCCTCAACACCTCACCCTCACCCTCACTCACCCGCACTCACCCTCACCCTCACTCACCCTCACTCACCCTTACTCACCCTCACTCACCCTCACTCACCCTCACTCACCCTCACTCACCCTCACTCACCCTCAACCACTCACCCTCACTCACCCTCACCCTCACTCACCCTCACTCACCCTCACCCTCAATCACCCTCAACCCCTCACCCTCACTCACCCTCAACCCCTCACCCTCACCCTCACTCACCCTCAACCCCTCACCCTCACTCACCCTCAACCCCTCACTCACCCTCACTCTCACTCATCCTCACTCACCCTCAACCCCTCACCCTCACTCACCCTCACCCACCCTCAACCCCTCTCCCTAACTCACCCTCACCCTCACTCACCCTCAACCCCTCACCCTCACTCACCCTCACCCACCCTCAACCCCTCACCCTAACTCACCCTCACCCTCACTCACCCTCAACCCCTCACCCTCACTCACCCTCAACCCCTCACCCTCACAACCCCTCACCCTCACCCTCACTCACACTCACCCTCACCCTCACTCACCCTCACTCACCCTCACTCACCCTCACCCTCACTCACCCTCACTCACCCTCACTCACCCTCAACCTCACTCACCCTCACCCACCCTCAACCCCTCATCCTCACTCACCCTCACAGTCACTCACCCTCAACCCCTCACCCTCACTCACCCTCAACCCCTCACCCTCACTCACCATCACCCTCACTCAACCCCAACCCCTCACCCTCAATACCTCACCCTCACTCACCCTCACCCAACCTCAACCCCTCACCCTCAATACCTCACCCTCACTCACCCTCACTCACCCTCAACCCCTCACCCTCAACCCCTCACCCTCACTCACCCTCAACCCCTCACTCACCCTCACTCACCCTCACTCACCCTCACTCACCCTCACTCGCCCTCACACGCCCTCACTCACCCTCACTCACCCTCACTCACCCTCACCCTCACTCACCCTCACCCTCACTCACCCTCACTCACCCTCACTCACCCTCAACCTCACTCACCCTCACCCACCCTCAACCCCTCACCCTCACTCACCCTCACCCTCACTCACCCTCAACCCCTCACCCTCACTCACCCTCAACCCTACCTCACTCACCCTCACCCACCCTCAACCCCTCACCCTCAACCCCTCACCCTCAATCCCTCACCCTCAATCCCTCACCCTCAATCCCTCACCCTCAGTCACCCTCACCCTCACTCACCCTCAACCCCTCACCCTCACTCACCCTCAACCCCCTCACCCTCACTCACCCTCAACCCCTCACCCACACCATCACTCACCCTCACTCACCCTCACTCACCCTCACTCACCCTCACTCGCCCTCACTCGCCCTCACTCGCCCTCACTCGCCCTCACTCGCCCTCACTCGCCCTCACCCTCACTCACCCTCAACACCTCACCCTCACTCACCCTCAATGCCTCACCCTCACTCACCCTCAACACCTCACCCTCAACCCCTCACTCACCCTCACTCTAACTCACCCTCACTCACCCTCAACACCTCACCCTCACCCTCACTCACCCTCACCCACCCTCAACCCCTCACCCTAACTCACCCTCACCCACCCTCAACCCCTCACCCTCACTCACCCTCAACCCCTCACCCTCACTCACCCTCAACCCCTCATCCTCACCCTCACTCACCCTCACTCACACTCACCCTCACTCACCCTCAACCTCACTCACCCTCAACCTCACTCACCCTCACTCACCCACTCACCCTCACTCACCCTCAACCCCTCACCCTCACTAACCCTCAACCCCTCATCCTCACCCTCACTCACCCTCAACCCCTCACCCTCACTAACCCTCAACCCCTCATCCTCACCCTCACTCACCCTCACTCACATTCACCCTCACCCTCACTCACCCTCACTCACCCTCACCCTCACTCACCCTCACTCACATTCACCCTCACCCTCACTCACCCTCACCCTCAATCACCCTCACCCTCACTCACCCTCACTCACCCTCACCCACCCTCAACCCCTCATCCTCACTCACCCTCATCCTCACTCACCCTCAACCCCTCACCCTCACTCACCCTCAACACCTCACCCTCACTCACCCTCACCCTCACTCACCCTCAACCCCTCACCCTCACCCTCACTCACCCTCACCCTCACCCTCAATCACCCTCACCCTCACTCACCCTCACTCACCCTCACCCACCCTCAACCCCTCATCCTCACTCACCCTCATCCTCACTCACCCTCAACCCCTCACCCTCACTCACCCTCAACACCTCACCCTCACTCACCCTCAACCCCTCACCCTCAATCCCTCACCCTCACTCACCCTCACTCACCCTCAACCCCTCACCCTCACTCACCCTCACTCACCCTCACCCTCTCTCACCCTCAACACCTCACCCTCACTCACCCTCAACCCCTCACCCTCAACCCCTCACTCACCCTCACTCTCACTCACCCTCAACCCCTCAGCCTCACCCTCACTCACCCTCAACACCTCACCCTCACTCACCCTCAACCCCTCCCCCTCCCTCCCCCTCAACCCCTCACTCTCACTCAGCCTCACTCACCCTCAACACCTCACCCTCACTCACCCTCAACACCTCACCCTCACTCACCCTCAACACCTCACCCTCAACCCCTCACCCTCACCCTCACTCACCCTCACAACACATATTGTGTTACAATAGGTGTCACATTTGCAAAAGATAAAACTATTGGCATTGTAAATAACAAAGCTATTAATTCGCTATTTTCAAAACAAGCACATAAATAAAAAATGTGTCCTTTACAATACCAATAGCTCAAACTTTCCGAATGCAAGACCTATTGCATTGCTGTGCTTCTCTCCCCTGCTGCACTCTCCTGCTCTCTAGAGATGTGGCCTAACGACAAGAGCTGCCATCTAAGTCACGTAAATACAAAATATGTTGCATTCCAAATGCTATAGGTGTCACATTCGCAAAAGTTATAACTATTGGCATTGTAAATGACAAAGCCATCAATTTAGCAATTTTAAAAACCAACAAATAAATAACATATGTCATTTACAATACCAATAACTCCAACTTTTCTAATGCGAGACCTATTGCATTTCCAATGCTTGTTTAGGTTTGCACAGTTACCCATCTGAAACAAAGAAGACATTTAGATGCACATCTCTCGCATATTTTCCTAGGATTCTACCATAGATGCAAGACACAGTATAGGTGAGCAGCACAGTCACTGTCAGTGATGTGGTACAAGTATTTGGTAGAGATTGCGTCTGTCAAGCTCAAAACTTTCTGGTGACTACTTCATGTGGTTTGTTACAAAGAACCAGGAATGCTCGGAAACTGTCCACACGCTGAGAAATTAAGCACCGGAATACATTTGGAGTAGATTTTGCTCGAGTTTGTGCTACAAGTCTGTAGCACAGTATTAAGTTGACGTACATCCTGGCTCTCATTAGTGGGCAGGTACCTGCGCGGACTGCACAGATGCTGACTGTTGTGCCATTGACTCTTCTTTGCATAATCCTGCAGCCCAGGGCCAGCCTCCCTGTCTATCCAAGTGTGTGACCGCCCGGGTCCATCACCAACTGGAAGAAGCGAAGGTTGCATGTGTGAATGGGGTTAGTGCCAAAAGGTGGCAAACTGGTCCCCAAGACAGACTCAATCGACTGATCTCTGACTCGGCCGAGCAGCAGCTTCTGTGGCACGCTCAGATATCAAGATCCATCCAGCCTGTATATTTGTCCGCATGAGTGCCTTTCTTCAGCCTCTCCTTCCAGCTGCCCTGACCTCCGAGCTGGCCATTGGCAACTGGTCTAATGGAAAGCCTACTGACCACACCTGCTTGCTTGTAGTGTGATTACTGGGGCTGCAGTGCTGACCTCCCTCTTTGCTCTATCTCTTTCTCCCCTACATAAGCTCTCAGATGCGAGTGCATCACAGTGCTCCAGCCAGAGCCGATGCACAGGACCTCCTGACATGCTGTTGGGACATTGAGCTTGATCCGTTTTCGGTCTCGCCTGAGATAGCGCATGCACTGGTACTTGCAAGACACTTTGTTAGCTTACAATGGGCTTAGAGCACGCCCATTGCTTACCATTGGTTAGCTTCACGGTCAGTCTCATTTCCTTTCTTCTGATTGGTCAATGTTTGCCAGCTTCACTCACTTCCTCTTCATGTTTATCCCTCCCCTTGAGCATGTCGAAGTACCCATCCTTTCGCCCACTGTCCTTCCACTGCTTTCGCACTTTTGGAGGAACTTTTTAAATTTTAATGTTAGCATTCAATAAGAGCCCTTGTGCTTGCAGTGTGTCTGTCCCTCCCTCACCACATTGTTGTTGCTCTGTTGTTGATGCCCCGTAGTTGCTTGCCTGGTTGTCGTCCCCCGTCCGTTCATGTCCCATTGTCGATGTTGCCCTGTTCTGGCTTTCCCTGCTTCCCTCTTCCTGCCTTGTTGCCCGTAATCCCTCCGCCTCCTGCATTGCTTGCACCCCCCTGCGTTCTTGCTTGACTTGCCCACCGCCAGCTGTGTTGCATGTCCCATACCGTAATGCCATGAAAAATAAGCATTGGCAAAGCCAATAGTGCTCCCCTCTGTGTCAATGCTTGTTCTCTGGAGAGCACACACTGCTCATGCCAAAGCCATAGCTGTCCTAATATTGACTCTATCCTGCCAGGGATCCGTGCATTGCTATTACCTGTTGGAGGAGAGGGGGTTAGGAGTGAAGACCGTGTGTGTTTGTGAGTGCGTGCAGTGCACATGATGTATCCCTTGGAAGACTGCCAGGGCTGCTGGATAAACTCTGCCTGTTCTGGGTGGGCAGGGACTCCTGTAAAGACCTTTTCATACAAACATCGACATGCCTGACTGTATCCATGCTTGTTCTAGGCATGTTACCGGACACAGCACTAAAATCTTATATTTGGCGCAGTACAACTGTCTTCACACGCCTATCCCCTGCTGAGTCAATAGAAGACATTAGTAAAACCAACTTATACACACTAAACCACCAAAGTCTTCTAATTGTCAAAGCGCTGCTCCCCAAGCGCATAGCACAGAGCTGACCCTCACATGTAACAATCGAAGGCGCTAGCTCCCAACAGCACAGCACTTCTCACACAGCTGTTCCTCACTGAGCCAATAGAAGACTTATACATTTAACACAGCACCACAGCTGTACTATTGGCAAAGCACAGCTCCCCACGTGCACTACTCTCCTCTCACAACCATCCCTCACATGACCTATGGAAGGTGATATTGCGACCAACTCACATGTGCAACACAGCACTAAAGCCGTATTAGTGTCAACAGGACAGACGTAATCATATCTGCCTACTGTAACTTGAACAGGACAGTATGGAGAGGCAGTCCTAGACCACAGAAAACGTATCAAGGCCGTGCTTAACTTGAGCCGGTGGTTTCCGGCGTTCAGCACTGGCACTTGAAATCAAGTGAAATGTATAAAGTGCAATAACTAACCGGAAGGCATCAAAGTGCTAGTGCATACTGGGAAATAACCAATAGAATCCAAGAAACAACACTCACGGGAGAAAGAAGAGCCTTTAAATGCTTGCAAAACACAGGGTTGTTAAGGTTCCTAATTCTTAACACCGGCCTTAATGGCAGTCCACAACATGGGGGCGCTGTCTGTCTAATTTAGAGATGAGCACAACAACCGTATTTAATAATTTAATGCATTCAAAATTAATAATGACTGCTGCCCTTTCCATTATTATAGCTTTAGGGGCATGGAATAGTCTGAATTGTCACTCTTGTAGGAGTGTGATGGTTAGTGGATGAGTTGGTACTGTGATTGACAGTTCAGACAGGAGCTGCAGTGGCCTCCTGAGGAGGGGCACAAATTAAGCAGTGCAAGGACTCACAATGCCGACGAATGTGCGGGTTTGTGCCTTGATTCCCGGATTAAGTCTCAGAGAAAGAGTGGCAGTAAACCCGTTATCTTTTTATCTCTTTTGCTGAACTCAACATTGGATGTGTTTACCCATTTTTTTAAAAAAAATCTGAAATTGCTGAAAAGTCTAAACTATTTTTAGGCAAAGTGTACATGTTTCCTCCAGAGAATACACACAAGACTTCTTCCTATAAACAGTAAAAACGTTTTTGTTATGGTACTTGACAGGCATCAGTCGTCACTAATGCATAGAGACAAAAAATGCTGCCTATGAATGTATTCATTCTCTTCTGAATGTTCTTTAATTTGGCAGCTGTGCCAGAAACCTTCTCTAATCGCCTGTCTGTGTCTTGACCCAACCTGCGAGATGCTTTCTGGGTACAATAGCCCTAATTTAAATGATAGGTACTTTTGCAAAGACCTTATATTCAGCAGGCAAGTGCTTGGTGTTTGTTTTATTTTGTAATATTTTTTGGCAGTGGCCCTGTCTGGCTCTTTGTCTCCGTGCGAAACCGAGATAATCCCTGCTCTGCTCGGGAGGCTAGCGAGACGGCGGATGCAGCTCGGTTCGTGTATTTATCTGATAAATTATTAATGAAGCTTTTAAATGGAAGACCGGGACAGGGGTCAGAGTGGGGGTGTCAGACATGGTCGGTGGAACCAGCCGCGGGTGCTGCGCGCGCGCACCAGGGCCGCTCGCGTGCCGGAGGCAGTCGAGGCGCGCGGGACAGATGGCCAGGGCTCACCGCGCAGCTCCCTCGGGACTGCTCCTAGCTAATTCTACCGTTTGCCACTCTCCAAATAAAGATATTTTTGTAAAGAATTAAAGCTTGATAGACTCAACAGCGACCAAGCAACTGGGATGTTGAGCGTTTGCAGTTTATACACCCACAGAATGTGCAATGCATTCTTCCTGCTCTGGGTCACTGAAGTGAGATCTAATTATGTCTGGAATGAAATCACAAAATTAAGGTGCATTTCGCAGCGTGTTTGCTTTAATTCTGGGCCTCTGCACCTAGTGAAAATTACAATTTTGCCTCTGAGGTCATCAACATTGGCTCGAAAAAATATAAAACAGCTATTTTCCTATAGTTTTAGTCCTGCACAGAACTATTTTTTTTTTTAAGGTACTGTTTTTATTCAAATACACCTGAAAGGTACTGGGTTGTGTGTATGAAATACTACAATAAAATTAAAACACTATATATCTATCGAAAATTACTTTCTTTCTGATAATTTCGCAGGAAATAAAATGGATCTTTTATGTTGGTGGAAATGCTTGCCTTTAATACATTCATAGCTTCAATTCCACAGCCCCACATCCTGGGTCTGGCACGAGCACCCCGGTAAATGCAATTCTTACGACTCACAGGTAGGGGCAGTGTAATGTTTATACACCTGCCAAGCCCCAGGTGGATTAAAGTTAGCACCACCTGTAAAATTACAGCAGATCAAATGTGATGGAATGGAATGCGCGAAAAAAGTCCAGTAAAAACTGGGCCAGGCAGCTCTTGTGTGGTTAGCATTTATATTTCCCATTCAAGCTATACAGCCAGGGCACAAGTCGGAGGTACACGCGGTTACACAGCGCCCACCCACTCTTTTCACAGGGTGGATGCTGTCCCCCCTGCTAAGAAGGTGGACCCCACAGAAATATGCTGAACTTGTCCTGGTGTCATTTTCAGACGCTGGGACACCTTCATGTTGTCTGCTTTCGATTCCCAGCAGCAACCCGCAGGCTGGGAGGGAGCTTTTTTTCACCTATAGCTGGGTCGAAGTTAAGGGGCCATCAGGCCTTCTTTTGTTTGATTATTGTGGCTGGAGGGGGCCTGGAACCTTACACTTAAATGTAAATGCCAGGGAGGGGAAACAAAGCCTCGCAGCTTGTTATCTCTTCACACTAAGAGAGGCAGCTTTTGCTTTTTTTCAGTCCCTGTATATAAGAGATGCATGCACTGTCAGAACGTCAAATGTGTTGGTCTGTCCCAGAATTTACACAGATAACAATTTCAGCAGCACTATTTTATTTCTTTTATAGCGCTACGCAACCCAATGCAGGGTGTCAGAGCTCTTTATGTAACATACACATTATACATTGACAATAAACCATGTACATGTGTAAATCAATGTACAAGTTGAGTTACATGAGACAGGGTTACAAGGTGTAGGACTCGCATGTCCTTCATAGCTCACTGTGCTATATTACAATTTATGAATTGCAGGAAACAAAAGGAGCTCACTGTTAAAAGCAGTAACCCACTTTACTATCTGCATAAAATAAAAATCTGTCATCTGCACGTGATGTGCTTTGAATAGACACATTGGCTTTATACTACTTTGATTCAAATCTGGGACTTCACAAAACACAGATCTCTCCAACAAATGCGTTAAACTCCCGAGTGATCTTACCAATATTACTATTCTCTGAGATTAACTGGCCCCGTAACAGCAGATGCCTTTACCCAATCAAATATTTTAAAATGTAGACTTTGCAACCAATTAAGCATAACAGATCTACTGTCATGCTTCTCCTCGTTGCCAATTACTTTGTGGCAGGGCTTAAAAAATATAAATGTATTAGTTGAGGCCCAGATTTTGCGTTGGGATTGCACCACTTTTTTGGCAACACCCGACGCCAAATCTCATTTTATACATTTCATAATGCTCTTAAATGTACTCGTGATATGCCTGATAATCATATGTGTGAGGTCTTTATATCTGATGCCACTTATTGTCATGTCACTTCCAGTGAGGTCACCTCCTGTGATCACATGCAATGTCAAAAAAATTTACAACAAGGGGTGGTGAGGGACAGAGTCTCTGAATTAAGCAGAAAACTCTCACCCAGTCAAGAGATCAGGGCTAGATCCAACACCGTTTTTTAGCTCACTGCACCATCCCAGTTTCAGAACCTGGCTGTATGCAAATTAGTCTGTTCCTGTCCCAGTGCATGATGGGAACAGGGCAAACCAAAACTACAAAAGCCAATTCTTACACTGGGAAGGAAACAAGCTCCCGGGGACCGGTTTCTGGCATTACAGCCGTCTTCGACCCGGTTTGCTTGAATCCTGATGGTGCAATGAGCAAGGGACTCATGTCTGAGTATACCCTTCCACGCTTAGGGTGGACAAAAATATTTACAACAAGGGGTGGTGAGGGACAGAGTCTCTGAATTAAGCAGAAAACTCTCACCCAGTCAAGAGATCAGGGCTAGATCCAACACCGTTTTTTAGCTCACTGCACCATCCCAGTTTCAGAACCTGGCTGTATGCAAATTAGTCTGTTCCTGTCCCAGTGCATGATGGGAACAGGGCAAACCAAAACTACAAAAGCCAATTCTTACACTGGGAAGGAAACAAGCTCCCGGGGACCGGTTTCTGGCATTACAGCCGTCTTCGGCCCGGTTTGCTTGAATCCTGATGGTGCAATGAGCAAGGGACTCATGTCTGAGTATACCCTTCCACGCTTAGGGTGGACAAAAATATTTACAACAAGGGGTGGTGAGGGACAGAGTCTCTGAATTAAGCAGAAAACTCTCACCCAGTCAAGAGATCAGGGCTAGATCCAACACCGTTTTTTAGCTCACTGCACCATCCCAGTTTCAGAACCTGGCTGTATGCAAATTAGTCTGTTCCTGTCCCAGTGCATGATGGGAACAGGGCAAACCAAAACTACAAAAGCCAATTCTTACACTGGGAAGGAAACAAGCTCCCGGGGACCGGTTTCTGGCATTACAGCCGTCTTCGGCCCGGTTTGCTTGAATCCTGATGGTGCAATGAGCAAGGGACTCATGTCTGAGTATACCCTTCCACGCTTAGGGTGGACAAAAATATTTACAACAAGGGGTGGTGAGGGACAGAGTCTCTGAATTAAGCAGAAAACTCTCACCCAGTCAAGAGATCAGGGCTAGATCCAACACCGTTTTTTAGCTCACTGCACCATCCCAGTTACAGAACCTGGCTGTATGCAAATTAGTCTGTTCCTGTCCCAGTGCATGATGGGAACAGGGCAAACCAAAACTACAAAAGCCAATTCTTACACTGGGAAGGAAACAAGCTCCCGGGGACCGGTTTCTGGCATTACAGCCGTCTTCGGCCCGGTTTGCTTGAATCCTGATGGTGCAATGAGCAAGGGACTCATGTCTGAGTATACCCTTCCACGCTTAGGGTGGACAAAAATATTTACAACAAGGGGTGGTGAGGGACAGAGTCTCTGAATTAAGCAGAAAACTCTCACCCAGTCAAGAGATCAGGGCTAGATCCAACACCGTTTTTTAGCTCACTGCACCATCCCAGTTTCAGAACCTGGCTGTATGCAAATTAGTCTGTTCCTGTCCCAGTGCATGATGGGAACAGGGCAAACCAAAACTACAAAAGCCAATTCTTACACTGGGAAGGAAACAAGCTCCCGGGGACCGGTTTCTGGCATTACAGCCGTCTTCGGCCCGGTTTGCTTGAATCCTGATGGTGCAATGAGCAAGGGACTCATGTCTGAGTATACCCTTCCACGCTTAGGGTGGACAAAAATATTTACAACAAGGGGTGGTGAGGGACAGAGTCTCTGAATTAAGCAGAAAACTCTCACCCAGTCAAGAGATCAGGGCTAGATCCAACACCGTTTTTTAGCTCACTGCACCATCCCAGTTTCAGAACCTGGCTGTATGCAAATTAGTCTGTTCCTGTCCCAGTGCATGATGGGAACAGGGCAAACCAAAACTACAAAAGCCAATTCTTACACTGGGAAGGAAACAAGCTCCCGGGGACCGGTTTCTGGCATTACAGCCGTCTTCGGCCCGGTTTGCTTGAATCCTGATGGTGCAATGAGCAAGGGACTCATGTCTGAGTATACCCTTCCACGCTTAGGGTGGACAAAAATATTTACAACAAGGGGTGGTGAGGGACAGAGTCTCTGAATTAAGCAGAAAACTCTCACCCAGTCAAGAGATCAGGGCTAGATCCAACACCGTTTTTTAGCTCACTGCACCATCCCAGTTTCAGAACCTGGCTGTATGCAAATTAGTCTGTTCCTGTCCCAGTGCATGATGGGAACAGGGCAAACCAAAACTACAAAAGCCAATTCTTACACTGGGAAGGAAACAAGCTCCCGGGGACTGGTTTCTGGCATTACAGCCGTCTTCGGCCCGGTTTGCTTGAATCCTGATGGTGCAATGAGCAAGGGACTCATGTCTGAGTATACCCTTCCACGCTTAGGGTGGACAAAAATATTTACAACAAGGGGTGGTGAGGGACAGAGTCTCTGAATTAAGCAGAAAACTCTCACCCAGTCAAGAGATCAGGGCTAGATCCAACACCGTTTTTTAGCTCACTGCACCATCCCAGTTTCAGAACCTGGCTGTATGCAAATTAGTCTGTTCCTGTCCCAGTGCATGATGGGAACAGGGCAAACCAAAACTACAAAAGCCAATTCTTACACTGGGAAGGAAACAAGCTCCCGGGGACCGGTTTCTGGCATTACAGCCGTCTTCGGCCCGGTTTGCTTGAATCCTGATGGTGCAATGAGCAAGGGACTCATGTCTGAGTATACCCTTCCACGCTTAGGGTGGACAAAAATATTTACAACAAGGGGTGGTGAGGGACAGAGTCTCTGAATTAAGCAGAAAACTCTCACCCAGTCAAGAGATCAGGGCTAGATCCAACACCGTTTTTTAGCTCACTGCACCATCCCAGTTTCAGAACCTGGCTGTATGCAAATTAGTCTGTTCCTGTCCCAGTGCATGATGGGAACAGGGCAAACCAAAACTACAAAAGCCAATTCTTACACTGGGAAGGAAACAAGCTCCCGGGTCCCGGGCATTACAGCCGTCTTCGGCCCGGTTTGCTTGAATCCTGATGGTGCAATGAGCAAGGGACTCATGTCTGAGTATACCCTTCCACGCTTAGGGTGGACACAAATATTTACAACAAGGGGTGGTGAGGGACAGAGTCTCTGAATTAAGCAGAAAACTCTCACCCAGTCAAGAGATCAGGGCTAGATCCAACACCGTTTTTTAGCTCACTGCACCATCCCAGTTTCAGAACCTGGCTGTATGCAAATTAGTTGGGATGTGGGGACAGGGCAAACCAAAACTACAAAAGCCAATTCTTACACTGGGAAGGAAACAAGCTCCCGGGGACCGAAGACGGCTGAAATGCCAGAAACCGGTCCCCGGTAGCTTGTTTCCTTCCCAGTGAAAGAATTGGCTTGGTAGTTTGGTTTGCCCTGTTCCCATGATGCACTGGGCCAGGGACAGACTAATTTGCATATAGCCAGGTTCTGTAGCTGGGATGGTGCAGTGAGCTAAAAAACGGTGTTGGATTAAGCCCTGATCTCTTGACTGGGTTAGAGTATTCTGCTTAATTCAGAAACTCTGTCCTTCACCACCCCCTGTTGTTTAATTATTTTGTCCACCCTAAGCGTGGAAGGGTATACTCAGATGTGAGTCCCTTGCTCATTGCACCATCAGGATTCAAGCAAGCCGGGCCGAAGACGGCTGAAATGCCAGAAACCGGTCCCCGGTAGCTTGTTTCCTTCCCAGTGAAAGAATTGGCTTGGTAGTTTGGTTTGCCCTGTTCCCATGATGCACTGGGCCAGGGACAGACTAATTTGCATATAGCCAGGTTCTGTAGCTGGGATGGTGCAGTGAGCTAAAAAACGGTGTTGGATTAAGCCCTGATCTCTTGACTGGGTTAGAGTATTCTGCTTAATTCAGAAACTCTGTCCTTCACCACCCCCTGTTGTTTAATTACATGCAATGTCAAGCCTCGTTACATCATGCGCTGTGATGGCACGCACCAAAATGTCACTTGCATACTGCCTAACCTAGTTAGTCCCCCACTTCTGTTTTTAGGACTTGTGCCCTGTATACAGCTCTGTTGTGCCTTTCTTCTCAAATTCAAGTTTTCTGATTTATCAGAAGGTACCAAGCGGCTCTTTGCCAGGGGCAGCCCTCCTGAACCAGAAAACATCTACCACCAATGCTTGATTAATTACTGTGTGAACCAAATATTGCACTGCAGCTTTCCTGCCAGCGCCTCCCTTTGTGTTCATTTACTTGCCCAAGTCGTTTTGAAATGTTTATTTGACTCTGCAGAGCAAGGTCTCAGGGTCATGACCCGGCAGTCGAGTAGATTTGACCCCGGCACTGAAACTGTGAAAAGAGGAAGGCCTTTTGTTGTCACTGTTGAGTCTGACTCGTCATAGCAGAGCCGCTTGCCTGTTCCCGAGCCCCCGAAATTCTGTAGAGTTTAATTTATTTTCATGTATGGCATTTATTGGTTATTCAGGGATTATTCAGAATAAGCGGCCTAAAATTCTAAAAAAAGGTCTCACATTTTGCACAGTTTAGTGCGTAGCTATGGAAGGCCTCCCTGTACCGTTTACACTCGGTCTACCAGGGACAGAGCTGGTGTCAGAGTTAGCGGGACGCCTTCCGATCAGGGAAATATTGGAACCAGCTGAGAATTTGACCAGTATCGCCTAATTGTGCAACCCTTATAGAGAGCCGCGCTGTGACTGCGTGGTCAGACCTCATATCTCTTTCGACCGAAGTGAAATCTAAAACCGCGCCTCACCGCTTCCCTAAAGTCCCGAAAGCTGAAAATCCACCCGATAGCCGTACATTGTAAAAATCCCGAATTCCTGATTCTGAAACCAGGTTGTAGCCTTTTGAAGCGTAAGACAGTTCCTGGCTCACTTAAGTAGCGTGTGCTGTGCAAAAGAACGTGATGCGAGTCCATCATGAGAAATAAATGCACGCACACCTGGGCCGTGATATAGGGCAAACAATCGCTGAGCACTGTTCATCTCCAAGCCCGCGAACCTTTGATGTAACATAATCTGGAAGCAGGGGCGGCTCCTTCATGTGGGCGTAGGAGCGTCGCCCTACTGCTTTCTCATAGTGCGAGAAGCAGAAACATAAAATGGTATTTTACCATGTTATGTTTCTTCTTCTCACACTGCGAGAAAGCAGAATGGTTTGGTTGGGGGTGGGCAGTTCTGCCATAGGGCAGGAGTATCTTGCCCAATGCTGTGGGCCCTGACTGTTTGGTCGTTCCTCTGTGGTCGACCAAACCAGTCATACGCACTCAGCCTTTTCTCCGTGTAGGCTGCACACTATATGGAGAAAATGGCCTGTGTGGTCTGCGTCCCAGCCAATCACAATACTGCCATTGCAGCATTGTGATTGGCTTAGGGGAGGGGAGGGAGGCTGCCTGCTTTCTGTGAGGAGCAGAGAAGGAGAGACTACACAGGACCGGCCCAAACTTTTTACATTTCATTTAATTAAACCTCCCCTCTTCGTGACCCCCTGTCCCCTCACTTGCGAGTCATGCCGGCTGCGACTGCTGGCGAGGTCCATATATAGGTCGAGAAGAGGGTAGATTTAAATGCAGTTCAAACTCCACACAGAGTCTGCAGGTGAACTGTGGCTGTTCCATGCTTTTGGTCTGAGGGGGTGATGATACCTTCAGCCAAGGGACATCTTAAGGATTTTGGGGGACCTAGGCCAAATGTATTTTGGGGATCCCTGTTCGGAACAGCTTTGAATTTGTGATCTAATTTCAGCTTTTTTATGCTCTCTTTGGGCAGGCCACTGACAGTGCAGAGGCACACTGTTCCAAACTCTAAATGTGGTGTTAACATATAGTACTCAGGAATGCTGATGTGTGTGTTTCAATGTAGTAACAGCAGCAGATCACTAATATTACTGCAAATAATCTGTGACGCCCTCCCATTTATCCTATGTGAGGTCCTGTGCGATCTAAAAGTAACTTTTTTTATGGATGTTGCATGAAACATAAACACAACAATTCTCTACAAAATGTCTGTACTGGACTCTCACACATCACGCACATTACAAATAAATTAAAGGAAAATAGTATTTGAAACAATATGTTTAAGAAATAGTGAAGGTCATTAGGGCAAGTCTCTGCAGAACAGAGCTATCTCCATCAGGACGCCCACTGAAAGGCTGCCGCCCTGGGCCAGAGCCCACTTTTCCCAAGCCTAAAGGCGTCTCTGCTTCAGCCTCAAGCGCTTGAAACGAGGCAGGTGTAAGTAGCAGCTCTAGGCACTATCTTCCGACTGTGGGAGTCTGAGGGTAGGTTATTGGTTAAAATTGGTGATTTCCGAGATCTATTTGCAATATGTTTGGGGAGAGTGAATGTGTCCTCATGTAACACAACTGGAGCTATGTAAAGCGCTCTGATACCCGATACCTTTGTGTCAAGTTCGCGGTATATAAAACTCTGTAAAAAAAAAAAAAAAAAAAAAAAGTGCAATCATCTAGATTTCCTGCTGTCCTTAAGTCCCGTAAAGAAAGGGGTCTTCGAGCAGTAGATGGGTGGAAGTTTCTTATTTTGGAGGTGCCCTGTGCTTCGAGCATCCGTGTACCTGGGCATGGCATGGTATAAGCAGGAGGCGGCTGGAGTAAGACACCTGATTTCTCCAGTCGTAGCTAAACGTTTAGCCAATAACAATGTGGCAAAGGTTTTCTGGGGATATCATCAACTGGCCTTTTATTTTAACTAGCTAAAATAAACTCTTTATACAGAGAATAATCTACCTGAGCTTCCACTAAGAGAATTTAGCTCAGGTGGATTCTTGCTTTTTTTAACCTTCAGAGCCAATGAATTGTCTGCTTCATCAGCAATGCCACCACTGTAAGCTTCTGCCTTAAAGCACAGCTGCAACACTCAAGATTTCAACTAAGGGCCTTGCAAATGTCCTTGTTGCTAGGGACGCGAGAGCTCCCAAAAAGCAAAATGTCATTTTCCAGTGGGTCCAGAAAAGGTCTGCATGGAAGCGATCTTCAATGTGAGTCCATCAATTCAAACTGAATAAGGAAGCCCAGGAGCTGAGTTCCTTTTAGTGTGAGACAAATGTTCTACATTATGTGAAACAAGCCGTGTGAGGACTACAACGCAGACTGAGATAAAACTGTGCATCGCCTAAATTTAGGGTAAGAAAATTAAAAACAACATTCCTTGATGCATGTTCTATATGTCACTACACAGTGGGAGGAAGGGGACGAGCAGCAGAAGTTCTCAAGACAGACCAATCATCCCACTCCTAAAGAACCCTAGACTTGACTATTATGACGTCACCAACCACCGACCCTTTACCCCCTTCTGTGAATTGACAAGATTATTGAAAAATCAGTCAATGTTCACCTCCCAGGTTCACATTAATGCTAACCATCTCGTGCACAACTTCAGATCGTGCTGAAGAATGGCAACCGCCGGCAGTGCTTAATTTGTGAACGAAAGAGTGCCGGTGCCCAAAGCTCTCCTTTGAAACATGCGTTTGAGGTGCGAGTACAGAATACCGAGGCTGCATAATCCTAAAGCCACCTCCGGCCTCTTTAATCCATTTAGAGCCACACTCCCTGTTCCTTCAAGTCACTCTTACAGCTTTCTGGTTTCGCCTTTTGTGATGTTTTTCTCTTTTCTCTTCCCAGTTTGCCTGTTACTCCCTCTTCTGCTGGCAGTAAATGCCTGATGCAGAAAAATAAGTGCCACCCTGCAAAAAAAGTACTGGTGCACCCAATCGGCACCCACTGGCTCAAATTAAGCACTGGAGAACTCTACCTTATACATCATAAACAAAGCCCTCCTGACCAAAGATCAGGATTACCTCTGTCTCCTGATATTGCTGGTCCTCTCACCTGGCTTAGACATAGTCAATTATCTCTCTCCCAAGATTCATCTCTTTAAAGAACACTGCATCACCATGCAGTGACCATCCATAACTCCACGACTTTAGCTTGCTTTGACCCTGTTTAGCTCTCCACTGAATTTTGGCTAGAATAAAAATCCCACAAATAGACAATTAATAGGTATGACGCCACTGCTAGCTTTGAGAAATACAGGCCACAGATGGCATTTTTAGAAAATGCATGTGATGTTAACTCTGCATACCTTAATGCTGTGAACTGGAGAAGGTGTTGGACTTGAAGAATTCTCACCCAACCTTAGTGACGCAAACTGGGGGAGGTGTTGTACATGCGGTATACGCAGCGGACATTAATAACACTAACTGGAGGAGGTGTTGCACGTGCAGGATGCTCAGCGGACATTCATGACACAAACTGGAAGAGGTGTTGGACGTGCAGGATACTGAACGGACATTAATGATGAAAACTGGAGGAGGTGTAGGTTACTCCATGGACCTTAATGGCACAAACTGGAGGGGGTGAAGGATACTCCATTGACCTTAGTGGCACAACCTGGAGGGGGTGAAGGATACTCCATGGACCTTAATGGCCCAAACTGGAGGGAGGTGAAGGATACTCCATAGACCTTAACGGCCCAAACTGGAGGGAGGTGAAGGAACCTTAATTGCCCAAACTTGAGAGGTGCAGGATACTCCACTGACCTTAATCACACAAACTGGAGGGGGTGACGGATACTCCATGGACATTACCGACACAAACTGAAGGAGAAGAAGGATACTCCACAGACCTTAATGGCACAAACCAGAGGGGGGGGGGGAGGGGTGAAGGATACTCCACTGACCTTAATGGCACAAACTGGAGGGGGTGAAGAATACTCCATGGACATTAATGGTCCAAACTGAAGGGGGTGACAGATACTCCACGGACCTTAATGGCACTAACTGAAGGGGGTAAAGGATAATCCCCTGATCTTACTGGCCCAAACTGGAGGGGGTGTAGGTTACTCCATGGACCTTGTGGCACAAACTGCAGGGGGTTTAGGTTACTTTATGGATCTTAATGGCACAAACTGGGGGGTGTGAAGGATACTCCACGGACCTTTATGGCACAAACTGGAGGGGGTGGGTGAAGGATACTCCACGGACCTTTATGGCACAAACTGGAGGGGGTGGGTGAAGGATAGTCCATGGACCTTTATGGCACAAACTGGAGGGGGTGGGTGAAGGATAGTCCATGGACTTTAATGGCACAAACTGAAGGGGGTGTAGGTTACTCCATGGACCGTAATGGCACAAACTGGAGGGAGGTGAAGGAACCTTAATTGCCCAAACTTGAGAGGTGCAGGATACTCCACTGACCTTAATCACACAAACTGGAGTGGGGTGAAGGATTCTCCATGGAAATTACCGACACAAACTGAAGGAGATGAAGGATACTCCACAGACCTTAATGACACAAACCAGAGGGGGTGACAGTTACTCCACGGACCTTAGTGGCACTAAGTGGAGGGAGTGAAGGAAACTCCACGGACCTTAATGGCACAAACTAGAGGGAGTGAAGGATACTCCACGGACCTTAATGGCACAAACTAGAGGGAGTGAAGGATACTCCACAGACCTTAATGACACAAACCAGAGGGGGTGACAGTTACTCCACGGACCTTAGTGGCACTAAGTGGAGGGAGTGAAGGAAACTCCACGGACCTTAATGGCACAAACTAGAGGGAGTGAAGGATACTCCACGGACCTTAATGGCACAAACTAGAGGGAGTGAAGGATACTCCACGGACCTTAATGGCACAAACTAGAGGGAGTGAAGGATACTCCACGGACCTTAATGGCACAAACTAGAGTGGGTGAAGGATACTCCACGGACCTTAATGGCACAAACTAGAGTGGGTGAAGGATACTCCACGGACCTTAATGGCACAAACTGGAGCGGGTGAAGGATACTCCACGGACCTTAATGGCCCAAAAAGGAGGGGGTGTAGGTTAATCCATGGAACTTAATGGCCCAAACTGGAGTGGGTGTAGGTTACTCCATGGACCTTAACGGCCCAGACTGCAAGGGGTGAGGGTTACTCCATGGACCTTGGCCTACACTGGAGGGGGTGTAGGTTACTCCCTAGAACTTAATGACACAAACAGGAGGGAGTGAGGGATACTCCATGGACCTTAATGGCACAAACTGGAGGGGGTGTGGGTTACTCGATGGAACTTAATTACACAAACAGAAGGGAGTGAAGGATACTCCATGGACCTTAATGGCCCAATTTGGAGGGGGTGTAGGTTACTCCATGGACCCTAATGGCACAAACTGGAGGGGGTGTACGTTACTCCATGGACCTTAATGGCACAAACTGGAGGGGGTGAAGGATACGCCACGGACCTTAATGGCACAAACTGGAGGGGGTGTAGGTTACTCCATGGATCTTATGGCACAAACTGGAAGCGGTGTAGGTTACTCCATGGACCTTAATGGCCCAAACTGGAGGGGGTGAAGGATACTCCACGGACCTTAATGGCACAAACTGGAGTGGGGTGAAGGATACTCCATGGACCTTAATGGCACAAACTGGAGGGGTTGTAGGTTACTCCATGGACCTTAATGGCACAAACTGGAGAGGGTGTAGGTTACTCCATGGACCTTATGGCACAAACTGGAGGGGGGGGGGGCGTGAAGGATACTCCATGGACCTTAATAGCACAAACTGCAGGTGGTGTAGGTTACTCCATGGACCTTAATGGCCCTAACTGGAGGGGTGAAGGATACTTCAAGGACCTTAATGGCACAAACTGAAGGGGGTGAAGGATACTCCATGGACCTTAATGGCCAAAACTGGAGAGAGGTGAAGGATGCTCCATGGATCTTAATTGCCCAAACTGGGGTGAAGGATACTCCATGGACCTTATGGCACAAACTGGAGAGGGGTGAAGGATGCTCCATGTACCTTAATGGCACAAATTGGAGAGGGGTGAAGACACTCCATGGACCTTAATGGCAAAAACTGGAGGGGGTGAAGGATACTCCATGGACCTTAATGACACAAACAGGAGGGAGTGAAGGATACTCCATGGACCTTAATGGCACAAACTGGAGGGGGTGAAGGATACTCCATGGACATTAATGGCAAAAACTGCAGGGGGTGAAGGATACTCCATGGACCTTAATGGCACAAACTGGAGGGGGTGTAGGATACTCCATGGACATTAATGTCAAAAACTGCAGGGGGTGAAGGATACTCCATGGACCTTAGTGGCCCAAACTGGAGGCAGGTGAAGGGTACTCCATGGATCTTAATGGCCCAAACTGGAGGGGGTGCAGGATACTCCATGGACCTTAACGGCCCAAACTACAGGGGGTGTAGGTTACTCCATGGACCTTAGTGGCCCAAACTGGAGGCAGGTGAAGGGTACTCCATGGATCTTAATGGCCCAAACTGGAGGGGGTGCAGGATACTCCATGGACCTTAACGGCCCAAACTACAGGGGGTGTAGGTTACTCCATGGACCTTATGGCACAAACTGGAGGGGGGGGGGTGAAGGATACTCCATGGACCTTAATGGCACAAACTGGAGGGGGTGTAGGTTACTCCATGGACCTTAATAGCCCAAACTGGAGGGGGTGAAGGATACTCCATCGTCATTAATGGCACAAACTGGAGGGGGTGAAGGATACTCCACGGACCTTAACGACCCAAACTGCAGGGGGTGTAGGTTACTCCATGGACCCTAATGGCACAAACTGGAGGGGGTGAAGGATACACCATGGACCTTAATGGCACAAACTGCAGGGGGTGTAGGTTACTCCATGGACCTTAATGGCACAAACTGGAGGGGGGTAAAGGATACTCCATGGACCTTAATGGCACAAACTGGAGGGGGTGTAGGTTACTCCATGGACCTTAATGGCACAAACTGGAGGGGGTGTAGGTTACTCCATGGACCTTAATGGCACAAACTGGAGGGGGTGTAGGTTACTCCATGGACCTTAACGGCTCAAACTACAGGCGGTGTAGGTTACTCCATGGATCTTATGGCACAAACTGGAGGAGGGTGAAGGATACTCCACATACCTTAATGGCACAAACTGGAGTGGGTGTAGGTTACTCCATGGACTTTAATAGCCCAAACTGGAGGGGGTGAAGGATACTCCACGGACCTTAACGGCCCAAACTGCAGGGGGTGTAGGTTACTCCATGGACCTTAATGGTCCAAATTGAAGGGGGTGTACGTTACTCCATGGACCCTAATGGCACAAACTGGAAGGGGTGAAGGATACGCCACGGACCTTAATGGCACAAACTGGAGGGGGGCGAAGGATACTCCATGGACCTTAATGGCACAAACTGGAGGGGGTGTAGATTACTCCATGGACCTTAATGGCACAAACTGGAGGGGGTGTAGGTTACTCCATGGACCTTTTGGCACAAACTGGAGGGGGGGGGGGGGTGAAGGATACTCCATGGACCTTAATAGCACAAACTGGAGGGGGTGAAGGATACTCCATAGACCTTAATGGCATAAACAGCAGGGAGTGAAGAATACTCCATAGACCTTAATGGCATAAACTGGAGGGGGTGAAGGATACTCCATAGACCTTAATGGCATAAACTGCAGAGGGTGAAGGATTCTCCATGGACCTTAATGGCCCAAACTGGAGAGTGATGAAGGATACTCTATGGACCTTAATGGCCAAAACTGGAGAGAGGTGAAGATTACTCCATGAATCTTAATTTCCCAAACTGGAGGGGGTAAGAAGGATACTCCTTGGACCTTATGGCACAAACTGAAGGGGGTGAAGGATACTCCATGGACCTTAATGGCACAAACTGGAGATGGGTAAAGGATTCTCCATGGACCTTAATGGCACAAACAGGAGGGAGTGAAGGATACTCCACAGACCCTAATGGCCCAAACTGGAGGGAGGGTGACAGATACACTACAGACCTTAGTGGCACAAACCGGAGGGGTGAAGGATACTCCATGGTCTTTAATGGCACAAACTGGAGGGGGTGAAGGATACTCCATGGGCCTTAATCGCAAAAACTGCAGTGGGTGAAGGATACTCCACGGACCTTAATGGCCCAAACTGGTGGGAGTGAAGGATACTCCATGGACCTTAATGGCCCAAACTGGGGGGGGTGAAGGATACTCCACTGATCTTAATGACACAAACGGTAGGGGGTGTGGATTACTCTGCATTCCTTAATGGCACTCGCTGGAGGGGGTTAATATTCCCGGTCCCTAAACACTCAAACTGGTGTAGTGTTGAGCGAGCAGGTTAATTTGTGGACATTAATGATACAACCTGGTTTGTGGCACTGGGCTGCTGGATACTCCGCGGACATTAATGGTGCAATCTGAGGGGTGAATGGATGTGTAGCGCTGTCCGGCTGGACTTTGGGGTACGTCGTGGCAGTGCCTGGCCAGTATTGTATTTGTGTGCCTGTGGGCAACTGCAGTCGCATAATAAATTCGTCGAGTGTAAACCTCTGCGCAGAGTTGGCCTCTTCCTGACAAGAGGCAGGAAGAGGGGCCGTATTGTTTAAAATCGGGTAGAGTTGTGAACAACTACATCAATACCTATTGCCAGGCAGTATAAATCTTTATTACATAATAATGAAATCGGTAACATGCCAAATTACATTTTTTGTGAAATGTATCTTCTTATTAATGCTTTTATACCTGATTACGTCATAAAACAGATTCGTCTGTTCCATACCACGTTATCAATTAACTAACATTTGTATTCAGTACATTACAGGGATCGCTTTATCAGACGCGGTTTTAAACATCTTGAAGATGCAGTGGTGTGCTCTGCCATCTACCGGCGGGCACAGGGAGTGCTGGTAGCTGACTGAAGGGTCACAGACGAGATGAAATTCAGCAGTGTTTTAATAATAGCTGTAAGTAGTGTTTTAATTGGGCCGGCTTGCAGCAAAGGTTGCACACAGGTCTTGCCTATAGCCTCTAGTTGTGGCTTCTGTCTCGTTTTTTCGGTGGACGCAAACTGCGGCCAACAGCTGCACGAAAATAGATTGACGGCGGAGGCCAGGGGCAGCCGGCGCGTCAGTCACTGTTGGCCTGATTTACCTCTGAGGGCACACTGCTGGTTGGTTCCATAACTCTGCAGTGATTCAAGCACCGTTTACAAAAATCACATAATAACAGGGGAGATGGAGACTAGATAGCTAAAGCCAGTATTCAGTTGGTAAAATAAGATAAAAAAATAAATAAGCGAAGGGTTGCCAGCTTTTCCGAGTCACTTCGCCAGTTCAGTCGGATACAAGGGTTGCTGAAAAGCAAGGTTGCCTGGGCTCTTTTCCACCTCATGCCTCTTTCTACCATCACCTTAAATGTCCTACCTCTCTAGCTGGCCCCGGAGGAAACATCCTTTACGACGCAACTTTTACCAGGCAGTGCCTTTACAACGCAGGTTTTTCAATGCAAGTCATTACAACGAATTGCGCTGGGGGGCGCTGTAGGATAGGTAATAGTTTAATTTACTATCCAACACCTTCCCTACTATCCACGGGGACTGGAGTTGGAATAGTAAATTAAACTATTCACTATCCAGCACCACCCAAAGCAAGTCGTTGTAACGACTTGCGTTGAAAAACCTGCGTTGTAAAGGCATGCGCGGTAAAAGTATGCGTTGTAACAACGTACATCCGACCCCGGCACATTCTTTTTTTATTTTTTATCCCTGCTTTCTCATTTGTCCTTTATTTCCTATATTGTTCTTCCTCCGTCTTCCTTTCTCATTCTTACTCTGTGTCAAAGCCAGAGGATGAAGTCCAAGTCTCCAAAAATAAATGCTTGTGCTCACTACCTGCAACCACCGGCACAAATTAAGCGCTGACTGTATCTTTATTTGTAATCCAACCAGTGCGTAAGGAAAGACAGAGGTGGCAACTGAGTAGACTCGAGTATAACAGAAGTCCGGTAAATATGTAAAAGGAATTCTCAGTGGCCATTGTGGGTGTGGCAGGATAATGTCAGTGTAGTAGAAGAGCAAAGAGGTGGAAAGTAAAGTTGGAGGTACAAATAGCCCATATGGTCCTTCAATATCCATTTTGGAATGTATCTATATGTATAGCCAGTTTCACTGCAAAATGCAATTGTATAGTTGCTACATTTTCTTGTTAATTTAGTATTTTCGATAGATTTCAGCCAAGAGAAGCTTTTTTGGTCGACCTGATCAATAGTTACAAAACCCCCCCACAAATGCTACAAGTGGTGCACACAATGCAAAAAAGGTTAACTTGTCACCTTTCGGTTGTTGGTTACTGTATTGAAAATGTAAACCGGTATTAATAAGGAAAAACTTCTGCTTAGACAATATTAATGTCCTCCTCCCTAACTGACGGATTGGGAAATGGCTTTCGTCTGCAGCATGTAAAAAATCCTGACTTGTTTAAATGTGCTTCATCCTGGGTAGAAATAAAGTGTGCACCTTTGTGGTGGTAATGTTTAGATTCATTATTTGTGCAAATTCAAGATACACCACAGACTGTGTTCTCAAAACAGCAGTTCTTTCAGGATGTCTGTAAGAGTACAGACAGCGTGCCCCTTGATTGGGTGACGTCCCCTAGTCACAGCTTAATCCCTTGATGGGGTTGTAAGAGTTTTTCAAAATAAAGTTCAAACACAATTTGCTCTGTATTCCAGAATTCTTTTTATTTAATTCTGTATATCTCATTATTTTTGGTTATGTTCATTCGATTCAAATGATAATTATGTCCTCCAGCCTTTATACCCAGGGCATTATCCAATGCATTTCGGCTAATCAATAGCCTTCATTAGGGAACTGGGTTCTACAAATAAAACAATGTATCATACATGAGGATCCATAGGAAAATACACATAGGACTTACGCGTCGGATCATGAAGTGGAATCGTGTGCAATTTATTTTATTTTTATTTTGAAAGTTTTATATAGCGCGAACAAGATCTTTGCCGATATCAGAGCGCTTTACAAAGCAGGGGATACAAACAGTAGAGTGAATAACAGGCCATTAGGCATAGCGTAGTTGTAGGTAATAAGTGGGGTGGGGTAGGTTCATGAGGGAGCATGGTAGAACAGGTACATCAATAATGCAAATAGTACAAATAAGTGTGAGCATAGACAGTCAGGTAAGTCAATAATACAAGTAATACAAATAATCGAAGGGATCGAACAGATAATACAGATCGGTGCAGAGTCTTTAACCCCTTCCACGCTCATGACGAGCTGGGCTCGTCATGGTGTAGCCTCCTCGCACACTGATGACGAGCCCAGCTCGTCATGTAACATGGGTTTTTTTAAATCTCAGCGCAGGAGTAGAACTCCTCTAGCGCGCATGAGGTTAAAAATCCACGTTAATAGTTCAAGTGTATTTAGCCATGAGGATAGCTTTAACTTCTTTCTTAAAAAGTGTAGTGGAGGAGATGAGCCTGGTTTCAGGAGGGAGTGAGTTCCAGATCCTGGGTGCTATTCCTGAGAAGGAGCGTTTATAAGTTTTTTCCTTCCGGAATCTTCGAGGTTTTAGCAGAAGATTGTTTGTGCCTCTAGTGTTTCTAGAGCCGCCTGAGATTGTCAGCTTCTGGGTGAGGTATCCGGGTGAGCTCAGGTGTACAGCCTTGTGTGTTATGCAGGCAATTTTCAGATGTATTCTGGCTTCAAAAAGCAGCCAGTTCAGGGATTTCAAGTCAGGGGAGATATGCAAGTGTTTTTTTGACCCAGTGATGAGTCTCGCTGCAGCGTTTAGAGAAGCTCTTAGGGGTGCAGTAGTAGTTAGAGGGAGACCGCAGAGGGCGATGCTGCCGTATTCTATTCGAGGGATGACTAGTGCTTGTACTGTAGTTTGGAAGTCTTTGGCTGGGAGGAAGGGTTTAAGTTTCCTCAGGGTATTGATTTGGTAGTTCGCTCCCTTAGTTGCCTTGCTGATGTGTTGCTGCATGTTGAGATTGGTGTCGAGTGTTATGCCTAAAGATTTTGCTGAGTCCACGATGGTGGGTTGGACATTGAGTGCAGTTAGGTGTTTAAGCCAAATTTGAGTAGTAGAGATCTTCGCGGGAGGTGAGATCAGAAGGAACTCTGTTTTCAGAGCATTGAGTTTGAGATGATTATCGGCAAGCCAGGATTGGGTGCTTCTGATCGTTGAGTTCAGGAGCAAAATGTCTTTGGGGGATTGTAATTTGAGATATAGTTGGGTGTCATCGGCGTACATGTGAAAGAGTACATTGGATGCTTGTAGCAAGGTGGTGAGAGGTTCCATAACTAGGTTGAACAAAGTTGGGGATAGGGAGGATCCTTGGGGGACGCCTAACGATACAGGTATTGGCGAGGACATTAAGTTGTTGCTCTTGAATTTCTGCGACCTGTTGTGTAGAAAGGAAGTGAACCACTTGAGAACAGTCCCAGATAGACCCATTCTTGTGTTTAGAAGTTCGAGTAAATTCTCATGTTTAACGGTGTCGAATGCTGAAGAGAGATCAAGAAGGATGAGGAGGCAGGTATCATTTTGATCTAGGATTTGAAGGGCGTCGTCAATTATGTGAGTCATAGCAGTTTCTGTACTGTGTCCTGCTCGGAAGCCTGATTGATGAGGGTTGAGGAGATCAAACTGATCAATCAAGGAGCAATGTCATCTATTGTGCCTATTTCGGTCAAATTCATCAGTGAAACGAGCGCTCAGTGATTTCCCGGTGAAAAAAACGTGAAAACAACAAAGTGAGAAAACGAACATGTGTTCATTATCTGTTTAATGGGACATATCTTTAAAAGTCCGTAATTATACACGATGTAATGTGGATGCCAAACTCAAACTCTAACCACCAGGTTAACAAATGATGGTAAAATCAAATCCATGTTTCCAAAAGCCAACGCGTTCTCATTGCCCCACTAAACATGCAATACCATCTCCATGCAAATGATTTAAAGCAGCCTACCTCGCAGATTAACGCGCTCCATTGAATCGTCATGTAACTTACTCGAAAAAGAGCAAAAGCGACCTCCAATATTCCTTCCTTAAAACGTGCCACAAACTCGTCGTGCTCCGTATACAGGGAAAATTAGTGAACCTTCAGTGACTCTTCGTGTCTGTTAATAGCATAAGGGTAGGACTACAAAACAACGTGTAACGGCGGCCATCTTGAAACGTGCAATTGACTAGAAGCGAGTGTGTGAGACGGGTCATTTGAAAATAAAAACCGGACTCGTGGTCCCAATGTCGCCGATTGATATTCACAATAAGTATCGATTTTTGGATGATTAATAATTCTCCATGAACCGCTGGGAATCATTATAAGTACATGTGATTCTCTAAATCCTTACTTGAATTTAAAGGGAAATTACAATTGAAAGGGAGAAAAAAATAGAGTTTGCATACAATACAGTAATTTATCATTACAATCAATAAAGTTTCTACAGGTAACAGCTGTATTCAGTCCGCTCATTCATTCCAGTGGGCTTCAAGGTTTCAAGTTTATATATCCAATAGTTCTCACGCTGCCGTAAATTTTTATTGTTATCCATGCCTTCTCGTTTGACAACAAGTTCCAGGATGATGTATCTCAACTGGCTTACATTGTGTGAGCCCTCACTAAAATGAGTAGCTACTGTTGACTCCGCCATTCTGTTGCGAATGTTCGATTTATATTCATTCAGTCTTGTCTTAATTTTTCTTTCTGTTTTCCCCACGTAACCTTGTCCGCAGGGACATTTCAATAAGTAGATTACATTCACCGTGTCGCACGTGGCCGACACATGTAACTTGATTTTGTATCCTTTACTGGGGTGTGTGATGAAGTTTCCTCTAATGATGCTGTTACAGTGACTGCAATTGTAACAGGGCAATGTCCCTTGAAACGTTTCTATGGGTGAGTGTTCTTTAGGTTTTAGTAAGCTTCCCAGATTTTTCGACCTTTGATAAGCGAAAAGAGGCATTTCATTGAAGATGTTATTGAATTCCGTTTCTTGTGACAAAATCACCCAATGCCTTTTGATGATGTTTTTGAACGCCTTGCTCTTTGTAGAATATTTCGACACTACTACTACAATAATCAACAAGGCTTTCAACAATAGAATTATCAATGAGAGAACAAAGACATTTTTGATTAGATCTTACCCAAAAAGTCTGACAATCCGCATGCTGCCTAAAATACATAAAGATCTCAGGAATCTGCCCTTTCGGCCTATTGTATCGACTGTTGGGAGCATTCATCAACTGATTGGCCAGTTGTTGGATAAATATTTGCAACCATGTGTGATGAGGATGAAGACATTTGTTAAGGATACCACCCACTTTCTGGAAACATTAGGGAAGATTGAAATAACAACAGATGAACAAATTACATTGTGCAGTATGGATGTTAAATCCTAATATACTTCCATACCCCATCAGGATGGGATAGAAGCTATAGAACAAGCCCTACTGAATACGGAATTGGATTTGAGCTTTAAAGTTTTTTTAATGGAACTGCTGTATTTTACTCTTTTCCACAGTTACTTTAAATGGAAAAATCAATACTTATTACAACAAACTGGAACAGCAATGGGAAATTCAGCAGCCCCAGTATAAGCAAATTTGTACATGGAGCATTTTGAACAGAAACACATTTTGACACAAGAGCCATGGGTGTCTTCACACTAAGCTCATACTGAGGTATATTGACGATATGTTCATTATATGGACTGGCCCAGAACAGATGCTCTTAGAAGCCCTCATAGAATTGAATAAAAGAGATGAGCGCATTCAGTTCACATCAGAGGTCAATGATACTAAGATTACGTTCCTAGAAGCGGAGAGCTACAGGAAAGGCTCTGTCTTTGAAACTGATATTTATCGCAAATCTACAGACCACAACAATCTGTTACACCATAACAGTTTCCATCAAGCCTCTAAAGAAGCATCTCCCGTACTCACAAATGTTGAGAGTAGAGAGGATAGTATCGTCACCTGAAAAAGCAGGTCAGAATCAATGAGATGGAAAATAGATTCAGCGAGAGGGAATATCCCCAAAAAACATTGAAAGATGCCAGAACACGATGTGCACAAAAGAACAGAAGAGACCTACTAACAAAAACTGCAAACAAGGACAATACAAGAGTAGTAGTAGTGTCGAAATATTCTACAAAGAGCAAGGCGTTCAAAAACATCATCAAAAGGCAATGGGTGATTTTGTCACAAGAAACGGAATTCAATAACATCTTCAATGAAATGCCTCTTTTCGCTTATCAAAGGGCGAAAAATCTGGGAAGCTTACTAAAACCTAAAGAAGACACACCCATAGAAACGTTTCAAGGGACATTGCCCTGTTACAATTGCAGTCACTGTAACAGCATCATCAGAGGAAACTTCATCACGCACCCCAGTAAAGGATAAAAAATCAAGTTACGCGTGTCGGCCACGTGCGACACGGTGAATGTAATCTACTTATTGAAATGTCCCTGCGGACAAGGTTACGTGGGGAAAACAGAAAGAAAAATTAAGACAAGACTGAATTAACATAAATCGAACATTCGCAACAGAATGACGAAATCAACAGTAGCTACTCATTTAAGTGAGGCCTCACACAATGTAAGCCAGTTGAGATACAGCATCCTGGAAATTGTTGTCAAACGAGAAGGCATGGATAACTATAAAAATTTACTGCAGCGTGAGAACTATTGGATATATAAACTTGAAACCTTGAAGCCCACAGGAATGAATGATCAGACTGAATACAGCTGTTACCTGTAGAAACTTTATTGATTGCAATGATAAATTACTGCATTTTATGCTAGCTCTAATTTTTTCTACCTTTCAATTGTAATTTTCCCTTTAAATTCAAGTAAGGATTTACAGATTCACATGTACTTATAATGATTCCCAGCGGTTCATGGAGAATTATTAATCATCCAAAAATCGATACTTATTGTGAATATCAATCGGCGACATTGGGACCACGAGTCCGGTTTTTATTTCCACATCACTCCGTCTCACACACTCGCTTCTAGTCAATTGCACGTTTCAAGATGGCCGCCGTTACACATTGTTTTGTAGTCCTACCCTTATGTTATTAACAGACACGAAGAGTCACTGAAGGTTCACTAATTTTCCCTGTATACGGAGCACAACGAGTTTGTGGCACGTTTTAAGGAAGGAATATTGGAGGTCGCTTTAGCTCTTTTTCGAATAAGTTACATGACGATTCAATGGAGCGCGTTGATCTGCGAGGCAGGCTGCTTTAAAAAATTTGCATAGAGATGGTATTGCATGTTTAGCGGGGTAATGAGAACGCGTTGGCTTTTGGAAACATGGGTTTCATTTTACCTGATAGCTATTTTCATCATTTGTTAACCTGGTGGTTAGAGTTTGAGTTTGGCATCCACATTACAGCGCGTATAGTTACGGACTTTTAAAGATATGTCCCATTGAACAGATAATGAACACAGGTTCGTTTTTTCACTTTGTTGTTTTCACGTTTTTTTCACCGGGAAATCACTGAGCACTCGTTTCACTGATGAATTTGACCGAAATAGGCACAATAGATGGCATTGCACACGATTCCACTTCACGATCCGCCGTGTAAATCCTATATGTATTTTCCTATGGATCCTCATGTATGATACATTGTTTTATTTGTAGAACCCAGTTCTCTGATGAAGGCTATTGATTAGCCGAAATGCATTGGATAATGCCCTGGGTATAAAGGCTGGAGGCCATAATTATCATTTGAATCGAATGAACATAACCAAAAATAATGGGATATACAGAATTAAATAAAAAGAATTCTGGAATACAGAGCAAATTGTGTTTGAACTTTATTTTGAAGAACTCTTACAACCCCATCAAGGGATTAAGCTGTGACTAAGGGACGTCACCCAATCAAGGGGCACGCTGTCTGGATTATATTTAGTACTCTGAAACGGAGAGTACACCCTAGAGCACGCATCAACAGATAAAACTCTGAATAACTGTGAGTGCCAGTGTGATATATGGCATGTAAGAGTACAGAAACATCGCCAAATTCTACTTCTCCTTTTAAGGTTTGATGTCTATGTTTTTTTGGACACTAAAGTCTACATAAAGAATGGCCAACTTGAAACTACTGTCCATCAAAAAACCACAGCAACCAATAGTGTACTGCATGGAAGTAGCTTCTATCCGGAACGTTTGAAGAAAAATATCACATATGGAGAATTTATCCGAATGAAACGTAACTGTTCCAACAGAAGTGAGATGAACAACAAATTCAAGGATACCACTGAGAGATTCCTAAAAAGAGGATATAAATATAATGATGTGAGACGAGGTGAGCTGAGGGCAAGAGGAGTGACTCAAGCAGAAACGCTGATAAACAAAACGAATCAGAACACGGAGATACCATCATGAGAACCTATAAGAATAGTGTTAACATACAGCAAAGAGAGCTATAAAGTACGAAAAGTATTGAATAAATATTGGAACATTTTAGTCAAAGATCCGGATATTGGAGAAGAACTGGGGAAACATCCTCAAATGTCATTCAGAAAGGCACCATCATTACGAAACTAACATTTTCTTTAAAAAGGAGAAACCAATACCAATTACAACAACTTATTAGGTAATTCCAACATCTACATACACATCCACTCATTCACCAACAGTTCTATATAGTCCCTCATGTATGTACTTACTCATCATATGTACTCATACACCTATACATCCTGTTACACACTAATACTCATCCATATTGTTACTCACACACAAATACACACATGCAAATAAACTATCAAAAAACCATTTACTTGATTATACTGCTATACACACACCACTACACATACTTCTACAGAAACCGAAACATATTTACTTTCTTAAACAATCAATTATAAAAACACATACTCACTAACCCACCCATACACACAATCATCCACCCATACAGTCTTGCACACATGCTGTCTTCAAAATACATACAAATAGTGAGTCACTCATTCATGCATCTGTGCTCTAAATAATATCCCCCACCGAACCATACAGACACTGATACTGATACTCAAAAAAACAACTAATAACCCATATACACACTCATGTAGCTACTCACCAACCCATGCAGCCACTTATACACAAAGTGAGACACAGATACAGATATTTAAATATTTAAACATTACTCGCTAATATATGTATTCACTAAGATACATTTAATAAGTCAGTTAACCAATCAATTTTACCCATTTATTCTTCCATCAACCTTTAGATATACATATATAAAAAATATTTATTTTTCAGAAAGATACACATTCACTGGATGATGTCATCAGTGATGTCATTTGAGATGTCATCAGTGATGTCATGAGTGATGTCACTGACAATGTCATGAGTGATGTAATATGTGACGTCATCAGCAGTGCATTGCACGCGCAAGTTATAGTGAGTCCAACTAACTATAACGTGGGAATTTCAATGGTTTTATGCGAGTAAAATTTCCACCTAACTAACTGGTGTGAAACCTATGGTTTTTCCAGTGAATTTAATAGGTTTTTTAAATGCTAATCCCGAACAATAACTGGTGTGAAACCTATGGTTTTTTCAGTGAATTTATATATATATGTATATATATGTATATATATATATATATATATATATATATATATATATATATATATATATATATATATATATATATATATATATATATATATATATATATATATATATACTCTCCGACTTGAAAACGGCAGCGCCTCTGCCCGTTTTCCCAGCGCGCAAACAACAATGATCGTCCGGAGTCAGGCTTGTCAAATAGCTTCTTTTATTTTGCCATTAAAGTGCAGGGTGCAGAAATCATCAAACAGACGCGTTTCGGGCGCGGACGCCCTTGCTCACTGTCAGCGAGAAAATGGACATGGTAACCATTAAATAACAAACACTAATGTTCAAAAAGCGCGCCAGTACACTCACAGTGATTAACATAAACAGAGGACTAATGGCTTAAAACCTGATAATAGGTAACGTCCATAGCGGCCATTAGTAAGTGGTGAAACATATATTGTTCATTCATATATGTACAAATACAATAACAATACTAATGGTGATCACATTAGTGCAAATAGCATTATATTCAATCAATATTAATGTAAACATAAGACACATGTGCAAATACGCAAATTAATGTGCAAATAGGCAAATTTGTAAAGTGCCACGTGCAAATACGTAATGCCTGAACAGACATGATTTATATGTTTAAATACAATTTATGTAAAAGTGCAAAGTGCCATGTAAACTTTATAACTGTGCAAATACGCAATTTGAAATGCTATCACATTAATGGTAGATATTACTTCAACCATATATAATCACACAAATCTTTTTTGGCGTTTTAATGTTTTACTAGGCCGACTATGAATTCTATAAAAGTGTTACAAAGCTATCTCATATCCATAGCTAATCTCATGTAATCTATGATATTTAATACATGGCTCTGTGAGTTCTATAGATTAAAGATGCAATATTGTGCTCGGGGGACTAGCGCACAACTTGTCATGGTTAGTTACATGTCCATCAAATAAACAAATTGTAAACATAAAATAACGGTGGGGAAGGAGTGTGAATGGGTATAAATCATGATGGTGCCAAATGAAACTTAACTAAATTTAATTAAACGTGTACCAGTGCTAATGTCACATATAAAATTGAAAAGAATTCTTGCCTTGCTCTAAATAATAAGTGACTAAATGGTACTAGACTACTGCCTCATGTAAGGTCTAATGATGAGGCAGAAGGAGAAAAGATTGTGTATAACTGATAAGGGTATTACAGGAAGTTGCTGAGTTCTTCACCCATGTTGAGCCCCCCCGGGCTCTTACTGTTCAGCCGAACAATATATTTAGATTCCAAACGTCTAAGTTGTTTTTCATAGTCTCCCCCTCTCTTAGAGGTTCTCACTGCATCAATCACATAGTACTTTAAATGTGATAAATTTCTATTGTGATGTAAGTGGAAATGCCGAGCAACAGGGTAACTTTGGTCATTATTTGTTATTGCTCTTAGGTGTTGTAAAATGCGTTGGTGCACAGGTAATTTTGTGCTCCCAACGTACCGTAAATCACACGTGCAAGTGAGAACATACACTGCCAGCTCAGTTCTGCAAGTGAAATGTGCCCTGATGTTAATGGGTTTTGGATCAAAGGGGGTGACATATGATCTTGTATTGATGCCAAAATTACAAGCGCGGCAAGATATGCACTTGTAAAAGCCCTTACGTGGCGAAAGCCAATCATCGTTTTTTGGCATCTCTGGACTGCTTGAAACCAACTCATTCCGCATGCTGAAAGCACGCCTATAAGTGACAGTTGGTTTGGGGGGTAAGATTTCTTTTAACACTGGATCTGTGAGGACAACTGGCCATTGTTTCCTAATAAGACTGGAGATTTGGCGGGCCTGACGGCTGTATCCTGTTATTAGCCTGACACCAGTATTGGTTTCTTCCATCTTATGTGTGTCTGTTTGTGATTTCATTGGGGAGAAGTATTAAGCAGCTCTAGTCTGTTTTGGTTGTTGGCTCTAGTCATGGCTGAATCCAACATGTTCTTGCTGTAACCTCTTGCTTCTAGTCTTAGTTTAGCCTCAGATTGGTTTTTATCCCTGAGCTCTGCCGTACTGCAGGCTCGATGTATCCTGAGGAACTCTCCATAGGGAATGGCCCTAATGGTGTGTTTAGGGTGGAAACTTTCAGCATGTAAGATGGAGTTACCTGCTGTTTCTTTTCTGAATAGGCTAGTTGTTATCTTATTGTCTATAATTTCCACCATCACATCGAGGAAACTGATTCTCGTGGCATTTATGTCTGATGTAAACACAAGGTTACAGTTATTGTCATTGATCGCATGTACAAAATTCTGAGCTTCTTCTCTGCTTCCCCTCCAAATCACGAATACATCATCTATATACCTCATATACATGACTATATTCCTCGACCATACATCAGAGTGTTGTACCCTGAGGACATGCTCCTCCCACCAGCCAACGTGGAGCCCCGCGTAGCTGGGAGAGAAGCATGCCCCCATGGCCACCCCCCTGAGTTGCTTGTAAACCCGATTATCAAAGAGGAATACATTATTGTACAGGCAACGTTCAATCATGGTCAAAAGCATGGCATTATGTCTGTATAATTCTATTGGTCTCTTTTCCAAATAACATTTCACTGCTCTTAATCCGTCAGTGTGGGAGATGCTTGTATATAGTGTAGATATATCCATGGTCATGAGTAAAAGGTCAGCCGACCAGTCGCAATTTTCAAGTGCTCGCAGGAATTCGGTAGAGTCACGTATGTATGAGGGTAATGAAGTGACAAAAAATATATATATATATAATTTCTATGGCAAAATGAAACCCCTCATTTTGTTCCTTTTCAAATTAAATGTATTAAGTGTTACCACTTTATTTCAATCAAGATGACTTCAGGTGTGCCATACTTTTGTCATAAGTAAGACTGTTAGCGTTCTACTTGTTCTTTAGAACACTCTGGGACATGCTGTCATTGGGCCATAGTTGGGCTACATCTGGCTGACATTTGGGCTACATTTGGGCTCTTTTGTCTCTGGTGGCCATCTTGGGAGACTGCATTTTCAGAATGTTTTTAATGAAATATAAGAGGATTTGAGAAGTCACTCAAAATGTGCCCTAATTTTTCTTTCTTCAGCACTAATCATAATTTCTATGGCAAAATTAACCCCCTCATTTTGTTCCTTTGCAAATTAAATGTTTTAAGTGTTAACACTTTATTCCAATCAAGATGACTTCAGGTGTGCCATACTTTTGTCATAAGTAAGACTGTTAGCGCTCTAGTTGTTCTTTAGAACACTCTGGGACATTCTGTCATTGGGCTATAGTTGGGCTACATCTGGCTGATATTTGGGCTACATTTGCTTTTTTTTGTCTCTGGTGGCCATCTTTGGGCTACATTTGGGCTCTAACATATATATAGCCCAATGTAGCCCAATTTATATTTTTTCAAAGTTAATTTTCGTAAAAACCACTGGAGCATATATCTTGAGACATAGCAAAGGCACATCGGGGTACCAGTCCCTACAATTTTGCCAAGTTTGGTGGAAATCCATTCAGCCGTTCGGGCTAAAAGTGAGTTTGACCGCCCTATGGAAATTAACATGGAGAAAACACGTTTTGGGACCCCCCTTTTATCTCAGCCCCCGCTTGACGAATCCCCCCCACATTTTCAGGGACGGGGCGGAGCGGAGCGGGCCACGAACTTTGAGAAATTCGCGAAGATTCGTCCACTGGCGCCAAAGTTATTCCCAATAGAATGTTGCGGATTTCCTATGGAAAGTAGATCCTAACTATAACTACCTACTGGCGACCGCCAGTAGTTAATATATATATATATATATATATATATATACACACACACAGGGGCGGTTTCAGCCTTAGAGCATTGGGCTGTTGCCCTACTAATATTCTGCCCCCCCCCCTGTAGATGTAGACGTAAGTCTGTCAACATTTTATATACATACATTTTTTTTTATTCGGGCAGTGCCGGTGGCAGTCCATTTTCAGCAGCGGCATAAGCGGCTCAGAAGGGGGTGGGTCTACAGTCTTGGACTAACATCACATTCAGGTGGTGGCCTGGGTGGCGGCAAGCACACGGAGCAAAATGCGCATGTCGGTTTGGAAGGAGTATTTCTCTGGGCTTCGCTCTGGCTGCACATTAGCAGAGCGGGCTGATCAAAGTCACAACCCCCGGTCTCCTAATGAGCGGCAAGTACACCTGCTCCAGCCAATCTTGGTACTGCTTTCATGCTGTGCTACAGCAAGAGAACCGCTTTTGGCTGAGAGACACACTTTTGCCAATGCTTGTTTTGTTCGATGGTGTGTGCCTGTGACCCAATCGGTGCCCTCCGTCCTCCTATAAAGCACTCCAAATTAGATGTGCGGATCATCACAGCCTCACCTTCTTGCGCAGGGAAGGAGGCATCTGTCCGGACAGCCGCGAGCGTGAAGACTTCAGGTGGCGGGGGGAGCTAGAAAAAACACTGCAGATCAAGGGATGTGTTTTTCGTTCTAGTAAATCTTGGGAGCTTCCCTTGGCTGCTCCCTGGGAAATGTGCCTCTCTCTGGGCCCTAGGGCTGTTATGAATTCGGTAGAGAAGACTGTGACCTGGTTGTTCACCCTGGGGGTGTTGGAGTGGCCCAAGACCCTCTCGGACCCCGAGGGGTTTCTGCAGTGGTCCCTGAAGGTTGGGGTGGTGCTCTGCAAGTTACTGGACCGGCTACCCCTATCTCAATAGAGAAAGTAAGTGGTTCACTCCTCCCTCTGATGCATCTGTGCAACCGAGCGCAAGTTTACCTCGCTAAACTGTGTTACTGTGTGATTGTTGTTTAAGCTCGTTGCTGTCTTTTTCCCACCTTCTGAGACTATTGGACTGTAAATAATGCACGTGCACCAGTAGGCGTTGTAATAGCACATTCAATGTAACTCAGTGAAGCGAAGAACTGCAGGGCTCACTTTTGCAATGACGGTCACCCTGTCCCCAGTCAGCAGGGGGGAGGCATGATTTATCACTAAATCTACTGTTGCACACATTCTCTATACAATTGTTAACATGTTCTGTTTTTCAGGTATCTGAACTTTTTTTTGCACATATATATTTCAAAACTGACAGTCATATCTTGCATCTCTCTGTCTTTCTCTTTTTCTCTTTCTCTCTCTCTCTATATATACATATACATATAGATAGATAGATAGATAGATAGATAGATAGATAGATAGATAGATAGATAGATAGATAGATAGATAGATAGTCAGCCAGGTATGTAGATAGATAGATAGTCAGCCAGGTATGTAGATAGATAGATAGATAGATAGATAGATAGATAGATAGATAGATAGATAGATAGATAGATAGATAGATAGATAGATAGATAGATAGATAGATAGTCAGCCAGGTATGTAGATAGATAGATAGTCAGCCAGGTATGTAGATAGATAGATAGATAGATAGATAGATAGATAGATAGATAGATAGATAGATAGATAGATAGATAGATAGATAGATAGATAGATAGATTGATTATAACACTGGCCAAGTCAAAGTTATGCAATAGGAATACAGATCGATATTTGTGTTAATAATCATTCTTTTGGCAAATCCTTCGGTGTAAGTATATTCTATATAAAACTGCAAAAAAGGTAATCGGGGAGCGTTTTCTAGCATGTCAAAAATGTGTTTGAACTGACGTCCTTCAAGGCCCCCGTGTCGGCGATGGTTAGCCACGTCCCTTCTCCACCCTGTGTGTGAATACGGGCGAGACTCCTTCAGGGCATTGATGGTGTAGACGACTTTGTTGTGGCCGCCGTCATGCATGTTTAGAGCATCCACATCAAATCCATCCACCACCACGGCTCTCGCTAGTGGCTTTGCTGTTGGGTTTATTGCTGGGCATGAGAAGTGGCACACATTGGCATTGCAAAATGGTTGTTTTTTTTAGAAGTGGTATTTTTTTGCCCATCACTGGACAGTGCCTAGCGTGGTATCATGGTCCTTGGCATCTCCCGCAGAGTCGACGGTTCTTAGTGGCTTCTATGTTTCCCTTCTTGGGGGGTCGCACATTTTGTGAGCTGATTTACAGGTTCACTCCTGAATAATTATAGGCCACGCCCCTTTTAGAGGCCCTCCACTTTCTTCAAACCTAGTTAAAGCCCTGAGTAAAATCATGACTTCAGAGCAATGAAACTGATTATTTAAAATGCATGAAACAGAAGACCCTGACTCACCAGCCCCACCACATAGCACTTTGCATGCCCTTTAAGGATACTGAAGGGCTTTTCGCCAACATAGATTCAGGCAGGAGAGGACTAGTCTGCGATCAGCCTGCGGTAGGGTGACCAGACGTCCCGGATTTGCCCGGACAGTCCCCATTTTTCACCGGCTTTTTCCACTGGCTAAATAACATTTCGGGACTTCTAGGCCCTTTCATTATGAATACTACCAATTTTACAGTTATTGGTGATCTGAATCTTCATCTGGATAACGAGCATTGCTCCAAGGCTACTGAACTTATTGATGACTTCATGTCCCTCAATCTAAGTCTTAAAAATTCTGGCCCTACCCATACTGCAGGTCACTTACTGGACCCAATCTTTTCAAATATTCAGAATTTAAACACTTTCCCAGCTCTACCTATTCCTTGGTCAGACCACTTTCCCATTAAATTTTCCTTTCAAATGCCAACATCCAATATCCCTCCGATGGCGCTGCCCGCCATGGTGAGAAAATGGAAAAAGCTAGATATTAACATTCTTAATACCTTGCTAGAAGACACGATACCATGCACCATTTCAGGAGTAAAAAATCTATCAATCTCTGTCCAATCATGGCTCTTAACAGCCATTGACTCCTGCCTTCCTCAGACTAAGCTAAAAGGCATTAACCAACGTCCACCCGCTCCGTGGTTCAATGACTCTCTAAAGCATGAAAAAACCAAATGTAAGAACGCTGAGCGTCAATGGAGAAAGTCCTACTCCGTTGAAGCTAAAAATGAATACAAAAATCAATTAAATCAATACCAAAAGCTGTGCAGTAGAGCAAAAGCCAACTTTGTCTGCTCAAAAATTATTGCAGCTTTAAATCAAGCTAAAACACTTTTCAAAACAGTCAAAGAGCTAGCCTGCTCAAATACCTCACCAACTCCACCTGATCTAAATAAAACTCAATGCAATCAACTCGCCGCATTTTTTGTCGACAAAGTTGATAAAATTTATCAGGCCATCCAATCTAATCAGGACAATCATGAGGAAGATCATTATGGCGGTAGTGATGCTAACAGATCAGACAGTGAAGCGACCAATTCTGCCACCCCTTCTGATAAAACCTCCACCCCTTCCCTGAGTGCTTGGCCAACACTCAACGTTGACACTGTCCCCGAACTTCTAAGTACGATAAAATCAGGTTCGCCAAAAGACCCGCTACCCTGTTCCATCTTAAAATTACTTAGTAAGAAAGCCTTATCTACCATCACAGACCTTCTAAATAAATCCTTGCAAGAAGAATGTGTTCCACAGGAGTGGAAGCATGCCATGATCCATCCCCTTCTAAAAAAAGCTAATGCTGACCCGAAGGTACCCGCAAACTTCCGACCAATATCTCTCCTACCTATTTTTGCAAAAATTCTAGAAAAGCATGTCCACCGCTGTCTTTCAAATTATATAACGACACATGACCTGTTACCTCCCCATCAATCTGGCTTCCGAGCAGGTTTTTCAACAGAAACCACTCTCCTAGGTGTAACAGAAAATATTCGTTTAATGATAGACAAGGGTGAAACAGTGGCACTGGTGCTTTTAGACCTCAGTGCCGCATTTGACACTGTTTCACATGCGGTACTAATAAAAACTCTTCGTTCAATGGGCATCTGTGGCCCTGCTTTAAATTGGATCACATCCTTACTCGAAAATAGAACTTTTCAAATCTTCTCAAATTCTGCGTACTCTGATACCTATACCTTTAAACATGGAGTCCCTCAAGGCTCAATTTTAAGCCCACTACTTTTTAATTTATATATGAGCCCTCTTGCTAAAATAGCTAAGGATACTGGACTGATAATGTTGTCCTATGCTGATGACTCTCAGCTTCTCTTTTCCCTTCCACCAACAGGCAATAATGATCCTTCTACCTTGAGAACAGGGCTTACAAAAATCGCTGGATGGATGAAAAATAATTTCTTAAAACTAAACGGTGAAAAAACCGAACTTATAATCCTAGGAAAAAATAAAGATCTCTGGGGACCCCAACACTGGCCCCCGGAAATGGGCTCTCCTCCTAGTCCAACTAACCAGGCCCGAAACCTTGGCTTTGTTGTTGATGACACACTCAGTATGTACCAGCAGGCCATTAAAACATCAGCCACCTGCTTCATCATCTTGAAGTGGCTAAAGAAAATCTGCTGGATGCTACCAGATCATACTAAAAGAACTGTCATTAACGCCCTAATTACATCCAGATTGGACTACGCCAATGTACTATACTTAGGGTCCAACAAAGCCACAGTCCGCAAACTACAAACTGTGCAGAATGCTGCTGCAAGACTGTTAGGTAAAATTCCTATCCATTTACCCACTACCAACCTCATACGTGAATTGTACTGGTTAAAAATTGAGAACAGAATCAAATTCAAATCACTATGCTTTATGCATAAAATCTCAGCAAACAAAGCTCCTAAATATCTGCGAAGTCTGGTACAACGTTACCATCCATCCAGGACGCTGGGATCTGCAACAGCGAACAAATTTGCTGTGCCCAAAATAAGACTATCACGCATGGGAGGCAGATCCTTTGCTTACCTGGGTCCCTCCCTGTGGAACTCCATGCCACAAGCTTTGCGCTCAGAGGTTAATTATATCAGATTAAGAAAAGCCATAAAAGCTGGCTGTTCAACATCTAAGTCAGCTGTCCAACTCCTTTCACTGAATCACAAGCGCGGGGAAACCCTTTGTTGGGTAGCTGTTTGCGCTATACAAACTAAACAAACAAACAAGGCTGTCCTGGCAGATTTCGGTTATTTTGGTTCATGTCCCGGTTTTTAGAGGGGGTCGACTGAAAACATTGAGAGGCACTTTTTGGGTGTTATAAAGCTGTGCTAGTGAGCAGCTGCTATAAGTAAGCAGTTTAATGATATATATGATGTTGGTTGTAGAAATTACATATTTATTTTCTTAATTCCTTTTCTGTGATCTTATGTTGATAAGAACAGTCATTCTGCACCATTCTGCGATGAGAAATGGTAGTCCTTCTTCTATTTTTCTAAAATGTCCCGGTTTTTGGTTCTCAAGATCTGGTCACCCTAGCCTGAGAGTTTCAGAGACGTCTCAATTCCACTCCTCACCTTCGAGTATTTGGCAGCCTTCAGAAAGACTTCTTTAGGATGCACAACTTATGTTGCAAAGACACGTGGGGGTTTTAATTCTATGCACTTTTATCATGTGCTCCGCATATTACAATCCTTACACGAGGCATTCTCTGCTCAGCTGCCTTGGCGACGCTGTAAGCCTTACAGAGGCGATAACAAGCATCACACGTGAGTGCATGATGACATATGTTAAGGGTCACTTGAAGTGCATGTGTCTGTCATCTTTAAGCATGTGGGGTGATGTGATCACATTCTTATTCTCTGCATGAGACGTACAGTGCCTTGTAGGGCCCCCCACTGCCTTTTATTGTTGAATCCCTGCTGTTTCACTGCATCGAGTCCGACAAATCACAAAAGTTGTATTTCCTCAGTAGATTTATTTGTAAAGGTATATCAATAAATAAGAAAATCTGTGTGGTACTCAGCATTGTTATCTCAAAGCATGTTATGAAGTTCTGTGGGAATATGGAATAAACAGCTACCTACATCATTATAAAATATCTCTTTATTGATGTCATAACTACACTTTCACAACTGCCTTATTAACCTTCTTGCTTTGTCAAATTTGCTTGAAAACGCACCATTCGCTCACTCTTTTTTCAAACTTTTCTTGGGGGAGAACTCCCCCGAACCCACTTTATGACGGTCAGGCTTGCTTGCTCGCCACAGGTCACTCATCCCAACTTGTATGCCTTACCACTTTCAAATGTCACCAGCTGCCACTGTATATATATGTCATGCAAAGTACTGTCCTACAGGACAGTGTCGTAAAGAAAACAGCTGTGTGAAGTAGCCCATAGTGTGGACACAGAGTAAAACCAAAACCGACCGCCATTTCTAGACGTAACCGGGCTATGCAGAATGAGGAGACAATTATAGTAACCAGTTATAATCTTGTATTGGAAAATTCTAATTTGTATGTTTGAAACAAACCATTTTAGTCCGGGCGTTGGAAGGAAGAATGTTAATAAATATTCTTTCTCTGCTTCCTTGGAAGCAGTGCTTAATTTGTAAACCACTAAGTGCCGGGGCTCTCCTCGGGAGGCCACTGCAGCTTGGAAATGACAGTACAAACACAGCTACTACCCATCACACACAGCTGTTGTGGCGCCAATACCTAAATTATCCAGACAGCGCCGCCATGTGCCAGACTGTCATAAGCCCGGTGCTGGTGCTGAGCACCTGAAAACACCGGGTCAAATTAAGCACTGCTTGGCAGACAAAATCAATATTTGTTAGTGGATAACATTTTTGATATGGCTCCGTCTAATTTGTGTACTTTACTTGTTTGAAACCTGTGCATTTTGAGTAGCGTTGGGATCGCTTTGGCATTAATATGTGTTCAAATGATAAATACAAAGATAGCATTATTACAGAATGCCACATAATACGCCTTTCCCGCCACATAATTTAGTCAACAGTGATGCATAAATTGGTCGTCCACTGCTGCATAATGACCCTGCAGTGACCCTGTGTGTAATGTACTTATACATGATCTATGTGACGTACTTGGAGACGAGGCAGGTGCCATGACGTACGAGAAGCGAGGGTGTCCAGCCCAACCCTCCTAAGGGATCAATGTGTTATTAATGACACGTCTCTTCCTGTAAAACGAGCATAGGCTGAGGGCAGAGGCCGAAGAGTGGACCAACCTTCCAGGAAGTTGCGGATGGAGAGGGGACCGGGGATGGAAGGGTTAAGGGTACTGCAAGAAGGTGGGGGTCAGGGTACGAGTGCAGTGTGTTCTCTGGGAATATGTGCAAAGTGAAACATGTCTCACTGTCGTTAATGTATGCTTAATGGTAACCTTTGCCCCTCAGCTATTGCACACGGTGGCAGATCGATAGCTAAGATTTAAAGGCAGGTAATAAAAGCTGCATTCTGTTACACCCAAGATGCTGTGGCAAGTGCACGGCTCACTGAGGTGATGACGGGTTGTGTTACTTTATACAGTGGTGCCCAGCATAGGTGCAGGAGGGCTGCTTCCAAGCCCGACTGTCGGGATAAGCATCAGCCGGTCACTGATTTCCATTAATTTAACTTGAAAGTAGACAGGTGTATCTTATTTGGATATCCTGGGGCCCTGGCATGCATTCGGCTATCTTGGAACCAGGCTGATACCCTTACTGTACCCTTATTGTCCTGTAGCATTGATGTGCACGATTTTGTGGTGGCATGGCATGGCAGTTGTCCTCAGGCACAATTATTGGCGTTGTTTCGGTATTTCCCTCCTCTCTCTCCATCTCCCCCTCTCTTACTCTCTCTCCTAAACTGCAGAACAAACGCGATCACGACTTTTAGTATGAATTGTGTTGTGGTTATTGAGGAACACAAAGCATATAGATAATAAACGCAGGAGAACCTCTGCTGCAGGGAACGTGTAATTCTGAAGGATCCTGCCCAGTGAATGCCCCCTCCTCCCCGTTGGCAGTCGTGCCCCGTGAATGAATTTCCCGCTGGCCTGCTATACTTTTCATAAGCAGGACCAACATTATCAGCTGGTACCTGTGCTGTCCAGCCCTGCTATACCGTCCATGAGCCCGGATCAGCACTTACCTTCCACTCCGCTGCTCTTCTGTCCATTGAGTTCTTAATTTGACCCGGTGGTTTTCGGTTCTCGGCACTTGATTGTCAGCACCGGCACCCATGTCAGTCTGCCACATGGTGGCGCTGTTTATCTTATTTAGAGAGTAGCATAAGCGAAGTTGTTTATATACTCAATATACATTTAAAATGACTAATACCTGCTCCCCAAACTATTCTAATAGCTTTGGTGGCCTGGCTTGTGTTAGTCTGAATTCTCACACTTGCAGGAGTGTGATGGCTAGTCGGTGTGTTTGTAATGTCATTGGCAGCACTGGCAGGAGCAGTGGGCAAGGCGAGCTGAAGTGGCCCCCTAAGTACCATGGACAGTAGCCAGGCTGGGCTGCAAAAGGTTAATCTTTTCACGTCTTGCTTAATAAAAAGCCACACGAGATGCCGGCGAATCACAGTTGACTACAAAAGTGTAATTTAGCTTAATTTTGTGAAATTTTCATGGAATTTCCTGAAATGCTGGTAAAAAAATAAAAGCAGTTTTGGGTATCCTTGGACTGGGTGTCTCTCTCGGCACGCCTTCTTTACCTTGGCAGAGTCTGCACACCTCAGCAGGGCGGGCCGCCATGTTAGTATTAACTAATGACGCTGCGGCGGCTTTAGAGCCTCGTTCTGAGGGCCCAGGCGTCACTTCAGCGGCTCTGGTAAAACTTTCGACTTTCCCATGTTGCCCATTCATTTCATTCTGTTTGTTCCTTTCCTCCCTTTCTCTGACAGTTCTTTTTCCATCCTCTCATCTTCCTTTTCTCCTGTCTGCCCTCCCACCCTTTCACACTCTCTCTCTTTCATCTTCCATCTTCCTCCCTTCTTCTCTCGCCTGCTCCTCGCCCTTCCTCTCTTCTTTCCTAGTCACTTCTCTTTCCGTCCCCCTTACCCTGTAATCGGCTTTATCCCCCGCATCCTTCCTTCCTCGCTCCCTCACTTCTCTCTCTTGATTTATGTTATGTTTCTAACCATCATAAGAGGCGCCTGCCTCTTTTGTTTCTGCTAATAATAACAAGGCCCGCAGGGCTGGCACGGCAACTGTTTTCAGATGTTTAGATCTTTCATTCCAGACGCCCGCAAGGGTCAGGGGAGGGGAGGGGCGAGCTTTTGAATATCCTAGAAATGTCAGAACTCATTTTGCTAGGATTGTGGTGACTCCCCCGGGGAAAAAGCAGCAGCAAGCTGCTGAAAGTTACTTACACTACACACAACTGCGAAACACTCGGGGCAAGGTTTGATTAAAAAAACCATATCCGGCTTTGCAGGTTTTCCTGTGGACGGCCTGCTATAAATACTTTTTGCTCCCTCGCTTTCCTTTCACTCTCTTCTCAGCGCGGTCACTGATTCCTCAGCCCTGCCCCGGAGGGCACTTGAGAGTGTGCTCTCGTGGGAGTGAAGTGTCTGAGACTGCTTTCTAACGCCCATTTCCAAGGGTGCGCCTGTGCAGAGTGGTACACCTCATCCTGGCAGTACCAAAGTAGCCTATATGCAGGGTGCCTCATTTATGAGGCCTTGCGTCACTTTTATGCCGCTGGTGCGTCACTTTTTGTGATGCATCAGTGGCGTAAAAAATGCGCCTTGTTGCGCCATATTTACAAAGTGACGCATCTAGGTAGATGCATCACTTTGTAAACCCCTGCGCCACATTCTACCTGCGCCAGGTATAATGTATGCAAGGGGGCTTTTTGACGCAAGAAAGGGTCGTAGAAATGATGCAGTGAAATCTATGAGATTTCACTGCGTCACTTTTAGGACGCCGTTGCGTCAAAATCTTGCGTCTGCCTCACAGCAGGTGTAAGACTGACGCAGGCCCTTTCACATGGGGTTTGCCCCATGTGAAAGGACGCATTGCTGGAGTTGCGTCACATTTGTGACACACTCCAGCAATGCGTCACTTTTGCGCTTAAAGATACGTCAGAAATACTGACATATCTGTAACTCCTTGCGACATGATGCGTTATACATTAAAAATGGCGCATCAGGAATGTCGCAAGACGAGCGCACTGAAAAGTGACGCATCGCTGCTTTCACGCAGCGATGCGTCATTTCTCATAAATGAGGCCCCGGGTGCCTGGAATTATGCAGTAGTGAAAAACAAAATTGTGCGGCAGGGTTCACTACGTTATACGACGACATAGGGCAAATTAAGCAGCATATTGGAGCACGTTCTGTGATAGTCTTATTACGTTATTTTGACATCAATTACTGTGTATGTAAAATGTTCTGATTTAGATACCAGTTTATGCCAGGTTTAGACTAATATAGCAATCAGCAGCTAAACGGTGACTGGTGCAAAGGTTCTGCCACTGCGTTACACCTCTTGTTTTAGCTGGCAACATATTTTGTTCAACTCTGCAAATTATGCAGCTGGGCTGTTATGCGGCAACAGAGGTAAATCCGTAATCATGCGGAAATTGTAGCAACTATAAAATCCCCTAAATTCAAGTGGGTCCCATAGGCTGCTTTGCCTTAGTTCGCCACGACTCGGTCTGCCCTGTACAGCAAGGCTGGTGACCCACACATGCCTGTGTTGTACCTGCCATTACCTCCGTGTAAGTCTTCCTCGCCACATTAGTAACACAGTGAGCTTCAGCTCCACACCAGAACCCTCCAAAGCAAAGTTAGCATCCCATGCCTCCCATCCATCCCCAACATGGCCGACCCATTTCACCCCTGACTTCCAATAAGAGGCGATTCGGCCCATCCCACCACCTGTTAATTTTGTTCTGCACTGAGCTCTTCAGGTAAGTCGAGATCCTGCTCTAGCAGGACCCACGACCCTTGGGTGGAGGCTCTGCTCAAGCGTGCCCAGTTCCTGAGGTGTGCCCCCCTCTCTCTCTTCTTATGGCTAAATATGTAACTGTTACATATTGTTTTATGTATGTTTTTAATTAAAAGCCCTGATGAAGTCCTAAGGAACGAAACTCGTTGGCTGGGCTGATGTGCAATTTGTTTGAACAAAAACCTCAATAAAGGTGGATTTGAACTTCTGTATAAGTTTTCCGATTTAATTGATCTTTCTTGATAGATATATATGGACATTGCACTGCATGAAACTTTTCCTAATGTTCCCAAATGGAGCTATACTGATGATACAATGGACGCTCCTTTTCAGTAATTTTTATTGGTATTGCATTATTTGTGGTTTTAAGCAGCCAAGTCACGAAAAGTTGAGCATAGGCAGGACTTACAATAATGGAACAATGCACTATGCGACTTCGAAAGTCCCACACTGCTATACACAGTCACACCACGGAGCCCATATACTGTCACACCACGTAGGCCGGCCCACCATCACACCATGGAACCAGTGCCGGCCTTCGGATATTTCAGGCCCTGTTCATAGCATACTGTGAAACAAATCCAAATTGTTTTTCATTGCTTATCATTTTATTTTAGTGGCTTGTTAGGGAGTACAGAACACACAAAGGTTGCCTACACCACCCTTACTTTTGAACAAAATTAATTATGGAGGTTGAACACCAAATTCTTTGGTTTGACCCGGTAATTTTATTTTACCATTCTACTTTATATTTTCTTTTGAAAACTTTTTAGTTCACTTGGACATGAAAAAATGAGACAACTGTACATTCACGTATTTACAATAATATACAATACCATTTACAAACATAAATTAGCATCCCATATATTCTCTAAATCAAAATATAACATCATACATCCCAAAAGACAATACTTAATACTAAGATCATATATTTATGTATTTATTTTTTGTTCCAAAAGTGAATCACCCCTACTATTGGCGACTCCTCTAACTGTGTATCGGTATTGATAACCGCGTGGAGCAATCGGGATGTCCAAGCGTCTAAACCAGAGGTCTTCAAACTTTTTGATGCCAAGACCCCCTTGTAAAACCTTTATAGGCGTAAGGACCCCCTTCCGACAAAAGTTTCTAGAAACTGGTACTCTGCATCATCAACTTTTGACAACCATAAATGCGCCTGTTAGACGTCATCACATCCCCCATCATTCATCCACCCACACTTTCACACATCCATCCATCCACCCTTTCATCCTTCCATCCATACATCCATTCTTCATCCATCCACCCTTTCATCCTTCCATCCATCCACCCTTCCTTCCATCCATCCATCATTCATCCACCCACCTTTTCACACATCCATCCATCATTCATCCATGCAACCTTTTATCCATTCATACATCCATCCACCCTTTCCTCTTCCCATCCTTCATCCACCCACCCTTTCATCCTCCCGTCCATACATCCATCCTTCACCTATCCACCCTTTCATCCATCCATCCACCCACCCTTTCATCCATCCATCTACCCATCATTCATCCCCCCACCTTTTCACACATCCATCCATCCATCATTCATCCATCCACCCTTTCATCCATCCATCCATCCTTCATCTGTCCACCCTTTCATTCTTCCATCCATACATCTATCCTTCACCAATCCATCATTCATCCATCCACCCTTTTATTCATCCATCCACTCATCATTCATCCACCCACCTTTTCACACATCCTTCGATCCTTCAGCCTTTCATCCATCTATCCACTCATCATTCATCCACCCACCTTTTCTGTGCCTCTCTCATGGGGGGTGGGGGGCGAAACAGTATCTCTCTGCGTCGTCTTCCTTCTTCTTTCCCACTCATGGGAGGGCATCTCTGAGCCTCCCTGCTGGGGGCGGGGGACGTGTCACGGGACCCACAGCTCCAGGTGCGCAACATCCATTGAACTCAAAGGGCTACACTACAGCCACTCCCCCAGCCCCCTCCCCCCACTCCCCCAGCCCCCTCTTCCCCCCCCCCAGCTCCCACAGCTTGTGTATGTGAGCCCGGCTGTAACAGCTTCAGGGACACACACACAGTCACGCCCAAGTACTTGACAGGTCTTTAAAAGACCTTTTACTTGTTAATGAGGCGTTGATGTTTTTCACACCTCGGTGTGAATTAGGCCTCCGCCGTGAGCACCCCTCGATCAGCCCAATGCCAGGAACTGCGTTCTGCAGAATCTGCGACCCCCCTTCCCAGTACTCCACGACCCCCCTGGGGGTCGCGCCCCACAGATTGAAGACCGTTGGTCTAAACTAAGACAGGGCTTCTGCCCCCCCTTTTCACATTTTTAATACGAAACACCACTTAAAGGGCAATAACCACTACATATGAGAGGATTGAAATCAGAAGCCTCCAGCCATAGAACAGCATTTTTTGATGACATATTCCATCTGAGATCTCCATCGCAAGCATCATTAAAACTTTGACAGTGGTTTCCTATCTGATCATTAAGAATTGTTCTTGGTCCTGAGGAGAATCCCCATTTTAAAATACAGGACATAGTTGAGACGGCCTGTTGTTCTTGTACATATATTGTTTTTGTATATAGATGTGTGAAATTATGTAGATTCTTTTTTGCCTCACCAAAAGAATAATTGTTCTTCAATAAGGGACACCAAGGTGGGCATTATAGGAGTGGAGTGTGATTGAGTGTTTGGATGGGTGTGTAGAGAAGGAGAATGACTCTGACACAGTTTGGCTGATGTTTTTGTTTTCAGAAATTTTAGAGGTTGAGTGATTTCGAGTGTGTAAAGGGGCTTCCAAACAATAAAAAGAAAAAACTGTTGTGTTTCGCGAACCATATAAAGAAAAAGAAAAAATATATTCTAAAGAAAGAACAGAAAAGAAAAAAAAAAAAGTTTTTGACTTTTGTATGAAACGGAAAAAGTGGTTTCTTGAGGGCAAATTTTTTAGTCATTGCTTTTCATTATTAGTTCAAATCATTGTTGCAGCACTGGCATTTGTTTTGTTTATTCAGCATCCTATCACAGCGTCTAGCCCAGCATCCTAACACAGCATCTAGCCCATGATCCTACCACAGCGTCTATCCCAGCATCCTACCACAGCGTCTAGCCCAGCATCCTAACACAGCATCTAGCCAATGATCCTACCACAGCGTCTATCCCAGCATCCTACCACAGCGTCTAGCCCAGCATCCTAACACAGCATCTAGCCCACGATCCTACCACAGCGTCTAGCCCAGCATCCTACCACAGCGTCTAGACCAGCATCCTACCACAGCGTCTAGCCCAGCATCCTACCAAAGCGTCTAGTCCAGCGTCCTACCACTGCATCTAGTCCAGCATCCTAACACTGTCTAGCCAGCATCCTACCACAGCGTCTAGTCCAGCATCCTACCACAGCGTCTAGCCCAGCATCCTACCACAGCATCTAGCCCAGCATCCTACCAAAGCGTCTAGCCCAGCGTCCTACCACTGCATCTAGTCCAGCATCCTACCACTGTCTAGCCCAGCGTCCTACCACAGCGTCTAGCCCAGCATCCTACCACAATGTCTAGCTAAGCATCTTACCACAGCGTCTAGCCCAGCTTCCTACCACAAAGTTTAGCCCAGCATCCTACCACAAAGTTTAGCCCAGCATCCTACCACAGCGTCTAGCCCAGCATCCTACCACAGCGTCTAGTCCAGCATCCTACCACAGCGTCTAGTCCAGCATCCTACCACAGCGTCTAGCCCAGCATCCTACCACAGCGTCTAGCCCAGCATCCTACCAAAGCGTCTAGCCCAGCGTCCTACCACTGCATCTAGTCCAGCATCCTACCACTGTCTAGCCCAGCGTCCTACCACAGCGTCTAGCCCAGCATCCTACCACAGCGTCTAGTCCAGCATCCTACCACAATGTCTAGTCCAGCATCCTACCACGGCGTCTAGCCCAGCATCCTACCACGGCGTCTAGCCCAGCATCCTACCACAATGTCTAAGCCCAGCGTCCTACCACAGCGTCTAGCCCTGCATCCTACTACAACATTTATCCCAGCACCAACTACAACGTCTGGTCCCAGCCCCCTACCTTAAATACCACTGCCTTTGCCACTTATACCAAATATCCCTGTCAGAAAGCCTAGCTTAGCACCCTAACTCAACGTGTAGCCCAGCACCCTAAGACAATGTGTACCCAAGCAACCATCTACCCCAGCAATGTGCGGCTATTTCTGTCCCGGCCCCTTATCACATCTAACATAGCTCCATGACACTTCCAGCTCAGCTCTCTACCACAATGTTCGTCAATATTATTATTTTTTGTCCGTGATTCATGCATCCCAAAGGCTCTGGGACATTGTCATTGCTTTCTGTCAAATTACCAGAGTCCGTTGCAATCTTGGCCGTCTAAGGACCATAATGCATGGCCCAAAAAACCTCCTGAAAGTTTGGTGGAAGGTTGAAGGTGTCCAACCTTCAAATTTCAGATTGAACATTGTGCCTCCCCGATAGCTGCTGGAGAAGCGCTGGTCCAAGAAGGTGTTTATATTTAATCCCTGTCTGAATCTGACCCTCTCTTGTTGGGCTTTAGAAGCTTCTGTTGCTAGTAGACTTCCAGCCCTGCTAACAAGGCTGAAGCACAGTCAAATCCAGAAAGGATTGGAGCTTTGATCACTTAATTCCTGTACAATAAGTCCAAATACCCGTGTTGTCGTTGAAGATAGGAACTTTTGAAACTCAATGTTTTAATATCAAAACCTTGTGAAAGCAGAAATTCTAAATTCTATATCACTCTATAGTCGACAGGGCAAGCCTCAGGAGTGTTGTGCCATTAGAAGACAGCCGGGGTCTTCCTAATGCTCTAATTTATAACAGATAATAAGAGAGTCAACAGTTATATTAAATCCACTTCCAGATGTTTTTTGTGTAAAGTCCAACAGCCAATATATAGTAGTATTTCCAACTGTCATTTAAATAGGTTCAATCACAAAAGGAGGAGGGGTGGGGGGGAAGAGAGCCAATAAAAGGTCCACAACCCTTGCTACGAAAATCAAGTATGAAAAATAATAGTAGGTAACTGTTCCTGTAGTGGTGTATCTCCTGGTGGAAGTAGTGAGCGGGTCTTCCTTAGTAGGGAGTAGTGCCCTCGCACATTTCATCATCTGGCTTAGCTCTACTTGGGGTCGGCGCTGCAATACCCCATAGACCCCACAAGAGCGCTCTTTGGCGGAGATCTTTTGATAAAAATAGCTGTGATGATGAGTTCGGGTGTGTAGTATAAGTGAAGTAGTGAATTTAAAAATACCTCAGGGGTACCAAAAATAACTGTCCCCAACAGTACCGATACTGGTCAACCCAACCCTATGTAGGGTAGAGATATTCATTACCACTTTTTTGGTCCTGATGAAACGCCATGAATCCCTCCTGGACCGGTGAGGCTTGAAACATGTCGACCTACACACGTTGTTGGATTGTTTTTCTTCATAATTAAGAAGTAAACAATCGGCACATATCTTTTATCTTTAATAAGGTGACGCCGGATTAAAATTATTTTTAGTACCCGTTAAATTCACTACTTCACTTCACCCACACTCATCATCATCATGGCTATTTTTATCAAAAGATCTCCCCCAAAGAGCCCTCTTGCGTGGCCCGTTGAGTATTGCAGCACCGACCACATGAGGAGTTAAGCACCATCATGAAACATGACACCTCAATGGGTGTGTGGCGGCACTACTCCTTAACCCCTTGGCTGCGGGGCCGATTCCCCCCGCTGTGCTGGGAGGAGGGGGGGCGGGCACAGCGTCCCAGTGCTCATGACGAGCTGAGCTTGTCATGACCACACCCGTTCTTTAGAACGCCAAGCACAGGAAGGGAATTAGCCCCGCACCTGAGCCTTCTAACGGTTATGACGAGCTCAGCTCGTCATCAGCACACGAGAACCGTGGCTCATGACGAGCTGAGCTCGTCATGAGCATAGGAGGGGTTAATAAGGAGGTGACCCTCACTGCTTCCTTCCGGAGATACACCACTACAGGTACAATTACCCTACTAGTATTTGACATTTAAATAGGTTCTGTACTCATTATTAAAAACAGCTAATGTGTTTCGCTCACAGTAGAACTTCCTTAGGGCTGCAACATACAAAATTACAAAAAAAGATTATTTTTTTTAACTCTGATCGAACACTTAAAACCCACATTTATATGTACATACCTACAGTATCATGCACTGACAAAAAACTAATGTGGCAGTACAAACTTGTATCACCTCAAATGAGATATCCATCCCTTGCCCTCATATATGTGAGGACAAATATTTTTATAAAATAATATACATTCACATTATTGAAACCTTTAACATCCAACACACCAATATTATCAATTTGTATCCTGCATATACAACTTCACTGTTTAAACAGATCCATTATCTAATAGTTCCCATTACTAGCTTAGTAATTAATATGTCAGAACTAACATATTTCATCTCACCAATGCAGTATCCAAAATCCACCACCAGCATGCACCCGTGAATGTTCATTTTTTACGTTATAATACGTCAGTGTCCTGATGAAAAACGCTGGTGTCCATTGAATATTCAATTTCTTGACAAGACAACTGGGCGTGTCATCTTATGTTTGTCCCTCCCACGGAGCATAGCTTCTTTACCATCTCTGCCACTGGCTGCTTTCCATACTTTCCCTGTTAGTGTATAGAGACAGGGGGTCATCAACCCCCAGCTTTAGCAGCAACAGCGAGGGTTGGGATCTTAATGGGCCTCTTCTGTCTGCACCTCTGCAAAGGTTCATATTAACGCGGACAGGAGGGAGGTTGAGTGAGTGGATGGATAAATGAGTGTGGGTGGATGGATGTGTGAGATAAATAGTAGATGGATGGGTGAGGAAAAGGGTGGAAGGATAGATGCATAGATGAATACGTAAAAGGATGGATGGAAGGGTGGATTGTAAAAGGGGTGGATGGATAGATTGATGGATGGATGAGTGAATGGATGGATGTGTGAGTTAAATGGCGGATGGATGGGTGGATGACTGAATGAAAGTATGGATGGATAAGTGAAAGAATGGATGAATGGAATGAAAGGCTGGATGGATGAACGAAGTGAGAGGATGGATGGATGGATAAGTGGAAGGATGAATGGATGGCTGGATGAGTGGAAGAGAGGGTAGATGGATGGCTGAATGAAAGGGTGGACAGATGGATGAGTTAAAGGGTGGATGAGCAAGTGAAAGGATGTATTGATGTGGGAAAGGGTAAATGGATGATGGATGGATGGGTCGAAGGGTGGATGGATGAGTGAAAGCAGGGATGGCCGAATGCAAGGGTGAATGGATGAAAGAGTGAAAGCAGGGGCATAGTCAACCCTCCGCTTTAGCAGCTACAGCTGGAGGCTTTCTTGATGGGCCTCTTCTGTCTGCACCTCAGCAGACAAAGGCTTATAATTAACATGAACAGTGGGAGGGAGAGTAAGTGGATGAATGGATGGATGTGTGAGTGAAATGGTGGATGGGTGTGTGAGTGAATGTGTGGATAGATGCATTGATGGATGAGTCAAAGCATGGCTGTAAGGGTGGATTAGTGGGATGGTTGGATGGATGAGAGTGAAAGTGTGGCTGGGTGAGTGAAAGGATGGATGAAGTGAACGGGTGGATGGATGGATGAGTGGAATGATGAATGAGTGAAAGGGTGAATGTAAGGATGGATGTGTGAAAGAATGGATGGATGAGTGAAAGCGAGGGTAGATGGATAACTGGATAAAAGTTTTGGTGGATGGAAGAGTGAAAGGTAAATGGATGAGTGGATGGACGGGTCAAAGGGTGGATAGGTAAGTGAAAGGATGGATGGATGAGTGGATGGATGGAAGCATAGATGAATGAATGGTTTGGTGGATAAGTTTGAATGTAGATTCATAGGTTTAGAGAACTTTTTGTTTAAGCACTCCATGGGAGTGAATTGCCCTCCCCTTGAACACTCTCGCTCGTCTGCTTTTCTCTCCCACCATCTCAAGTGTTTCTCTCTTGTGCGCTCCCGCGCTCTACGTCGGTCTTTCGCCCGTGTTTCTCCCTTTGACCGTGTTTGCTCCCTTGTGTTGCTTTTCGCACAACCAACATGTTGGTTGCCCCCTCCAACACCTGCTACGTAATCCGCTTACTTTTTTTTAAACGCGCATTTGTGCTACTTTTTTATTTTATTTTCTGATCAATCGGTAAAGAAAACAAAGAAATAACTGCTATTTTTTAAAAAGTCTAGAAGCGGAACCACACTTGGCCGAGTTTTAGCATGTATATTTATTTTCCAAGACTTAGTTTCGCTAACGCTTGCTCTTTCCTTTTCGCAGATATTAGAACAGATCCGCTGCTTAGATCGAAGACGAATTACGCGCAGCTTTACGCTTCATTAACACGAACGGAAACCTCCTTTCTCCCTTCAATTAGTCATGGTGGCCTGCGGTCGAGCATGGTAATTGTGGCCAGGGTTCTCACACTTGGTGTTCACTTCTTCACCAGCAGGGGGCAGAACGAGTTCACTCTTTGGAGAGACTACTTTGCGCTCAAACTTCGCTTTCCTCCGTTCTGCTGCCGCGGGAGGGCGTTCAGGGATTTATCCTTCCCCGGTCCATGTCCCGCCATCGGTGCACGCTTGCCCCTCACCACGGAACAAGCCTCCCGCACCCCGTGGCACAAGCAGTTCCTTCTGCGCGCCCGTGCGCGCGTCCTTTGCGCACGTCTGCTTTATGAAGTGTTTATTTCACGCCGGTGCCCGCCCGGGCGGCGCTGGCAGGCGCTCCGCATAGCTCGGGCCCGCTTGGCCGTCGAGCGCGGCTCTTGGCATAGGCCCGAGTCTGGGATCCGCACGCTTTTTCCATTTTAGCGATCGTGCTCGGGGCGCCGAACCATACTTAGAGAGCGCGCGCGGAGCAGGCCTTACTTAGCCATGGATGGAGCCGGAGCGGAGCTGCTGCTTACATTATTCAAGGTTCCTCGATCCGTCGGCGGCGCCTGTCCCTGCAATGTCAGGCCTGATGAATTAAGTAGGAATGGACGGTTGTAAGATCACGGTGGATGCGCCTCCTACCAGCGCAAACCCCTTCCGCGCAGTTTTTGCTTACCGTTGACATCCTTGTTGAGCAGTGAACCTGTTGTTATTCAATTTCGCTTTTTATATTGCACCCATTTGTATGTTCTAGCGCAGCTGCGGCTCTTCCGCTGAGGCGGGGGAGCAATGCCTTACCGCATTTTGAGCAATGGATAGAGGAAAAATAAAATCATAATCCAATGTTAATATCATTTTATTTTTCCGGCTTATTTTATTTTAATTTTATTTAATGCAATTTTATATAGCGAGAACATTACCCGAAGGTGTCAGAGTGCTTTACAAAAGAACCAGTTACGTTACGTAAGGACTTTGGATTACATGAGTTTCTTAAGAGATACAAACAGAAAAAATTGCAAATGTACAAGTTGTAAAGTCATACAAGGAATTGCAAATTGCAAATTGATACTTGTAATAGCGCACTACTCACCCGCAAGGGTCTCAAGGCGCTTGTACGAATACCGCTGTGGAACCCATCCTGGCTTTCCCTGTGAGGTGTCCACTCCTGGGCACCCCCAAGGTGGAGGCCAGGCATCCTTAGCGTTGTGGGGGCCGTTGTGGAGATTAAGCAAGCTATTGCCCAGAGTTGCAGAGTTGGACTCCATGATTGGAATAGGCACTGAGGCGAAAATTATCAGGTCCGTGGAATTTTGAGCCCAAGACCCACCAAGGCGGGAAATTGAACCCTGGTCCCGGGCTAGACCTCTGCATCTGGGTCTGTCGCTCTAACCATTGAGCCACACAGAAAAAAATTGCAAATGTACAAGTTGTACAGTCACTCAAGGAAGAGATGCAGAGGGATGAACTCTAAACTCATAGGAATGGTAGTAAGTACAAAGGTCTACTACATAAACTATGGTTAGAGTTATATAACAATATATATACAAATAGTACATTCACTCATGATTACATTTTACCAGCGAATAGGCTTGGACAATTAAATATTACACATTTACAGAGTGAACGGTGAAATAAAACATCAAAAGAGGTAAAGAGAGGAGGGGGAGACTAGTCGGAGGCTGAGATTGGCGAGAGGAGAGATGGGGACCTGAGGGGGAGAAAAGGATAAGGCAGTCCAGCAAAAGAGAAATATCTGAGGTTCGGCAGGATGGAGTCCAACGGACCGAAGGACAGAACAAGAATCAACAAAATGGCAGATCCGGCTCGTGGGCATCAAAGGAAACTAAAAAGAGAGAGTACGCAGTTCCCCAGTTTAAGAAGGCCAGATTAACCAAAGTGAATGAAGGCACAAAGGAGGGGAATCCTCCTTGTTGGAACTAGAGTCCTCACACACCCAGCAAGCTAGGTGTCATGCTTCATCATATGGGCTCGCTCCTCGTCGGGTCGGCGGTGCAATACCGACGGGCACCCATAAAGGGGCTCTTTAGCGGAGATCTTTTGTTCCTGGCCGTATGGTGCAGTGGGGACAGGGATTTGTAGATGTGTGTGAGTGGTTAAAAAAGGTTGGCTAGTCCACAGAAGAACTTTAATAGAGTGGTAACCCACCTTACTAAAAACAGACAGAGTGGATGCTCTCTGGCTTAAGGGTCAGGGGAGCAAGTTTCTACTCTATATCAGTGGTCAACATGTTTCACGCAATGTGTTATAAGCGATACAGTCAATTTCATCAGGACCAAATTACTATCTACACTAGGTGGTGTGGGTGGAGCGTGCCTACCCACCACTAAATCAATGTGCAAGCACGGAGTCCCGCCAAGGCTAGTGGAACCCGGCTGGCTAGAAGCACTGGCCTCAGTCATCTCCCCGGCATAAAACACCTCAATTTGGTTGTCCTGTCCTCGTTAGAACGAGCGCTGGAAAACTACCCCTGCGCTGTAGCTGGGGAGACGGTTCACTTCCTGGCTCGGACCGCAGCGAATAAACCATCACAAAAAGGCAAGATGCACCAAGTCAAGACCCAAAAAACCTTCAGAGCAGAGTTCCATTAAGTAGGGTCGGGGGGAGGGGATGCAGCCACAGTACCAAGGGAGAGCGGAGGGCAGTAGAATGACTGCTGTATGCGTGAACAGGTACAGTACCGCAGCACATCATGGAGTGTTGAGAACTGGAACGAGCCTCTGAACAAATAGGGACCAACAGCAAGCGCTGCCGAGGAGCACTCCGCCATCTTGTGCTCAGCAAGCGCGTCTCTAACCCGAGGAGTTTAAGGCTGGTGGGGGACAGGTCATCGGAGCCCCCTACCAACAACACCATAATATCAGGGGAACCCAGGGTCATCAGCAGTGCCCCTGCTCATTGTCTATTATCCTGCGGTGCGTGACTGCAAACAGTGGAGACCTTATGTATTCAGCGCTGCGTTCTCCCCTCAGGAAGCACATCGACAGCCGCTAACTCCGCTCTGATCTCCTGCACCATGAGTGGCTAGACGAGGCTCGCTGGAGTGTTGGGGCTTTCTGAGACCGTGCGTGCTCACCGTTATAATACATGCTGCGGGCAGTGGATTAGTGTTGGCAGCAGTGATGGCGGCGCTCCGCTGATGCTTTCTGCGGCTCTTCTTTATCACCGGTGGGGACGGCAGCTAGGTGGCACTGGAGAATCGGGGTGTAGCAGCCAATCGATCTCTGGGTGCGGCCGCCATTTTGGGTCGGCCAGTCATGCGCACTTTGCATGTTCCTCACCGCAGCCTGGTGGGGAACATGCACAGACTCCCACTGCCTGTCTGAGCACCGAAGCACTGCGCTCAGACCAATCCCAACTCTGCTGTGCAGTGTTGTTATTGGTTAGGGGAGCCTATTTGTGCTCCCAGCTTCAAGCAGGAACAGAAGAGGATAAGGCGAAGCTGCGGTCCGGCAGCAAGGTATGTAATTTTATTTAGTTTTCTATCCACCTGCCCCATCCGTGCTACAAGGTGTCAGCCGCCACTGGTCCTAGTCACCTAGAACATAGATGCCTGTGCTGCCCTTTCTGTACGCTTTAAGCACGTTTGTGCCTGCTAGTTTTCAAGGCATAGCCCATGCAGATGAGTGCGCGTGCAAATGCACTTTTGCCATAATACCATAAAATTAAAGAAACAAGTTTATTAGGATAATTGTCCATAAAACATTCTAAAACACCAAAAACACCTGTACAGTATAAATCTGACAAACTTGTGCCACAGTACTGCTGCATGGGTAAAGAGGCTCTCTGAAGGCACACAACTGTCAGTTTGATCTCTGAGAGCGTGGAAAGAGAGGTCCCCTGTTCCCCTTTCCTATAATTGGGTGCAGCTTCACACTGCACCCTCCTGCGGAAAGAGAGGTCAGGGGTTCCTGCACATGCTTTCAAATGAAGCTATCCCTCCTGCGTTGAATGCGACTGGTGGTGTGAATCATGGAGGGTCCCTGGAAACCCTGTGTTTTTACCCAAAAGACACATTTTGGTTGGTGCACTAACTGAGATGGCGTTGGTGCAAAATATGGGCTCATGCTTTTAGTATTTCAGAAGGGGTTGCACAAGCATCTGTGGTAATTTTTAAACATGTAGGTGCTTTGAGGGTGCAAATATGGGTGCCTCCTCGTGTTGTGGCATGGGACACTTCTGTATCACAGCCTATAGGGCCGATTAGGCGCAACGGTGGTTCAGTATGATTTTGCACTATGACACTTCTAGCTACACAGGTTCAGGTCCAAATCCTGGCAGTGATTTTATATAAATATGTCACATGACTGAGGTGGCCAGAGGCTCACTGTCTGTACTAGTACTTATTCAACATAAACGTGAAATGAGTCGAGGGTGGTTCAAGCCCATTTACCTTCACTGGTGTGATTATTCCATATAATGGTGAAACGGGTTGGTGGTGAGTCCGTCAGTGGTTTATCTTTGCAAATGTGAACTCATCCTGGCTACCAGCAAGTGTGTTGTTTATATTTTGAGTGTTGGCTGGCTTCCATCCCCGAAAAATCTTACATTTCATTACGTTCTCGCACTATGATGAGGCGAAGTAAGGTTTCCTTGTTTTGACACCGTCTAGTGGCCGTGCAAAATTAGTAAAAATATGTCCAAAATATTAGTGTGAGATTTAATTGTTTTCACCCCTTGCTGTCGTGCTCCGTCCTCTGCCCCTCTCACTATAGATGAATTTTCCCAGTAAGTCCCTTTTTAATTTTTTTTTTTTTTTTTTATTTTAAATTTTTTTTATTAAAATATACTTGCATATCAGAAGATACAGACAGTACAGAGCAATGCGGGGGGGGTATACATTCGGGGGTGGGTTGGGCTGTTTGTGCTCTGTATACATTGCTCTTGGCCTGTGCTTGTGCAACATTACCCCCCCTGGAGTGTCTCAGGGTCTAGACACTTTTTGTGAAGTAAATACATGTCGGTTTTGAAGAGGGGGCGTATCAGTGTAGTGGTCATGTTTTCACTGGCCCTCTTGCCTCACAGCAGGATTCAACGAGGAGGGAGCCAGTATCCCCTGCGTCACTAGCCTCCCCTAGTACTCCATCATGGTGAAGGCGTGAATGGCAGAGGTTGGTCCACTCAGAGCGACTCATGGTGGTGAGAGGGCGCAAGCGGCTCCTCAGTCAGGCCATGGGGATCTAGGGTGAACTGCACATCTCTCCACCACCTGCAGCCACCCCTTACAGACACAAGAATTTAACTTTATCCAGTCTTGCTTTTCCCACTTGCCTTCTGGTCCTTGTAGTCGTGTTTTACATTACAAATACAGGACTACAAGTCCCAGAATACAAACAAAATTAGACTAAATGTGAGCTAGTCTTAAGGTATTGAAATGGAACAAGGTGCACAACCTCTGAAACGCTTTTTTTGTTTTACTATTTGTAGCCTTTTAAGTTGAGTTGCAGATTACACCCCTGTAGTCCTGTTGTGGGTGCTGTCATTGTGATACATTAACCTCTATGGTAGGTGCCAAAGTTTAGTTCTATTTCTAAAAATGACCAGATTTTTCCTACGAAAAATATGTTCACCATATCTCTCACCAAAAATCCTGCACAAACACCGTGCTAGTTTATTCGCATCCTAGAATGAATTGCGTGTTTTTGCTTGTTGCGGCCCAACGAGCGGGGGTGGAGCCTGTTCCTGCTCTTGCGTACCTAGTGACCAGCTCTAGGTGGGGCATGGTTCTGATCTGGGCGTACGGTTTCAAGGCCGCATTTGATCTATTTCTTGAGAGTGATACCTTTACTTGCTGGATAAAAGTTGAGTGGATGTTATCTTGGGCAGGCTGTTGTTTTAGTTTGTCTTCACGGCGGCTGGTATTTAGCAGTGTGGTGGTGTTGTGGTTGTAGTCTCTGCTCCATCAAACAGAAGTCTTACGTGTGGAGCATCAAACTATTAAACTGAGAATTTGGAAACTCGAAGACTGGCCCTCATTGTGGTAATCAGGGCCTTGGCCTGTCAGGTCTATCCTCAGCCAGTTTTTAGTTATGGTGCTCTGGGTACTAACCTTTGGTGCGTGAGTGAAACATAAAAGCATGTCATGAAGCCATTTTAAAGACCAGGAAGCGTCAGTCTTTACACTGAGGAAAACAAAACCTTCTCACTGAGGAAGTGCTTTGTCGTAACCTTCCACTGTCTTGTCTATCTTGTTTTCCAGAGACATTTTCTTTCAATGTTCTTTAATTAACAGGGCTATTCCACCAGTGATCAGAACGCTACATGTAAACCTCTTGGTCTAGGTAACTCTGCCCTGCTTGACTGAATTAGTGGGTTTGGCTGTGCTAGTGGTTTTGGACACTGTCCTTCCTTTTTGCTGCTACTTGAGAAACTGTGTCGTTTTTGGCTCGGTTTAGTCCCAACATTTGAGAGACACAAAATCTCCTAAACCCTTTAGCTCACGCAAGCCACTCTTTGAAATTTTTATCTCCTTTTTGATCCCCAATTATTGTCACTAATTTGCTCAGCACAGGAGTGATTAATCCCCCAGGGCAAGGCACTGACTGTTGCACCTGCCCCTTTAGATGTGGCGTGTTCACGCGTGTGATTGATTGGTCTCCGCACCCATCGTCTTCCCTCGGGCCTGGTTCCTCCTCTTCTAAGGAGGAGCTAACTTCTTTCAGACTATTCTGAGGTTTCAGAAAACAAAGTCAGGTGCTCATCATTTCTTTACAATTTATTTCGTCTATTTTTCTGTAGCGTGGACCTGACACACGGTCAGATTAATTAATATCCAGCACAATGAAGAACTGCACGGGCCTTTATTAACTGTAGCATATTCATATAACAAAGGATAAATGAATGTGGAAAAACTAGGAAGAAAGAGTAGAATTCTAGTCATTTAGAGTCTATAGTTCTGGTGGTTCCAGGATGATGAATCTAGAATCCACGCCAGAGGTCTTCGTTTAATGTATTCGTTTTCTTTAATCTTGTAATCTCCAGCAATGCTTCTTCTTACTGTTTCATTTTTTCTCCGGTGAGTAACAATTTGTCTTTCACATCGCTGACTTGACCAAAGTGAAGTGTTTTGTGGGTTATCCATGCTGTCTTAAATTGGATTCTGGCCTTCATGGGAGCCAGTGGAGGTCTCTCAGGATGGGGGTCAGATTTCTTTTTACCCATGACAAGTTATTCGCCCACTTGTAAGATGGATCTGTCCAGTGCTTGAACATTTTTAGGGAGACCAGTAAGTCTGTTGCAGATGCTCCTCACTTGAGCCTGAACAGTAGTTCTAAAACCTACATGTGGAATGGATGCTTCAGTTTCCTTAGTGGTTTAAGGTGTAGTTAGCCAGTGTTGTTTATTTCAGAAATATGCATATGAGCAAAGGGCTCTATGCACATATTGAATAGAAGGGAGGTAGGAACAATTATTTACGCATTTTTATGTAGCGCAAACTTTGCCTGAAGGTGTCAGAGCACTTTACAATAGAATCAGTTACCTGACTTAAGGACTTCAGAGTATATGAGTTACATAAAAGATACAAACAGATAAACTCTAAACTCGCATAAGAATGGTAGGAAGTACATACGTCTACTACAGATACTAGTGGTTAGAGTTACATATATACAAGTTGCAAATTCACTCAAGATTGCATTTTAAAAAGGCTTGAAGCGATTCGGGTCGACAGAAATATATGACATATTTACAGAGCATGGTCTTCTCGCCTTTGCTGGGGTTCTTGCGGTGCTCGTTCAGCCTGCTCAAACGGGCGGGGATCTTGTGCCTGGAGTGATCCACGAGCTGGTGATGGCCGTAGGGGCAGGTGGATCCATGCCAAAGAGTGAGGCCTCCCGCTGGGGGATGTATGATGTTACCACGCAATCAAAATGATTGTGGTACATTACAACGCAGCTTTTACAACGCAAGTCGTTACCACGATTTGGGCTGTAGGGTGCTGGACTTAGGAATAGTATAATTTACTATTCCAACTCCAGCCTAAGTACAGTAGGGATGGTGTTGGAATAGTAAATCTACTATTCCTTAGTCTAGAGTGCCCTCCAGTGCTAGTCGTGGTAACGTCTTGCGTTTTAAAATCTGCGTTGTGATGGCACTGCGGTATTTTGACCGCGTTGTAAAGGTTGTTTACCCCCGCTGGGCTCAAGCACCACTGGGTCCGGCCTCCACGATGCAGGGTTTGTCCTCAAGGCACCCCTGGGGGAGAGGGAGGGCTTTCTCGCTGCTCCATCACTCCTGCAGGTAGTCTCAGCCTCCAGGCCTCTCTCGGCAGCAGGCCTCCGGTGCCGATGGGTCTCCTGGTCACAGCTCTCCTCTGCCATCTTGAGGGCTGTCCGCTGATTGCCAATACCAGCGTTGTTTGTTGCTCTGGACATGGCGCTCAGCCCTGGGGGGTTGAGAGGGGTTGCATCGGAGCTCACAGGTGCTCCCCGAGGCTTTGTCGCTTGCAGGATTGCGTCGGATGGGGGACTCCTGGCGGGGACTCACCCCGTGAACCTCCACCTCCCTCCGGAGCACCAGAAGAGTTAGTCCCTACACTATGGAGCTCAGTCGAAAGTAACCCTGTGCTACACACACAGGCCTTAGTACCCTTACACTGTGCCACAAACACACACCTGTTGCTTCCTGGCACTCTGCTCAGGCCTGGCCAATCCCTGAAGACTGTTGCAATGGAGATGTTGGTGCTGTCATCAAAAGTTGCCTTTTTCGCAACAGGAGTTCTGGAAATGATAAAGGGTTGGAACCATTTTAGAAGTAGTTCAGCTATTCCCATTCTGGAGCAGAGCATGTTTCGAAAGGCACGGCAGCCAATGGTATTGACGGCATAATCCAGAATAGTATATATTCAGTAGGTTTTAGCTTGATACGTGGTTTTGCAATTGTATGGAGACAGGTTTTCTAAATTTCTTTCAAGAACTGGTTATTTGGAAACATTTGTGGAGGTCGCCCAGCTCTGCGTTTTATTTTTTCAACATCCGTGTTATCTGGCAAAATGTAAGCAACGGGGGAAATCCTCTTAATTTAGGTAATGAGTTGATGATGATGACAATCACGGGTGGGATACCCTTGGGTGCAGGGTTTAACGTACTCGCTGGAATGGAGAGTATGGACTTTTTTGAGTGCCAAAATGAATGTATCAGTTGAGGTCGTTTAGCAGTTACTACCAATAGTATGATCCCCATACTATTGTCACCCCAAATTGAAAACAAAACCACCGCCTTTGCACTTGACTCTTTAGGTAGAGATGGTCAAAGGCTCGTTAAGGGAGCTGGGGTCTCAGAAACTGAGAATGAATCACAAATGCATATGAAATATACAATTGACAACAGAGTGTATCATTACAGTGCATCAAAAAGGCAGTGGGAACAACAATTAAAAACCCTCCTTAAGGGCCTAACAGAAAATCAGGGTACCAGTCACTTACCCAGGCCTTTGCACCTACTTCCTCCTCCTAAATATGCAGCGATTCGGAGGACGCAGGTCAGCATCCCTTGATGAACGTATGATTACATTGTCTGGCCGCCTCTAAATACCCAATGGGGTGCAGGATGTCTTAGCATATTGTGACCAAAGAGACAATTTACCCTGCTGGTGTGCAGGTGTGACAGCATGACTGCATTTATTTGTCCTACACACTGTACCACGTGTGACTAACATGAGTTTGCCGTAGGCTGTAGTATAGGCGAAACCCCTGGTCATGTAATCTCACGGATCAGTTATTTGAACAGTGGTGGCTGAAACATGTAGACCTGTTCTAGGTGCAGAGGACCACTGACTGTCCCCAATAGCATCGTCCCTGCTTTTAATCTTGTCCTCCAGAATTTAAGAGCGAGCAATTGCGTACCCGCTACTTCTCTGGAAATACTCCTAAAATCTGGAACTCCCTGTCCCGGGATCTGCGGTAAAATCAATTCTTCCCTCACTTCAACAAGAAACTGAAGCTTCTCCTCTTCAACAAATACCTCAACCCACCTCCCTATAGCTCCTGACACACCTGCGGGCACCCTCTCCGCACCCTCTTCGTCTGTGCACCACCACCCCGGCGAAAACTGTGCCTCTAATTCTCCCATCCGCAAGACGCCTTACCCAGGCTACCTTAGAACTACAACGCCTGTCTTTACTCCTGCTCATTCTGTTTTATTTTTTCGCCGTATTTATTGCCATTATGTGCTTTTTTGTTTTTATTTTACTTTTCTGTTAATTTTGTACAATTGTTTCTGTGCTCTGCAAAGCGATATGTATTTTATGTACCGTAACAACCGCAAAATTATATCTGCAACTTTCCCCGATGTACTTGTACTGCTTGTCGTATAATGTATCTATATGTACTCCAAATATATCGTACGTAGTTCGGCTTATGCAATTCCTCATATACCTCATCACTTTCTGTCACTATGCATCTGCATTTACCCCAAATGTATCTCAAGTATACGCTGCTATCTCTGTGAAGCACTGTGGTGCCGCTGGGTCGAGTTTGCACTAAATAAGAAGTAAATAAATAAAAAATAAAAATAAATAATTGTGAAGAGGAGACTTGAGACAATTTTATATTTAGTACCGATCTACCTCCAAGAGCTCCTTCCTTCTGAATGTGGAGCCCATGCAGACAGCATAGGTGCAGGGTGAGGATTCAGTGACGAGTAAAGTGGTTTCTCTCCTCAGTGATTGACACAAGGCCTTTGCCTCCTCCTGGGTAGGACTTTTACAAGCAAAAGTGGGACTGGTCAGGCAAACATATGGATGGAGATAGATGCCTGTTGCCTCTTTTAGCCTACACCAGAAGCCCCGTGCCGAGTAGGAAAGGTGGTGTAAGGGAAGCACTGGCAGGTGACATTGCATTTAAAAATGCACATTTTTTATGTCGAGCCTGTGCGGCGCACATGCAAGACCTATTGTTATCTCCTCTATCGGCTTTTGACATGCCCATGAATTGCCATTTGTTCGATGTTGTGCCATTTAGAAATGCGGGTTTTTTATTGGTCCCACCTTTGCGTTCTCGGGTCACGCCCAAGCTATTTCACTCATTGTTTCATTATTTGCTTGCGTTGGCCATCCCAATACGTCTACGTCCACGGTTCCTCCAGGTCATCCTGATCTGCCTTTTTATTTTCTTGGCTATCAACATCGTTTTAGGCTTTCATGCCGTTTCACGGATCAATGCTCTGTTCGGTACTTGCAAAGTGGCAATTTATGGCCGAGCAGCTCTTGAGCTATGCCAATAGCTCTAACTCAAAACAATGCGAGACGTATTGCATTTCTAATGCTTGTTTCCTCTTCTTGACTTCTATTTAAAATGTATTTTATGTACTTAACTCCTTTAAACCTCCCCTGATCACCTCCAATCCACCATATTTTAGCAGCAAATCTTGTGTCCTTGAAAATCTTTCATTTTTAGCGGCAATCAATTTCAGGAGACCTGAACAGTCCTGTATGTAAACAGTGTGTGGGCAGAATATACTCAGATGCAGGGTAACTGATCGATGAATGCCTGCCTGGCAGCAGGTAAGACAGACACTGGCTGCAGGTATAGGTAATCAATACATCGCTGATGAAGACATAGCTTTCCAGGGCTGAAAACGTCTCTTATTTTCACTTGGGTCGCTTGGAGCCCCCTTAACCCCTTCACTGCGGCGGCTATTCCGCCACAGTGCTAAGGGGGTGGGGCGGCCGCGCGGCGGCCGCATGCTGGTGACGGAACCGCTCCGTCACCAGCCTCGGTTGAGCTGTGCTCATGACGGAGCGGTTCCGTCATGGCCCGCCCCGCTCAATAGAATGTTCAGCGCAGGAGCGGAATTTGCGCCGCGCAGGCGTTCCGAGCAGGCCTTGACGGAACCGCTCCGTCATCAGCACAGCGCATCCGCAGCTGATGATGGAGCAGTTCCGTCATCAGCGTCCAAGGGGTTAAAGGTTGTAGGTGAAGAAGGGCTGATAGGGAATTGTGCATTTCAGTCTTCTTTAGTGCCTTATCTGCCCCTGAAGTTTGGACAGCTCCAGGCAAACCCGACTCCCCTATTCATTAGAGAGAGGGATACTCAAATACTCTTAAGCCGGAAAGGATGCTTCCCTGTGACGTCACTCAGCCCACGGAATGGGTCCAGGTGGAAGGTTGTAGCTATACGGTTCTACGATTTTTTTGGTGCAATGATAACAAGGCAAATGACCAGTCTAATATCCTACATATTTTCATAATTATTGTGGTAATCTTTATAATACGGGAAAAACCCAGAGAGCAGCAAAGAGATTTACAGAGAACGTGGATGCGACCCAATACATACATGTTAGAGATGTCCTATACTCACAGAATAGATATGTCCTATACAGGTTAGTGATGTCCTATACTCACAGGTTAGATATGTCCTATACAGGTTAGAGATGTCCTATACTCACTGGTTAGATTTGTCCTATACATGTTAGAGATGTCCTATGTTTAGATTAGATATGTCCTATACAGGTTAATGATGTCCTATACTCACAGGTGAGAAAAGTCCTGTACAGGTTAGTGACGTCCTATACTCACAGGTTAGAAACGTCCTATACAGGTTAGTGATGTCCTATACTCACAGGTTAGATAAGCCCTTTATAGGTTAGAGATGTCCTATACTCACAGATTAGATATGTCCTATACAGGTTTGTGATGTCCTATACTCACAGGTTAGAAACATCCTATACAGGTTAGTGATGTCCTATACTCACAGGTTAGATAAACCCTATACAGGTTAGTGATGTCCTATACTCACATGTTAGATATGTCCTATACAGGTTAGTAACATCCTATACTCACAGGTTAGATATGTCTTATACAGGTTAGTGACGTCCTATACTCACATGTTAGATATGTCTTATACAGGTTAGTGACGTCCTATACTCACAGGTTAGATATGTTCTATACAGGTTAGAGATGTCCTATGCTCACAGCTTAGTTACATCCTATACAGCTTAGTGTTGTCCTATACTAACAGCTTAGATGTGTCCTATACAGGTTAGTGATGTCCTATATTCACAGCTTAGATATGTCCTATACAGGTTAGCGATGCCCTATACCCATACAGGTTAGAGATGTCCTATACCCATACAGGTTAGAAATATGCATACAGGTTTGAGGTGTATTATACCCCCACAGGTTAGAGATGCCCTATACCAATACAGGTTAGAGATGTCATATACCATACAGGTTAGAGATGTACCATACCCATACACGTTATAGATGCCCTATACCCATACAGGTTAGAGATGTCATATACCAATACAGGTTAGAGATGTCCCATACAGGTTAGTGATGACACATACAGGTTAGAAAAACGCATACAGGTTAGAGATGTATCAAACCCACACAGGCTAGAGATGTATGGGTGGCCTTTACAAGAACAACCTGTAGAGTTACATGTAGGAGTACGAAAGTGTTCATTCTAACATGAAATGAAGGAGTCCTTACATTTTTACATATCTTTACAACAATTATATATAGATTAAAATGGAGCATTGACTTTTTAGAATGTGGGATTATACTGGAGGCCCAGATCTTGGCAAACCCGAGCATTCAGGGTAACATAATAGGACAAGGCCAGGAGACATGTGTAGATCAGAAGTTAGCTTAGAGGGTGAGTGTTGAATCAGGATGGAGGACGTACCATGGAAAAGAGAAAGGTGTTCAGTTAATTAAAATAATTATTAAACCTGAACTCTGATGAGAGGACGCGATCCATCAATCCATACGCTAGGGCTGTCAATCGAAAATAAAACAATACGTCAGGAACCGCTGCCTGTTTTTTGCTCCTGTAGTGAGACTGGGGTTAATCCTTATTGTCCACTAATTTAATGGAATGGATTAGGGGCCATTTCTCACAGTTTGAATGGGCATGGAATCTGAAGATGACAGTACTGCCTCTTTACTTGATCGCGGCCCACACTCACACCCACAGCCGCTTCTAATAACAGCAGCCAGGGGGGATAAATAAGGACAGAATAGAATGGAAGAAACTACAAGACACAACCCGTTCCAGACGAGATGAGCGTGGCACAGGGGAAATAATGTTTAAAATTAATTAAATCTGCTTTCTAGAAAATAGTTTCCGCCGTCATGTTTGGCATTCTTCCATGAGTGCATCAACCAATATTAGAAATTCAAATCAGGCTCTTTTTGTACGTGTTGTAATCTAATTGAATCCTATTAGTGCGTGTTGTAGTTTAGACACAGTCATTAGTTTGTGCGTCAGCCCCGGTGTCTTCGGCCCCTAGAGTTCGCTCATCTGCATTCGGCTGTGCATGGGGTGGGCCTGGATCCGTGCGCCCTGCATGTGCAGCCTGCTGATTAAATATTGTTTGCTGCACTGCTCAGCCTGCAGTTTACTGGAAAACCAGCAGGAATTGTTGGAAGTAAATCGAAATAACACACACTGGGAAGGCAGACTGTAAATGACGGCATTTTCTTAGAATTTGTTGATACAGACCTTCTTTGGAAAATAAACATTTGAAAATATTACAATGTCTGGGTCCTGGAGTTTGCCCTGCTGTATACAATTCTGCTTTCAGGGGGCTTAGTTAATTTACAGCCGGGCCTAAAAACGAAATAAAGGAGATACAGAAAAGAGACCGTGCTTTTCATCTCGGAACAAGCAGAGCTAAACAGCTCATGGCAGCAGAACAGGACAACGCACAGCAAGCAGTAAATGAAGCCGGGCTGCACGGGCCACAGGAAGCCGCGTTGTACAGCTCGCAGCTCATAGCAGACAGCACAGCACAGCACTGATTGCAGCAGCATAAAACCCACAGCAAGGCAACAATACTACACAGCATGGGGCGTTGACAATGCGCGGAAGTACACCCTTCACATTAAGTAGAACTGCAAAGCCGACGTCTACACAGCTCACAGCAAGCCCATCTAGAGTTTATTTGTAGCATGGCTACACAACAGACCACAGATATAGCTACACACAGGGTTCACAATACTCTGAATTACCCAGGTAACAGTAAAGAAGCCACCCTGCATACAATGCTTCCCAGTTCTGCATAGCTTGCTCTAAGCAGAGCTACGCGCCCCATAGCAAGAATTGTTCTACTATCCTCAACAAGCAGTTCTACACAACTCACACAAATGTTGGGCTACACAGGTCACGGCCAACAGAGGACACGCAACAGCTCTTCACACTAAGCACATACATGTTGCATACCTATATACAGGGATGCACACATTAGAGCTGTCTGTCACAGATACTTTACAGCTAGCAGTGTTGGACAGCTCGACGTAAGCAGGGCGGCGCAGTTCAATCAAACTGTGCTACACACCAGAGCCAGACCAGTCATGAGCAGTATGCAGGTCTACACTGCACCGTGAACAGTAATACACAGCTGCCAGCAAGTAGTGCTGGTTTACAGAACGCTGCTCCCAGTAATCAATACTACCCTACATGCAACAAGCACGACTACCCAGCTTATAGCATGCAGACATCACACAGCCTAGCATATATAGTTACCAAGTATGTAACAAGCACGACTACCCAGCTTATAGCATGCAGAGATCACACAGCCTAGCATATATAGTTACCAAGTATGTAACAAGCAGGACTACACAGCTCACAGTAAGCACAGCTTCATGGGTCACCATTATGCCTGGGCGGTAAACTCCATTTCGCTCACGGAATTTGCAGAATTTAGGTAATTTCGTGTTCCGCGGAGAACGCAGAATTGCCAAAAATTCCGCAATCCGCGGCTTCACAGAATTTTTTGCTTGTTTGCGCTTTTAAAATGTTTGTTCGGGAGATATTTCCCTCAGAGCACACAAACAGCGTTACCAAACAGGAAAAAAGCATCGCAAATGGGCAGAACAAGAAATTCCGCTTGTTCGCAGAACTCTGCATGCTAGCAGAGATTTTTTACCGTTTTGTGGAGCTTTGCGTAGCGCGACTACGCAAATTCCGCCCACCCCTAATCATCATGCAGGGCTCAGCAGAGCACACCAAAGACATCAAGGCTTATAGTCCAGGGGGGCGTGGCTAGCCGAGCAGCGAGATGGCCGCTCTCTGAGTGAGCTCCGCCGGCTACACTAATTGATCCTGAATTTATCCTGCTCCTGGGGACAGCGGACCCCCGCTATTCCAGGGATCTTTGCCCACCACTCGGGTGCACCTCCGACCCAAGTTTGGGGCGCGGCGACATCGATCCTGAGAAGCGGTGGCAGTGCACAGATCTGCCGATCTGCGCGCCCGGCCTCCTCCTCGCCGGAAGTTCCGATCTGTGGGCGCAACGGAGCACCTTGGGTCGGGGATGTGAAGGCCTCCGACGATCAAACGAACTGCGCCGAGGGACGCCGCCCACCGTAAGACTGACGACACATGGATCGCCGGTGAGCCTCATTTGTAATCGGGCTGCTGCGGGGCGGTGAAGTGAGTAGCGAACCCGTAACTCCCTGCCTGGCTGCCATACCTGCCGGAGTGCCGCCGGGTGCATGGCCGCGCGCCCGGAGACCTGTTGAGCTGAGGAGAGCCCCGAAGCTCGGAGGTGAGGAATTGCCTGCCTATCCTAAAACCGCCGCACAAGCTGAGGAGGGTGCATATTGAAGCTGCGGCGAGGCGTGCACCGTTTGAGACCCGCACGCTCCGCCATTGCGCAGCACGTTATCGGCTGCCGGCTCTGTGGGGCAGCGGAACACCGCTAAAACGTTTGTAGGTCTGGCTGACCGGGTCCCCGGAATTTCACTACTATTTCAGTATTTGCGGACTTTGACGTGCGACCTAACTGCTGGTGCTCCGGAGCCCGCCATTTTGTGCACTGGTGCAACTCCGATCTGCGCACTGCGACCTGCAACAATAACTTGGCAACTTAAACGTTTGCGCCTACTATAGGGCTGGTGTGTAGTTGTCCCTCAGGCACACCCGACACACCCTGCCACCCACCGGAACGGTACACGGGGACGCAATACTGCTGTGGGGGACGCAGAGAGGCGCTAATTATTTGTGGCACTCGAGGACACCTCCATACAGCGGAAATGGGGAAAAACGAGGCAAAGCAGCCCAAAATCAACTTTACTGCCAAGAGGCCCCCGACTAACCCAACGACGGACCAGGAGGGCGGCGAATCATCATCACATGGCACTCCTCCGGACATAGACTTTGGGGCACTTATTATGGAGGTGAGGTCCAGCCTAAAGAGTATTGACGCCAAACTAGACTCCATGGCCTCACAGCTCGAATCCGTGAAGACTAAAGTGGACGCCCATGAAACCAGGCTGGACTGCCTAGAAAATAGACAAACTGAATGCTGCGAATTCCAGCAACAGGCCAAGCAACATATCACATCTCTGGAGCGGGAAATCGATAATTTACGCGCCAAGTCGGGCGATTTGGAAGCGCGCTCCAGGAGATCCAATATCCGCATTACAGGTATTCCGGAATCAACGAACATTGGCAGGATGGAGTCTTTGTATCAGATCTCCTACACGAACTGTTTGACCCGAATCTGTCCCCTGTATTCACAGTCGAGAGAGCGCACAGATCTCTTGGGAAGAGACCTCCGCCGGGCGCCACTCCTCGCCCAATTTTGGCTAAATTGCTCAATTACCAGGATAGAGACCTCATTCTGCGTCTGGCGAGAGAAAGGGGCAAAATCACGCATCAAGGGAATAACATCTCCTTCTACCCAGATTTCACCCCTTTAGTGCAAGCTGCTCGTAAAGAATTCCTGCCGGCGAAGAGGGTGTTGCTGCAGGCTGGTGTGCCATACTCTCTACTGTACCCGGCGAAATTGAAGATACAATACGACAACACTTCACACTACTTCACAGACGCTAAATCTGCACTCAAATTTGCTAAACATATCTGTGCTGGTGCCAGAAGAAAGTCGCCAAGGCTGGAGGAAGCTTCGGAACACCTTAGTGACAATGACTGAATGGGACCGCTGCTGTACGTCACTGCGGCTGCACACTTGCCCACTTGACTCTCAATTGAATGACCGAGAGCATCCTGGGCACTGGACTGGCACACCCGGGCTGAGTAAATGGGGGTAAGTTGCTGGTGCACCCTTGAACGCTGGACTATGGCTGCTGCCTCCTTGCTCTTTTTGCACCTATGGTTACATTTGGGCTTTGTGTTCCCTGGGTTGGGGGCAATGTTTGGACCCAGGAGCTTTACCATTTGAAGTGTAGCCACCCCATCCAAACGGGGGTGTATGCTTGGCGCACCACGCCTCATGGGGTGCTTCCCATTGTTGCTGACGTTGGGGTTTTTGCACGCTATGCGTGCCTGTTTAAATCGCAACCTGATTGGGGGGTTGCTGAGGGAGGAGGGCGGTGGGGGGTGTTTACGAAGTTGCAAGTTCGAGTTCTGCTCTGGTGCACTGTACTGATACAACTTACCATCTATTTGCGCGCTGTGCTGAAAAGTCATGATGTCTGGAAGACCTTACTGCTTCGGGGGATGGAACAACCTGGGGTGGGATCTGACTCTATGGCACCTTCTTGATGGGGGGGATTAAACTATGGACTTGGAACATTAGGGGCCTTGGAGACTACAAGAAAGCCCGCTTGATGCATGGTATATTGTCTCGCCATAATGTTGACATTTGCTTTCTACAAGAAACTCATCTTCATGCGACCCCTTCACCCCGTTTGAAAAGTTCCCGGTGGGCTCATATATACTCTTCCGTTTACTCCAACTATGCGAGGGGCGTAGCCATACTCATACGCAGGGGACTGGATTGGCGGGAACACTCACAAAAAAGGGATGCGGAGGGGAGGTATGTTTTGCTACACGGCTCTTTGCAGGGGAGGCCTATTGTACTGGCTGCCATTTATGGCCCGAATGTGGACGATCCGGACTTTTTCAGAACAGTTTGGGCGGAAATTGCATTACTGGACTGCCAGTCGATTGTGCTAGGAGGTGATTTCAACATTGTACTGAATGATGAAATGGATCGGAGAGGTGCGAGTAGGCCACCGCATGCTAGAGCGCGTCAAGCGGTCTTGGATGTGATGAATGAAGGTATGCTTTCTGATGTGTGGAGAGTGAGGTATCCGGAGGTCAAAGTGGGGACCTGTTACACGTGTCATAAGGCGGCTTGGTCTAGGTTGGACTTCTGGCTGGTGTCTCCCGAGGTTGCGACTTGGGTGTCGACTGTTGATATACTAGCTAGGTCACTATCAGATCACGCTCCGTGTATGATGGAGCTGCGCCCCCCTGACACTATACACAGGGCGTTTCAATGGCGCCTTCCACCACATGCACTCACGGATCCGGTATTTGTAGAAGAGATTAGAGAGGACATCAATAAATACTTTGCCGAAAATGCTGGGTCTGCTTCATCTGAAGCCATCGTGTGGGGCGCCTTTAAGGCTGTAATCAGAGGCCAATGCATAGCACGGAAAGCGGGAGTCTTACGCGCCATCAGAGACACATTAGCCACACTGGAGGGAGAACTGAGAGACCTGGATACTGCGTTCAGCGCAGACCCGTCATTAGAGACTGCTGGGACTCTCAAGACCAAGCTACTAGCCTTCAATGAGGAAGCAGAGCGGGAGGTGCGTTTTCTGGGGAAACAGGCGGAGGCACGCAGGTACGGAGAAGGTGACAGGCCGAGCAGAACCCTTGCTAGATTAATTGCTCCTCGCACACTATCCAACTACATTCACACCATTTATGACAGGGCCGGGAACCTGAGGGTAGGTCAGGAAGCTGTGTTAGGTGCTTTTGCGGATTTCTATGCAACCCTCTACACATCCAAACAACCCACTACACCGACCTCCTTGCAAGACTTTCTTGACTCCATTGCCCTTGTATGGTTCAACAACAACCACAGACAATACATGGACCTTACTGTATCTGTGCAGGACATCGCCCAGGTGATCAAAAGCATGCCGGCCAATAAAGCCCCTGGTCCTGATGGCCTGACTACATCCTTCTATAAAACTTATGTTACTTAAGTACTTAACGTATGACTAGTGATGATTGAAGGTAATGCTGATACTGCATACTGCTAAATTAGAGCTGCGTGACTGAGTGAGAGTCACTGTGCGCGCTAATCCCCTATCTAATACCTCATCTGGGCAACACAGAAACATCGAGCTTAGGTTCGAGCAGAATCACCATATTTTAAAAACCCCACTGCGCCGATTTGATTTTATAAATTGCACGCTGTTTATGTTGGGAAATTGACTGTGCCTAGACCCGAAAAACTGCTAGAAATACATAGGTTACCTGTAGCCCCGGTCCTCCGCAAGCGCTAGGCTTGATTGTGGGGAGGGTGCAGGGAGGTACCTTGTTCCGGCTTCCTGGCTGGGGCAGGCACCGATTGGAGAACGGAGCTTGAGAGGCGGAGCTGACCAAAAGCCCGAGCTCTTCAAAAGCCTTCCAAATGCCCGGCGTCTTCGTATGACTAGTGATGATTGAAGGTAATGCTGATACTGCATACTGCTAAATTAGAGCTGCGTGACTGAGTGAGAGTCACTGTGCGCGCTAATCCCCTATCTAATACCTCATCTGGGCAACACAGAAACATCGAGCTTAGGTTCGAGCAGAATCACCATATTTTAAAAACCCCACTGCGCCGATTTGATTTTATAAATTGCACGCTGTTTATGTTGGGAAATTGACTGTGCCTAGACCCGAAAAACTGCTAGAAATACATAGGTTACCTGTAGCCCCGGTCCTCCGCAAGCGCTAGGCTTGATTGTGGGGAGGGTGCAGGGAGGTACCTTGTTCCGGCTTCCTGGCTGGGGCAGGCACCGATTGGAGAACGGAGCTTGAGAGGCGGAGCTGACCAAAAGCCCGAGCTCTTCAAAAGCCTTCCAAATGCCCGGCGTCTTCGTATGACTAGTGATGATTGAAGGTAATGCTGATACTGCATACTGCTAAATTAGAGCTGCGTGACTGAGTGAGAGTCACTGTGCGCGCTAATCCCCTATCTAATACCTCATCTGGGCAACACAGAAACATCGAGCTTAGGTTCGAGCAGAATCACCATATTTTAAAAACCCCACTGCGCCGATTTGATTTTATAAATTGCACGCTGTTTATGTTGGGAAATTGACTGTGCCTAGACCCGAAAAACTGCTAGAAATACATAGGTTACCTGTAGCCCCGGTCCTCCGCAAGCGCTAGGCTTGATTGTGGGGAGGGTGCAGGGAGGTACCTTGTTCCGGCTTCCTGGCTGGGGCAGGCACCGATTGGAGAACGGAGCTTGAGAGGCGGAGCTGACCAAAAGCCCGAGCTCTTCAAAACCCAGGCCCTCTGCATGACGCGCAGCGAGGACGCGCAGCAGCCGCGCCAAAGCTGTGCCAAAGACCAGCCTAAGACATGCCCGTCTGGGCCCGTCCGGGACAGGAAGGGGCAGGGGGCACGAAACGCTTCTCAGACAAAGTTCCAGGTTTGAGCTCTTCACAACTCACTGCCTTGCGCCCCGCCCTACTACACAATTGTCTAGTATTGACTCCTTCTGCTGCCAAAAAATGCCCAAACTGCAATTTCCAAATCACAAATATCCAACCCTACCCAGACTCTATGCGGAATACGCCTTCTCCTTCACAACGCCCCAAACACTCGAGAGGTGACTATTCCTTCTTCTCGGTAAACTGCAGATCCCTGCCCCAGCACAAAATGGACATTTTCACCCTCCTAACAGATGAAGCACCTAGTGCTCTTTTCCTCACAGAAACATGGCTGCATGACAGCTCAGGCCCTGATGTAGCCACAGCCCTCCCTGCCAACTACGCTATAGCGAGGCACGACCGTCAAGGTCAAATGGGCGGGGGAATTGCGATCATTTATCGCAAAGATTTTACCTGTAACATGCTCCCAGTGAACATCCCAGACTGTGAAGCTGCCTCCTTCCAAATCACTTTGAACCCCAATTTTACTCTCTCCGGTCTCTTAATTTATAGACCTCCAGGGAACGCTACTACCTGGGCAGCCACCCTAGCAAGCTATATTTCACCATTCCTATTAGACTACAAAAACTTTACACTCCTAGGGGACCTAAACTTGCATCTAGAGGAGCCCTTAAACCTGGCGTGTTGCAGTTTATTAGATGACCTGAATGCCCTAAACCTATCACTCCTCAACTCCGGTCCCACGCACAAGGCGGGACACTTACTAGACCCCGTAATCTCAAATCTTCCGGATCTAAAATGGACTCAAACCAGCCCTATAGGCTGGTCAGACCATTACCTTATTAGTTTTCACCTACTCTGTACTCCCCCCCCCAGAAATATCACCCGGTCCTTAAACCCCACGCGAAATTGGAAGCGATTAGACGTCGATAAACTTAATCAAACGCTATCCATTAGCATACCTCACCAGGACCAAAATGTGGAAAAGTTTGCTGCAACCACTAATCAGTGGCTGGCATCCGCTGTTAATCAGTGCCTCCCCCTACAAACGGCAAATAAAAAATTCCACCACCCCCCGGCCCCTTGGTTCAATGAACTTCTCAAAGAAGAAAAATCCAAGTGCAAAGCGCTTGAAAGAAAATGGCGCAAAGACTACGACCCGGCAAAAAAGATCGCTTACAATAAGGCGAGAAATGCCTACCACTCCTCCTGCGCAAAAGCACGTGCCTTATATGTGGCAAACTCCATAAAAAATGCTTCAAACAAAGCCAGGACGTTGTTTAACACTGTAAAGGATCTAGCTGGGGCCCAAACAACCGCCGCTGCCCACCCCCTAACCAAAAAACAATGTCAGGACCTTGCAACATTTTTCAATGACAAGATTGAAAACATAATCACAAATATTGCGTCCAGACCCCATCGCGTCTGCCCTTGCCAGGACCTGCCCTTGGCACCTGACAAAAAAAAACACCTTGGATAATTTTCCTCCAATAACCAGCAATTCCTTACAGTCTGCCCTAAAATCCATTACATCAGGCTCCCCTTGTGACCCCCTCCCTGTGAGTGTCTTAAAACAGCTCGAATCTACACCCCTGTCTGCCATAACAGCTATCCTAAATGCTTCCCTTCAAACCTCCACTGTTCCTTCCTGCTGGAAGCACGCAGTGGTGACTCCACTACTAAAAAAACCGTCATCCGACCCCACAGTTCTCTCCAATTACCGACCTATCTCCCTGCTCCCGGCCTTTTCCAAGCTCATGGAAAGACACATTCACTCCGCCCTCACCTCTTTTTCTGAAGATAACAATCTTCTTCACCCCTCCCAGTCAGGCTTCAGAGCAGGCTATTCCACGGAGACCGCTCTACTAGGTGTGACAGAAAAAATTCGCCAACTCCTGGATGGTGGTCAAACAGTCGCACTCATTCTTCTGGATTTGAGTGCGGCGTTTGACACCATATCACACAAAACCCTTTTATCTACCCTAGAGGAAATTGGCATTCGTAACAATGCCCTCAAATGGATCAAGTCCTTTCTATCCGGAAGAACTTTCCAGATCAAATCCAACATCGCTAGTTCAGACATCTTCCCCCTGCCACATGGAGTTCCACAAGGCTCCATCCTAAGCCCACTGTTTTTCAATCTTTACCTCAGACCACTGGCAGACCTGGCCGACCGCGTAGGCCTGACCTTGATGACCTACGCTGACGACTCACAAATTATTTTTTCTCTTTCTGAAGCAAACACGTTAACCCCTTCCCTGCTGAAATATGGCCTCCAAGAGATTTTCAACTGGATGACCGCCAACCAGTTGAAACTAAATGGAGACAAAACGGAGGTTCTTCTACTGGGAAGAAATAAGGAGCTCTGGACCCCTCTCCACTGGCCGCATGAGCTGGGCAACATTCCCCGGCCAGCCTCCCAGGTAAGAAACCTAGGGGTCATCTTGGACAATACCCTGTCTATGAAACAGCAGGCAAACAAAGTCACTGGACTCTGTTTCACCATAATCAAGTGGCTAAAAAAAATCATCTGGATGCTGCCCCTAGATACGCAAAAAACCGTGGTCAACGCTTTAATAACTTCACGTATTGACTACGGAAATGTCCTCTACCTTGGTTCCAACTTAGCTGTAATCAAGCGACTCCAACTAATTCAAAACGCCGCTGCAAGACTCCTGTGTAGGATTAAAAAGTCCGAAAGCGTTTCAAAACATCTGAACGAATTGCACTGGCTCAGGGTCGAACATCGGATAAACTTCAAAACATTGAGTTACATGTTTAAAATAAAAAACAAAACAGCACCCTCCTACCTACAAGCCTTAGCCTCTCCCTACCTGCCACAAAGAAGTCTTCGCTCTCAAACAGCCTCGAATTTTGTCGTCCCCCGTTTCAAACTACAAAGATCCGGTGGAAAATCCTTTTCTGTTAGAGGACCGGTATTATGGAACTCACTCCCCCTTCATATCCGGAAAGAGGACAGCTACACAAAATTCCGGAAACATGTAAAAACCTGGTTGTTTCAGAAACAACTGTGTTAAACTATTAAATACAGTATTTTCCTTGACCATCCATATGTCATAGGCGCCGGGAAACCCTTGTTGGGTAGCTGAGCGCCATACAAATACATAAAATAAATAAATAAAATAAATAAATTATGTTGCTGAACTGGCGCCGAAACTGCACTCCGTGTTTGTCGAGGCCCTTGAATTAAATTCCCTACCAGACTCCATGCACGAGGCCTTAATAATCACACTCCTAAAACCTGATAAGGATGAGCGGCACCTAGATTCCTATAGGCCCCTTTCCCTCATTAACGTGGATGCTAAAATTTACGCGAAGGTAATTGCTGATAGATTGCAGCCGATGTTGCCCATGATTGCACTCCCTGACCAGTCGGGCTTTATCCCTGGCCGTGCGACATCACACAACCTCAGGACTATTTTCTCTGTCCTCCATTACTTGCACCCCTCTGTACAGGCGGCGGTGGTGTTCCTAGACGCCACCAAAGCATTTGACTCCTTAGAGTGGCCTTATCTTTTTAAGGTCCTAGAAAGGATGGGCTTCAGCCAGAACTTCATTACCTTGATCAGGCTACTCTACACCGCACCTAGAGCTAGGGTGAGCGTGAACGGCCTTGTGTCCGAACCCTTTCACATCTCCAGAGGGACCAGACAAGGTTGTCCTCTATCCCCTCTCCTTTTTGCTCTTGCAATGGAGCCGCTGGCGGCTAGGGTAAGACAACACCACACTGCAAGGGGCATTGGCTTCAGTTCTAGGAGCCTGCTCATCTCGTTATACGCGGATGACGTCACTCTGTACGTCACTAATCCTAAGGACAACCTGAATCCGTTACTCCGTGAATTTGTAAGGTTTGAGGGCCTAGCGGGAGTTTCCATTAACTGGTCTAAGTCGGTGGCCTTCCCCTTGACGGAGGAGACTGTTCGCCCAACTCCGGACTACCCCTTGAGGTGGGAGACGGAAGCTGTTAAATATCTGGGGATCTGGATAAGTCGAGATGTGCAAGAACTATGGTCACTAAACTTCGGGAGGGCGGTGGATTGGCTGGAAGGGAAGATTGAGGTTTGGAACAAACTACCTCTATCCCTAGTTGCGAGGATAGCCTTGGCGAAAATGGTGGTTCTCCCTAAATTTTTGTATTTGTTTGTAAATGTCCCGCTACCAATGACGGCACACTTCCACACTCGTGTCCGCTCGCTGCTATTGAAGTTGGTGTGGGCCGGTGGGCAAGCAAGAATTTCCTGGGACTTGCTCACGCTGCCGCTCAGACAAGGAGCACTTGGGGCTCCCGACTTGAAGCTTTACTCCCTCTGTGCACAAGCGCAATTTCTGCATTTCTGGGCCTACCCCACTCCTTATCAACCACATGTGGCGGTGGAATTGGCAGTGGTCGCCCCATTGCCGCTGCGAGTGGCGCTATACGGGAAAGTTACATGCCCGTCACGAGAGGTGGACACAGTGGAGATGGTTCGATGGGCCTGGCGCGAACTTCAGAAGAGGGCTGGACTCTCCTTGCTTTATGCACCGGCCATCCCTCTACGGGGAAACCCGATGCTGCCCTGCTTAACCACCAGAGGCGACGTCCTCATGCTCCGAGGGAAAAAACTAATCACGTTTGCTGACCTATACCCTGACGGCATCTTTGTCGAGCTGGGCGCGGGCGAGGACACTCAACCCGATTCTTTTGCAGACGCATTACTGTACCATTACCTTCGGGAATCCTGCAAGAAGATAGGGCCCCAATTCCCAGAAGAGCCGTGCACCCTGGACGCCCTCCAAAATTTGCTTTCAAAACCTTCCCCCAAAAAACTTGTATCGAGACTATATAATTGTGTACAGGAGCAGGCTCCACTGGCAGTGGCCACGGCAAGACAGGCTTGGGCTGCAGACCTTGGAGACCCGATCTCAGATGACACATGGGAATACTGCTGTATGCAACTCACGGCGCTTTCTCCGAACTATCGGCTGCGGCTCATCCACTTCAAATTCTTGCACCGTTATTACCGCACGCCAATGTTGCTGCACAGAATGGGCATCCGCGCGGATGCCTCCTGCTGGAAATGTGGAGGGGAAGATGCGTCCTTTATCCACGTTGCATGGAGTTGCCCCAAGCTGGCTGCATACTGGTCGGAGGTCTTCACAGCCATCAATCACATCACACACAGACACGATACACCGACCCCACTCTTGGGATTGCTGGGCTATGTTAAGGATACTGAACCTTGCGACAGGAAACTACACGCACTACTCCTTCTCTACGCCAAAAGGCAGACATCATTGAATTGGGGCAGGAGGGCTCTCCCCTCCTTTACAGGGTGGATTAGGGATGTGACGTATGGCCATGCACAACTCACACACTACTGGGAGACCATGTCCACCGCTTCCAGGCCTACTGACATCTGGGAACCATTTATACAATGGACTAGGGAGCGGGGAGGCTCGGACACTTCCGGGAAGTCACCTACTACGAGTGTCTCGGACGACATGGGCTGATTGTGACCTTCATGTGGTTGAGTGCCTGCTGCTCGGTGGACCTACATAGCTGCAGGCCTGCCTTACCCAGTCCCGAGATCTTGACCTGAGACCTCACTGCTCCTGTGTATACCGCTGGCCTACTCCCCGCTGACCATCATAAGATATCCGTTTGGATTGCTGACCCCAATCAAGGTCCTCTCCTCCCTCCCCCACCTTTCCCCCCCCCCCGCACTTTCCGCGCTCCTACCCTCACCATAGCTAGTCTTTGCTCATGACGATCCAGCGCAGTCTCACGTGACCTTATGGATGGATGCTGCGTTGTATGACTGACTTTTTGTACTTGCACCGAAGAATGTTGTGTTCGTTTTCTGATTGTTGGCGGGATATGTTGGGTGGAAAAACAGTGTTGTTAGACGTATCCTTTCCACATGCTGCTGCAGCTGGTTGTCGACCGCTGCCCACTCCGAGGCGGCCTAATTGCTCTCTGATACATGTAAGTGTCTACAACACTGAGAGAAAAGTAAGACCATTTACGTGCTGAAGTTGCACTGCTTACCTCTAAGATATCACTGTATTGGTTAAACTGGCTGGGGGCACTGGAATGAACCGGATTACGGCCCCCGCATTATTTTGCTGCACCTGAATGTATTGTATACCTAATAGCGGCCTGCCTCCGGGTTGTTGGCGTGACGCAGTGTACAACCTCTGTTTCTTTGATGCAAAATAAACGTCTTACACCAAAAAAAAAAAAAAAAAAAAAAAAAAGGCTTATAGTCCAGAGTGAACATACCTACTTTACTCACAGCAAGCAGAGCTTTACAGCTCACACCACCTACAACAAGTCTATGCAGATCAGAGCAAACATACTTACATCACATACAGCAAGCCCAGCTTCATGGGTCACCATGCAGGGCTCAGTGGCGCACACCAACGACATCAAGGCTTACAGTCCAGGGTGTACATACCTACACAACTCACAGCAAGCAGAGCTTCACAGCTCACAGCAACAAGAAGTCTATGCAGATCAGAGCAAACATACCTACACCACTCACAGCAAGCAGTGCTTCACAGCTCACACCACCTACAAGTCTATGCAGATCAGAGCAAACATTCCTACACCACCTACAGCAAGCAGAGCTTCACAGCTCACACCACCTACAACTCTATGCAGTTCAGAGCAAACATACCTACACCACTCACAGCAAGCAACCTACAACAAGTCTATGCAGATCAGGGCAAACATTCCTACACCACCTACAGCAAGCAGAGCTTCACAGCTCACACCACCTACAAGAAGTCTATGCAGATCAGAGCAAACATACCTACACCACTCACAGCAAGCAGTGCTTCACAGCTCACACCACCTACAAGTCTATGCAGATCAGAGCAAACATTCCTACACCACTCACAGCAAGCAGAGCTTCACAGCTCACACCACCTACAACTCTATGCAGTTCAGAGCAAACATACCTACACCACTCACAGCAAGCAACCTACAACAAGTCTATGCAGATCAGAGCAAACATTCCTACACCACTCACAGCAAGCAGAGCTTCACAGCTCACACCACCTACAACAAGTCTATGCAGATCAGAGCAAACATACCTACACCACTCACAGAAAGCAGAGCTTCACAGCTCACACCACCTAAAACAAGTCTATGCAATTCAGAGCAAACATACCTACGTCACTCACAGAAAGCACAGCTTTACAGCTCACACCGACAACATCAAGTATGCAATTCAGAGTAAACATACCTACAGAGCTCACAATAAGCAGAGCTTCACAGCTCACACCATGGAGGTCTCAGCAGCTCACAGAAATAACAGAGGTGGTTGTACTCAACACCGCTCACAGCAAGTAGAGCTTCACGGGTCACACTATGCAGTGCTCACAGCGACAGGACTACTAGGCTCACAGCAATCTGGTTTAGATCGCGGATAGCGAGCAGTGTTACCCAACGAGCAGTACTGCACCACAAGAATTGCTACACTGCCCACAGCAAGCAATGGCACAGAGCCCTTAGTAAGCAGTATTACGCCTTCCACGCCAGACAGGGATTTATGAGGCACTCGACACTGATGCACGTCCCGCTCTCATATGGTCTCCATTAAATGCATTGGTCTAGCTGTCGTTAGTGTGTTGTCGTACCATCTAGTGAGGCAAGACCAGTCCGTCCATGAGCTTTTTTTTCTTTCCCCTAGTTCTCCTATTTTTCATCTCTCCTTCCTTCTAGGCTTTGAGGTGGAAAGATGTTGGCAAGAGACACTGCCGAAACAATCTCCTTGAGATACCTTTGTGCTCTTGTTCACGACTATCACTACGGCACGGCTAGCAGGAAGCATCCCGCACTTGTCCTATAGCAAGCAGTACCGACAGAGGGCAGCAAGAAGGTCTACACATTTCACAGCAGCCTTAGCAACAAACCTCCAGAGAAGACCCACCCAGCTCATAATAGCAGGGCAAAACAGATCCCAGTCGTCGGTACCGCACAGCAATGGTTTATTACGGAATAATTTTTGGCTTTGTTGTTTTTGCTAAAACCTTTACCTTTAAAACATATTTTTAATGAACATTGTGATGGATCTTGTCTATTGGCTAATATGGTTACCATTTCGACCTGGCTTCAATAGACTCAAACCCTCCTCTGGTTTAGAAAGACACCGTACACCTTGGTGTGTTCCTTGGCTGGCAGGAACTGGCTATTTCCCTACATCATCAATCCAGGAGGGATGCGCCCCATCATTTGCACCTACCTCCCTCAACGACATGATAGCCTCCTCAATCTTCAGAGTGATGACCCAAGTGCTTGTTGTGGCCTCCATCGGAGAAGAGGTGTTTGTACTCAACAGCGCTCCAGGAGGCCTACTTCCACGCCCCGTTCGGACAGCAGTTGAACTTCACGTTTTTAAAAGTGTCAGAAATAACATTGCACCAATAGCAAAGTGGCTGGGTTGCAACCCCTACAGTCTTCACCGAAGCCCACTCTATGATAGTGGGTATCTTAACGTTGCAAGAAGTACACATCAGCCTCCTACTTGGCTGACAGGTCCTTACAAGCTGCAAACAGTACTTAGTGTGTTTTGCAAATTTGGGGTTCTGTATATACCACCTCATTGCTTCTCCTCTGCCCTCAGCGACTCTCCAACGTATGCGTTGTGCTGGACCACTGCATTGGTGCAATGTCACAGAACGCTGCGGAGCATGGAGTCTGGTCTTCGCGTCTAGGAGCAGCGCTCATCCTCAGACTCTTCACTCCGGAGGGCACTAGCAGAGATGGGCTCACCCATGAAGGCAAGACCAGAATGTGGCGTTAATCGAGGGGGCGGATGCATGCAGGGTGTATACACCGTGCAGTCTGGGGGCTGACATTTTATTTTTGAGTGGCTAACGCCACTTTGTTGTCGGCCATCGCTGTAACCCAAAGCAGCCATTATAAGACAGCCCGTTGGGTTTCTGGTTGTTGAGTAAGGTTCTTAATTCTATTAGCAAGACTTATGGGAATTGAGTAAGTAACTTCTGGTCAGTGTTCCAAATCTGGTCATCTTTAGGGGGCAGCCGGGCGTGCCATATTTAAACCCGGTGGCGCAGACCCCGCAGCTAGTTACTATGCTGCCTTCCATATCATTTGTCCCCTCGAATGCTTTTTCAAAAGTCATAATATTAGCAGTATCCACGGGGTTTCCTTGAGTAGACTATTGTAGATGTGGGGTACATATTTGCAGTTAACACAACTAATCTTCTCTCTTGCATGGTTTTGGTGCTTGTGTGTGCGTGTTCGGAGGTAGAAGTCACGTAGGGTGCAGGGTACCTTTGCACTTTAGTTTTGGACACTCTAACCGTGCATTACTGTTTCCTGCTTTCATGTGTTTGACTTTGCTGCCGGCTGCTTGATGTGTGTTTGATGTGTATGTATTATGCCGTCCATAAATGCAATACAAAGTTTAATTAGTAAATAGAAAACTACCTAAAATATAAAACCTTCTTTAATGTATCAATTCCGGCTCGTGGCCTACATTTCTTTTCCATTCTTCGGCAGAGGCCAATCTCGCCTGTGGCCTGACATTTTAATTTGTCATTTTCCCCTCACCGCAGTGGCAGGAATGGGTTTTCGCGCTGAAAATAATCGACCGAATTGAGCTGCCTGGCTGCTCGGTGCACCCTCTGGAGGAGAAAATGGCTTCCATTTGTTTTTGTATATAATTTCTCAGAAACCTTTTCACTCCGTCAACATTTTTTCCTGCCCTCCTCCGCTTGGTGGCTGTGGGGTGTATTAGTAACTCTCTGAAAGGGGGGAGGGAGTAGAACAAAACAAGTTCCTTCTCGCCAGAGTGATGGGTTTGCTGGGCGGCCTATAGGATTTCAAGAACAGGCCTTTGATGTGGCACCAGGGGTGTACCAGGAATATAAGGCGACCAGAGGACAGTGCAAGAGCAACTCACCAAGGGACAGTGGAAAGACAAGAGATGAACATTTAGTCAAAACAGGGAAGGACACCTAAGTGGGGAAGGCGAAGTGGAGACAGAAGTTGGAAATTGGGGGGCAGGGAGTACAAAATGTGCACACTGTGGAAGTGGGGTGCAGAGAGACGGCAAGGGGGCATGCTTTAGTTCCATTTACATGACTTATCCTCCTGAGTTACTCCAGAACTTGCCCAGCTCCAACTTGAAGACCACGTAAGGTGAGCACGGATCACCTCTTATTTCGTTGGAATACACTGACGTTTCCTCTAACTTTGCCTGACCTTGCAAACTCATCAACTTTTGCACTAAGGAATTTCATCCTCCAGGGACTTGGACTGCCGGCCTGTGCCCACCCGCCCCTGGCATTCAGTGTTGACATTCCACGAGCTGGTAGTGAATGGTAGATCGCTCGCAGTTTGTTGGTAGGACCTTGGTTAGTTACGGGCTCCATGCGTAAGAATTAAGGATGTATTAACGAAGGTGGAAGTTAGTGGAACACATTCTTCACTGGCCAAGCATGAGTCTACGGTCTAGGTTTCTTTTTGTTTTCTAGTTTTATTTAGTGGTATTTTTTACAGAAAGAACACCACCTTGGGTTAAAAGAAAAAGGACCACTTCCTTTTAGGTGGACTTGTGAGCTTGAGGCTCATCGCGGTTGGTGACGGGTGGCAGAGATTGAGAGGAAAGCCGCAGGGCTTTTACTAAGGAAGGTATTTAGTGTTATGACACCTCAGAAGTGTGCTCTTAGTGAATGTCAGACCTCCACTGGCTAGTGAACCTTTAAGAGGTCAATAAAGGTTGCTTAGTGGTAGTGCCACAAGCTCTTTAATACCTGTAGAGACTGCTCCAGGGTGTCAAATGCTCCTATTTGGGCTTCAAAACTTTTGAGATAGCAAGGCTGAGCAGGCCATGCTCCATCTGGGGGAGTAGAGGTGACCTAGGAACTTTGACATGGTGCAATAAAACTCGGTAAAGTTTGATGTTTAGTCTGGGTTACAGTTTGCTAAACAGATAGGTCTTTATTAACAAACCCGTAAACATGATGCCCAACCAAAAGGTCCTGACATCTTCTGTTTCGAGATACAGCCACACATGATTTTATAAATGTACCGCCTCTGGCACTACTGATTCTGTTTGTGTCCTGTCGCCACGTTAACTGTGAGGAAAAGTTGATTGGAAAGACCATGTTCTTGGCAAGGCAAGTCACTGCCTTCAGATTTACTTGGTCTCTCACTTACTGCAGCCCTACAATGGACAAGAGAAAGCCTCCTGAGTCCAATTCCGAGCAGGTCACTTGTGAGTCAGGCTTCTCAGCAACCATGACTTCAATGGCTTAGTGCTCTAATAGTGTCTATTTGGGATGCCAGCCATGTGGTAGAGAGGGAACTCTGTAGTCAGGAAAATGTTGAAGGGCTTATGATGTGCCAAAAACTCAAATCTGACAACCAAATCTGTACTAGATCACGGTACGTGGCAGGAGAACCAGATGTAGACATGGGGACAATTGATATGGGAAAGGGGCTTCAAGCATGAGGTGATCAGTGAATGGTGGTAACGGAGCCTGAAACAGGCTTTGCAGCTTGCACAGTGGAAGAGAATGCATTGGAGCTGATGCGCTTCAGGAGCGTACAAATGAAGCGACAGGCATTAGAGCCTGTTATGCCTTAGTGAGGCCTGCTGCCAACTTTAGAACTTCAGTAGTTAAGGGACTGTAGTAGCTATTGGAGCTTATTATGCAACAAAAGAGCAGCCAGTGAAATCTGTGTTGTGGTCCTAGAGCCAGTGTTACACACGGACGCCTATGTTGTGTAAATGAGCCTTGCGCAGGCGTTGCCACTTATGTGGTAATGAAGATCGCACCGGACATTTAAGCATGTGTGGTTATGGAGATCCCAGTAAGCAGCCAGGCCTATGGTGTTTTTGAGCCTGCAGCTAGCTGCTCTATTACTGTAAAATGAGTCTGCATTGTTATGTTATGTTAAATAAGCGTATAAAGTGCACGTATACCCGGAGGTGTCTTGGCGCTAAATGGAAAGGCAACCTCATCTCGGCTCAAGAATCTAGGGGCCATGCCATAAGTTGAGTCCAGCAGAGTTAAATAACCAGGTTTTTAAAATGTTCCTAAAAGCCAAGAGATTGTATATATGTTTTGGATGAGGCATTGAAGGCACTGAAGGCTGTGACATAGTCTAAAAGACTGAAGCGGGCATTGGAGCTTCTAATGTGGCAAAGGAACCTGCAGCATGCATTAGAGCTAGTTATATGGTAAGAAAGCCTGAGCGGCTGTCGAAGCCTGTGCGAAGATAAACGACTCGCACTGATGATGAGAGTGAGTCCAGGAGTGGAGACTGCAGCAGGCCTTGGTGCATGTGTATGGCTTAGCCACTTCCATGCGTCGGACGGTTCACAGTGGGCGTGTGTGTCGGACTGTCGCCGGGGGCCGTCCGATCAGTGCACGCGTCAAATTTTCCTGCACCGCGGCGGAATGTCTGCCGCGGCAAAGGGGTAAGTAGCCTTCTCATGTTGTAAAACGAACCCACCTCAGTCTTTAAGACTATGATGTCATCAAAGAGCGTGACGCAAGCACTGATGACCGTTTAAGAGCCTATGGGTCGAAGTAGCCTGCAGCAGGCGAAGTCGTTAAAAGTCCTGGAGCACACACTAGAAGTTACATGCCATTGAAACCTGCAGCAGTGAGTCCTGAATACTATGAGATGCGGTTTGCTGCATGCACTCCCCTTTTCGTCCAGTGGTCTGTTATCATGTCATTCACATTTTTCTTCCGCCCACTATAGCGTACAGTATTGGGCAGTGGGTCAGCCCACTTCATCCATTGGCTAACTTCACTGTGAGTGATGTCCTTGTGCCCTTTCACAGGCAGCACAGTTTCACAAAGTAGTTCCCATTAATGACAAAAAACGCATTTTTGGTTTCAGCCAATGTTTTTTTAGATTTACTGGGGCCAACAGCTTCCCCAAAAATAAAGTTGTGAATAAATTATGACACAGCAAAACACGTATTGCCAAAGCCAACAGGTTGACACCTAATACCAGGCCTATTGGCTTTGCCACTGTTGCCTTGGTAAAGGAGCCTGGCGACAGCGTGGGCGCTTATTATAGTTGGAAAGTGTGTTTGTAACCGACATAGAAGTTGATTCTATGACAGAAGCATCCTTTAAGGCTTGGTATGTGGCAATGGAGCCTGCAGCTGCAAAGGGGCTTCTTAGCTGGTCAAGATGCCTGGGGCAGGGACTGAAGAGGGCTATAGCGCGGAGAGGCTGGCGGCAGGCACTGTTGCTTTTGTGGTGGACACGTCTTTAGCAGAAACTGGAGCTTGTTATGTGGCACAGAAGTCAACTGGAAGGCAATGAAACTTGGGTTATGGGAGTGAAGGTTCCGGCAGGCCTCGGAGGTCGGGATGTAGAGAAGAGCTGTAAAGCAGGCACTCCCGGTGTGGATGTGAACAGGCACTCCGATTTTGGATGTTAAGCAGGCACTCCCGCTTTGGCTGTGAAGCACGCACTCCCCCTTTGGGTGTGAAGCAGGCACTCCCGCTTTGGGTGTGAAGCAGGCACTCCTGCTTTGGATGTGAAGCAGGCACTCCCGCTTTGAATGTGAAGCAGGCACTCCCGCTGTGGATGTGAAGCAGGCACTCTTGCTTGGAATGTGAAGCAGGCACTCCCGCTTTGGATGTGAAGCAGGCACTCTTGCTGTGGATGATGTGAAGCAGGCACTCTTGCTGTGGATGATGTGAAGCAGGCACTCTTGCTGTGGCTGTGAAGCAGGCACTCCCGCTCTAGGTGTGAAGCAGGCACTCCTGCCATGGGTGTATAGCAGGCACTCCTGCCATGGGTGTATAGCAGGCACTCCCGCTGTGGATATGAAGCAGGCACTCTTGCTGTGGATGTGAAGCAGGCACTCTTGTTGTGGATGTGAAGCAGGCACTCCCGCTTTGGATGTGAACAGGCACTCTTGCTTTGGATTTGAAGCAGGCACTCCCGCTGTGGATGTGAAGCAGGCACTCCTGCTATGGGTGTATAGCAGGCACTCCCGCTGTGGATGTGAAGCAGGCACTCCTCCTGTGGATGTGAAGCAGGCACTCTTGCTGTGGATGTGAAGCAGGCACTCTTGTTGTGGATGTGAAGCAGGCACTCCCCCTTTGGTTGTGCATCCGGAATGTGAGACAAGGATTTTATCTTCTGTGTAGGTATCAGTCCACAAGCGGGATCCCTCTCTTCAGAGGGTTTTTTGTTAGTCGGTCTGCTTATTAATTAGATTTCTGATTTAACATGGCGGCTGAGTATGCGAATTCTCGCCACGCGCTGACTGCAGACTGACAGAACATGGCGCCCTGCTCTGCGGGGTCACGCCTTCCCGGCGTTTGCTGGCTCATGCTGTAGCTGTTTAACAGTTTTATTTCCGCTCCTTTCAACATGTCCACCAGCAAGATGCTTTCCGTCCGTCCTGGCTATTTATATTCACTTATCGCAGCTATTTCCGCCTGCACAAAGTTTCCTGGCACCTTGGTTTGCAGCGCAGGGCTGTGAGCTGGAATGTGCCATGGTGTGGCGGGTATGGGGGGGGGGAAATGAGGCCAGGAGTAGGAGCTCCTAACAGCAGGACATATGCAAGGATGGAAGGGTATGAGACAAAGAGATGAAAATGGAATGTGCCATAGTGTGGCGGGTATGGGGGCTGAGGGGAAGAGAGGCCAGATACAGGTGCCCTTAATTTAGGACGTTGCAAGGATGGAAGGGTATGGGACAAAGGGAAGAAAATGGACTGTGCCATGGTGTGGCGGGTATGGGGGCTGAGGGGAAGAGAGGCCAGGTATAGGTGCCCTTAATTTAGGACGTTGCAAGGATGGAAGGGTATGAGACAAAGGGAAGAAAAAGGAATGTGCCATGGTGTAGTGGGTTTAGGGGGGAGTGAGGCCAGAGGTGGGAGCCCCTGCCGCAGGACATTGCAAGGTTGGAAGGATATGAGACAAAGAGATGAAAATGGATTGTGCCATGGTGTGGCAGGTTTAGGGGGGTGAAGTGAGGCCAAGGGGGTGAGTGAGGCCAGTGGTAGGAGCTCCTACCACAGGACATTGCAAGGATGAAAGGATATGAGACACATAGATAAAAACGGGTTGTGCCATGGTGTGGCAGGTTTGGGTGGATGAAGAGAGGCCAGAGTTAGGAACCTCTACCACAGGACAGTGTATGGATCAAAGGGTATGGAGATAAAGAAAGAAAATAGAATGTGCCATAGTGTGGCAGCAAGCTCCGGCCACAGGGTCGTTGGAAGGAAGAGGGTGTATGAAGATACGGGGATGAGGATGGAAAGTACCATGATGTTCCAGGGGGATCCTGTCACAGGGACACAGGATGGTGGGGTTGTATGACATTGTGTTCAATTGTAACATTTAAACTCTCTTCAGACCACTGATGAGACGACAAAATGCTCTGATTCCAGCCAGGCCCTGGTACTCTTTCAGAGATGTCTCATTCGATGTCGAAGGACCTATGTGGGAAGTCGTTGAGATGCTCGTAAGTCTGAAGAGTTGCAGACAGTGCAAGAGTAGACACGCCTCACAAGCCTGTTTATCCACCGTAGTCCACATCTTGTGTTTATAATGACAGCAAGAGCCATCCAGATCGCAGGTCATTTTCAGTCCTCGATATTGATAGTCATTCGGGTCCAAGGTATGGCTGTGGCGCTCGAGTACAGAGATCTAGATTGGCAACATGTGTCTCCTTTGTGCGGAATGAAGACTGGTTGAGTGCCAGGGATGGATGTGTGAGCTTTAATCATTCTAATAAAGGTGATGATTCTACCTATTGGAAGCCAGTATATGGAACGGAGGTCAGTTGTGATGTGGCTCCACATTGGTAGGTTGAGAACCTGTAGGAAGCCATTCTCTGTAGTTTCTGAAGTAATAATAGGGGTATAATGATGTAATCGCCTTAGTCAAGGTGGTCGAGTATAAGTGTTATTAATTTTAGTATTAGTAGAATAAAAATAATAATAATGCGTACACATCCACCGAAGCATCTTGGCACTAGGAACAACCAACGAGAGACGGGACATCCAATGACAAAACAAAAACGAGACTGGAAAAAGCAGTCCAACATTTACATATCCAGAGGCTGGTGGCAGGGGTCCTAGTTTTCGATGCCAGACGGTTGAATTTGCCCAGTTACACACTCAAAAGCCTACATTTTTCAGGTGTTGATCTTGAGGTTGGTATCAGACATGCTCTTTTAAGCGTTTTCTGACAGCACAGGAGTCCAGATCAGACGAGCTATGAAGCTTTAGATTTATTTGAGTGTCATCGGCATAGCTATCGCAGTTGGGTTTGGAGGATGATACGAGGGTTGGTAGTGGGGGTAGATATTGCTTCAAGGATGGAGCAGAAATATGCTGTGATGCTGCAGGGAGCTCCTGCCTCAGGATGTTAGAAGGAAGCAGGTGTATGACGAGACAGGGACAGAAGTGGACTGTGCTATGGTGCGGTAGGGGACTTCTACGGGGACAATGTACGGGAGTGGGTGTATGACGATATGGGACACAGAAGCAGATAAGCCTTGGCGTGGTGAGGTACTACTTCCAAGGGGACATTTGATAGAAGAGGGTCTATAGAGATAGAGGGAAGAAAATGAAATGTGTCGTGGCGTGGTGGCAGGGGCTCTTCCACACAGACATTGGAAGTTAGGGGGAGTTTGGATATACACGTTTGGCAGAGGACTCATTGGAAGGAAGGGCGTTTATGGTGATAAGTGGATGAAAATGTAATAAATCCTGGTGCATCTGAGGTGGGAAGGGTACTGCCAAAGGCCATTGGAATACGGATGTGTATGGGGATACAGATATGAAAATGGAATGTGCCAAGGTACTGCAGGGGCCTCCTGCTAAAGGGACATTGCAAGGAATGGGACCCTTTCCTTCCAATGTGCCGTTAGCAGGAGCCCCCTGCAGTATATGTTATGTTATGTTATTTATTTGTTAAAACGCAACAGCTGCCCCAGCAACGGAGCGTCCCGGCGCTGACCTAAACCAGTACCTGAGGAGAGGTGGGAACCAACAGAAGATTAGATGACAGAGAAGAGATGGGTTTTGAGTTCCTTACGGAAGGCAGTCAGATTGGTTTGGGCACGGATGTGTAGAGGTAGGGAGTTCCATAGTTTTGCCCCTAAGACTTTGAAGGAGCGTCCACCCGTTCTACAGAGCTTAATTCGGGGGACCATTACGAGGTGTTGTCCCAGTGAGCGCAGGGTGCGCTGGGGAGTGTAGGGTACCAGAAGCGGGCGTAGGAGTTCAGGACAATCAGAGTTGAGAATTTTGAATGCCATGGTAAGAGTTTTGAAATGAATGCGAGATTCAATTGGTAGCCAGTGCAAGTTGCGGATGGTGGTTCTGGCAGAGCACCTGCGTGGGAGGCCAACCACCGCTCTGGCGGCCGAGTTTTGGATACGTTGCAGCCTTGCTAGTTCTGCTTTGTTTGCCCCCAAGAGTAAAACATTGGCATAGTCCAGCCGGGCAAGGATCATAGATTGAATGATGAGCTGACGGGTTCTGGAGTCAAAGAATCCAAGTATAGGGTTGAGGTTCCTCATTAGGCCCACACACGTAGCTGCCACTTTCTTTGTGTGGGACTGAAAGTTAAGTGAGGGGTCGAGCCAGACACCTAGGTTCTTGACCATATAGGCTTCAGAATTGATTAATTATTCATTACCAGCTTTAATGGCAGATGTTTGGTCTTCACTGAAGAGGAAAAACATATTTTGTACGAAGGTTTTCTCTAATATATTGACTAAAGCCAACGCCTTTGCAGGCAGTTCTGAAGCAAAACCCATGAAATATGTCAATACTTCATGTTCTGCCATGCTATAGTACCCAGGGGGATTCTTTACCACCAGTAGCAGCAAGTCATCCCTGTGCTTGTGCTGCTTCCTGAGGTTTGTTTTAGGTGCTTGGTGGTCTGAGGATTTCTAACGGCATCCAATCCTTATAGTAGATCCCTGTCTTCCACCCTGTCGGGAGATCTCCTGAGCATCCTATAGCCAATCAAGCCCTTCTTGCTAGACATTTGGCCTTTTGTTCAGAGACTTTTTTTCATAGTAGTGATGGTGGTCTATAGACTTGCGAGTGTGAAATGGTATACTTTTAAGACATAGTTGTTAAGGTATTAAATACTTGTGCCAGTTGTATGGATGGGCAATATATGCGTACGACAATACATAACACTATCTGATAAAATGCAATGACCCGAACCCCAGAAGTACATCAGAATCTGTTATCCGACTGCTGCCGAGGAAGCTAGGCGACCCAGGACATCTGACACTCTAAGTGTATCCACCGTCTTCATGCTTTTGCTGCCAGCATATTCTGGGCTGGGCCCTTGGCCCCTTGTTCAGCTTCACCAAGAAAGATTGTGTTTTGGAAAGGCCAATGATGTTATTAAAAGTATATGATTAAGTGTATATGGGCTTGTACAATGGAAAGAAAGTAAGCCATGGATAGAAACATTTACTTCTTAGATTTTCAGGGTATCACATGAGATAAAGTTGTATGCAATGATTGGCCATTGATTTTCCTAAGAATCTTGATGGAAATCTCCCCTCTGCCTCTTCCCATAGACAAGTGTTGGACAGTCCATCTTTATCACACAAGGCACCCAGCTTGTGGCCTAAGAATTCTTTATGCCGCGGACAGAAACAACACTCTTTCTATAAAGCAGCAGGACTAGTATAAAATACAGAGTGTTAGTTCTACGAAACTTGGTGTTTTGCTTAAATGATTTTCCTACGCAACACTGATGGCGTTATTTAAATAATACCTAACTCACTGTGATTGGTGTTCTAAGCAAGCACATGCCAACGCACACATGCCTGGTAACGTTCCTATCGCAGCCTAGCATTTAGGCTATTGTCTGCGTTTGCTGTGCAAGTAAGCTTGGGCACTGGGCTGGAAACCTATTCTGATAACATTGGTGGGCACACAGTGGATGCTATGCTAGACAGGACATAATGAACATGTACAAATATTGTGCATTTAATCTTTATACTTAGTGTTCACAAATTCCCCATGGACGCAGCCTACATCTCCTTTTGAGTCTTCTTGATTTCACAATTTCTTAGACCCCCGAATTTTACTTTCACAAATGCAAGCTTTTGTACAACACAGACGGCATCCAATGACCCTTAGCATCTGCTCAAAAGTCATCAATCTGGCCCTCCAGATCGAGATGATGAATGTAGATGTGGTCAATTCTTGAAAGACAGGAATTTGTAGAATTATGTCATGTAGCACGCGTTCAAGTTTCCATTACTTAACGCGGAGAAGTGTTTTAGACAGGTTTAAGTATGCCCTTACATGATGCCCAATTACAGAGTGCTTTGGCTTTGATTGATGCCTTCATTATGGTGCGCAGTGCCTGCTGAGCCACTTTCCACTCAGGAGCTCTGAAGCAAGGGGTTTTACAAATTCAAGATCATTTGTTGACGACAAATGGAGGTTAACCCCAAACAGCATCTAGCGTTTGCTGGTTTGGATAAGGAGGTCTTCTAGAGATAACGTTATATCAGTTTATATAAGTTCATCATTTAATGCCTTGCATTGTTATAATACTTTTTTTGGTATTTAACGTCAATTTAGATAACACATTTTCTGTTTTTTCGCCCCATCCAGTTTTTTTTTTATTTGTAATTTGTTTTTGATTTGACAAGATCTGTTATGTATGTAGTTTTTCTCATTGGGCACGGAGGGGTCACATTTAACTTCTTCCAGGCCTCCCAGTTAACCATTCCCTCCCCCAACTAAGAGCATTTCCTCATGTGTTTGACTTTGGGGTGGGTGTAGTCCATTCAAAGACAGCAAACTGCAATTATTCTGCTGTAAAGTGCGGTGCACAAACTTAATAGTGGACATATGTTTGTTAAACCAACATTTGCTCATTATCTTAGAAATGTTTACCTTTTTACTGAGGCTTTCTTGGGGAGACAAACATTTGAACTGTGGATGTTATTGGTGACCAAGACAGTGATCCAAATCTGTGAAAAAATCTACTTTGAGTGACTGGATTCATTATCTCTGGACAGAGGTCACCTTGAAAAAATCAATAATGTGTCACAGCAGGAAATTAAAATGTATACATTCACTTGAAATTACGTTATAGATCTGTATGAATATTTTTTCATATTTTGCTGATATATTGACCTCATTATCTCACAATTTCCCTCTTCCATTTTTTGTGTTTAATTTGTATTGAAATGGAATAGGCACACATGCCAAAATTATATAAACATAGCGCGAGCATTTGCTGGTTTAAATTTATGGGTTTTCACTTATATGGTTACAATTATTTGTATACTTTTACCCAAATGTGTAAATAAAATCGTTAAATAACTGATGCAATATAGCATTTCTATTTCATTAGGAAAGGTATATGATCGTGTTTCTTATACATCATATGGTGACAATAGTTAATGTTTCTTTATACAATGTATTAATTTTGAAATATATACATTCATTATATGGTGTTCCACAGTGCAGAGTTTACTTTCAGGCTTTTAAACTTTCAGCCTGACACTTTTTTGGCGTAAACTAAAGTACCATCGGCCATTTGACTGAGCAAGACCATCATTCTGCTCATTTTCAAAACAATGTACGTTATTATTTTGTTAAAGAGAAAACTGACCAGAAAATATGTTTACAGAGAATCCACTGCAAAAAGATTGTTAAAGTATATTTTTACAGAAGAATGACATGACAAAATGACAGCATACAAAAATATCTTCACAGAGAAATCATCAAAATACGTTCACCGTGACTTAACTCCAAAGAAATGTTGTACACGCACAGGGCAAGGTTTAGGTTTAGTTTATGGTGAGAGTCGCTTTCAGTGCCAGGTGTCTGGTACAAGTTAGGTTTGCCTTCTGTTTTAGGTAACAGAAATACATATTCATTGTAAAGAAGTTCTTTATGGCCATACCGTTTCATAAGTCCATCAAATTGTATTAAGACAACTGGTGGCCAGGGTGTCTCTTAAGAATTAGTTTTCAGTAGGGTAATCTTTGTATTGTCTTTGATTCAAATTTTCCAATTTTGTTCAGCGGTTCTTACGTGTTTATTCATTTTGGCCATTACATTGCAATGAGACATTATGCTTTGACCTTTATTTCAATGCGAAATTATATTTCTCACAGTAAATTCCATTGTATTACGCCAAAACTATTCTAAATAGTGCTCTTGTGTGTCGACACCTCCTTAAACGGTACATGTGATAAACAGCGGACGATCGTGAACAGATGTTACGTTACATGTGCTGTATTAGTTTACATTTAAAAAAACAAAAACCTTGTTGCCTAGATTTTGTTACCTTTTATATGTTATTATTTACTCATTTGTAAAACCAAGGTAAACCATCAAAAGTACAAACCAGAAACAACATACACAAAGTCTTCAAATGCATCATAGTGGTAGAAACCTATAATTATGTGCAATGCAAGAAGCATAAAATCAAAGTGTTCAAATCCAAGAACAATGTCCACACAGTTTCCTATAAGTACTTACAAGTTGTCTGAAAGCTCAGACACAGTCCTTCCTCTTCCTATCTGTTACACTTCTAACAAAGTTTTCTAATATGCTATCTTGAGCTCACAACTTCTGAAGGTAACATTTGTGAGTATCTCTAATGTTACTCCACTCAGTGGAATGAAGTGTGCATATATTTTTACTTTCCGCTGTCCTTGGCAAAGTCTTCTTTTGTATTTGACACATTTTATTGATATCTAACTGACTCAGACAATAAAAAAAATATATACTATAGCAATAATCATGGACATAAAGCCAGAAACATGTAGACAAAAAGTCGACAAAAAAGAAAGCAGTGGCACACAATGTTGTAAAGAAATACAGGAAATACCAGATAGACGCCCTCTTTTACAGGGTCACTTTCGTGCCTTTTACAAAACACAGTTTTTTAGAAAAACTCTTTCTGAGAAAAATCATTCTGCAATTATTATTATTATTTTTTAAAGGACGCAAGTTGGAATTGTTAGTGATGCTGGATCCTATCTTATTCAAGGTAAAAATCAAGTGAAGAGAATGGGGTGATTAGAACTGATTAGGCGACCTCCCTCATCTTGTGCTGAAAGGTCGACATGTTTCTGCCCTTCCTCGTATGTGACAATATGACTGGCCTTTCATCAGGAATTAAAACCCTTCTCAAAAGTGTAATCTACCCTATTGACTTATCTATCTGGTATAGGTTAATATGTAAAGTGACCTATCTGTCAGCATAATCCTGAATTTTTGGAATCAATACTAAATAAGGTAAAACAGTTTGCAGGCGGCAGGAAGTTGGAGATGCCTGCCTATCCTGTGTATAAACACTGCATAGGTTCTTTTTCGTGGTATGCTCCCACGTCCCACATTTATTAGAGGTATTTTTTAAAGTAGTTTTTTCAGAGAGATTTCTTCTAAAATTTGTGTTTTGTACGAGGTATGTAAGTGACTCCTACAAGTGAAGACATATTTTTTCTGTATACATATGAGTCTGTCTGCTGTTACTGTCTGCATCTGTTTTCCGCCATCTAGTCTGTTTGACGATGTAGCTGCTGGATCCTTTACATACATATTTAACAACAAGTGGTGGTGATGGACAGAGTTTTTGAATTAAGCAGAATACTCTCACCCAGTCAAGAGATCAGGGCTAGATCCAACACCGTTTTTTAGCTCACTGCACCATCCCAGCTCAGAACCTGGCTATATGCAAATTAGTCTGTTCCTGTCCCAGTGCATGATGGGAACAGGGCAAACCAAACTACCAAGCCAATTCTTACACTGGGAAGGAAACAAGCTTCCGGGGACCGGTTTCTGGCATTTCAGCCGTCGTCGGCCCGGCTTGCTTGAATCCTGATGGTGCAATGAGCAAGGGACTCACATCTGAGTATACCCTTCCACGCTTAGGGTGGACAAAATATTTAACAACAAGGGGTGGTGATGGACAGAGTTTCTGAATTAAGCAGAATGCTCTCACCCAGTCAAGAGATCAGGGCTAGATCCAACACCGTTTTTTAGCTCACTGCACCATCCCAGCTCAGAACCTGGCTATATGCAAATTAGTCTGTTCCTGTCCCAGTGCATGATGGGAACAGGGCAAACCAAACTACCAAGCCAATTCTTACACTGGGAAGGAAACAAGCTTCCGGGGACCGGTTTCTGGCATTTCAGCCGTCGTCGGCCCGGCTTGCTTGAATCCTGATGGTGCAATGAGCAAGGGACTCACATCTGAGTATACCCTTCCACGCTTAGGGTGGACAAAATATTTAACAACAAGGGGTGGTGATGGACAGAGTTTCTGAATTAAGCAGAATACTCTCACCCAGTCAAGAGATCAGGGCTAGATCCAACACCGTTTTTTAGCTCACTGCACCATCAAAGCTCAGAACCTGGCTATATGCAAATTAGTCTGTTCCTGTCCCAGTGCATGATGGGAACAGGGCAAACCAAACTACCAAGCCAATTCTTACACTGGGAAGGAAACAAGCTTCCGGGGACCGGTTTCTGGCATTTCAGCCGTCGTCGGCCCGGCTTGCTTGAATCCTGATGGTGCAATGAGCAAGGGACTCACATCTGAGTATACCCTTCCACGCTTAGGGTGGACAAAATATTTAACAACAAGGGGGGGTGATGGACATCATCCTTTCTGGTGAAGAATTGGCTTGGTAGTTTAGTCTGCCCTGTTCCCATGATGCACTGGGTCAGGGACAGACTGATTTGCATATAGCCAGGTTCTGAACTGGGATGGTGCAGTGAGATAAATAACGGTGATGGATCAAGCCCTGATCTTTTGACTGGGTAAGAGTAGTCTGCTTAATTCAGACACTCTGTTCATCACCACCCCCTTTTCTGAATCGTTTTTGGCCACTATAGGTGTGGCAGGGTATACTCAGACATGAGTCCCTTTCTCACTGCACCATCAGGATTCAAGCAAGCCGGGCAGACGACGGCTGAAATGCCAGAAACCGGTCCCCGGTAGCTTGTCTCCTTTCTGGTGAAGAATTGGCTTGGTAGTTTAGTCTGCCCTGTTCCCATGATGCACTGGGCCAGGGACAGACTGATTTGCATATAGCCAGGTTCTGAACTGGGATGGTGCAGTGAGATAAATAACGGTGATGGATCAAGCCCTGATCTTTTGACTGGGTAAGAGTGGTCTGCTTAATTCAGACACTCTGTTCATCACCACCCCCTTTTCTGGATCCTGTACATACATCAGCGCCAAGACGCCATGGCAATCGAGTGCTTTATAAACTTGTATCCTATCCTATCCTATTCCTTTTTTGACTAGGGAGGTTGCGTGGTTAACCTGATTCTGTAAAATATGCTCCTTTCCCCCTGTTGTTTATGTGCATAACATCGTAAGACCATGACTCAAACGTGTCTTTTTCAAATATCTCAAGTTCTTTGGGCCATATGTACTAAAGCATTTTCCCATAGACACAGAATGGGTAAAACCTTTTGATACATCTGTCACTTCTTGATTTCTGTCTACATCCAACATGCCGCTCTTTGATGCTGAGTCAGCATTTTAGCGTTCAGGAGTATCATCATATTCAGAAAGACTCTCTTGGTTTTTAACTGTTTTTCTACTCTCCAGATTTTCTGTTCTTCTGTTCTGAGGTTGTCTTCGACTCCTCTATGCAGCTGTCGAGTTGACCCTGTCTCTTTCTTTCTCGTATTAACTCAATCAGTCTGTCTTTTAAGCTTTACCTGCTCTCTCAGAGTGACAGTATGTCTGTCATTGTCCCATCTGTCTCTTCTCTCTCTCCTTTCCTTCCCTCCTCTCTTCTCCCCCTCTGCCTTCATCCCTTCATTTCCAACTTCAGACTGCCTTTTTGGCTGGACATGCCCACTCCAAGCAGCAGTCTTTCGTCTCTGTTTATAGGTACAATTCGTGAAGCTTGATATTTGAAACCTAGATCATCTTTTCGAGTGAAATGGATGATGATGATGGTGGTCGGAGAAATGCTGCCCCCCCCCATTCTCTGGCCCTAAATCAATCCTATTAACACGCTGGTGAGATTGTATGACCAGACCTACCTATGTTTAAACAGTGTATGGCCGTCCCGGCTGATTGTTGTCCATGTATAGTGCATGTACAATGCTCCGCTGACATGTGGCTAGGTTTGCCCAATACAAATAGCGCATTTTTAGAAACAGACATACAGCAACATCTGCAACGCCCAATCGTAGAGTTGCATAAGCTCTGTAGCGAGGTTTTATCGATCCTACCCATCCCTCCTGCGATTCTTGCATCAAAAGAAGTTACTTAACATATAGCCTTCTCTCTGGAATTATTACTTATTAAATATTAAACATACTATGGTCCCCCGGCCAGATAATGGATTGCATTCCTTCCTTCAAAATACCGCAGAATCAGACGCGTTCTCTAAACAGCTCGTGCAGCACGAGGCCCCTGGGAGGGCGGCAGCCAAGAGGGATCAGTCAATTAGAAATATTTCTATAACCGAATGTTAAGCAGATCTCTGATATTATTTGCCTCCTGATTCCATGGTCCTATGAGCCAAGGACCTGATTTTGAGTTTGGTAGACAGGTTACTCTATCACAAACATGACATATCACATCCGCATTATTTCATGTGCAGTAAATCCTATTCACTTGTAATTTAGGTAGACAGGATACCCATCACGTTGTGATGGAGTAACCTGTCTTCCAAACTCTAATGCTGGGCCATCAAGAGGTCTTAACAGTTTGCCTCTGTTGCCTCTCATTTCATTGTTATTGATATTTTTGTATCATTGATTGCCTTAGAAGACAAGCATGTCCTTAAATGGTGTGAGGTTAAGACTTGGTCCCGGGCTTGTGAAGACACCCGGTGTGCACCTAGTTATCCAGTAACTACAACAGGTTATTTCAAGTTGAGTCAACTTGATTGTCCAAGTTGCTGGAGTTGGTGGCAGTTTATATTCCTTGTTTGTTTCACTTTCAGTTTTTGTTAGCCTAATGACAATCATGTCATCTTCTTCCTTGTGACCTTTCTTCTGCTCTTAATGGGTCAAATATGGATCACATTGCCATGGGCTAGACATCTTTAGTGTTGAGCAAGGCTGCATCTTCTTCAGGTACGCCTCAAGGCACCCTGGGGTACTAGTGCTGGTCGGTTTTCAAGATATCTTGGTCACAAGCGACCTTGGCCACCATTTTACCATAGAGAGAGTACCTTTTACATGACACTATGAACATTTATGTAGAGGTGTCAGTGGAGCTTCCCACTGGTGTACAACAATACTGTACACCCCGGGAAACAATACCTCCACAGCCGCTAGCAACCTCTCTTCTGGCATTCTCTGTGTACCACATTTTCGTGGAGCTGTGCCTATTCTGGAGGACATTGTGGTCTGGGAACTGCCTACAATTAGTGGCCACCAGGACATGTTAAAGAAAAGCAAAACATTGAAAAAGTATAGGGCAGGTTTTACAAACCCAACTCTTTTCCTTAACGCTATAGCCAAGAAGTGGTGTCATCACTCAGAATAACACAAAAGTACACGGCAGCATTGCTGAGAATGCTTGCCAAATTGTTTCTGTTTTACTTGAACGTTATCAAGTTTCATTTTCAAGCTTCGAATTTTCTATGTAATGATGTTTGACTTGGCCTTTCTGTTAAGAGGATGAGGGAGGTTTTTTGTTGTTGTTTTTACCAATTTTCCATTCCGGTTTCCATTGATAGGCAGCATCGGAAAGTGGAAACACAGCAGACATGGGTCTATTTGTTTTTCATACTGCATCAGGGTACACCCTCCATCAAAAACATGATGGGCCTTTTTTATCATCTGAATAAAATTGTTGGCTCCGCTGCAGTTTCATATCTCATTTTTATTTATCTGGTTCCTGCCTTCTGCCACCCACTGTTTTAGAAACTGTTGATTATTTTCCCACTCGCTTGCAAATGTTGACCACGTCGCAGATCTGTTGTGTTCGATTTTCCTTCCCATCATTTTGTGCAGCGAGAGAAGCTTCAGAGAACGATTAAATCCAGCTATTTTATTCTCGTTTAATCTTGAAACGGGAGCCGCTTGCATCTAGGAAACCGTTGATCTTGCAGGAACTTGCAAAGCCCCTTAAGGGAATTTGTAAGAAATTGCTGGGGTTGGGGAAAATGGAAGCCTGTAAGTCGCTGTCGGGTATGTGGTCCCTAGCAACTCTTCTGCCTTTGTGTATTTCCAGTCTACCATGGGATAGCACAATAACAAGTTCCATTGACGATCCATTGGCGATCAACACGGGAGACACCTTTAGTGAGAATGGAGGAGACTAAGTCATTGTCTTGTCTGCAGAGAATTTCTATGACTACCTCAACCGCCCAATCTAAATGCAAGAAAAACTTTACGAGCCATAAACGTTTACATGATGGACTCATTTGATTTCAGGTTGTGGTTACCTGCGCCTTCAGGCAATGTTAGTAGTGTGCGTAAGAAACATTGCTCAGTAAAGAAAAATAAATTATAGGATTTTCTTTTATGTCCACAAGGATATTTTTTCTCACATGTTCCTCTTCTTTAGCTACTGCAATTTCCCTTTTCGTGCATCTTGCATTGGTAAATATTTGCTCAAATGTCCACATATTCATTCAATAGTTCTTTCTTTCTTAGATTAGTGATCTTTTCTTTTACTTTTTACAACAGTTACTTATTTCTTAGTGGGTGCATTTTCCTTCAGCTTCTGCTCTGTTGTGCTAACCATCACCCAGCTTACACCCACATTTTTTAGTTAGTCTGATGTGGCAGCCTTCGTTTCAAGTTTTACCAACGTATTAGCAGTACTAGATCAGGAAATTTGCCTTAAATCATAAAAGAACCACAGGGAAGGCAATCACGCACATGCGAATGCAACACACGTGCTATTGTGGATAATAAAATGTGACTTTATTAGGAGGATGAAATGTGTATCTAAACTTGGAATTTAACATCGGCCTAGTTCATGCTAAGTGGAATCCATATATGATCTTGCTGTCTCCGTCCCAGATTCTTACATTCAGCCAGACCTCAGTCTGTATGTTTAAACTAATACAAAAAGAACCAATCTATGAACAGTGTTAAAGTCCATTTTTAATAAAAAAATAAAATTCCTGTTAAAAATAGGGTTAGATGCTCGCTAATGAACTGGCTCACTCTTCATTATTCTTCTGTGATTTCAGGTTAAAGGGATTTGTTCCCTGCAAGCTGTTTGCATCTAAATATTACAGATTAGACCTGTGGTTGGGAATCCTTGATCATGTTTTTTTTCCAACGATGTGTTTCTTGACCAGGAAATAGTATCAACTTCAAAGAAGATGATTTAGGGGTAATTCAGGTTTTGACAGAGCAGCAGGGTTCTCGCTCCCAAGCTTGCAGTTTCCCCGCCTCGTTTTGAGGTGCAGCAGCTTCTGGGTTCCTGCCAGTGGAGTCTCATCTGGCTCTGCCGGTGGAACTCTAGGACCCAGCGGACCACCTGCCCCAGGATCGCTGGGTCTGTAAGTTGAGCGGCTTGCCCTATTTAGGTTGTGCCTTTTGACATACATTGTTTTTGACTCCGACCAACATTTTGGTCTTAGGCTTGTAAATCTCGGTCCCCACGGTCAGTGGGAAATCTCCCTGCCTGTAAGGACCAATAATGTATCTTTTCTAAGAAAGAAACCAAGCTTTCAGTCGCGGCCGGCATGAATCACGGGTGGGGGGTTTGCGCCCGGAGGGGGGCGTGCAAGAAGAGGGCAGGGCTTCATTTATTTTTTTTTAAATTAAACTTACCAGCTCCTCCAGTCCCGTGTTGTTCTGTCACGTCTCATGTCTCATGCAGCCTCCCTCCCTTTCTGTAAGCCAATCACAACGCTGCAATGCCGCCGGCCCCACAGGCGCCTATGTGGTTTGGTCGGCCAAGTCAGTGCACTCAAAGTAGGCAAGCCACTCCTCCCCGACCCGCCCACCCGCCTGCCCCAAACCAGGCATACCGTTCTGCTTTCTCGCAGTGCGAGAAGCAGAAACATAAAATGGTATTTAAAATAACATTTTATGTTTCTGCTTCTTGCACTGCGAGAAAGCAGTGGGGCGACGCTTCTCCGCCCACGTGGAGGAGCCGCCCCTGTAAGATTTCTTAGAAACAAATGCTACTGAGCCCAACGCTTTGACACAGCAGACTGGCAAAGATTTTTCCATCTACAGTTCTTCCACCGTGTTGGCAGGAGCAATTTTGGGAAAAATGCTTCACCACACCGTGCAGCACTCTAAACAGATGTGGGAAATGGGAAAATTCCATAGTGTTGACATTTAAGAATTAAATACACTACAACGAACTAACTGAGACCACACATGTTTCCTTTGGAGAAATTATATTGCAGGATTATTCAACAAGATAATTGGTAAACTTACAGGCCATCCAAGTGCAGCCTGCAATGATATGACCAACGGTAACTAGTTCCCTGATTTGCTTTCATTCACCAGGAAATGCATCATCCAATGCTGAAATATTTTGGGGTTTGACCAACTTCTGGACTCAAAAGCACAGAAAAATTTAGATTCCACAGATAACTGAGTGATACCAGGCCTCCCAAAGCTGGTCCAACTTCCTAAAGATTAATAGGGTGCCCTCTCTTTCACCCCATGCCCTGCTGTAAGGATTCTAGACGTATTGTCTTACAGCCCACTTAGACCTCTTTACTGTGGTTGATTTCTGCACCCAGGTTCTGTGGATCGCAATGTAACTCAGGCATAGCCTCAAATGATGGACCCACTGCCCCCGATCCACCTTCCCCCATTACCTATATTGTTGTGTTCTGAAAAGGTATCACCGTATTTATCAGTAAGCAACTGGGGGGTCGGGGAGGGCCTTCATCAAACATGAACTCTCGTACTACTCTCCCCGTTTACTCTCATCTGCATCCGTTCCACTCTCACTGAGCTCCTTATCATTCCGTTCATTATCAGATTCATCGGGGACCACCTTGAGTTAAGTATAGTCTTTCTTCCATGTGCATTGATGCTCAGTTCATGGTGCATTGACAGACCACTGAGGTTTTACAATGTTGCAACGTTGCAATCTGCTTCGCCTATAACACAGATAACCATTCCCTAGATAACTTCCTGGAGTCCAACAATCTGCTCCATCCATCCCAATCCGGTTTCCGTCCGAATTTCAGTACGGAAACAGCGTTGGTGGAGGTCTCTGAGATCATCAGGGAGACCTTGGATGGGGGTGGCAAGGCCATGCTAGTCATGTTGGACCTGTCGGCGGCTTTCGACACCGTCCCCCATAAGGCGCTGCTCGCCAGGCTTTACGACATCGGCCTCAGGGGGACGGTGCTCAGATGGTTTACATCTTTCCTGGAGGGCCGCCGCCAGACGGTCTGGGTTTCCCAGAGCTCCGCCGAGATGCCGCCATTGGGTGTTGGGGTTCCACAGGGCTCTGTGTTGAGCCCGACATTATTTAACATCTTTATGTCCCCTCTGGCGGCTGTGGTTGAGGCTTACGGAGCCCAGATCGTGTCCTTCGCCAATGACACACAACTCCTCTTCACATGTGAAAAAGACCAGACATTTGATGGGGAGAGAATCCGGGATTGCTTGGATAGGGTCTTCAGCTGGTTCCAGCTAAATTGTCTGAAGGCCAACTCCAGCAAGTCGGAGGTTTTATTCTTCGGCTGTGCCTCCGATCCCGAGTGGCGGCAGTGGTGGCCGGCCGCCATGTGTCCTCCGGCACAATCATCCTTGGTTGCCAAGAACCTGGGTGTTAAGCTTGATAACAAACTTTCTCTGAGAGCGCACATCCTTGGCCTGTCCGGCACCTGCTTCGGCATCCTCAGAATGCTCCGCAAGTTTCTTCCCTTACTGTCTGCGGAGCACAGACGGATTACGGTGCAGGCGCTCATCGGATCTAGGCTTGACTATGCTAATGCCCTTTTTTTGGGCCTTCCGGATTATCTGGTTCAGCGTCTGCAGGTGGCACAGAACTCGGCAGCCCGGGCAATCTTTGGTCTGCATAGACGAGCACGGGCTTCTGTGCTGCTGCAGACGCTCCATTGGCTTCCAATCCGGAAACTGATTGTTTTCAAATCTATGACGCTGATGCACAAGGCTTTGTTTGGCTCAGGCGCTGGATATCTGAAGAAGAGATTAGCGTTCTATCGCCCGGCTCGCTCACTGCGTTCAGAATCCCTCTTCACTGCTGTGGTTCCACGCGTGAGGAAGGCCCGCATTGGGGGGCGCTCTTTCAGCCTCAAGGCCTCCCAGCTGTGGAACTCGCTTCCATTGGCACTTCGTAGCACTCCCAACCTGCTTCAATTTAGGAAGAATTTGAAGACGTGGCTTTTTAATCACTCTGTTTAGGTGGGTTTTCTTTCTCTTTCTCTTTTGGGTTCTGTTCTACTTGTTATGTTGACTATACACTGTAAGTTGCCTGTGGAAAGCGCCGGGACACTCTTTTAGAGTAGCCGAGCGCTATAAAAATGCACTTTAACATAACATAACATAACATAACATATGGCCTTCTCTGTGAGTTCTGGGATTGGTTGCTCGGGCAGCATTATTTAGTAGTTGACTAACCTACGATAATAGAGGACCGCGCCAATGCCAACTGCAGCTGCGCCACGAATTTGCCAAAAAAGGGAGGAAGCAAGTGGCCCAGAGTTTAATATCTCACACTCCCAGCACTTCCGGGGTCCACTGCTGTCTACAAGGAGGGAGAAGTACAAGGTGTTCATGTTCTTGCTATAAGGAAACTATTCCAAATTTCTGTGCGGACCACAACAATTCAGTCATTCAAGATTAATTAGCCACAAAAAATAATTAATACACTCATATAGTTTACTTTCTCCTCCCTGCCACATGCATAATGCCAATATGTCAATGGCAAATGATTAACCTTCATTTTATCTGTAGGAAATATCTTTTTTTTAATGTCCCCAAATATCGGTGGCATGGCTACCCCCAGGCATTACAGATGATGGTCACAAAAGCAGCAACAAATGGTGCCAATCGATTTGCCTTGTTTTTTTCTCCTTTCACCCGTGCTTGATGCAGCCCCAAAACTTTACTTTTTCTGAGGCAGGTTCCCCTCTGGGCCTTTCGCGGGGCAGGTCACAGATCCATACTCTTATAGCAAAGGACCGGTGTCTGATTGACTCAAGAGGTGCCAATCTTCCCCCAGCTAATAGGAAGACACATTCGATTGTGGGAAGGCAGTCGATCGATGGCAGCAGGTAAGTGGACAGAAAATAATCAATGTGTCCATTAATAGCTCTGGTCTTTGCTGCCCTCATTCCTGACCTGATGTGAGGCCCATCCAATGCTGCGTTGATTCTCGGCGGAATAGCACATTTTTGTAGAAGCTGTACCGCGGATCCTCATTTGGTAATATATGTATGTGATGGTATTACCTGCAACTAGCAAACAATCCCCTCTGGTAATCCATGCCACTCTTTGTCTGCATCCCTGGAATGAGGATTTTGTTGCCATGGAAACAGAGTTTGATGGCAGAAAAGAGCTATTGGGGCCCATATAGTCTGAAGATTTACATGCAGTTCTAGTACCTGCACATCCTCGAGCTCGTTGTCAAGATCTTACAACATATTAAGGACAGGTCATAATTTTTGTGAATGCTTTTATTGAAATAAGCTGTACATTTATTTACCTTTCGTGGATATCCTAAAAAACAAGTATGGATTTGGCACTCCGTGACATATCTTGGCCACACCCGCTGTAAATGTTGATGAACTGATGCGGCTGTGAATGTCGGGATGACATCAAGAGGTAGATCTTGTGTTGACTGTACTAAGGTTGCAAATACCAGTGGTTTTGGTGGGCAGTGCTGGGGTACCCGATGCGACAATCGTTTTTGATGCCGCCATCTCCATGACCTTGTCCTCTGATTCTCTCGCTACCACCTGGCAATAGTGCCCCTCATCTCTCCAATCATAAGATATTGCTAAACACTGCGCACCCCCTGAGGTCAGCGTCCCACTCCACAGGTCAGCGCCGAGAGCGGACGCACCAGTCACACTGCCCTAAAGCCGGCCCTGTTGGTGGGTCATAAATGTAGGATTCCTCACTTATTTCCCTACCCCTCAAAATAGCAGGTGCTGTCCCTCAAAAAGGAACGGCTGGGCATTAGCACATATTCATCATCTTGGACAGAGACTGCAGGCTTTCCTATGTCCTAGTTAGAAGCTTTAACAGTCTCAACACAACTGCACCTGCAAATCAAAGCCTACTGAATGCAGACTTGAATCACTATTCAATAGACTATCACCATCTCAGAGGGAAAGAGAGAAATGAGCAGTTTACTTGTCTTTTTAATTTAATAGATTTTGAAACCTTGCTTCTCTGTGTTGCATTGTTTTGTAGCATTTGTAGATCCCTGACTAAAGTATATTCAGCTTGCTGAGTAAGAGCCTTCTTCATTTGATACTCATGGTTGGAAGAGTCTGGTTTTATAAAGTTTGAAGAGTCTCGTTTTACAAAGTTGGAAGAGTTGTGGTGGTAAGTCTCAGGTTCAGAGGTGTACTCCACTCCATGCATGTTGTGGTGAACCTGTGGCTGGCCTTAATACCTAGTGAAGCGGAGGGACGGATGACGGATAGTCTGGTTTCCATTTACTGATTATCTCAGGTAGTTGGGGACAGGCTATCCAGAGAGTGGTGTTTGGTCGGTAGACTGTGTGTTTGTCGGCTGGCCTAGGTGTGAACCATTGGATATAATGCATGAGTTTAGAAGGATTGATCAAGTTACTGTGTGGTGATCTTGCAGCTGTACCTTTGCCCAGTGTGTGGCGTAACTGAGTGGGATGGACAGGACATGGTCCTTGTAAAAGTATCACCCTGTTTTGGGAGGCTTGACCATTAGCCATTGGTTTGAGAACAGTTCTTTCATGCCCGGAGGATCCTAGGTGGTCATGGATTGGCCTTAGCCTAACCTCTTCAAGCCACGGGCACGTGGCCCACTTCTCGCATCTCTGGCTTTCGGGAGAAGGAAGCACCAGCATGTCATGATTTTCTGAAGGGAGTAATAGAAAAAGAACCAGACTCGAACGCAGCATCCCTCTTTAGGCGCAGAGCCACAGTTCCGTTTGGAGGAAGGGGGACGATGCCATGGATGGCTTGGGAGACAGTGGAGGCCCTTGAATGGGCCACAGCTGGCTTGGAGGTCTGGTGTGATGTTTAGCACATGCATGGATGCGGAATGTGTACAGCAGACAGATTCTGGATTCTTAGATTCTTTGCAATCGATAAAGATTGGTGTCAAAGTGTACAGTGAGTTTAGTGGAATGTGTTTCTATACACCATAGAAATACAAATATTCCACTGGAGAAAAGAAGACGCAAAGTGAACTGGGCTGGGTAAGTGGACGTGGAGATTTCCATTTTCAATATTCTACTTTAATAAATATTTCTTTGTTTGCACGGGGCGATGGATGGATTCGCTTGGTGCTGTTTTGGACTGGAAGAAAGATCCTACTTTTTTGTCCGCCCAGAACATGTGGAAGTGTAGCAACACAAAAGCTCTAATGTGACGTCAATAACAATATTAAAGTCAAAATGGCAGCGGGCGTATTAAATCTAAAGCAAAACATGCGGGATTGATGAACTCTCAACACAGCCCCCCTTGTCGTCTGCGACTGCAGCACAATGCCGTATCTCCATCCTGGAGGCAGACGGCACTTCGACCAGTTGAGAGGCGCGGAGAGTGGACAATGGGCAGTGTGCCTCATCAGATGTTTGCCATGCTCAAGATGTCCGCCTGAATGATTCATTCATGGTCGCTCAGTCTTGGAAACAGAGGAGCTCAGACAGGGGACAGGCCACCCCTTCATGAAGCTTCATCTTTTATTCAGATCTGGCCCTCACAGTGCGCAGGCTTTGAGAGAGACGTAAGACACCCGTCTGTGGCTTGGCATAGTGCAACGTCCCATCTTGACTGACTCTGCAGTCTGTACGCAAGCGATCTATTGAGTGGCCTTTATGGCATAGGCACACACATCATTTTCCAGGTAGTCCCCATGCGCTGTGGATGTAGCCAAGTATGTGAGACACACCCACAAAAGATGCTGCATTTCCTGTCTGCTCTTCCACTGCAGATGTTTTTATCTTTTAAGTGGGTGTGCCTTAACTTTAGGACACATTTTGACTTATTTTTATGCCTTTTGTTCTTCCCAGCGGTGAGGCTACCCTGTGATGAATAAGGAGCAGTGGAACTTTTTGCTGTTGAAACTAAATGTGTGTGTCATAGAGCACATCTTGTCGCGTTACGCCACTTTGCAGATTGAACTTTTTGAGCCATAAGGTGAAAGAAAGGTGCAATAAAGGCACTCACCGCCCCTCTTGTGAGCCGCGCGAAACGAAGCATGTCTCAAAGTTTTGAAATGTACAAGCTGGAGTCGGCCATCTATTTATTTATTTATTTAAAGTTTTGTATAGCGCGAACATGACGCAGGTGGGTATCAGAGCATTTTACACACGTTTTAGGTAGCCGACGGAAAAACAGCAAGGGTAGAAAAATCAGGGTAACATTGGGACAATACACAACAGGGTCAGGATGAAATTAAGGTGGACACCCTGACGGGCAATATACATCAAAATCAAACGAAACAATATGACATGCGACAATGGATCGCCACCAACGAAACCTCTATAACCTCTCCCAGCTTGGACGCTCTCCACCGTGGACGCCTTCCAATATGGAAGCGGCAGACGGTCAGACAGAGGTTGCATGGACCGCTTCATGGTATCTCCCAGGTTCCTTCACAATGCGCCACCTATTTTGGCGTTGTGTGTCCTGTCCATTTGAGATCCATGAATTGGAAAGAGGTGTGGTGCAGCAGCCAGGGCGGCTGACTACGGAACATGGGAGCTCACGATTCAATCCCCGCGCCGGTGGCAGGTTAGCCCAGCACCTTGTGACTCTGGGCAATAGCTAACTTAATCTTGCTGACGGCCCACAGCGCCGGGACACCTCGTCTGAGGTAGCTGCGCGCTTTAAAAATGCTGGTAGTATTATTATATTATTATAACACATTGTGATAGCAAATGCAAAGGTGAGGCTCTGCTGCCCCTTGCAGGCTTCCATCCCCGTCATAATCCCATCTCATGAATATTAATGATACAGGATTCCTGTCACTCCTTGTGCACAATCCCCTGGATTGGTACGTCCAAAGCGGTGCAAACACCCGACCGGGTGGCAAAGCATACACAGCATCAATGCCTTCATGCAACTGGCACGTGGCACACTCCTCACATCTCTTCCTTAATTCTCTGATCAGCACAATCTGCATGTGATTTGCATGTCTGTTACATGTTCTATCAGATGCAAATTTACAATCTACACTCTCAATGCAATATTGCAACGCACAGCCTTTGGAATGAGAAATCTATATTTTCCCACCAAAACAGCCATTGCCTTTCAGCTCCACTGTCCGATGCTGCAGGCGCGGCTACTGTGATTGATGTTATTAATGTTGCTGCATTTCTCCCCAGCTGTCTGCTCTTGTCTCTGAACTCTTCCAAAATGCAATTTTATCTCAGATACTGTATGTTCTATAGATATTGCTTGTCACTGAGGTGTTACCTAATGGAAGAATGTGGCCTCACACAGAGTTGCTGTATTAAAATCATAGAAATCTAAGGTGACTTGCAGTATCCTCACAATTTACAGTAGTTTTTTTATTCCTAATGATCAGAGTGTCATAATCCCCATTTCCCCAGCACGGATGTCAATTCTTAGGGCGTAATTTAGAATTTGGCGGATAGAATACTCCCTCAAAAATGTTGTGCGTGTCCTACCTGCCATATATGGTTACAGATTAACATCATTGTGGAATCTGTGTTGTGAAACTGAAGATGCAAACATGCAACTTGTAATTGTTTGCAAGGTCTATTCAGGCAGTTTATTGCGGCGCTTTCAAGGGCGGGCCCAGCTTTGTATTGCAGGCGAACAGAAATGTGACACACTGTAATAAGAAAACAATAGGCAGGGCTTTTGCAGCTTTTGCAGGCTGCCGTGAATTACAAGTATCGCTAGTACCCAAATCATTGTCTCAGCGACCTATTGAACAGCGAGACCAGATCCCACCGCTGGCAAACGTCAGACTGTCACCCCGACGCTTTTCACTGCACCCCAGGAGAAACAGGCGCTTCCTGCTGGGCCTCCACTTTGCAGATCCGGTACAAGCTGCCGTGGGTCGGTGATGTAAAGATTGTGCTCTCAGAGTCGACTGTCTGTACAGTATGGAGCCCCGAGGCTTGTATGTCGTGCGTCAGAAGCCCTTGCACACTGCATGCTTTCAGGGCATTGGGAAGAGACTTATATAGGAATATATCCGTAAAAGAAAGGCATTCACTCTTTAATCCAAGTAGAATAACGTGTAGGACATTGAGGTGTTGCAGGAACACAGGAGAAAGCACACAGAGTCAGCACAGATGTGCGGTGGATGGAGACCAGGCTTGACCTGTCTTAAACATAAAGAAAATATAGAAGAGCCGTATCTTTAGAAATGTAAAATGTGCTTTTCTTACCTAATTTGGGAGCATGCACATCATTGTTACCGAACAAGGCCTTTTACTTTCAGCCACCTCTCACTTTCGAGCAAACTATTACGAGCATTTGGTAAATCAATAGTATGTCACCAACTATGGTGAAATAAACTATGTGCAAGATAAAAAGTGCAAAACCTGTCACCTACTTCTGCAGGTTTCATTCAGTCTGCGGGTCTGTGGTATATTTATGCCCCTCTGCAAAGAGCTTAGAGGTGGAAATTTCAAGGTGGGAATCGCAGATCATTTTAACCACAATGTCATATATGGCATGTCTTCCTGGAATTCTGTGGCAATGGAGGATCATTATGGAGGTGGGTTGACTAAATTATGCAGCAACTGAAGGTTGACCTGTGGCAAATTGTCTTCCACTATGTGGAAACATATGTCACCATGTTTTTAGTAACTTTTGCTCCTTTTGAGCTAGAAACTATTTCTTTTTTGTTAAATTCTGCAGATTATGCAGCAAACGATGGATTGTGTGGCAAATGCCGCAAATCCAGAATTATGAAGAATATACAGAGCAGCAGAATCACATCATTTCAGTGGCCTTGCTTATAAATCACTTCCTTGAATGGCTGTCTTTCTAATGGGCTGCAAAGGGCCACGTCTACCTTACCATGCACCATAGGCAGGTATATCTGGACCTTTTGTGGAGACTGAGTCACCAAACTGACAGGAAAGAGAAAGGACCTGAATCAAAGTTTAAAACATATGTCCTGTAGGGAAAGGGAAAACACAGGAAAACCAGCTAATGGTCATTAATAAACAAGGCGGCTTTCCTTTAATATATATATATATATATATATATATATGTGTGTGTGTGTGTATATATATATATGTGTTGAAGCATAAATATGGGACCCTGAAAGACGGTAATAATGTAAATGTAAATGTAAATGTAAGGTGTTTTATAGCGCGCTCAATTACTACCGGAGTATCCTGGCGCGAATGACCGCTGGGGAACCCGTCCTGGCTTTCCCTGTGAGATGGTCCCATGCTGGGTATCTCCAAGGTGAAGCCAGGCATCCCCGGCATCTGTGGGGGGCCGTTGTAGAGATGAGGCAAGCTTAATGCCCAGAGTTACCGAGTGTGATCACTGCCCAAAGTGGGCACCGAGGCGAGAATTATCAGTCCGCTGACCCTGGTCCTCGACCCTGCCGCGTCGGGAATCGAACCCTGGTCCCGGGCCGTTCTCAGCCTCCGGGTCTGCCGCCTCTAACCAGTGAGCCACACCTCTCTAATGACCTCTCTGCCCCTTTTCTGATGAGTGTGACCCTGGGTTCCAATGTTAGTCTGTAGGGGCTGACTCCAGGAGATTATAACGGTCTCCACATGACATAAATTTAGATAAGATTGACCAGGAGCAGTTGCTACTGGTCAGCAGTGGTGGGGCGGGGGGAGGTGGGGGGCTTACAAATAAGAGGAGCAAAGAAAAAAAAACCTTACTTTCCCGGCGGCCGCTTATCTCCGTCCTCGTCCTCTTCAGGTTGACGAATCAGGAAGCACCCAGGCTCCCGACTCCCCTGACCAATCACAATGCTGCAGTGCAGGGTTGTGATTGGTCTAAGCGCCGTGGTTCTGCGCTCAGCCAGGGAATGGGAGGCTGGGCAAGTTCTCTTTCGGGCTGTACAACACAGCCCGGTGGATAACATGCCAAGTGCGCATGAGCGTTTGGCTGACCCAAGGCGGCCAGGCCAGAACCCTCATGTGCACTTACGAGAGTGCCTCCACTCCTCCCCATGCTCTGCGGGAAGTGCAGCCCCGCCTGCACCTGCTTATTATTATTATTTTTCATTATTGGGTATGTAACCCAATAATGAAAAATAATATAATAATAACACTTCTTATAATTGTATTTTTCTTGAGAGTGTATACATATTTATATTTTTTTCTTCAATAAAGCACTTCATATAGCACATCCGCTATTGGAAGCAGCGCTGGTACATCAATTTTACTGGCGCCCTATTTACCGACTTCAGAAGGATGAGTTGACCGTACCATGTCTCGACCTTGTGACCTTGACCACAGAGCAGCTGTCCTTAGAAAGTGTTCAGCTCACTCAGCCACCTTGCAGGCTCATAAATCAAGAGAACTGCGCTTACAGAACAATGTATTGCAGCCTTTCTTCTGCAAAGGATGCGCGTTTGACGCTCTGACCCCACGTTGCCCCCGGCGGTACAACTATCACAGACAGTTTTCCTGATAGGCTATCTTGACTGTCAGCTGGAAATGGCTTTATGTGGAAGAGAAGTGTACACAGGCTCGCGAGGGGGGATGCGCCTGCCACGACTCCAGCCCGGAAGCCTCCGGATGCGCTGAAACCCACGAGTGGAACACAAACAAACTCGTCTTCTGCGCGTGTAACCTCTGCTGTCAAGCGCTGCCAGGCAGCCTGGCCGCCTAAGACATGCTGACATCTTCGAGCGAGCTGTAGTGGCATTTCTGGAGATGGGAGAAGTCAGCTGTGCTTTTATTCCCCGCTGAACCGTGATGCCGAGGCTCATGGAAAAAGCCATCATCCTAGGAACGTAAGCTAACATCTTTAGATAGTTGTAGGGCTATAAAAAGGACCATCGGAGAAAGGTAAGGGCAGCCTGTTGCATGCTGGGAGATCACAGGAAGTGTAAAGCTTGTGATCCTAATGAGGCTGCCTTTGGATAACTTAGAAACCTAGCCCCCCCCTATATTTTTCCAAACTTTCAGGCGTTAGGAAGCCTTTATATTGGTGCATATACCGTATTTGACAAAAGGTGACCAGTGTGGTACCAGCAAGTAAATGGAATATGGGTTGTGTACGGATTTAAAACTAAGGATGTCCAAAACAGGCCTAGTTGGCAAGATCCAGGCCAGGTCTTCAGGCTGACTAGGAACTACGGGGCCGATTCACAGAACTAACTTAAGACAAAATCCTAAACTTGCAACCATTTTGGTATTCACAGAAGGCACTTACTCATTTCAGTATTCACAGAAGTTAGGACCCCTAACTTTCGGACTCCTAAACTGAGAAAAATCCAAATTTTAAGACTTTTGGTATTCACAGAAGGCATTTAGGAGTCCTAAAGTTAGGACTCCTAACTTCTGTGAATACCGAAATGAGTAAGTGCCTTCTGTGAATACCAAAATGAGTAAGTGCCTTCTGTGAATACCAAAATGGTAGTAAGTGTAGGATTTTGTTTTAAGTTAGTTCTGTGAATCGGGCCTTGTGTAATTGGCTCAAGTTAAGGTTTGTAGCATGTACATTTATTTTATATAGATAGTCTAATCATTTGGCAAGGATCCGCCCTTCCTGGATCTGCTTGGGAAATCCTTGCTCTAAATTGTATGTACATTTGTTTTTTCGGCATTAACTGATCCCACTCATGAACATTTAGCATACATTGGTGCCTACGAACTCTGAAACTTGTGTTTCTAAAAATTAAGTACTGTTGGGCCACAGAGGTTCTTTTAACTGAGCATTCTAAGAAGTGGGTTCCTCCCCAATTTTATTAGTAGTGTTTGAGTTTTACACCAGTAGCTCTTTTTTAGCTTAATCACTTTACAGCACTGAATGACAGAGGGAGATATATTACATTTTAAACTGTGTATTGTCCTGTACAGATTCTAATGAAGTAACCTTCGAAGGTGCTAGTGAAAGCACGATGAGAGAAACATATATTTCTTAAACAATCAAATATATTATTAGCAAATTACAGAGAATCAACAAACTATATTCACCATTGAAACAAACAAGGGCCTAGGCACACATAATTAGTAAATCTATATAGTATAGACACATATGCAAGTACTACAGTATGACATTCATCAGATGGAAGGAACGGTCTTCATAGATATTCGTGTAATGTTCAGTCTTTTTATTCCTTTTGAGATTAAACAATCAGTGAACAAACTAGCCGACACTTGTTTCATCGCATTGAGGAGAATTGCTCTGCGATTTCTTCAGGGCTGGGAACGGATACAAGGAATATAGGTGATGCACACATAGGAGGCTCAACATTTCAGGAGTCTTACAATTGAAACCTGTTAAAACATAGGTTTGGTGATAATGGACATGTGGAAAACCCACAACACCAGGTGGTGGAGATCAAATCATTGCACGTGTGGGACATAGGTTACCCAGATGGTGACGGCAAGTGTCTTTAAACAAATATGTGCTCAAATTGGATGGGAGTAAGGTTTATCCATGAAAGGAGAATGGCTCTGGGCCTTGCGTTAGTGACGGTTAAGGATGTCCAGGACCAAAAATGGATGCTAGAAGACAAAGTGTATGGTTCTGTTGGTACCTGTATGAAGACAAATTATTTCTGGATAGTCTGTGAGGAAAAAAGATGAGAAGCCAGAAGATGAGAAGACGTAGAGGGAAGAATGTGAGTGACAAATTAATTCTGGATAGTCTGTGAGGAAAAAAGATGAGAAGCCAGAAGATGAGAAGATGTAGAGGGAAGAATGTGAGTGGGGAAGTTCTGAAACTCAGTATTTAATGTGATGGTAGGCACATAGCTGATGTCAGGCAGTAAGAAAGAGGATTAGAAGACGGATGAGAAAAGGAAGAGTGAGGCAAGAGATGATAAGATTCGGAAACACGAGGAAAGAAAAGGGGAAGAATACTGTAGAGCTCACCGCTCAGCCGATGATAATTCCAATCTGTCCGGGCTCAGTCCAGTCAGGTCAAAAAAGGTTGTTCTTGTAAATCTGGTGACAGGGAAAAGGTGTGCCTATGAGGATCGATATGTACAATCAGCCATGAACACACACGTTCAGTTTGTTCCTTGATAAAATACTGATGCCAAGAGGAGCGTGCATTGGTGTAAAGATGGCTTACCAGGCGTGCAGTAAAAATGGCATCCCGTACTGGTAGATCAGGCTCAATCAAACGGTCAACTATGGAAAAACACAAAATTAAGCCCGTTTGTCAAGAATTTAGGGTTTTAAATTAAAGAGGTTACAGAAACGAGCGACCTTCATTACAGAAACTTCGGTTTACCGTGCGAAATTTGGCCAGTCGGATTGTACGCCGTGAGGTAGTTCGGAAATCTGAAATTGTGGCCAGTATTTCAAAACCTTACGTTTCATAAGTTTTCAAGTCTGAAAGTGGAGCAATGGTATATTAGTATTGTACTCGGGTTCTAATACCCTGTTTAAGATCAAAAAGACTGTGAGAAAGAGCGTCAATAATTGTTACCTCGAATTCTAGAAGTCAGTTGCCCCCAGAGCGCCCAGAGAAATCCCTGACTACAAAAACCCTCTCTTTGAGCTTTTTCATATTAACCATTGAGTTGGGTAACAATATACATCTGTTATTTCAGCACCAAGATTCCCCGTTGCTGGGGTGAACGTGTGCTTTACAAATACACTTGTTACGTTATGTTATGTTATGAGTGTCTCTTTATAGAAAGACCTGCAGTCCAACTCATCAAATGCATTGTGCAGGTCAAACTGATGGCCCCTCTGGAACACCAGACCCATTTCTGTCCAGGCTCATTTTACATATGAAATTGTAAAGATCGAAAACTCAATTCTTTCTTTATGTATAAAAAGCTTTATATAAATGATGTATACATAGAGATATCTAAGTACAATGCCGGTACCATAGCGCTTAGTCAAATTAAAAGTGGTAAAGTACCGGCATGTCTTAATGGATGCTAATACACATAACATATTAGCAATCCAATTAAATATATATTAAGAAACAAAGAGCGACTCCAGTAGTGTATCTATCATTAGGGAAACATCTCTTTTATAAAACATGGTTTAGTGGATGGGAAGAGAAAGAAGAAGGAAAAGACAGATATAAAGGCAAGACGGAGAGGCTGGTTGAGGAAGGGAGTTGCAGAGGTGAACAGAAAAGTGAGAAGATGTTTATAAAGTGTAAAAGAAGTAACCTTTGAAGGTCCTAGTGAATGCAGCACAATGAGAAAAACATCAATTTTTAAAATAATCAAATATATTATTAGCAAATTACAGTTACCAATCTATATTTATATATAGTTCGACAATATCTCACCCCACCCCAAAGCTCTCAACTGGCTTCCTCTTAAGGCGAGAACCCAATTCAAGCTGGCTTGATTCACCCACAAGGCTCTCACTCAAAGTCCCCTGCTTTTCTCGCCCAGAAACTTGTGATATCCGGAGAAGCCAGAAACTCCCGGTCTACCTGAGTCCTTTTGCTCCAACCTGCACGCTTCAAGAAAAAAGAACGTACAATCGGGCCTTCTCTGGGGCTGCCCCAAGAATACGGAACTCACTCCCAACCGCCATTAGAAGTATACCGTCTCTAGCTCACTTCAAAAAGGAGGCCAAAACTTCCCTAATGGACAAATTCATCTCCTAACGCTCACGTTACAATCACCTCCGTAACCAGACTTCTCCTATCGTTACAGCATTATCCCTTGGCCCTCTCTCCTTACGTTACCCACCACCCGGCACTTCTGAACAAACCTCTCGGGTGTTGAGACTGCTTCTCTTGCTTAATGTATGGATTTGTTCCTACCCCAAAATGTAACCGGATACTATGATTGTTTGCTTTACCATATGCTCTATCTATCTGTTCCCTATTTTGGCTCTCTTCCCCCCTTTGTCCTTCATCCCACCTGTTACTTCTGTAAAGCACTCTAATCTCCACAAAACCTCCATGAAGCGTGATGGCGGCAGGCTGCCAAGCAAAATTAAGCTGACGCATGTACTTTGTATGACATGTAAAATAATCCACATGTATGATAGACCATTCCTGCAGACATGCTACCTCAATTCAGACCTCTCATGAGCTATTTGTAAAGCGCTTAGTACCAAGTCAGTCCATGTTCCGATGAATACCAGTTGAGTGACTCGTTCACACCCTTCTTTCCTCCTTCCCAGTAGCTGTTAAGGCAGAAAGGCCTCATCATTGTGCCTGGAATCTGGGCACCGACTGCAGGAAACAAAAGGAACTCCCTGGAGCTTGAAAAGGGGCCAAGACTTGGTAAAGAGCCCTTGATGATTGGCGTCCTAATCACAGGTCTTCAGAGGACACAGCTTTGTTGCTCCACCACTTCAATAAGTGAGCACATTAGGCAGCCTTTATTCTTCAAAGCGAGGGATTAGGGTGAAATGTGACTTAATTCCATGTTGCATTGCAGCTGCTTGAGAAGCAGGATTTCGAAACAAGCACTGGTTGCGCTGTTGGTTTCTGTGAGGCCGCCTCCTTTCTACAAAGGTGTAAGTGAGCGGGTTACAAGTGTCAAAGGATTGACACCAACATAGAAGCTGATGCGTGGATCCGCGAGTGCTGCTCCCGTGAGGGCACATTATGTGCTGCTCTTCCATAGCGCTTCCTACCACCTGCATGGTCCTGGAGTGCTTTTGGAAGCTAGGCACACTTTAATGTTCTGAGATTCTCATGCACTGTAGCCAAGATGGCCGGCTAGCCTTAGGTTTAGGTGTCATGCTAAATAGTAGCCTGCTGGGCAAGGATAATGGTGTACTGAGCTATCCATTGGCTAGTGGCTTTCTAGATCCTGTTCTGGGCCTGCGTGGAAGTGCATGTGTATAGATGGAGCCACTCAACCTTTCATCCTCCTCACGCCCATCATGAACATAGCATTATATTGGGTAACATTAAACATGTTAATGTTATTTAGACCCCTCAAGATAACTTGTGCTTCACAAACTCACGTGATATTATATGTGCTTGTTGAAGAACTTTGTCATTCGGCTTGTGTTGGCTGCTTAGTTGAGCGGTATCTTTGCCAATTGTATGGCTTTGATGCAAATCCATGGAATGCGGTAAATGTAAATTGATGTCTTCTTCGTGGCTGACTAGTAGATTGGCGAGAGACGTAAAAGTGGTGGCAAACCTATTGCATCCCACAACCCACTGGGGCATTGTTTGTGCTGCTCATAGCGCCTTGTACTTCGAGGAAAGGAAATTAAATGCAAAACATTCTTAGAGGTTAAGGGGAGGAGCTAGACGTGGAAAGTCTCTGAATGTAATTATTTTCTGCTGAATTTTAGGACTCAATCCTGAGATATCCATTCTACTGACTGTTTAGAAGCGATGCTGGTGGTCACCCGTCCCACCACGTCCCCTTCCCACCAATTGATGAAAGCCTAAAAATATTCATGTCAGCAGAAAGATTGAGGTAGGAGTAACCCATAGCCTGGGACTTGCATCCGGATTTCACAGACGACCAAGGTTGTACGAAAAGCGCCTTTCTGGTAGCAGAGTGTGCTTAGTCGTGGAAGTCCTAGCTCTCTCCTTTCCTTTAGCTCTAGGCTTTGATTCTCACAGATGCCGCCACAAACGAGGAGCGTGTGCATCAGACCGACCACGAGTTATTGGAAGTGACACGCTTAAGTAGGGAAAGACCCGCTAGGCCTATGGGCGGCAAGTACTCCCTTAAAGATACATGCACAAATTCTTTGCTTTCCCGCATATTTTTATGTGAACAGAAAGATTATCTCCCTCTCCAGAAGTGACTTTTTTAATGTATGTTATGAACTGTTATTACATCGTTGCATGCAATGTGCTGGTGTGCATGTGAGATTCAGTAATTGCCATTCATTCTGTAATATTTATCATATTTTGCTGGATACCAGCCCTATTCCTGGGCGCACACATACTAAATATAAATATAGATAAATATCTATAATACCAAAGAAATTACTAGCGGCAACAATTTCAAGCCAAAGAAACCAATTTTTCGCAGTTCGACTGTGAATTACAGGTAATATCAAGAGTGCATAGTTTTTTTTTATAGCACTCTCCCCATGCAATTACTTGTGTTAGGTTCTGAGACAGCAAACACTGTAGGGACAGCACTGAGCTCCATGGATGACACAGTTACTGATTATTCAAACCGCCTCATTTCTAGCAGTTTCCTTGTATGAACCTTCTCATTATCAGGGGCAAATTTGGGAATATAAACATTTTGGAAGACAGCAACCAGGTTTTTTGGAAAGCAAAGCCATTCCTGTCTCCAGCAGCGATTGAGGAGCGTATATAAATGTTGATTATTAACTCATCCAAAGGGATTCTTGCTTTCAGAAACAATATTAAAAAAAGTGAAAAGAAAACATGTCCTCTTACCCAATCTTACATCATCAACATTAAAGGTTTTCGAGTGTCACTTGGATTGATGGTGTCTAGTTGGGTTATACAATGTATTAACGCTGCAGCAAGATTCATCACTGGATCAAAAAAACACTCGCATATTTCCCCTGACTTAAAATCCCTGAACTGGCTGCCTTTTGAAGCCAGAATACATCTGAAAATTGCCTGCATGACACACAGAGCTGTACATCACAACTCACCTGGCTACCTCACTCAGAAACTGACAATATCTGGTGGCTCAAGAACCACTAGAAGCACAAAGAATCTTCTCCTGAAACCTCGTAGATTCCGGAAGGAAAAAACATATAAACGCTCTTTCTCAGGAATGGCACCTAGGATCTGGAACTCACTTCCTCCCGAAACCAGACTTATCTCCTCCTCTGCATTCTTTAAAAAAGAAGTAAAAGCTATCCTCATGACTAAATTCATCTGAACTTTTACTCTTGATCTTGAAGATATACACCTAACTGCACTATTGTTTGTTCGATTGTAGATTTGTATCATTGGTTCTAGTCAATTATTATGCTACCCCATGTACCCACCCTACTTTGCCTTTCATTTTTTACCTACAAGTATTCTATGCTCAAAAGTCTGTTAATCTCTCCTATGTTTCTTGCTATATAAAACTTTCAAAATAAATAAATAAATAGTGACATACTTCCGCAGAGGAGCACCAGTGATAAAGTTGTGCTGATTTGTAAACATCTTTCTGGCCCAGCTCATCTGAGTCAGTCCCAGTTAAAACTTGAATTGTAAAATCTATTCAATTTAGAAGCTTAAATTTGGGTCTCTCTGTGGAATATCCAGTCATACAATCTAGCAATTGCCATAAAAATGTTATTATGCAATGCAGTTTGTTTACCTTCCTGTACCTTTTGCTCTCTTTGTTCTGTAAATGTACCATGTGCCTGTTATGACCCTCTTATAAGACAAGGTAAGTTCACTGCTTTAAGGGGTCGCCTCTAAACGCACCAATTACAAGAGAAGGCCTGAAAAGTGCCTGTTTCTTAAATGACGGGGAACGCTCCAAAGGCAAGATTATTTTTGCCTAGAGCGTTGAAGATATTTCAGCCGTTTCTGACAACATGCAACCTTCTGTGGAGAGCTAATGTTCTCTTTGAGGTTGGATTTCATATTTGCGTCTCTCAGTGGGATAGACCAGATGTGAAGTGGAGCACTTAAGAGCCGAACAGTTCACCTTCAGGCAGGAAACTTTGACAGTTCAAAGCAGGCAGTAGAAATAAGGTCTGTGGAACCGCTGGGGTGATTTATAGTTGTGTTAAAATTTATTTTCCACCTAAAACATTTACACAGGGCTGATGCCAAGACCCAGCGCGTGAACCCTCCTCGCTATGACTAAAACACAGCGGGGTATTACAAAGGCTCAAAAAGCTGGGGTGTCCAACGTAGGCCCAGGAGGGTGGATCAGAGCCTTGTCACAATATCCACGTATGATAAAGTTACATACATGGTTGGATCAAAATGGAACTCAACTCCACAAGCTGTTCTGATTCTGAGAATATGGCGGGTATTGGTGCCTGACACAAGCTGGACACTAATGTTCACAAGGAATGAACTGCACTGAGAAAACATCACACAAGGCAGGAAGGAGAATGTCTTGTCAGCTTTAAGATCATAGACCCGATAATCAATGCCGTCAGCATTTTCAATTGAATGAATTTGCAGTTCTCATGTCACCTTGTAACCTGAGTAAAATTTCACAAACTGGCACTTTGATGATTTCACGAGGTGCACTAAATGCGCATTTTCCCCTTCAATACTTAGCAAACATTGTTATTTAAGGGCAGAAGACATGCACTCTAGAAGGAGGAACACGGGTGGATCTATTTGGAGTCTGCACGGACGCACTTTGTGTGGAGTTATTACTGAAAAAAATAACCATTATGACCTTACTGGGTCTGCACCAGTTTGGTGGGTGTTTTTCCCATGTCCTACCCTGGAAACAGATTTACTCTCTTCCTTAAGAAGCGTAGATCTTTGACTTTTTAGGGTGGGTAACTACCCCCAAATGTTTAGTGAATACCCACAGCCAGGGTCGCTCTGGCCTATAGGGCGAGCAGGCCCTGCCTGGTGGGATGCTCTGACAGGTTTTTAACCTTTTTAGAACTTGTTTTATGGCCAGGTGGGCCTTTTTTACTGTTGATTTCCTTGAGATTACCACAAACATTGCCTGCAGCAAACACAAATGCGTCCAGTCTCCATACCTTGGAAAATACCCCTGCGTGTCTGTCTGTACACGTTTAACATAGGACTTATTTGCAAAGGCGGGCCACTTTTTTTAGCCACTGGTTCGATGATGGGGTTCACTTTTATTTTGGTCCCCGGGCCCGTATTTTGTCCCAATCCGACCCTGCCCAGACATGTGATTTGTTTGTGTTCACAGCCTCTTGCAGGCAGGGCCGGCTTTAGGGTAGTGCGACAGGTGCAGCTGCACGGGGCGCTGACCAGTGGAGGGGGCGCTGACCTCAGGAGGGGTGCTGTGTTTAGCAATAACTTATGATTGGAGAGATGAGGGGCACTTTTGCCTGGTGGTAGTGAGAGAATCCGAGGAGGACGTCATGGAGGTGGGGCACCAGGTGCCACCATCGCTAAAGCCGGCCCTGCTTGTTTGGGGGGCACCACAAACCTCCCCTGTGAGATTTGCTCACACAGTGATAGCAGGGGAGAGATGGTGAATGCGTTCACGAGGGTACACCAGGGCCGGGCTGGGAACAGAAACCGGCCCTGGCGAACTGCTCAGCTGACCCTCCCTGGGGTGAGGGAGAGTGCAGCTGAGCAGTTTGCGAGCGCCGGTTTCGCAGATTTTGTTACAGGGTGCCGATATTGCCGACCCCTGGTAACAAAAACGCCCCCCCCAGGGGCCCAACACCGGCCCTCACCCTAGTGGCCAATCGGGGAAACGCCCAATGCCCGCTATGGCCAGTCCGGCCCTGGGGTAAACTCCCACTTTTCCGGATTTTGTCTCAGAATAAACGGTTTTATCTGGGCCCCGAAGGTACAAGCAGCTTTGCAGATTGTGCGCTTTGTTGAAGGTCACACGTGGCCCTTTGTTAGAGGTCCCTCATTGTAGCCCTTTGTTAGAGTTCCCTCAGTCCCTCATTGTGGCCAGTGGCCCCTTTGCCTTCTGTTGTGGTAGTAAAATAGAGCATTGTCAGGGTTCAGTGGAGCCCTCATAGCTCTGACCCCGGTGCTATGGCACCACCTGCACGAGTGGTATGCCCATGATCCCTGCAGGGCTGACTGTGCCTTTAATGCTTTCGAGGTCGGTACATTGTGGGCTGTAGATTGTAACTCCTATTTACGGCACTAAGAAACAGCAAACTTGGTTGCAAGCACGAAATAGAAAAACAAGATCTTTTCATTGTTAATTATGGATTCCCCCCCCCCCCCCCCCCACCCCCCATACACCATTTGTAAAATCCTCATGCCATTCTTGCATGCTATGCTTTTGTGTGCACTGAACCCAAACATTTAGCATCACCATGGAAAGCAGGACAGTTTGTCTTTGAAGTGCTGTCTTGATAATATATTATTTTAAGGTTTTGTTTATTGTCTTAGAGTTAAGGCCAGTTTGTGAGAGTCGATTGACAGAACAAGCATGAAACAAACACATAACTGGTGCAAGTTGAAAGGGGAATGAATGCAAGCTGCAGTGACCTGTCCCCGTGCTGTTGGCTTGCCCTTGCTAGACTGTAATCTGCCAGAGTGATTGGTTGCTGTGGGTTTAAGGTGCTGGCTGGTCGCTCCGTTTGTTAATCTCTTAATGAGATTGTTTCCTGTTGTTTTGGAAAAACTACATTTTTCACGAGCCTGGAGACAACAGTTCCAGGGCCATAAATGTTCATTAATTTTTTCAATGCCTGATGTTTTGCAGGGGTTGCTTTGTTTGTGCTTCGTGTCCATAGCACTTATCTTCTGCATGGAATGCTTCGGGCATCTGGTCAAAGGAAGGTTTGCATGTTGTCTCTGTGAACTACCACTCTGAGTGTTCTGCAAACCAGAGGGGGGGTCTTTGTTGGTGTTTTGCTAGTATGTATTTTCTGCCAATAAGCGTTTTATTTGCCCTGGATCCCTTGTTAACCTTGTGTCAAGCCACTGAACCCCTCCGTGGACCAGCTCTTTACAATACCATGGGGCAGATTTACAAACCCCTTGCGTCTTTTTTGCGCCGCTGTTGCGTCACTTTTGTGACGCAGCGGCGGTGCAAAAGATGCGCTATGGTGCGGGGTATTAACAACGTGACGCATCTGGGAGATGCGATTCAGAAAAGGGGGTGGTGATGAACAGAGTGTCTGAATTAAGCAGACCACTCTTACCCAGTCCAAAGATCAGGGCTTGATCATCACCGTTATTTATCTCACTGCACCATCCCAGCTCAGAACCTGGCTATATGCAAATCAGTCTGTCCCTGGCCCAGTGCATCATGGGAACAGGGCAGACTAAACTACCAAGCCAATTCTTCACCAGAAAGGAGACAAGCTACCGGGGACCGGTTTCTGGCATTTCAGCCGTCTTCAGCCCGGCTTGCTTGAATCCTGATGGTGCAGTGAGAAAGGGACTCATGTCTGAGTATACCCTGCCACACCTATAGTGGCCAAAAACGATTCAGAAAAGGGGGTGGTGATGAACAGAGTGTCTGAATTAAGCAGACCACTCTTACCCAGTCCAAAGATCAGGGCTTGATCCATCACCGTTATTTATCTCACTGCACCATCCCAGCTCAGAACCTGGCTATATGCAAATCAGTCTGTCCCTGGCCCAGTGCATCATGGGAACAGGGCAGACTAAACTACCAAGCCAATTCTTCACCAGAAAGGAGACAAGCTACCGGGGACCGGTTTCTGGCATTTCAGCCGTCTTCGGCCCGGCTTGCTTGAATCCTGATGGTGCAGTGAGAAAGGGACTCATGTCTGAGTATACCCTGCCACACCTATAGTGGCCAAAAACGATTCAGAAAAGGGGGTGGTGATGAACAGAGTGTCTGAATTAAGCAGACCACTCTTACCCAGTCCAAAGATCAGGGCTTGATCCATCACCGTTATTTATCTCACTGCACCATCCCAGCTCAGAACCTGGCTATATGCAAATCAGTCTGTCCCTGGCCCAGTGCATCATGGGAACAGGGCAGACTAAACTACCAAGCCAATTCTTCACCAGAAAGGAGACAAGCTACCGGGGACCGGTTTCTGGCATTTCAGCCGTCTTCGGCCCGGCTTGCTTGAATCCTGATGGTGCAGTGAGAAAGGGACTCATGTCTGAGTATACCCTGCCACACCTATAGTGGCCAAAAACGATTCAGAAAAGGGGGTGGTGATGAACAGAGTGTCTGAATTAAGCAGACCACTCTTACCCAGTCCAAAGATCAGGGCTTGATCCATCACCGTTATTTATCTCACTGCACCATCCCAGCTCAGAACCTGGCTATATGCAAATCAGTCTGTCCCTGGCCCAGTGCATCATGGGAACAGGGCAGACTAAACTACCAAGCCAATTCTTCACCAGAAAGGAGACAAGCTACCGGGGACCGGTTTCTGGCATTTCAGCCGTCTTCGGCCCGGCTTGCTTGAATCCTGATGGTGCAGTGAGAAAGGGACTCATGTCTGAGTATACCCTGCCACACCTATAGTGGCCAAAAACGATTCAGAAAAGGGGGTGGTGATGAACAGAGTGTCTGAATTAAGCAGACCACTCTTACCCAGTCCAAAGATCAGGGCTTGATCCATCACCGTTATTTATCTCACTGCACCATCCCAGCTCAGAACCTGGCTATATGCAAATCAGTCTGTCCCTGGCCCAGTGCATCATGGGAACAGGGCAGACTAAACTACCAAGCCAATTCTTCACCAGAAAGGAAACAAGCTACCGGGGACCGGTTTCTGGCATTTCAGCCGTCTTCGGCCCGGCTTGCTTGAATCCTGATGGTGCAGTGAGAAAGGGACTCATGTCTGAGTATACCCTGCCACACCTATAGTGGCCAAAAACGATTCAGAAAAGGGGGTGGTGATGAACAGAGTGTCTGAATTAAGCAGACCACTCTTACCCAGTCCAAAGATCAGGGCTTGATCCATCACCGTTATTTATCTCACTGCACCATCCCAGAACAGAACCTGGCTATATGCAAATCAGTCTGTCCCTGGCCCAGTGCATCATGGGAACAGGGCAGACTAAACTACCAAGCCAATTCTTCACCAGAAAGGAGACAAGCTACCGGGGACCGGTTTCTGGCATTTCAGCCGTCTTCGGCCCGGCTTGCTTGAATCCTGATGGTGCAGTGAGAAAGGGACTCATGTCTGAGTATACCCTGCCACACCTATAGTGGCCAAAAACGATTCAGAAAAGGGGGTGGTGATGAACAGAGTGTCTGAATTAAGCAGACCACTCTTACCTAGTCCAAAGATCAGGGCTTGATCCATCACCGTTATTTATCTCACTGCACCATCCCAGCTCAGAACCTGGCTATATGCAAATCAGTCTGTCCCTGGCCCAGTGCATCATGGGAACAGGGCAGACTAAACTACCAAGCCAATTCTTCACCAGAAAGGAGACAAGCTACCGGGGACCGGTTTCTGGCATTTCAGCCGTCTTCGGCCCGGCTTGCTTGAATCCTGATGGTGCAGTGAGAAAGGGACTCATGTCTGAGTATACCCTGCCACACCTATAGTGGCCAAAAACGATTCAGAAAAGGGGGTGGTGATGAACAGAGTGTCTGAATTAAGCAGACCACTCTTACCCAGTCCAAAGATCAGGGCTTGATCCATCACCGTTATTTATCTCACTGCACCATCCCAGCTCAGAACCTGGCTATAAGCGTGGAAGGGTATTCTCAGATGTGAGACCCTTGCTCATTGCACCATCAGGATTCAAGCAAACCGGGCCGAAGACGGCTGCAATGCCAGAAACCGGTCCCCGGGAGCTTGTTTCCTTCCCAGTGTAAGAATTGGCTTTTGTAGTTTGGTTTGCCCTGTTCCCATCATGCACTGGGACAGGAACAGACTAATTTGCATACAGCCAGGTTCTGAAACTGGGATGGTGCAGTGAGCTAAAAAACGGTGTTGGATCTAGCCCTGATCTCTTGACTGGGTGAGAGCTTTCTGCTTAATTCAGAGACTCTGTCCCTCACCACCCCTTGTTGTAAATATTTTTGTCCACCCTAAGCGTGGATGGGTATTCTCAGATGTGAGACCCTTGCTCATTGCACCATCAGGATTCAAGCAAACCGGTCCGAAGACGGCTGTAATGCCAGAAACCGGTCCCCGGGAGCTTGTTTCCTTCCCAGTGTAAGAATTGGCTTTTGTAGTTTGGTTTGCCCTGTTCCCATCATGCACTGGGACAGGAACAGACTAATTTGCATACAGCCAGGTTCTGAAACTGGGATGGTGCAGTGAGCTAAAAAACAGTGTTGGATCTAGCCCTGATCTCTTGACTGGGTGAGAGCTTTCTGCTTAATTCAGAGACTCTGTCCCTCACCACCCCTTGTTGTAAATATTTTTGTCCACCCTAAGCGTGGAAGGGTATTCTCAGATGTGAGACCCTTGCTCATTGCACCATCAGGATTCAAGCAAACCGGGCCGAAGACGGCTGTAATGCCAGAAACCGGTCCCCGGGAGCTTGTTTCCTTCCCAGTGTAAGAATTGGCTTTTGTAGTTTGGTTTGCCCTGTTCCCATCATGCACTGGGACAGGAACAGACTAATTTGCATACAGCCAGGTTCTGAAACTGGGATGGTGCAGTGAGCTAAAAAACGGTGTTGGATCTAGCCCTGATCTCTTGACTGGGTGAGAGCTTTCTGCTTAATTCAGAGACTCTGTCCCTCACCACCCCTTGTTGTAAATATTTTTGTCCACCCTAAGCGTGGAAGGGTATTTTCAGATGTGAGACCCTTGCTCATTGCACCATCAGGATTCAAGCAAACCGGGCCGAAGACGGCTGTAATGCCAGAAACCGGTCCCCGGGAGCTTGTTTCCTTCCCAGTGTAAGAATTGGCTTTTGTAGTTTGGTTTGCCCTGTTCCCATCATGCACTGGGACAGGAACAGACTAATTTGCATACAGCCAGGTTCTGAAACTGGGATGGTGCAGTGAGCTAAAAAACGGTGTTGGATCTAGCCCTGATCTCTTGACTGGGTGAGAGCTTTCTGCTTAATTCAGAGACTCTGTCCCTCACCACCCCTTGTTGTAAATATTTTTGTCCACCCTAAGCGTGGAAGGGTATTCTCAGATGTGAGACCCTTGCTCATTGCACCATCAGGATTCAAGCAAACCGGGCCGAAGACGGCTGTAATGCCAGAAACCGGTCCCCGGGAGCTTGTTTCCTTCCCAGTGTAAGAATTGGCTTTTGTAGTTTGGTTTGCCCTGTTCCCATCATGCACTGGGACAGGAACAGACTAATTTGCATACAGCCAGGTTCTGAAACTGGGATGGTGCAGTGAGCTAAAAAACGGTGTTGGATCTAGCCCTGATCTCTTGACTGGGTGAGAGCTTTCTGCTTAATTCAGAGACTCTGTCCCTCACCACCCCTTGTTGTAAATGCATCTGGGAGATGCGTCACGTTGTAAAGCCCCGTGCCATAAGGAGGCGTTCCTGCGCAAGGGGGGGGGGGGTTCCTGCGCAGGAACGCCTCCTAAAAGTGTCTGAGTGAAATCTACAAGATTTCACTCAGTCACTTTTAGGCCAATGCTACGTCAAAACCCTGCACCTGCTTGAAGCAGACGTAAGGCTTGACGCAGCATTAATAGAATGGGCCCCCCAGAACATTGCTGGAGCTGTGTCGCGCATGCGACGCAACTCCAGCAATGTGACACCCTTACGGCACAGATGCGTGACGCATCTGTGCCGTTTTTTCCCCATGGTGTGCCGCATTGTAAATGCGGCGCATTATGGGTGGCGGAGGCATGGCGCACAATAACTGGCGCATCCCTGCTAATTTGCAGGGATGCGCCAGTAATTGTAAATATGCCCCCATATACCTAGAAGATGAGTATATTCTGTGCTCAGATACTGAATATAGGCTATGTTAATCGATTGTGAATGCCAAGTGTTAAGCCACTCAGATTATTCCGTACCCAGAAATTCGGAATATGCCCTACCCCCCAACTCAGCATATTTTATGCCCAGCCATATGGCATATTCTGTGCCCACCTATTCAGAATATCCCATGCCCAGCCACTCAGTCTATCTCCTGCCCAGCCATGTTAATCGATTGTGAATGCCAAGTGTTAAGCCACTCAGATTATTCCGTACCCAGAAATTCGGAATATGCCCTACCCCCCAACTCAGCATATCTTATGCTCAGCCATATGGCATATTCTGTGCCTACATATTCAGAATATCCCATGCCCAGCCACTCAGTCTATCTCCTGCCCAGCCACTCACAATCTCCTGCCCAGCCACTTAGTCTGTCTGCTGCCCAGCCACTTGTATATCCCCTACCCAGCCATTCAGAATATCCCCTGGCAAGCCACTCGATATATCCTCTTCCCAGGCACTCCGTATATCCGCTGCCCAGCCACTCAGTATATCGCCTGCCCAGCCACTCAGAATCAACTCTGCCCAGCCACTCATAAAATCCCCTGCCCAGCCAATCTGTATATCCCCTGCCCAGCCAATCTGTATATCCCCTGCCCAGCCACTCAGTATATCCCCTGCCCAGCCACTCAGTATATCCTCTGCCTAGCCACTCAGTATAGCCCCTGCCCAGCAACTCAGTATATCCCCTGCCCAGCCACTCATATATCAACTCTTCCCAGCCACTCAGAAAATCCCCTGCCCAGCCACTCGGGATCAACGCTGCCCAGCCACTCATAAAATCCCCTGCCCAGCCACTCAGAATCAACTCTGCCCAGCCACTCAGAAAATCCCCTGCCCAGCCACTCGGAATATCCCCTGCCCAGCCAATTGGTATATCCCCTTACCAGCCACTCAGTATATCCCCTGTCGAGCAACTCGGTGTATCCCCTGTCGAGCCACTCAGAATATCTCCTGCCCAGCCACCCAGAATCAACTCTGAACAGCCACTCATAAAATCCTCTGCCCAGCCACTCGGAATCAACTCCGCCCTGCCACTCAGAAAATCCACTCAGAAAATCCCCTGCCCTGCCAGTCGGAATATCCCCTGCCCAGCCACTGGTATTTCCCCTGCCCAGCCACTCATAAAATCCCCTGCCCAGCCAATCTGTATATCCCCTGCCCAGCCAATCTGTATATCCCCTGCCCAGCCACTCAGTATATCCCCTGCCCAGCCACTCAGTATATCCCCTGCCTAGCCACTCAGTATAGCCCCTGCCCAGCAACTCAGTATATCCCCTGCCCAGCCACTCATATATCAACTCTTCCCAGCCACTCAGAAAATCCCCTGCCCAGCCACTCGGGATCAACGCTGCCCAGCCACTCATAAAATCCCCTGCCCAGCCACTCAGAATCAACTCTGCCCAGCCTCTCAGAAAATCCCCTGCCCAGCCACTCGGAATATCCCCTGCCCAGCCAATTGGTATATCCCCTTACCAGCCACTCAGTATATCCCCTGTCGAGCAACTCGGTGTATCCCCTGTCGAGCCACTCAGAATATCTCCTGCCCAGCCACCCAGAATCAACTCTGAACAGCCACTCATAAAATCCTCTGCCCAGCCACTCGGAATCAACTCCGCCCTGCCACTCAGAAAATCCACTCAGAAAATCCCCTGCCCTGCCAGTCGGAATATCCCCTGCCCAGCCACTGGTATTTCCCCTGCCCAGCCACTGGTATATCCCCTGCCCAGCCACTCGGTATATCCCCTGCCCAGCCACTCGGTATATCCCCTTCCCAGCCACTCGGTATATCCCCTGCCCGGCCACAGGGAATATCCCCTACCCAGCCACTCGGTATATCCCATGCCCAGGCACCCGGTGTAGCACCTGCCCAGCCACTCAGTATACTCCTTGCCTAGCCTCTCGGTATATCACCTGCCCTGACACTCAGAAATACCCTGCCCAGCCACTCAGTGTATCCTCTGCCAGCCACTCGGAATATCCCCTGCCCATCCAGTCAGAAAACCCCCTGCCCAGCCAAATGGTATATCCCCTGCCCAGCCAATCGGTATATCCCCTGCACAGCCAGTCAGAATATCCCCTGCTGAGCCACTCAGTATATCCCCTGGCCAGCCACTCTGTATATCCCCTGGCCAGCCACTCTGTTTATTCCCTGGCCAACCACTCGTGTTTATCCCCAACCTAGCCGCTCAGTATATCCCCTTCCCAGCCACTCTGAATATCTCATGCCCAGCCAGTCAGAAAATCCCCTGCCAAGCCACTCGGTATATCCCCTGCTTAGCCACTCAGAATATCCCCTGCCCGGCCACTGGAAATATTTTCTATCCAGCCACTCAGTATATCCCACGACCAGGCACCGGGTGTAGCCCCTTTCCAGCCACTCAGTATATCCCTTGCCCAGCACCCGGTGTAGCCCTGCCCAGCCTCTCAGTATACCTCCTGCCTAGCCACTTGGTATATCACCTGCCCTAACACTCACTATATCGCCTGCTCAAGACACTCAGTATACCCCCTGCCTTGACACTCGGTATATCACCTGCCCTGACACTCGGTATATCCCCCTGCTCAGACTCTCGTAATATCTCCTACCCTGATACTTGATATATCCGCTACTGGGCCACTCAGAATATTCTGTGCCCAGCCACTCTGTAAATTTGGGCCGATCCACTCTGTATATGCTCTACCCAGCCACTTGGCATATCCCTTACCTAATCACTCGGTATGTCCCCTGCACAGCCGCTCAGAATATCCCCTGCCTAGCCATTTCTGAATATCTCCCACCAAGCCACTCGGTATATCTCCTGTGAGAATTAGCCTGGTACACGATGTTCACTATTCTAGTGGGCCCCCTGCACCAGTCTAAACGACCCTTATGGTGATGGTTGTAAAGTCAACCTCATAGACCAGCTATCCTAGTGGTAGCATGGACAAAGCAGTCTTAGGCTGAAACTTCAGAGAGCATGTGAAGCCAGCTGTTTTACCAATTATAATCCCTTGAATACCAAATGAAAGGACAACACAAGGTATATATCAAATATATATATGTATTTATTACTAGCACAACCCCTCTGCACTCTTTAGGAGGTCAGAGTTCGAGATACGTTACAAGTTACTCATTAAGCATACTATAAGTTGCACAAATACTATTCTGCCCTAGGGGCCTCACAAACCATTTACTAAGTAAGTGGTATAAGAACCACTTCAGGAATAGTGAATAGTGAATAGGCCTAGGGCCTAGGAAATCGCTGGGCTACACTGGACAACCAAAGGTTAGGAAGTAGGAGGCACACAGGAGGCGTGTGCAGTGTCTAAACACACACGCGAGTTACCATAGAGTTAGAATGGGAACGTAAAAGTTACAAAGGGTAGATTCTGGACACTTCCGGATGAACCACGGTAAAAGCTGCAGAAGGGCTCAGCTCATGCTAGAGCACCCTCTCACATAAAACGAAGCACTCTACCTTCAGGATTGTCAAGGCCTGCCATAGGAGTGACTTATAGGTATATATGTGTCTATATATAAGGGTAGATATAGGTATACTATATCTAAGCAAGGGGTGATTACACCACCTTTCCCAAGCTGAGTGATCAGCCTGTGGTGTCAGTTTGGATGGCCAGCCAGGGGTGGCATAATTCATGCTGCAGCCCCTTTTAGGCCTTGGATGCACCTATGCCCTGGGTACTTATGGTACACTATACAGGGGCTCACAAGGTGACCCAATTCCCAATTAGGTATGTACATAAAGTACATGGAGTCCATTTTACAGAGAGAGCAGATAGCCTGGGGCTCTGAATAGCAGGACCCCAAGGCCAACTAAGTCAAAAACCAGCTAAACACTAGGCAAAAAGTTGGGGTAACCATATAGTCAGATATCCACCTTCCTACATCTCTCACAGAGCCACATGGAATATTCCGTGCCCACCCACTCTGTATATTCCGATCCTATCCACACTGTATATCCCAAGCCCAGCCACTCCGTATATCCCCTATCCAATCACTCAGTATATCTTCCGCCCAGCCACTCGGGATATCTCTGCCGAACCATCCAACATATTTTCTGCCCAGCCATGTGGTATAATCCTTGTCCAGATACTTGGTGTATCCCCTGCCTAGCCACTCACGTATATCCCATGCTCAGCCTTACGGTATATTCTGTGCCACGCCACCCAGTATATCCCATGCCCAGCCACCTGGTATACCCTGGCCCAGTCACTCAGCATATCTGCTTCTCAGTCACTTGGTATGTCCGGTGCCCAGCCACTCTGTATATACCTAGCCCCGCCTTCTGATATAACCCCTTCCCAGCTCTCGGTATATTCCCTGCCCAGCCACTCTGTATATACCTAGCCCCGTCTTCCGATGTATCCCCTTCCCAGCTCTCGGTATATTCCCTGCCCAGCCACTCTGTATATACCTAGCCCCGTCTTCCGATATATCCCCTTCCCAGCTCTCGGTATATCCCCTGCCCAGCCACTCTGTATATACCTAGCCCCGTCTTCCGATGTATCCCCTTCCCAGCTCTCGGTATATCCCTTGCCCAGCCATTCTTGGTGTTCCTGCATCAGATAATCTTAAAGTTACATAGAGATTTAACAAGCTGGGAGGTGGGAAAGGATGCTGCGGTGCCCTGTATGCATTATAACCTTCAGACTCGTACCCAGTGCACACCACCAGAGATGCAGCCACTTGAATACTGTCTCAGGTCTAGAAACAAATCTCCGAAGGGTGCTTATGGGCACTCAGAAGGGATCCCAAAATATGAATAGTTTTAAATGAGGTGCGGTGGGCGGGACCCCTCAAATGGAGAAAAAGAGAGATGATGTGGTCTAAAGGGTGCGTGAAGGAGAAAATTAAACCATGAAAGGGAATAAACACAAGTTCCAACACTGTGTCATTACAAAAGTACTTCTAGAAGTAGAAGGTGCACACTGTGTCATTACAAAAGTACTTCTAGAAGTAGAAGGTGCCTCATGAGACAGCAAGGGACAAGGCTCATGGGAATGAAGTTTAGTATGGGGAGCAACCTGAGACCAAGTAGTGGTGACCAAACTTTGAAATGAATTTAAAAGGGCTTGGAATAGATACACAGGAGGTTTAGTGCAGAGAAAACTAGGACTGAGATAAAGACCAAGTGTGCTCCGTACCAGGCGTATCCAAATTTAGACCAAGTGTGTTCCATAGCAGGCGTATCCAATGTTAGACCAAGTGTGTTCCGTAGCAGGCGTATCCAATATTAGACCAAGTGTGTTCCGTAGCAGGCGTATCCAATGTTAGACCAAGTGTGTTCCGTAGAAGGCATATCCAATGTTAGACCAAGTGTGTTCCGTAGCAGGCGTATCCAATGTTAGACAAAGTGTGTTCCGTAGCAGGCATTTCCAATGTTAGACCAAGTGTGTTCCGTAGCAGGCATATCCAATGTTAGACCAAGTGTGTTCCGTAGCAGGCGTATCCAATATTAGACCAAGTGTGTTCCGTAGCAGGCGTATCCAATGTTAGACCAAGTGTGTTCCCTAGAAGGCATATCCAATGTTAGACCAAGTGTGTTCCGCAGCAGGCGTATCCAATGTTAGGCCAAGTGTGTTCCGTAGCAGGCATATCCAATGTTAGACCAAGTATGTTCAGTAGCAGGCGTATCCAATGTTAGACCGGATACAGACTAGATTTACATGATTACCTCTGACTATGTAAGTGAGTTGCATTTAGGGTGGGTGTATGCAAATTTAGCCTATATGGAAAGCTGGGAATCCTAGCATGGCTCTCCTTCACCTACTATGAACATCCCTTCTCTATAGACTCAAGAGTGAGTAGGGCAATCTACAGAAGCCTATTAGATAATATGCAGGCATATCCACGGCTCTGTAGGGTGTTGTGCACCATACTGAAACATTGTGTATTTACACTAACCACAAATGGGTCTGAAGGGTTTAATTGCTTCAGCGGTAACGAGTCACTGTGCCGTCCATGAAAATGTTTCATGCTTTTTTTTACAGTTTATATAGCTTGACCCGAAGGTATTGGAGCGCTTTACATGAGCACCAGTTGCATTACAGATGGACACATTCATTTTTGGTAGGCACCGGGAGATTAAGTGATTTGCCCATAATCACAGGATGTTTAGCCGATGCAGAGACTAGAACCTGGCTCCCCAGTTCCAAGGTCGGTAGCTCTGATCGCTACACCACATCCTGTTCCCTTTTGATCTCTTCATACACATGAGCTAAGAAAGAATAGGTGGATCACAAACTCTGCTGGGTCGCCATCAGCTACAACAGCAACCACTGGTATATTACATAGACTTTTAATTCTACATGCACTGTCTTACATGCACAAACACACCAAAGTGTGCACACACAGACTCAGACATCACACACACACATACTCTCCTGTACCACTGCCAATAGTGTCACCAGTCACTAAAGATTTGCTATTCAAGTGCCCCGCTGCAACAACAACAACAAAATAGCAGAATCCAGGCACACTCTTGTAGAGTGAGTTTCTACGCCTTTCAACTCAATGTCTGCCCTAGTGTCGGCCATGGCACAACCACCCTTACCTGGTCCACTCTGTGTCATTAACTATCCCCTGTTAAGGGTTTTTGTTAACTACCTTAGTTTGCTCTGGCTTAATACAACACACAGCTGCCCACCCCCACAGTTTACAAGCTGTTCTGGGTGCATAGACTGGTGGTCTAGGAGCATGTGAAAGTTTGAGGTGAGATCTGCTAGGGGTGTTCTTAATGTGATATTTAAGGGTCAATATCAAGTCCCTGGATATACTGGTTGATTTCAGCATTGACTAGAACCAGTATCACATTCAGCTCTCTCTGGACCTCTATACATCTTTAGGGCCATATTTCTCTTAATATTGTAGCATTTTTCACTTACTCTTTTGCATGTAAGGCATGGCGTATAATGTACTGGAATTGCAGTTTATGACTTATGGTATATTAATGTGCTTCTGCATAATGCAAATTGAGTTCTTTGCATGTGACATTATTCCTTCATATCCGCAGCCTTATGAATAATTCCTTTCCATGCCTTGAGCCGGATAGGAATAATTTCTAGAGCTGATGCAGCTTTTCCCGCGGCAGAGTGGGAATTGAGTTGATGTGTTTGCTTGCCGCTCGTTGAGCGAAGGCCAAGCTACGGTGCAGTGTCGAAGTGAATAAACAGTGTCTTGCTCATGGAAAGTAGAGGGTGGGCTTGGAGCACACTCTTTAAAGAGAGGACCTCCTGCTGGTTATCAGTCTCTTCCTTGTCTGATGCCACCCTTCCCCCACAGAGATGTAAATGTAAATGTAAATGTAAATGTAGTATACTTGTAAAGCACACAGCTGCCCCAGCAACGGGGCGTCCCAGTGCTGTGGAACCCTTCCTGGCTCTCCCTGTGAGATGCCCCTCCTGGGCACCCCCAAGGTGAAGCCAGGCATCCCAGTGTTGTAGGCGCCGTTGTGGAGATTAAGGAAGCTATTGCCCAGAGTTGCAGCGTGGGACCCATGATTAGAGTAGGCGCGAGGCAAGAATTATCGAGTCCGCGGACATTGAGCCCAAGACCCTGCCGCGTCGGGACTTGAACCCTGGTCCCGGGCATGATCTCTGCTTCAGAGTCTGCCGCTCTAACCAGTGAGCCACACTTCTCCTCAAGATCCCCTCATGATTTTGATTCTTCAGTAGCTCATGGCTGGAAATTGATTTAGAGATTCAATTACTTTTCTTCTTGCTCTAATAATTGTAGTAGTTCAAGCTTCTAAGAATAATTAAATGAATTCCAGTTCACCCCGTGTAATAAATGGTGTCACTCAAGCCTTTAAGAATGATGAAATGAATTCCAAATCAAGTCATTGCACCTCTCGACAGCATTTTCCGCACAAGCCTGTTGCTATACAACTGATGAGTTGCCAGAAGTTCATAGAGGAATTGTGATATTGTGCCATCTTAAAGGTAGCTTTATTGTCAGAACCAGTTTGTTTTGTTCCTGAAAGGTCCAGCACAGTATGCCTTGTCTTTCTCTTTTAGGTCAAGCCTACCAGACAGCAAAGCTTTCTAGTTGAAAAAGACCTTTTGCCAGTTTACCAAGAACTTGCAGTGGGCTAAAAGCACGCCCATTGGCTGCCTTTTTGGTTGCTTTGATTTGATTGCTTCTTATTCAATTGCTTGCCTTTTCCTTCTTGGAAATGTCTCTTCCATGGAGGATATACTCCATACTTGTGTCCTTCCACTACGCACGTTTAGGAAACATCTATTTCCTTTTTGCTCAAGTACTCCATTAGAGTGCATGTGTTTCCAAGCCCATCACCCTCGTGTGCTTCTCTCCCCTATGCTCTCTGTTGCCCATTTCCAACTCCCTACCCCTCCAGCTCCCTCTTGTTCCCGATTTTTAGATCTCGCTAGTGAGTGTAGCGCAGCTGCTTCACTAACGAGACTCTATTGCTGCCGCTTTCTGTCCCGAAGGGAGACAGGAGGTGGCACGCGCGGACAGGAGACGTGCACGCATATTTCCAGGAGATGTGCACTTCGTACGCGTGCACATCTATCAGCGCGCGCATCGCGCACTTTCAGTTTCCCTCCCCCTGTCGGCACCACGGGGGCCAACTTGTTGTTGATTCTCTGAAGTCATTGCAGCTGGTAGAGACAGAGGGGCACCTAAGTAGAGTTTGTTAGCGTAGTGCAGAGGACCCAGGACAAGGGTGATGGTAGGTTATGTGTTCCGTTGGAAATGCAGAGGTGGGAAAACGCATCGAAGAGTTTGCATGGTGTTGCAAGTGCTTTTTGTCACTCGATTGACTCTGGAGATGTGTGTTGGACAGAATCCTATGATTACTCCAAGGGATTGCTTAACGGGCATTGGGTGCAGCAAAAAAATGATAGTCACATATCTCGCCTGTAGTGCAAGCGTACCCTTTCTACCTACGACAAAATCAATTATTTGAACCCCCGACCCATACAATTTTTGGCCTCTGTGCCAGGACTGCTGTTTTAACGATAATCGCAACCATACTCTTGAGGAGGGGTGGGGGCGAGAGTTTGAGCTATTGCCATTGAAAATGACAATGCCTTTTATGTGTTTTAAAAACTTGCAAGCGGTCATAAAGACTCACTTTTCTAATTATAGTTGTTGCCTCCGAGAACCAAGGCTGGCAGTAACTGCGACTCGTTTGCTGCCAGACTTGCTTGTCCTAAGCAAGGACTACAAGTACAAAGTGCTTATTTACGCACCGCTTTCAGGTTTTCAAAAGACATAAATAAACGGTATTGTCATTTACAATGCCAATAGCTCAAACGCTCGCAAATGCGAGACCTATTGCATTGCAAATGCTTGTTTACTTCTGCTATTGTCCTTGTGGTGTTCCAGCTCTTTTGTGCATCCTCACCGCCCACCTTGTTGCACCCTCCCTTGTTCACTTCTGGTTCCTTTTTTTTTTGGGATGACCAAGCATCAGATTACTGCCAGTGCTTCCGATTTAGAAACTAATGAGTCAATGCACCTTTTTTGGTGTTTTGTTCTTACTGTACAGCATTGACAATGCAGAGACAACATGGTCAAAAGGCATTGGCAGAAACAATACGTCTCAAAGACTTTGATGTTTGTTTTATTGGCAATTGGCTTTGCCGATGCTTGTTTTGATGGTAGCTCTTTAGAGGGGGCATCCAGTGAATGATGTCCTAATACAGCTCAAAACCCAAGCACAATCATTAAACATAGCAACATTCTAGGATGCCTATTGCTGGGATCCATAATGATTAACCTCTTCCATGCTCATGACGGCTCCTGGCCGTCATGAGTCACGGTGGGCGTGTGCTGATGACGGCCGGGAGCCGTCATGACCACGCCCGCGATTGGAATCTTCAGCACTGGGGCGGAATTTGCGCCCCAGCGCTGAGGTTAAGGATTGGTAAAGTGAATTGTGGTTTTTTCCCTCTACACTTGGTGCCCCCTTTAAACCAGGACATGTTTCTCATGAGCGGTACAAAAGGGGATGGTGATGGACTGAGCATCTGAATCAATCAAACACTCACACCCAGTCAAAAGATCTGGGTTTAATCCATCACCGTTCTTTAGCCCACTCTGCCACCCCAGTTGAGACATGGCTATATGCAAATCAGTCTGACCCTGTGCCTCATGGGAACAGTCCAGCCCGAACTGCCAAGCCATGTCTTCCCTGGACCGGAAACAAGCTTCCGAGGACCGATTTCTGGCATTCAGCCCGGCTTGCTTGAATCCAGTGGCAAAGTGAGCAAGGGACTCACGTCTGAGCATACCCTGCCACACTTATGGCGGCCAAAAGCGGTACAAAAGGGGGTGGTGATGGACGTAGCATCTGAATCAATCAAACACTCACACCCAGTCAAAAGATCTGGGTTTAATCCATCACCGTTCTTTAGCCCACTCTGCCACCCCAGTTCAGACATGGCTATATGCAAATCAGTCTGACCCTGTGCCTCATGGGAACAGTCCAGCCCGAACTGCCAAGCCATGTCTTCCCTGGACCGGACTGGACTGGTCCCATGAGGCACAGGGTCAGACTGATTTGCATATAGCCATGTCTGAACTGGGGTGGCAGAGTGGACTAAAGAACGGTGATGGATTAAACCCAGATCTTTTGACTGGGTGTGAGTGTTTGATTGATTCAGATGCTCCGTCCATCACCACCCCTGTTTGTACCGCTTTTGGCCGCCATAAGTGTGGCAGGGTATGCTCAGACGTGAGTCCCTTGCTCACTTTGCAACTGGATTCAAGCAAGCCGGGCTGAAGACGGCTGGAATGCCAGAAGCCGGTCCTCGGTAGCTTGTTTCCGGTCCAGGGAAGACATGGCTTGGCAGTTCGGGCTGGACTGGTCCCATGAGCCACAGGGTCAGACTGATTTGCATATAGCCATGTCTGAACTGGGGTGGCAGAGTGGGCTAAAGAACGGTGATGGATTAAACCCAGATCTTTTGACTGGGGGTGAGTGTTTTATTGATTCAGATGCTCCGTCCATCACCACCCCCGTTTGTACCGTTAAATTCATATATGGCATCGATCTGGCATTCCTGGATCTACCGTGACTACCCCTGTACTCAACTACTATCACATGCCCAAACCTTCTACTAAAACCTGTAACCAGACGTCAAAAGTTGTAGAACTTTATCGTTTTCCAGCAGTGGCCAGCAGAGTGGGATTTTGCAAACTGACAGTCAGTTTCCTTAAAGGTCCCCATACTTGTATCAAGCACGTCTTAGGACCCCCTGCTTCTGTCGGTCCAGAGTGAGCAAACACAACGTGTGAAACCACTCACTTATAGAGAGTATTCGGGTCTCAAATGGTTCTTTTTGAAACACATTTGCCAGACATTATTGTGACTTGAAATGTAGCATCTGTTAAGGGGGGCTCAAGAGTTCCAACAAACATTCAGCAGGATCCCAAGCATTGTGGTTGAAAGGCAGCACGTCAGAGTGTGAGACTGGAAGAAAGTTTACAAACTTGGGCACTTTAGATTTACCTGACACAACACAACATGTGCTTGTTCTTTTGTCTACACCAGGTGAAGGAGCACAGGGAGACTAAACCAGGGGAGGATTTTTAGAGGTCTGGTGGCTGCAGTGAGGAGTTCAGCATCAGACCTGCCTTTGAATCCCGGCTTCTCCAGTTGACCAAATGATGTGATCCTGGGCTGATCACGTTGTCTCCTTAATTGGATATCCTCAGATGGGATTCGGTTGGCGGAACATGGTGCAGAAGTTGCATTAATTGTGAAGGCCGTTGTAGTGACGCGGCTTTGCAGACACCAAACCCACGAGCACGTGGCAGGAGGAAGCCGGAAGGGGCACTGGGGATTGGCATGCAGATCTCCTGCTGTATTCATTCTTCGTTTGATGCATAGATTGTACTTCTTACACCCCCCCCCCCCTCTCTTCGAGTTATGAACGAGTAGAAAAGAGGCCGAAAAAAGGTCGACATTTGCATCTGCGTCCTTGTGACATTTCCACTCTGAGTTTATCACGTCACTTTGGTGTTCGAATCAGGACTCATCTCAGTGTATTTGTGAATTTTTTGTTCTCGCGTAGATGTTAAGATATAAATGGAGTCTGCTTTTTATTATAAATGCTTCAGAGTTATTATAGATTTAGTTTTCCATGAACAGTTTGCAGGGGAGCGTTTTGTATTCAGGATTGTGATAAGATAGGGCTGGAAGTGCGTTTGCCATTACGATGAAAGGAATCCGCGGGGTCCAGGATGGGTGTCTCGTGCTGCGTCCATTGTGTAAAGGAATCACAAATATTAGTGGAAAAACCAGACCTGGCAGAGGCTTTGCTCGCAGCTTCAGCAGGCTGCGGTGAGCTGTGCACTTCTCCTACTGCACAGCCCTCCCTCTACGGATCCAGCCCCTGTCTGTGTCCAACGCGGCCACGTTTGAAGGGTCTTGGTTCTTTGATGGCACTGCTTGGTATTTGATATCCCTCACATGTCATCTCTTGCAATCCTTCAACAAATGGTAATGGGTCAAAACAGGTCTATCATTGCTGGACATCTTTGAGAGAGATCTGTACTGAACCAACACTCGACTTTAAAGTGCTACTGGATTATGACTGCATTCTGCACATTTGCTTGAAATCCTTTAAACCAGGGCCTTGTATTCCTGAATGAATATTTCCATCCTATGACGCAACACTCTACGATGCAGCACTCTACGACACAACACTCTACGACACAACACTCTACGACACAACACTCTACGACGCAACACTCTACGACACAACATTCTACTCCACTGCTGCTTGTGTCCTGCATTTGGGGTGAAATGTCTTGATAATGGCTGCCGGAGTCTGGTGCAATGTAGCTGTTCAGGTGGAATGTTCCCTCCATTCGGCATGTTTTTGGGAATGACCACATCAATCCTGTCTCTTATGATGAGCCGCGCTGGAGATGCCACGTGCGATTCCAACGAGAAATGATGCAGGAGAAGAACCAATCGACTGCATTGATTGAGCGATTCAACTTTAATGTTTACCTGCCATTGCAAGATTCTACAAGTACTGGAGATTCCTAATCATGAGTCAGCCTCCATCGGCCATGTTTGCAGCCTTCAGAGTAGGACAGTTAACGTTTCGTAGAGCATTGAATGTTCACGCAGCGCCTCCTCTTACGTCCTTATGAACACTATTTTACGTTTTTCATATTCTAGTTTACAAGGAAAGGTCTACGGAAGAAAGTCATAAACCAGTTGCTTGGAACGTTTATTTTCTTTCAACTGGTTTTAGCACACATTATCTTTTGCTACCCGTCTTTAAAGACTGTCTCATGATCTACAGTAATATAATGTCATATACAAATCGGCTATGGGTCAATATCGTCTTGTTACTCCTTCACATCAAAGCATATGATATAAAACTGTTCTACTGCGTATTAGAGCATTGGAATGTTGAGCGATCCATTAAAGACAATACAGTGCTCTTGGCTACTAATGGCTGGTAGAAGCCCGGAGCATCAACATTCCAATGTTTGTTTACAGCAACAGCTTTGAACAAAGGCCTCCCTGAACCGGTGGGGATTTCAACCCCCTGGGCTCCGTAAGGCCTTTGTTTTACAAATTAGAATATTCAGCCCTTTAAGAGTGGAAGTTCTAATAGCCTCAGAGCCCTCCATAGCGGGCTCTAAAAACCATTATAGGTCCGCTCCCTTGTTAAAGGCCCTCACTGAACGCTGTAACAGGCCTTTAATGGCCGGTAGAGCTGGCTACGGCTGGCTTTAAGGCTACACTAGAACATTAGAATGTTGGGAGCTCATTTGAAGACAATGAAGTCGTTCAGGGCAAATGATGGCTAATATGAGCCTTCTGCTCCAACATTCAATGTTTGTCTTTCTGTATACCCCTTTGTAATGTTGGACATTCTACCCTCAGCGGGTGGAATGTTCTAATAGTCTGTACCTCAATCCTATAACTCAGGTTCTGGGCCTTTAACAACCGGTATAAACATTGCCCGCAGGCTATAAGTCTATAATACCATATACAAGTGAGTGGCACAAATATTGAAGACCTATTCTTTTGATTTTACATCACACACATCACACACACCTAGATTTCATATTTGTGCATTTAAAACACTTTATCAGTGGTTCTCTTCATCGTCACAAGATATTTTCAGACACCTTGGGCTCAATTTGGATGTTGGGCAGAGAGCCTCCGACCAGCAGTCGAAGACTTTCCGCCCGGCATCCAGAGCTTTCTCTCCGACTGCTGTATTTTGACTACAGCGGTCGGAGGGAAAACCGCATGGGGATTCCGCTCCTCTTTCGAAGGGCTCTGTGAGCCTGTCGGAACAGTAGCGGACTACCAATCTCTTCAAAGACGGTGGAGACAGGCTCGGCTCCGCCGTCAGGATTACGAGATCGGTTTCCGACAGCCTATTCATGTCTGCCTTTCCAACATGGATTGGCTGTCAGAAACTGACTTTAGGGGCCCCTAGCAGGACCCCTTTCCCCCTGGTATTCCGCATATGGGCCTAGCAGGCATACCATAAGGTGCCTGCCACACGTGCAGGGATGTTTTCCAACTTCCAATGGGAGCTTTGCTGCGGGCGTTTTCGGCCCACTGCATAAGCTCCCATTGGAAAATGGTTGTTTCCGACCACAGTATGTGCAGTTGCATCCAAATTAGGGTGTTAGAACTACCAACCTATGGTCGGGCTGTTCCTTAACCACAACGGAGTCAGGCAGACGCAAGTCTGCCCTACATCATAATGAGGGCCCTTATGTTTTTCACTCTCTATGCTTTGTTTTTATAAATGGTTTAGGAATCTATTAAATTCTATTGTTTTTGAGACGTGTCCATGTTCCTATTACTTTTTTGTCAAAAGATGTTTTCTAATTTTGACATCCTACTGTATCAAAGATTGAGTGAATGAGCACGCAATGTGTTGAATTCCTGCACCAGTTGTGACAGTAATAGGTTCTGTAGCCAGCAATGTTGGACAAATGTTGAATTATGTGCGACTGTTCTTTTCAGTTCTGGTGTTAGCCAAGACCTTTTGACTTTACGAAAACATCATACATAATATACTTATAGCAGCCTTCCGCTACCAAGCTTCATCCACTGGTCTTTTTTTGTGTGATTCAGATTTTTCCACTACTCACTATTGCATAAAGCATGGACCAGTGGGTTAGCCCACTGCAGTCATTGGCTAATTTCAGTATTAGTGATGACTACTGCTCTTTCAAAGAGAGCACATCTACGAAAAGGGACTGCTGTGCAAAATGTAGTTTGTGAGACAAAAAGTATTTTTGCTTTTAGCCAGTGCTTATTTTTTTACATTGGCATGGGCCTGGCAGCTCCTCAAAAATAAAGACTTTCGAAACCATGACAAAACAAAAGCATTGATTAACCAAAAAACTTGCATCCTAACCCTTACTCATTGGCTTTGCCAGTGCTAGTTCACTCATGGGCTTTAAGAGATACAGTGACACTTTCAAGTCAGGGGTCCTATTGAATTATATCTTCTTAGGTTCATTTCAATTACAGTTGAGGAAAGAAAACGCCTCCTCTATATGGCTTCTAACACACTGAACACAATTGTCATTGTAAGGCAGTGTCTAGATGTTTTTAGGTCTGGCTTAGAAATGGCTTGAGTTTTGTCGCCAGCCTCATGTAATCCATAAACATACATATACACATTCTTAGAGGGGGTTTGCATCAGCGCTCTTCAGACTGAGCCACTACATTGTGGGAGAGGGGGCCACGTGCTCCAGGTAAAGCAGGAGAGGGTGTGGCTCGCACGTGTCTGTTTGCAGTTTTCCTTGAATGGCCCAACCTAACATCCCTCACCAATGGAAGCTGCTCAGAGGCGCGTGTCTGGCCCACGCCACCCTCCTCCCACCCAACAGACTCTTAGGAAGTGCAAGACATGCCTTTGTCCCTCAGCATCACCAAGAAGCTGTTTATCTCCAACAGTCTCTCTATTATGTTATGTTAATAACACTTATATAGCGCACAAATTCCACAGGTCCCTCCCTGTTGACGGCTGGCCCGCCCACACCCTCTTCTTCTACTGTCTATGTTCTCTCTCCCCCACATATATGTACAGAGACTCACTTTCTTCATCCCTTTCTGTTTGTATCTCTTACGTAACTCTTGTAATCCAAAGTCCTTATGTAACGCAACTGGTTCTTTTATAAAGTGCTCTAACACCTTCGGGTAATGTTTGCGCTATATAAAATCGCATTAAGTTGCTGTGTTGATCCTCAAATGCTACCCTCATCAGCAGCTTATGTACCTATAATCTGTGATTTGGATGAACCTTGCTTGTGGGGGATACGCCCCGTTGGTTGTAAAATCTAAATAAAATTGTAAAAAAAAAAAAATCGCATTAAATAAATAAATGAAAACTCTTCATCTTCGTCTTCCTCGCCCTTTCTACATCTATCTCTTGCGCTTTCTCAGTCATCTCTCTCGCTCTCTCTCTCGGCCACGCGCTCCCAAGCCCTGTCTATTAAAATAGCAGATATGCAAAGAGCGCGGTATTATTGGATTAGACTGCACCGCGCTTGCTGGCCAGCTAATTTGTTCAGCCAAATACACAGAAGCATGATCAGAAACTGGCCTGGTGTGCAAACAGCACATCTTGAACACAGAAGACCAGGAGCAAGCCTGGATCTCTGACATTTTACGTTTGATGTAAGAGGTGGGACTCACAACCAAATTCTCCAACAGAAAGCTTTTCAAGAGGTCGCGCGCAGCCTATCGACACCGGTTTGAAGCTGCCTTTAGGAGTCGACTGGATTTACAACAGCAAATAGCCTTTTTTTAATTGCATTTTTATGGCTTACTGCAGCTGTGTACAAATTAGCCACAGAGGGTAGTCTGCTTTATTTGATGAATGATAGCGGCGGATAATTCTGCATATAGAGATCGCGGTGAGCTTCACGCGGAGGAGGATCACGGGAGGAATACCAATGCACTCATTTGCCAGTTTGTCTGCAGAGCCAGGCTGTTGTTAACCTCAGGATACCTCTCTTCCGCCTCTTGCTGACGGCCATCTACTCCTCCCTCATGCCCACAAGGCCCTGCATCCTTCTGGGATTGACCAACTGGGACATCCATGTCTGTGAGGGGGTCTTAGCTACATCCCTTCTTTCAACAATAACAATTTGTCTTATGATATAGCGCTTCATGCAGCGCTTTCACTGCAGCAACCTGTGCTACTATTACCAAATGTAATGTTACTCTACTGGTCGAGAAAGGATGCAATGCTCCCTGGGCCTTGTTGGCATTTACTTGCAGATTATAGCAAATGCGAACAGCAAGCGTTAAACTCAGCCATCCTCTGCGGTTATGGGAACGATTGTCAGGTTGCGTAGTTCCTGCAGGGCTGATTTTCTCTTTGCATTCTAGAACTTGTAGTTTAGCTTCTTCCGTTACACTTCAGAACACTAGTACCACAATCCAAAGATATTCATGGGATAGCATGAGAGGTTGACGCGTAACCTGGTGTAAGATCTCAGACCATCCCATCTGAGATATCCTGCCCCGGAGCTGTGCCTTTGTCGGGATCGAAGCTAAGACTGCTGGTAACCAACGTGTTCCTTTGATAAAGATACAGGAGTACCTGCACATTCCCTGTTACCTCCTTTTATGGTATTGTGCACCCCACTTACTTGTAAGAATGTACCTTTTCAAAACACAACTTGATACCCTCATTGTGTGTCACAACCGCAGCCACCACAAAAAGTGAGACAAGAGGAGACATTCCTTTCTTCTTTTCACTCTCTCCTCTCTCTTTCCTCCGCCCACGTATGCTCCATGTAAATATATATTTTTTTATATACAATAAAAAATTACAGAAATTAAAAAAAAGAAGAAAAAAAAGAAGAAAAAAAAGAAAAATCCTTGCAAAAATAGCACGATTTTTTCCACTCACTCCTGTATCCAAGACGTACAAGAGACAACTTTCTAACCTGTATAGAGTTATTTCATCATAGTATTATTGTGTAAAAATGTAGCATGTTTTGTTCTTTTATAAATTGTTGGCCGGGGCGGACCAACCAGGGTATGAGGAACGCATGTGGTGTCTTGGAGCTGTGGAGTGACTGATCCTTCTGGGACAATAACGTGGCATTGTATAATACGATTCTATTTCTTTCAGTGATCTACATCCTTTTTCTGTTCTTAATATCCCGACGAGCTCTTCTAATTTGACTGTGGTCCGGGATCCCAGATTGAAACCGCTGCCGCTCCTATCAAAGTAAGCCTATTATACAGGCATATAAAGTCTCTGGCCTACTAGTATGTAAGGCTCTCAGCTTATAGTGTAGAAAGCAATTTTGTTTAAATCTTGTCAGTAAAGCCAGTAACTCATATATTTATAAAAAAGTGTTAGGTGGGAAGCAAATAAATAAAGCCGAGTTTGGTTCATCGTAATGGGAAGCTGTCCCATATACGGATGCCAAGTAAAGTTTACTGTTTATAACAACGCTTTGAGTTCCAATGATACATCCGGATTGTTGGATTTATATAGCCACCCTGTCACGTGGGCAAGAATGTTTGATTCATTGTCTCTTTGCCCCTAAAATATAGAGTGAAAAAATATTCCCCTCTGGTATATGAGTACCATATTGACTTTAACTCCAATCAGTGAAGACAGGACTATCTATAGGACGGCCCATGTTGTGCCACATAAAGTGAGTGCTAGAACCCCTCTTGTTTTTTCGGTATAAAAAAGCAATATAATCAACATATATACGTCAATCTTACCATCTTATTTGGCTATTTCTATAGGTGTTCCTCTGTCTTTTCTTAGTTTGACCACAAGTAAAGCTATTCATACTTCAAACAAGTTACACTTGCTCAAGTAAGTATAAGGTCTATGCTTATAACTATAGAGGACGCATCTGTGTTTCCCTTTTAACGACATATTAGGTTAGTTAACGATCAGCTACTAGCGTCATTATTATGTCTGATTGCCCTTGTAGGTACATGGGGCTATTCCATTATTCATTCCAGAGATAAATGTTGACAATTTAAAATACCTTCATCCATTCAAGTAAGTGCGAGATTTATCTTTAAATATAACACTCACTAAAAATGCCTAATTGTTAGATATCAACTGTTAAGCGATTCGGTGTCCTATGGTAATAAGAGAAAAAAACATACAGCACATCTGTGTTAAATCGAGCAATGCAAGGTATATAAGAATGTACCCCTTTAAACGATAATATTACTGTAAAATAGTTAATTGCTCATATTAAGTGCCATTACCAAAATTGTTACGCAGCAGCAGGAGAATTAACGATGAAAATAAGACTATAAGGGCTGGACAGATAAAGCTTTATTCTGTCTACTTTTTCTTTCAAATTGTGTTTCTTTGTATTCTTTAAATGTTTATCTTTTTATCTTCTTGTTTTTTATTTATTTTTACTCTTTTCTTTTGTTAAAAATACTCTCATGAAATAAAATCTCCCAAAAATGTGAAATGTATAAAATCTGTATATATTGGTGTTTGAGATATGTAGATAGACCAGATTATCAGAAATACATGAAAATGGAATTAAGAAGGTCTGCTAATGCATTCGAATCATGTATCAAGTGACGTTAAAAATGTTAGAACTATAGGTTCAGTATATCATAATCAAATGAGAATCTTCTTGCTGTGTTTTGAATCACTGTATATGTAAAACATTTTAAGTAAGCACGAATTATGTATATTCTGGGTGTGTTAAATGAGGTTTAAGCTAGCAATAATTTTGGTTGTCTATATCTTTTTATCTAGTTTATGTGCAATAGACGGCCTCCTGATGAAGGCAGCAGTGCCGAAACACGCGTAGTTTTTAATTTGCTGCTTGCACTCATCAAGCCATCATCTTGTAGATATTTCAATGTAAACCAGTTACTATCTATACTACTATTATAAAGAGAGAACTGTGTCCTTTGAGACAGGTAAACTCGAAAAGTACACCACCAATCCAAACACCCAAGACATCTTTGAAAACCTCAGTGCAAGCAGAAGGACATAGGCTATATAAAAATAAAAAATATACGTTCTTTAAAAAATTTAGGAATAAAAAAAAAGTAATCCCTTGCAAGTAGCGCCGGCCGCAACGTGCGTGATGACATCGGGAGCGCTGGGGGGAGCGGCGTTCAGGAGCAAGAGGAAGAGTGGCGGACATGAGCGCGGGGAGGAGCTGTGGACAGGCGAGGAGGAGCGGCGAGCGGCGAGCGGCGGACAAGCGGTTAGGAGCGGCGAGAAGCGGAGGAGCAGTGGAGCAGTAAACTCAGCAGCGCAGGGAGGAGCGGCGGCTGAGGTAAGTGAAGCAGCCGCGGGTGCGCACCGAGGGACGGGCGGGGCCATGAGTGCTCGCAAGCCTTTTACGCAAAGTCGGGACGTTGGGGGAAACAGTGGACAAGAGCCGCGGGTGCTCACCGAGGGACTGGCGGAGGGACGGGCGGGGGCCATGAGTGTTCGGAAGCCTTTTCCTCAAAGTCGGGACGTCGGGGGAAACAGCAGACACGAGCGTGGGCAGAAGCGGCCAGGACCAACAAAACCGGAGCAAGGAAACACTGTAAGTATGCTCTGCTGCTCCCGGCAGCTCTGCTGCGCATCTCCTGCTGCAATGCTGCCCCCAGCCAGCTTCTGCCCCGGGCAACGCCGGGGCGGGCTGCTAGTCACTTTATAAATTGATTGGAAAGCTATGTAATGTAACTGTCTCTATAAATAATTATGGGTTTGTATGTATAGCAATATATATTTGTAACAAAAAAAATTTGAAAAAAGTTTTTATTAAGACATTAATGAACTAATCAGTATATAAAGTGGAAAGAAAATAAAATGAAAATATTTTTCGAAATGTGTTGTGGGTGATATATACATACATCTTTAGGGCATGACTGATTAGGAGTTTTTTGCGAGTACACCTAGAATATATGAGTCTTTTTTGGAATTAGAAGCTTGCTATTGTTGCCTTTACACAAAAGTTATAATTCCCTACGTATAGCAAGTATATTTGTTTAGTAGGGGTCCCCCTGTCTTTCTAAGAAATATGATCCTTCTGGGCCCTCCAGCAAAGCACAGGTCAGCATGAGGTGCAGGAGGGAAGCTGCTTCTACAGACGCACTCCATGGTTTCTGAGTGTCCTTCACAGGTCACCAAACATCCAGCGAATCCTCCTCCAGGGACCACATGCACACTTAAGAGTTGAGGAGGGCCCGCCTGCAACACATCCCGATGGGAGTGAGAGCTCTGGGCCACGCTAGGTGGAGATGGCGTGTTGGTGTGGCGTTAGACATACCACCTGTGAGAAGGACGTGGAAATCTCAGAGATGCAGGCAACAGGCTGAGCCTGCTTTGAGCTCCTGTTTTTACCCTACAACTTTTTACCCATTTTATTAATAAATGATGTAAACCTTTTATTGTCCTTTAGCTAGCTGGCTAGCAATTCGTTCAAGTTGGACCTGCTCTGTTTTATTTCATGTTGCTACCTGATGTTTTTATCTGGCTTCTTTTTTTCTGGTGCTGTCAGATTACGGGCAATTAGTTCTCATGTTTAATGCATTTTATGTTATGTTTTTTTTAATGTAAAAACCGAATAAAGATCTATTTACTTACTTATAGGGCTGTGGCACAGAAGAATATCAGCAGTATGCCGTGAGCTAATCGCAGGCACCCTTGTTAGGACTAGCCAGGAAGGGAGGGACTAAGTAGGAAATAGCCAAGATCTGTATGGTAAAAGGCAGAACATCTTTAAAATGGAGACTCAGATGGACTCCCGGAGTATATCACCTACATTAAACCACCGAAGGAGAATGAAGGAGGAGAGAAGAAAGGAACAGCTTCTTTTATCTTAAGTCTAATCATCCAATCAGGATCTTAAGACAGATAGGATCCAAGGGGCACCTGTGCCAAGAGACATTACAAGTCAAGACTAGGGGATTGGATGTGCTACAAGAGCTCCAGCCCTCACTCATCCTTCTATTATAGCCTTAGAGCCCTTGGTCATGAAAGGGCTGCTCCAGCTTTAAACAAGGGAGCGGGCCTTTAAAGGCCAGTAGAGCCTGCTACAGAGGGCTCTTAGGTTATTAGAACACTCCACCAATAGAGGGCAGAATGTTCTAATTTGTGAAAGAAAGGCCTCACGGAGCCCGAGGAGGTTGATACCCCAGCAGGCTCCGTGAGGACTTTGTTCACTGCTGCCGCTGTGAACAAACATTGGAATGTCGGCGCTCCGGGCTTCTACCAGCCATTACAAGCCCGGGGCACTCCAATGTCTTCAATGGAGCTCCCAACATTCCAATGTTGTAATAAAAAGTGTTGCAACAATTGAAGAGACCTGTCCTCAATGAGTATACGGCGGACACAGATCAGAGGCGTAACACAGACCCCTCACAGCCCCTGCAGTGCGGGGGCCCCAAGCTCCAGAGGGCCCCCTCGGCACAGTACTCTGACCGGAGAGCTCCTGATTGAGTTCGGAGGGAGCCTCCCTACGAACCTTACAGGGGGCACCCATCAAGTTTTGTTACGATGGTGACACTGACTATACATGTTGTTCAGATAGTGACGAAGAGGGTGACAACCTTAGAGTACTCACTAGAGGATCTGAGAAGACAAGAAAAGTCATCAAGTGTTCAAAGTCCATGTTGAGAGACTCAATGACACGGCTGATACATTCCTCTGTCTAATCTTCACTTCATGCTTCTCACAAATGTTATATGTCTGAAAATAATATATTTATAACATTTGAAACAAAGTTTATTTTTGAGGTAACTGCAGTGTGTCATACTAAAGACGGAAATGTATAAGCTGTAAAAACAAATATATAAAATTGCTATAAAAAAAGTGTGCTGTTGCCTCCTTAGTTCAGCTTGAAGGACAACTATAGGGACTTGAGGATGCATCTTGACGGCACATGTCTGGATCCTTGGGGTCCTTTGAGTTTTAGAGGGTGCTTCTTTCCTGACAGCAATGCAGAGTTTTCTGGTCATAGATGTTCTAATGCCTGACGCAAGTCTTTGTGTAACAATAGATAAAGCGTGTAAGTTCCCAACGAGGATAGAGGAGATACTGAGACGAAGGGCACTGTAATTGCTGAAACTAGCAATCCTACAAAAGGAGAGGATAATTCAGGCAGTTCACCCTCCTCTGCAGTACAGCCCATTACCCATGAGGAGACTTCGAGGTGCAGCGGGTCAAGGAGTCTCGTACTCTCAAGTTGAGGGCATCGCTATGGCACCCAGAGTGGTTGCAAGTCACTTATCAGGACTGGACTCGTATCTTCTCCCAAGTTGAAGCTGCAGATTTGTTTCTGTCCCTGCTGCGTATCAAGGGGGGGGCAAGTGCTTGCGGGTCCAATGGAGTAAGATACCTGACCGCGTCATTCAAGCTGCTTTGATTCGCTGTATGCACTCCATTTTAGTCCAGGACTAAAATCAATGTAAGCTTATTCCTAAATTGAAGGCACAACTGAATCTGTGGTGGTGATATGTCTTCATGGGTTTTTGCCCCATCCTTCCCCTGGTGCTCTCCCGATAATCTTACATTCTGGAGGGTAATCCCGTGATGGGCAATAATACAGTAAAAAGCTGTACGTTTTGATAAAGGACTTTGTTGGTTTCTTGTTTGGTAAGAACCTTATTGCCAGTTGCAACTGCCTTTACAGTCATTCCCTCATATCCATTTTGTTTACAGATAAAAAGATTGAAACCTAAACACTGTTCCCTATCACGGAATAGTAGATCTTGTAGGGTCCCTCCTGGAACACTATGTTTAAGTGAGTTGTACATGGTCCCTCAGGCCTACTTTGGCGCTGGCTTTCCTTCCGGTTTACATTACGGCCTCTCCCCCTTAATAGTGACATCTGCTCAAAAAGATTAAAATGAAACTAATCGGGAAGGGAAGGTTGGCAAAGCAGGTTCATCCTGTTTCATCATACATTAAAGTTGTTCAGAAATTGAAATAATTTCTTTGCAACAGTATGTGATCTCCAAGTGGATTTCTGGGGTGAACCTCTGCACATTATATAAAAATAAACTAAACACCCATCTTTCTAGAATTTACCTGTTATGATCACAAATTTTGAATGATTCACTTTTAAATTAGATATAGAGCGCTTGTGTGAAGTTTACCGGGATTTTCAAGCACTACTGGCCTTGACTTGTACAATAAATGTCAGCTAAGATGTCTGTTCCCTTGAAAACATGTTACTGCCTGACGTTAACACTCAAAACATTGGCTTGACTGCCATGTCCTAAGCTGACAAACAAGAGCCCTTTTATAAATGTGAAGGTCAGTTGAGGGCCTTCATGTACTCTGTTTGGATACAATTTGGCATTTCATCGAGTTCTCAAGTGGTGTGTGCGGTATTTTTTGTTTTCCTGGTTTCATCTGAGCTTGGCGATGAAAGGCTTGGAAAATATTGGTCCGGTGGCAAGCATATGTCGGGCCACAGGAATTATTCGGCAGAGGAGGACCAAATTATGCAGCAAGCAAATGCTAAATATGTAGTGGAATCCAGCTAATTTTGTGATGGTATTACTTCATCATAAATGCCATTTTTACTCATGGTAACACTGACTGGGAAAATCTTTCTAAAGTGCCTTCCACTGCCCTGGAGCACATCTCTATGTTTTTAGGAAGTATTAATACATTTCAGCTAGAAACACATTAGTAATTTTTTTTTAGATTTTTTTGGGTGTTTACATATCATGCAGCAGATGATGGATGAATTGGCAAATGTGGCAAATCCATAGTTATGCGGAAAACGCTGCAGCTACAGAATCTCATAAATGCCGTGGCCCGACCCAGTGTGTGGCTCCTGTTTGCTTTGCTGTGTGTATCAACACTTGTCCTCATTGTGACTCCAGCTCCTAGACGGGGTGCCTTGTCTGGCTCAGCCGGAATCATTTACTTTGCTTCTCCCATTGATGTGGCTTCAGTTTCAGGAGGATTCTCTAAGTTGCTCCTCATACCTGTACCTTATGCTTTTATGAACTTGATTTCAAAGTATTTTATTACATTTTTACAGACAAGTACATTAGCTTTTCCGTTAAGTGGTACCAGCCAAGCTTCGGTGGTGTTGCCGTAGCTACAGGTAATTGGTAGACATGTTTGGCTGCATCCCTTTACATTGACTTGCTAGGAGATTAAGGACAGATGAAAGAAAGAGAGAAAGTAGAAAAGAAAGTATGGAGATAGGTTACAAGAAGAGTACTATCGCGATGAGCCTAGTCTGCGTTTGTAGCGTTTTGTTTTGTGGACAAACGTCCCCCCCAAGTGATCTCACAGGGGTTCATAGGAGTCCAGATACGCGTCAAGCGATTTCCACATCCCCCTAGTAGCTGGCCTCTAGGGTGAGTTTTGCAGTGCAGAGCTATCTGCGCCCCTGAGGTACGTCACCCAATTGACCCGGCCTTTGTATGACGTCTTAGCTGTGTCCTTCCAGTTGGACGGGACCATTTTCACTGCAGCAGTCAGTAGGAGGTCTAGCGGATCCCTGTCATGCTGTGAAGCAAGTCCTGCGGTCATAAATGCGGTGGTGAGGGCAGAGAATTCTGGGTTTAGTGTCCATCTTGAATCCATGCCATTATGTTGCATTTTCGAATTGATCTTCTGTGCTTGTTTAAAGCCTACTACATGGCACTTAATTTGTGCCGGTGATTCCTAGTGGTGGGCTCCGGTACTTCCTTGTGGGGACCCGGACTTACTTTAATCATCAGACGTTTTCTGGGTGCAAGAGAGAGAAAAGCATAAGAAGGAGAAAGGAGATGAGAGAGAAAATATGAAATAGTTACAGTGGAGCAAGCAGGCATGAGTATCAACCTCCAAGAGCGGGATAAAGAGAAAGGGAGTGCGGGATGGTGAAGAATGAGGCATGAGGTGACTTCAAGATTCGAAGGGGTATTCGGCACCCCCAACACTCAGAAGCGTCAGCTGTGGGCTCCCCAGAACATCTTTGAAACCCTGAATTTAATATTATTATATTTATTTTTTGTACAGAAGACGCTGAATAAGAGACTAGCTCAGGTTTGAAGTTGCACCTCAATTGATTTAAATGACGTACACCCCAAATCTTCGGATCCCCAAACTCTGGGGGCTTTGCAGTGCCTCCGCCATGACACTTCTCAAGTATGAAAGTCCCATATGGTGTTAAACGCCTCTGCAGTAAGTGCGCATTTGCAACATAATGAAGCGTTTCTAAATAAAGTATATTTTGTTTACCAGGGCTGTTATTTTAGCGGCTCCCAATTACCATCCACGCCTGACATATGGCTTTGTATCGAGCTCTCCGCGTCCCCCCTTTTCATCCGCTTCAAAGTGCAGTTGATGTTCTGCACGTGTTTATCTGGCAGGCTATTTTAAGTTTGTCATTTAAAAGTGCTTTCCCTTTCGGGGTATGCTAATTAGACTTATGCTAATTAGCAGTGTCAGTTGCGCTCGGGCTTTAATGGCAGTCACGTATTATTCCTGCACGTCTGCGTGACTGAGCTAAAATATAATATGTGGCTTCTTCAAACAGGCGCTGCAGGTGGCCTGGCAAATCACCCAGGGGGGATTAAGAGCAGCCAGACTGCTCCTAGCAGAGAGCTGTGTTGTTCCAGTGCAGAGTTAGTTGTGAGTTTACTCTGTGTCCACATAATCCGATTACGGTTTTTTGTGCCTTACAGGGCATCAACAAAACTGCTCCTGCTTGGTGGGTGTGGGGTTGGTTAACATTTATCATCCAAAAAGGTCATCAGTGGCTTTAAGGACTGGTAGTGAAGCAGGTTAGTGTCTAGAAAGACCGCTGCGGCGACGAAGAAACCACGGCAGAGGCCATTGACGGCCTCAGAGGTTCAAGTTTAGGAGACAGGTAACAAAGTGCTCACCTGGTGTAAGGATTTGTTTTATAGCCGCCAGTAAGTCACAAGACACACCAATATACAACAGAACGCAATAAGAGAAATCTCTACCCACATCCGGCACAGCTCGGATACGGTATTTGGTTGGGCTCCTAACAGAATTAACCTACGAGGTAAGTCAATCCATATACCCAACAGAACACATAACTTGTGCGGCTGAGCCCGTCTATTGGGCATGGCTCGAAAGACCACGTGCTCAGAGCACCGAAAAAAGAGCGTCATCACCCGGCGTCTATGCTTTGATGATTGCATGAGAACGTGTACTCACGCTATTGGAATCTGGTTATTGGGACCCACTGCAGTGGAAGGCGGTGCTCCATCCAGCAGCGTGTCTCATTCCACTGCACAGGAGGCAGCAGCGACAGTTTACACCAGTTTGGCCTCAACCTCACTCTTGGCAGTGTTCCTTCAGAAGATCCATGGTCACCTCCAAAGATTCTGAGAAAGATGAGCTGATCTCGAACCCATGCTCCTAGAGGTGCGGGTATGTTGCAACTAGGAACATGCTTCGATGATTGACGTGCAGGAAGCTAAAGTCCATATTTTTTGTAGGTTAGCTATCAGCAGGTGAAATACTGAATGGGTTGATATTAGGAAGGCCTTTTTAGTGTTTGAAATGTAAGGAGGTACTAGCTACTAGCTTGTCTTGAGGGTCAGTGGCAGGGTAGTTTGCCGTACCTTCCAATCAGGCACCCACTTCTCATTCCTCCCTGGCTTGTCTTCGTGCTGCTCTCCCTGCAGCCCCCGTTACCTACCAGAGCATGACAGGATCAACTTGATAATTGGCGCCTAGTTGAGGACATGCTCCAGAGATTAGGTGCCACAAAAGAGTCTCAGAAGACTCAGGAACAAAGAAAGGAGGCAGGGCCCTGATTGGTTTTCGATGCCAGATGTCTCCCTGACTCTACCTATGGGGTGGATGTACCCTGAGATGAACCTGTTTTTCTTAGGCTTGGCTGTCACTGCTGGTAGTCACTATGAAGAGATGGTACACCATATTGAACAATGCTGCAAGTGGTTGACTCCAGTTTTGAGCAATTCATTCAGAAACTGCATTCCTGTGCTGATGCTCTGAAGGCCAGCCGGCCTTGCTGATACTGCATGCGGGGTGCCTGAGGAAGACAGGTCTTCAATGGGATTGCAGAGGGATAGCGGCTATGGAACACTCTTTGGCTGCGTAAAAAGGAGCCTACCAGCTTCCCTGCTCCAACTGGTGCTGCCGTACATTTCCATCAAATCTAGACTTTCTCTGTTTGAGACAATCCATAGACTGTCAGAAGTTTCCAGATTCCTTATGCTTTGCCAGGGAGATGCCAGAAGGAACTTCTTGTTGTCTTGCGCTCAAGATCCAATAGTGGGGAACGTGACATTTACGTTCCACACCCTTGTGCACAACATTTTATTTAAAGGATACTAGATCCCCCTTAAATTCGCTCAAGGACACATGCTCACCGTCCTCTTATCACTTGTAACCCATAGAAACTGCGGTGCTGCATTTTGCATATTTCAGCAATGAGTGCAGCTGTATTTTACATCCATTCTGTATCTGTCAACCAGCACCATCCTTCCATCTTTGGACTCTCAACCCTTCAGACTGCCGTATCTCTTGCGTTTGGGCCTTGGGTTCCTGCAGCTCCACTGGGCAGCCACGGTGTAACATTCGGTGAGTTCTTCTTTCATGAAGGCGACTTCAAGCGCTACAACTTTGCTCATCCATCCATTATTCCACCACCTACAACCACTGTTGTGAGTTGGATTACGCTGCAAGGTAGGAGTTAGTTAATTACTCCTGTTGGGACCAAGTCCAAAGTCCACAGTAGGCCCTCTCGGTAACTAGGCTGATTGTGAGCTCTGCCCTGTGGCAAAGAGGGAAGGCTTTTATTTCCTTCTAAATATTCTCTTTTTAGATTGATATCTTTATTAAGTAGTCTCATTGCATTCACGGATAATTCAGCATGGACGTTCATCGTTGGGGTGATCGCACCGCTCTGATTTCACGTTGCAGATCATGTTTAGCACCAGGATCTGACCTCACACTCTTCAAGCCAGTCTTGAATGGTGTCTAAGTATCCCTTACCCATAACTGCCCATACTACTTTACACCTGTATCACCGCAGTGCTTTGTAGTGTCCCCTGGTCTATAGTCCTGCTCTGGCTTTTGCTTCTGCATCCTGTTTCTCAGGTTCGCCCACTTACACCATGCCCCTAAAGACCGGCTGAAGGCTAGGTTTCCTTTTGGCACCTCTGTTTCCACGTTTCCATGCTCGCCACTTAACTGTGGAGACTGTGTGCAGCCGCTGTGCCACACAAGGGGGTCGATTACGATGACGGGTGGAATTGCTTCTACCCGACACCGTCTCTTAAACGGGGCCGACCGACCTCTGGTCGGCAGTCCCGACTACCTGATTTGGATGCGACCGAACACTGTTCAGTTGCATTCCAACATTTCCCTATACATCCATCCACCCACCCTTTCTGTCACCATCCATCCACCCTTTCTGTCACTCATCCATTCACCCACCCTTTCTGTCACCCCTCTATCCATCCAGCCTTTGTCGTCCATCCTTCTATCCACCCTTTTACTTACTTACCCAGCAACCGTTTCACGCACTTTTTTTCTGCCGAGCTGCATACAGAAGAGGCCCAATAAGAACTCCCCCCTTCCCCCACTGCACCCCTGCTGTCGCTGCTAAAAGTTTCAGGGGGGGAGTGAGGGGTACACGGCGCCCCTTAAAAAGGGCGTGGATTAGTCGACGAAGGTTTCGGGGCCTGTTGCCCTATCTTTCTCCACAGACTCCGGGGAAAGATCCATGTTCGCTTCATACATGTCTCTTTCAGAGTCTGCTGGGGTCCGCCATTCACTGGATTGTTTGCTATACATTAAACCCTGCGTTCTATCTCTTTACACTCAGTCTGTCTGACAGGGCTTTGCGGCTGCCAAGGCCTTTCATGTTCTCCTCCGCCGTTTGCTGTTTCGTTGTGGCATTTGTTTAGCATTGACCAAAATACAGTGATTACAACGACAATAACAAAAACAGGGCCGCGCAAAGCCGTGAAAGTAAGCAACAAATGCAATGTATATTACTGCACGTTTCATTGGCTCTTGGGGTGCACTTCTTGTCAGTATCATTGTTCAATCACAAATGACGCTGCTTGTGCTAAGGATCGTCAAGTGCAATGCTTGTTTTAGAGGATTATTGCTTCTGACGTCACTTCTAATATTAATTGCCGTATGTTGTTACGTAACACTGTTATGATTTCTGTAAAGCATAAAGTTCACCAGTTACGTGGCCTCTTGCCACTGGCTGTTAATTTCTTATAAAGTCTTTCCCAATATTGATTATAGTCCAGGCCCCCCTGTATATGGTATTTTACTTAACCTTCCCATTTGATGTTATCCTTATTAATTACATCTGGCTTGGCCACGCTGCTGTCTGCATCACCTTTCGTTATCAGTTCTTCCAAATATACATATCAGCCAGGATTGGTTCCACTCAGTGGATAACATCCTCTCACTTCATCCTATTGGGTGTGTCACTCCGCCTTTTACGGCCTATTTGCATCCCAGTGAACGAGGGCCTACTTTACAAAAGTATACTGAATCATGAAACCTGATTTCTCTAATATGTGTCATATACAAACCAATCATATTTTGTTTAGTTTTTTCATTGCAGTAGGCTTTTTTAATGATTTATTCGGAATTTACTAAGTGATCTGTGATTTAAAAAAAATCACGTTGCATTTGTGGTGTCACGTTTAACTGATAAAAAAGCACAGTTCACACGTCATGCATGCGGGTTTATCACCAAAGGAAGCCATATCTGATAGTACTCATGTATACTTTTAGGGCATCGTTTGCCAAAATATAGACATTATCAATCAGTACTCTCACGTGAAAACTTTAGCATTAGAGTACAAACGCCCGTGAATATTTGTAATTATTTCAAGAAACCTCTCCTCTTTTTATAAGTCTTTATGACGTCGCTTTGCATGTGCACAAATTCGCCTTGAAGTCATGACTAATAGCGTGGGGAGTTGGTTAGCAGAACGCTTCCATTTCATCTATTTGTAAAATTCAACTACAATGTCAAACTGGAAGCCTTTATTATAACACAAGGTGAGCACAAGAATAAGTCGTGTGCAGAGGCCTGGCCTGCACCAGGGATTTAGTCTTGAATAACTCGGTTTCGGGGATTGTGATTGTGAGACAGCTTTCATTTCTGCCTTTGGGGCCGGGCCCACCCCCGCACGTGGCCAGATCCCTTAAGATCTGTGTCAGAGTGCACTTGCTTTTCTCTCTGTTCTTTCAGGGGTTGTTTCTTTTCTTTCTGTAAAGTGATATTAGTGTAGCTGGCCTGCAACCCAAAAGAGCGGAGAAACTTTTCCTCAACTACTAAAAATAAAAGCACATGTTGGCACAAACGTGTGAATGTGTTGAAAGTTTCTTTTTCATGTGTACCTCACGGGGTTTACACCTGGGTGCCGTATTTTCTGTTGCTTTCTTTTTTTCTCTTCTTCTTTTTGTGTTTGTGAATAATTGCTTTTCTATTTGCTTCTCTGCCCCTGGAATGTAGTGTCCAAGAGCTGGGGGGATCTTTTTAGGCCAGGCCCCTGCTGTTAGCCTTGAAATGCAGGTTTAATGGTAGTTTTTTTTAAAGTTCATAGAATTCGTTCTTTCTGATTATTTTTTTGTCAGTGTGACAATGTCTGTCTTTTGGCATATCATGGGCTACTTTGGGAAGAAAGAAGACAGCAAAAAACAGTAAATTACATATGTTGCGCCATCCCGCAAACATGGCCTTGCCTCCACATTGGCATGGACAGGAACCTGGGTACCAATATGATGCCTTCAGAGGCAGCTGATGGCAGTGCCATCGATATGCCTTATCGTCCTCCTCTGAAAGTTTCCGGAATCTTCCACAAAGACGCACCCGCATTCGTACTCTTGGTATCGTGGTCGCAGCGTGAGCACACTGGTACTGGGTTTCCGAGCACCAGTGAAAGAGGTTCAATACTCAACTTCTCCCACATCTGAAGAACTCCGAAGGAATTCACAACAGAATGGTCAATGGAAGTCATACTGTCTTCCGTGGAAGGTGATATATCATTTTGGTAGACGCTTAGCTAATGTCGGCATTCAGGTAAAGAACCTCAACCTTGAATCTTGAGATCCACAGAAAAACTGAATGATTCACTGTCGAACAGTCCGTCTTTTGTGAAATCAATGTGTTCATCTAAAACACTACCATACTTGTACTGATAGGAATTGCTCTGTCGAACAGGGTTGGTGGATCTTCTTCTCAGCCCCTTGTAATTCTTTGGAAAATGGTGATAATTGCGCCTCTCTTCCTGCCATTCCTAGGTCCTTTGGATTTTTCATCCTTGTTTTCTGTTGTCATTCTTCCTCAGATGGAGATTTTGCTTTTAGATGGAGCTGAGATAATTCTTTTTAGTACAAAGCTTGTGGGATTTTTCTCCAACCTCCTCAGTACTGTCCCTTGTTCTTCCACCCCCTTTCTTCATCCCTTATGGTCGGACAAATAAGACCACATCTGCATCAAAAGCTGCCACTGTAAGGTGGATGCCTTCTTGCTTCGGCCTATTATCGTCATTTGCAGGGCAGCTCTGTGCGCTGGTTCATAAGCCTCCTGTACGCATTATCCTTTGGAGGCACTGCGTAAAATTGATACTTCTGTTTGCCAGAAGCGTACTTCACTTGAAATCTAGGTGCCGGTTGATGACTCCCTTCTTCACTGAACTGAACTCCTTTGTGAACTCATTCTCTAAATGAAGGAGCAGGTACGTGATGTTAAGATTGTGGTCACTGTTACGCCTGGTCCAAGATTATCTCCTGTTTCCGAGAGTCCACCCCAACCCTTCCCATCAGTGGTCTTATCCTTCTAACAGGCTGGCCCATGAAATGAACTGAAGAGCTTGATGTGGCTTGTATGTGGGAGTGTGTGTTGTCCAATATACATTGGGATGTGTTGGCATGCTAATAGCCCACACGTGCTTGGTTGTAGCATCTTTAGAAGTGGTACCATGGCTCCCTACAAGGCGGTACCAGCATCCCATGGTTTTAAAGAATGAGAAAGCCTTGGGTTAGGAGTAAAGAAATCACCATAACAGTTACTGTGTGATATATGTATAAATAAAGCACACGTTTACGTCTGGGGTAGCTTTGTGGTGAATATCATATATTCCTCTTGATGCCCAATGCAATGGTACTCATTTCATCAACCTCTGAAGGGTTAGAAGCTGGGTGGACATGTCATGATTCATACCTGAGACCATGTGGCATAACACAGATTCCTACTGCGGATGCATTAGCTCCCTAAGTCATCAGCTCCAACACTTTATCAACCCAAGGCCCCTCACTCAGAAGTGTTGACTCACTTTGACCTGAGTTACTGCAAACATCCCATCAGCATCTTCATGAAGATGAAGAGCTGAACTTCGAGTCAACCTGGAGACAGGAGTAGCACTGAAGGTAGATTATTCATTTTCTATAAAGGGTAATTTGAGCCTCACTATGAAATGGGTTCAAAGTCGTTTCTCTTTTCTGCAAAGAGAAGCTTTGCAATGCGCCACATGAAATGCTGCCAAGAACTATTCTTTGCCAAGGCTTTTTTCTGTCCACATTTTACCATCTCTCAGCTCATCACCTTCAAAGGTGCTCATGGCTGAAGAGGGAAATGTGCTGTTAGAAGTGATTAATGGAGTTATCCTCATTGGTCCAACATGTGACTGACTGCGATATGATTGGTCCTCCAGAGCACTGTCCCTCAGTATCATCGTTATTTCTTGTTGGAGGGATAAGGGTTTCTTTTTCATGCACTTTCCTACTTTGAGGGAAAGATAGGGGCTGATGTTAGAACTTCATGTCGTCAGATGGACTGAAGTACAACAAGCATTGTCAAGGCCGATAGGTCTGGGATTAAAGCGCTCCTGCATACAGCTACAGCATATTCAAACTAAAAGCATGTTTGGCAGCCAGCAGGAATGGACAGAGAGGGCTCTTATTGTAAAGTAGTCCCCCGTGGAGGCGGAAGGGTACAGCCAATCAGCCAACATGATTAAAAGAGATGTGGATACCCTGCTGGGATGAGCCAGTACATTATTGACTAAGCCACAAGCCAGTGTTTCGAAGGAGGTTAGTCGTTGAAAACTAGAAGATAAATGGGGCAGAAAGCCCAAGCCAGGTGTATTGTAGGCAATAGTCTGTTTGACACCAGTGCTTTCAGAGCCAGACCTAAAGAGGAATCTGACATGCGGGAGGTCTGTTGTCCTGGTCTGTCTGTCTAGTGTGCGGGGTTGAGGTGCGAACTGGGAAACACACTTCCACCATTGTACAGAAATAATGCCATGCATAGCCCAAGTCATGGATGGACACAGCACAGCAGGGAAAACTGGGTGTGTTCCATGGGAGTTCCCAGGCTCCACAAAGAGCAAGAAATTATAGTCAACTGTTTATTCTACCTCCACACCTCCGCGGGATCCAGAGTGGACAAGGCTATAGTCCATTTCTACTACACAAGCAATACGGAAAATAAGTACAAATATTCATCAATGCTGAATTATTATCAATGCAACTAGACCCAAGAAGGGGAGCCTGAGCCACAGGGGACAAGGAAACCTGAATTACACTGCCATAGAACATACCTTTGAAATACACAGATGAAGATGAAATTGACATTGAAAGTTATGTGTTTGAAACTTGGAGTAAGGCTTCCTTCCTCACGCCGTTCGTATAATCGCTTTGCGCCAACCTCCTCTTGCCCTCACCCTCTCTGTCCTCCAGGCACAACAGACTCACTCCACCTTCATCGCGTAGACCACACTCAATTCACTGGGACTATAGGACAGGAGGGCCTCCTTAGCTACTCTGTGTCCTATCAGAGGCGTATTGTTGCTCCGACTAGGCTAACTCCGAGCCTGCCAGTTTTCTCTCACCTCAGCTGACGGTCTCATCCGCTCACTATCTTAGGTCTCTTTGAGACTGCTTAGCCTCAGAATATTGCCGTAAATCCTAGATTTTCTAGGAGGGACGCATCAAGTAAAGAAATAGCACTTGCAGTGAAATTACTGTCACAGCAAGAGCATCCTTTAAAGGAAAATGCAGAGACAAGCGGAAGGGGTGTAGATTTTCTTTTGCCGCTTCATTTCAAGCCTCCTCACCACACGTAGACACTCCTAAAACTCCAAACTCTACAAAACAAAGAGTCAGCCAGATGTTTGAAACCCAGGAAAGTGGACTGGAGGATATTCTAGATGGAGATGCAGGTCCTGACCAGGATTCCGTGCCAGCGACAGGCTGTAAAAGCGGGAAGGGCCCCTGTGGTGGCACCTGTGCACCCCTCTTCCAGCGTTGGACCACTCTGCTTCTCTGTGATGCGGTGAACCCGGAGGCAGAGGGTTCATGTGTCATTCGGAACAGGGGCTTCCAGATGGAGCCTGTTCAGGGACTGGTAAGCAAAGCACACTATTGACATCTAGTGTCCCAACATGGTGACCGTGTTGTGCGGTGTCAGGACATTTTACAATTTGCAACAGACGGGTGAAGTTTAACAACACTTAGCTCTTAATCCCTGAAGTTACGTATCTCGCTCATGAAGCATAGGACGTCTGGATGCCATGACCGGCTGTCCAGAGGGAGGCGCTGTCCTGCTACCACTTACACTTGTTTCTTACATCTAAGAGTACATTCTTCAATATCTGCTGATAGTCCCACCGTGGTGACTAGATGGAGTATGGTTACCAAACGGCGCAACCATATCCGTGGTCCTGAGCACTATCAGGAACATTTTATGCTGCTTCCTAATCTGTATTTGTGTAAACTTCACCAGATCCTCACTTTGTAAAGTGTGTAGAGTTTTAAGAAGGAATTGTGCATAGTCTCATTGCACCTGTATTGTAATTTAGCACAGCAGTGTTAGCGTACAGCCTGAGGAACAGGTGTGAGGTTTGGTGGGGATGGATCAGTAGGGGCGTTAGGATGGAAGCACCAGTAAAAAACATCAATGTGTGATGGCCAGCTATCATGGCGTACGTGGAGATAGTAAAAAATGGATCAACAAGAAATGGAGGAATAAGTAGTGGCAGGGCAAAGGAGGCAGCCTGCAGGGGGGAATTGATCCGCAGAAGTCACTTCAACGCTTCCAGCACACCAGCCTCAGGCAACCTGCGAGCAGCAGAAGGGCATTCAATGAGTGGTCTCTAGAGCTAATGTCGGATTGTGCTGAGCATGAAAAGATGCTCCTGACTTCTATTGCGGGAGCTGGTTATAAAGAACTTAAACGCCGCTTGCACAAGCAGGGGCTTTAAGATTGGGCTCATTTCCTGTATGAGACGGAGAGCAGGAACAGAGAAGACGCTGGACCAGGCTTCAAGCTAAGTTTTTAAAATTTTTATTCTGATCCTCTACCCGTACTAACTCCCCCACCCCTGCCAAACACCCCTAACCCTTGCGACCCCACCCCGCACCTCCCCCCTAGAAACGCCCCGGCACCCCTCTATGCTAACCTACTCGAAGCCACTAGAAAAGTGGTTTGTAACCAGTGGTCCAAGGACCCCTGGGGGTCCACAAGACCTCCTCAGGAGATCCGCAACAGTTTTGCAGAATTTAATAAAATCAAAATTAATACATTAAAATGAATAAAGTATCTAAAAATAAATAAGCAAAATTGAACAATTAAAAACTTTTCCGTATTTGATTGTGCAGTAAACTAAATATTTCAATATTTGAGCATTTGTTAGGTGTATACTTATTTTTGTGTATTTGTGTTTTGTATTGAGGTTCACATCCCAGAAAGGGCTTGGTCCGGGGGTCCCTGGCTTTCAATAACGACTCTATGGGTAACCCAGTGTTCCAGTAATGATACACTGGGGGTCTATACAAGTGAAAAGGTTAAGAACTTTTGCCCTAGAACATATTATTCCCCTAAACTTTGCCTGTTCTTCTACTTGATAGGAAGCTGTTCCAGGACAGGGGGAAGGAGGTTTCCGCTGTGGATTAATGAATATGTTTTCATTGGACTCCACACAATGCAATCCATCAAAGCTGCATAAATACATCTCTGAAGGGAAGAAAAATGTGTTTGCTTTCCTCCTGTAACTGAAACCTTAATTTAATCCTATTGTGCTTACAAACAGTAAACCTGTGTCATTTCTAAGACAGCTGACTGTGCCTTGGAATAAGCTTCGGGATTGAAAGTGTCACACACCATTTATTTCATTTCTTGGGCCGGTGACTTTAGATGACCTTTGAATATGTAGGTCACATCTTGGCTTTTTTTCTGTTTGCCTCATCTTTGTGGAAAAGGCGATTAGGTGGAAATCTCAGCATCTTGTACTGATTTTCACAAATCCTCCAGTGCCTCTTATGTGCATGTTTTCATTTGGTACAGATATATTTAGAATATCTTCCACAACACTTATTTAAATATACAAACGTGTGTAATACATGATTTAGAGGGGGAAACTTGTGCCCTCATAGAGGTGCATTCCCTTGCTAAGAACCAAGATTTGTTTGCACCAATGTTTATATTGTGCAACAGAGGAAGGTACCAGATAGACATAATTTAATTCTTCTGTCTCTATAACTCCTCTCAATCAATTAATCAATCAGGGTTCTTGTAGAGCGTGACTAGTCACCCGTAAGGGTCTCAAGGCGCGGGGGGAGGTGGGGGGATTCGGCAATTCAGTGAAAGAGCCAGTTCTTGAGGTCCTTCCTGGATTGATATGGCAGTGTTGACAGTGGAGCAGTTGTGTGTACGGATAGCTTAGCACGGAGTAAAATGTTGCCTTCAACACTATTGATCAGTCTTGCAAAGTGGTGATTGACGAGGAATCAGGAGAACCTCTCAGCAGATTCCATATTTATTATTCCTGATTCAAAGATGAATCAATGATGCACAAGCCGCCAAACTATGGCAGACTAATAGCCGATTAGTCCAGAGGACCATGCCTCTACTGCCGATGCTCCTGATGAGGGCTTCATCGTTGCTGAGTTCTTCTCAATCTCATTTTGCTGTACAACTGCCCTTTCTCTCCTATAATCAGAATTAGTAGTGTCTGCCAGTGCAGATACTGTTCTTCCCAGTTCCGCCGACTTCTGCTCGTGTTCTTCCCCTCTCCTCGCACGAGGTTTGAGAGCACAAAGGCTGTTGAGTTCCTCTATCCAGTGCCAAATTTGAGTGAAAGACACTTTCCTCAATGAGGTGTCCGGCACAGCAGACACCATGGGGCAGATTTACAATAACTGGCGCATCCCCAGGGATGCGCCAGTTGTTGTGTGCCGAATTTACAATGCGGCGCACCATGGGGCAAAAACGTCACAGATGCGTGACGCATCTGTGCTGTAAAGGCGGCGCATTGCTAGAGTTGGGTCGCATGCCCGACGCAGCTCCAGCAATGCTCTGGGGGACCCTATCTGTCCAATGCTGCGTCAAGCCTTACGCCTGCTTCAAGCAGGCTCAGGGTTTTGACGCAGCATTGGCCTAAAAGTGACTAAGTGAAATCTTGTAGATTTCACTCAGCCACTTTTAAGAGGCGTTCCTACGCAGGAACGCCCACCCCCCTCCCCCTCTGCACCAGAACGTCTCCTTATGGCGCAGGGCTTTACAACGTGACACATTTCCCAGATGCGTCACGTTGTAAATACCCCGCACTATGGGGCATCTTTTGCGCCGCCGCTGCATTACAAAAGTGACGCAACGGCGGCGTAAAAGAGGCGCAAGGGGCTTGTAAATCTGCCCCTAAGTCTGTATCACCTAGGTCCTAGTGACCAGTCTTGCTACCTCTCGATCTAGTAAAGGTTTCTACGATAGATTGCCCTGTTCGATGTTCAAGATGCTCTTTTTTGTTTTTCTTTTATATAGTGTGAAATCGAAGCGCTTTACACAAGCACAGTTGCATTACATGAGGATACGTTAATTTTTGCAAAGCAGGAGGAGATTAAGTGATTTGCCCAGAATCACAGGATGTTGAGCGTCCCTGCCAAGATGCGAACCCGGTTCCCCAGCTTCAAAGTCAACCGCTCTAGCCGTTTGGCCACATCCTTTCCCCTCTTCTTGTTTTACATATCTGAAAGTCTGACTTAATTTTAAAGTAACTAACAGTGCTCCAACTGTGCACAGTACCCAGTACCTAGTTGCTCACCATGACTGGGCGAGTGCATAGTTCTTCGCTCTGTAATAAATGTCAGCTACCTCGGTCTGGACTCATACACATAACATATAAGTAGAGTGCCTTAGTGCACTTTCCCACTCCACCAACTGAGTTAAGAATGTGGCAGGTGTAGGCAGGTCCAGCTTTAGGGCGGTGTGACCTGTGTGCCCGCACTGGGCGCAGACCTAGATGGGGGGCGCTGTCCTCGGGGGCGCTGTGTTTAGCAACAACTTACGATTTAAAGGCAGCTGCTACCGAGTTCTTTGTGCTTCAAGCTTTCAGGCATCAATAAAAATGTAAAGATAACTCTTGTGATTAATGTTCTTGCTACAGAGGGATATGGGAGTTTTGTATAGTGCCACTTTTGACTTACCATAAAGTAGCGCAGAGGGTTAATGTGCCTGCTGCAAACAACAGATCCGTATTTTATGTTGAGTGCTGAGTGGATTAGTGCAGCAAGCCTTTACCAGCGCTTTAAAAAAAATGAAATGTATGTGAGAGAAGGGCTTTGGAGAGATGAAGGACACTTTTGCCCGGTAGTAGTGAGGAAATCTGAGAGGGAGGTCATGGGGAAGGGGCACATAAAAGATTGTCACACCGGGCGCCACCAGCACTAAAGCCGGCCCTGGGCGAAGGCAACATAAGCATGTCACAGTGGTGGAAAAAAGTTGGTGCTCCATTCAGGTCGTCAGTTAATCTTTAGATGGCTTTAGTCACATCCTTCAAGAATCTTTGCACACTTTATGACCATGTTGACTTGGATAAGAGAACAAATAAAGGTCAGTTTAAGCTTTGTTAACCTTCCTGTTTGACGTTTTGCAGGCCATGGTGCCAACACTTGTCTAGTGTCTTCAAATGAGAGACAGAATGGTTAAACCAAAATTTCACAAGGACATATGATGTCCTAGTCACTTTGTGTGACAACTTTCACAACAAGCAGGAATGCACAAAGTGCATTGGTCTAAATGTGCATCTGTCACTTTAGCCTTTTCTTTTCATATTTTGCACAGAGTTCACAAGAGCATGGACCCTGATGGGGCTCCTGCCAGCCAAGAACAGAACTCCTCACATCCACAACAGATAGGCTAACAGATTAATATCATGGCTATACAACTGATAAGCGTGGCTCAAATCCACTGGAGTGACTTACAGCACTCACCTATAATTACCTTATAGGAAGTCAGCCGGACAGTGGAGAAGTATAAACAAAAGTCTTTATTAGGCCAAACAACACTCATATGAGAGGGCCCTGTCCGACCTCACTCCTAGGAGTGCGAACGAGAGGACTGACTCTCTGCATCACAGCAATACATTATAATGCAATACAGTAAATGGGGTACGCCCCTTGTGGAAAACTACTGAGCCCCAGACCAGTGAACAATGCTCTCATACAGCAGGCATCTGCACCTGCGAGGGATACATTATTATCTCTGCTCAAGGCCAGGGAGCTAGGCTTCGGCGTCTCTGGGCATGAGAACATTGCAGATAACATAAGTTGTTAGTTTCGGTCACAGTGAGCCGAGAAACGAAAACTGCTGTCTTAGTATATTTCTTTCTGTATTCCTGCGGGAGGGGCATGAGCGAGCAGAGCCCGCAGGCACGGAGAGTTACACAAAATGGTGGCACACAAGCTAAGCTAAGAAACTAATATGGTCACACATATATATACGAAATGGGTAAGAATATGAATTCAGCATAAGTGTGTTTACGTAAATGCATTAGTTAGTCATATGATGCTAACTCACACGTCATCATAGGGTAATTAGAGCATCGAAAAGTGAATTCTATCAGACCCTCCTTTTAGCATCATTGGCTAACTATAGCCTCATTTATTTACCAAAAGGTAGTGTCGACATCCATTCTAGGGGCAGGCCTGAATTACTTCAGTCGAGAACATCTTCTGCAATAAACATCAACCAACTTGCATCAGCAGGAATTTCAGTAATCATAGAAGTGGTATATTGACCATGGAACTTCTTTTTCGGACGTATACTTGCAGCACACATTGAACAACATGGAGGGAGGCAATATATGCAAAGGCAGCATGACAGAATTACACTCACCACTCCAACCAAACCCATCAGTATTTTCCAGCCCCAGGAAGAAAAGGCACCCCAGAGCCACCCTTGGAGAGACCATGTCCCATTATCTTGGTGCAGTTCAGTCGCTAATCTATGCAATTTTTGCACTGCCAAGTTAACAGTCGGGGCGGAGTCAGGGATATAAACGCAACAAGAGGTCCCGATGACGCGACAGGCCCCGCCCCTATCAGCTAGTATGACGTCAAGGACCATCCTATTCTGGATCGTAAATAATCTCATAGCCTGAACCTCAACAGAGATGTTAGTCGTAATGTCAGCCTCAACCAGAACCACTTTTTCCATTACCCTAGAAAGTCGTCTAATAGCTCTACTGTTGAATATAGGACCCCAGAAAGGAAGCAGACCCTTAGAAAAATCAGTCCATTGCTGATACGAGGTATCTGTCTGATCAACGTCCTCTACCTGAAGTTCCCTCCTTTTGCGCTGCTCTTGCGGCTGCTCTTGAGGACTGGGGAATCGTCGATGAGTTCTGTGGTAATCAGAGGGGGCCACATACACAGGAGGAATCAGATAAGCCAGGTAGCACACCCCACCCCAACCCTCTGGCAACCATAAGTATCCAGTTTCACCGCATACAAAATAGACACTGGGTGGGGCAATCAAAGAGGGGCTAACTGGCAGGCGTATTGAAGCAGTCACATTACAAGAGCTATTTCCAACCTTGATGGGACCCCTTCCCTCGATACAGAAAAACGGAGGAGGACCCACCACAGCCAGTGGTATCAAAGACTTGGAGCTGTCGTTATTCTTAGGGGGGTGCCTATGAGACAAAGTGGCATTCAATTTCATGAAACTATCCCTAAGTCGATCAGTATCATTAGGTGTCAAGAATCGGCCCAACTTTTTCTCACATGTCTCTATAAAAGTCTGGTCAAAACGTCCGTCAGTGTATATTCGTCCAAGGGAAGCTGAAGGCAAAGGGCGTACTCGCATCGTCATTGTCCACCCCCTATTCTGTAGTCGGGGTGTTAGGGAATCTGGCTGTTGGAAATATTTAACTAGACCTATAAGGGTGTACCATCCCACACAACTATTTACCGGAGTCAAAGGAAGAGCAAGGAATCTATCTTTCTTATAAGCAGCAGAAGGCAAAAGCCCACAAACCCAGCAATCTGTCATGTTGGTAGTGGCATGTGCATGATGCAAAGTCTTAATAAAAACATTATCTTTATAGTTTGCACGTATCATTCTCTCACCATATTCAACAGTTAACATTTCGTGTTCCGGAACAGCAGTAGGTGTGGGTGCAAATGTATGAACGGGATAATGTTTATCTAGGAAGAACAATATTCCAAGAGTCACCAGAAAGGTAAATAGAAATATTATGACCACTACAATTTTTCCTTTTCGGGAAAGAGCCAACCAGGGGGAATCAGGCTCACGTCTCGGGGGAGCTGCAAAAGGCTGCTCCTCATCAGGAATTGGCCGCCCAAAGGGATACATTCTGTATACTCTTCAACACCAAAAATCAAAAATAAAAATAAAAAAATCACACTACAACTAAAACAAAATAGTCCCAGACAATCCTCAACCGGCCAGAGGGGTTCTTCAACCCTTAAAAAGGGATCTTCTTCCCTGTGTCCTTCAAAGCCTCACAGGCAGGCTTGTACCGTTCATACCTATTCCCACGTCGTTGGTCAACACTTTGAAATAAGGGAAGCACTTAATTCGGGCCCCGCACCACGCTATAGTCTCAAAGAACACAATCTTCGGCTAAACACCAGGGCTCTTACAAGTCCATCCCTACCACTAAATCTTCTTTTTCAGAATGTCCACTAAGCCCTTCTTCCAGTATTTAGTCCATCATATTCCAGCACTGTACTTATTTTCTTCGGGGCCGAAAATTGTAACGAGTGCTCCCTGGCACTTCGGGGTCAGAAAACAAAGCAGGTGTATCAGTGGCAGATGCTGAACTTTCCGATATCTCTTTGCTAGCAACAAAAGGAGTGGTAGAGCTCACAGTATTTTCAATTCCGCTTTGCTCTTCTCCAATCAGTGAAGCATCCGAGAAAGGAACATATCTTGGAATATGTTCGAACTCCTGGTCAGCAATGCCGTCTTGTACCCATTGATCATAGGGCAACGGGAGCGGGACCCTCTTCACATGAGAGGCATGGGTCCACGCCTTTCTGCCGTCAATCCGCAGTGCCGTGCGCGTGGTGAGGAGCACCTGACGAGGCTCTGACCATCTCGGCTCCAAACAGGACTTCCGCTGGTATCGTCGCACCACGACCCAATCCCCTGGGTGGATGGTGTGTCCAGGCCCCTCCGGCAACGGCTTCAGAGTGTCTGCTACCTGCTGATGAATAGAACGAAGATCTTTAGTCAAAGCATACAGATAATCTGTCAACAGAGGGTAAGGAACTTCTGAAAAACATTTAGGTCGGGGCACTCCCCAGATATTGGCCGGGCGGCCAAATACCACCTCATGCGGGGAGACGCCCATTTTTGCATTTACAGTGACTCTTGTGGAAAGCAAAGCTAAAGGAAGTGCGTCTGGCCAACGGAGACCTGTACTCTCACATATTTTGGCCATTTTTAACTTGAGCGTGCCGTTAAACCGTTCCACCAGTCCTGCTGCCTGAGGATGCAAGGCTGAGTGGAACTTCTGGGTGATGTGTAGACCCTTGCATATATTCTTCACTAATTCAGCATTAAAGGACGTGCCATTATCACTCCAGATCACCCTAGGTAATCCGAAGCGGGAGAAATACTCCTTTATCAACATTTTTGCAGTAGACATAGCTGTGCAGTCTTTCGTTGGGAACGCCTCCACCCACCTACTAAAGGCGCATACGACTACAAGGACGTACTTCAAGTTGTTGACTCTTTCCATTTCGATGTAATCCATCTGAATCACCTCAAAAGGGAAAGAGGGGGGTGCAAAATTTCCAGTTGGGACAGGGGTACCCTTTCCAGGATTGTGTCTCAAACACACCATACACTGACGAACCAAATTGGTGGCCATCTTAGAGATATTCTTATTGTTCCATACCGGGTCTAACAATTTGCAAATGCCTTTCGCACTCACATGGGCAGGTCCGTGTGCCATCGTCACGACTGGAAGGACATACGCATTCGGTAACATCCATCGTCTCTTATCTGTCACATCTGTCCAGCATTCATCCGCATCCAGTCGTCCCTGCCCATCCTTCCATGCTCTCAATTCCTCATCCGTCGCTTTGCCCTGTATGTTCTTGACACTCTGTACCGTGTCTGCGAACATATGAATATCTGGGACCCATCGTGCTGGCCCTGCCACAAACATTCGTGGTAATTTTTCTCTAGCAGTCTCTTTTGCTGTCTCGTCGGCAAAAGCGTTGCCTCGCCCGACATCGTCCACTATCGTCTTGTGTGCGCTACATTTTATCACAGCCAATCTTTTGGGTAAAGTCAGTGCCGTTAGCAGTCGTAATATCAGTGGGCCATGTTGGATGCGTTGTCCATGGGAGGTCAAGAATCCCCGTTCTGCCCAAAGTCGCCCATAATTATGAACCACGCCAAAGGCGTATTGGCTATCGGTGTAAATGTTGACATCCAACCCCTCACTCAACTCACATGCTCTCAGTAAGGCGATAATCTCGGCAGCCTGAGCAGAATTGTAAGGTATTCTAGAAGTCTCTACCACCGTCTGTAATGTCGTTATTGCATATGCTGCTGTCGATGTCCCGTCTGGTAATTTAAAACAGGATCCATCAACATACAGTTCCCCGTCTGGTTCTTCCATGGGCCTGTCTGTCAGATCCACCCTCCCCTTTGTCTCCTCCTCAGTCCTATACAAACAGTCATGTATGTCATCATCATTTGTGTCACTATCTGTGGGGATAGGTAACAAGGTGGCGGGGTTCAATGTGGCACACCTTTTAATTGTCACATGGGGCGCAAAAAGAGTCATCTCGTAACCTGTCAGACGAGCGCTTGTTAAATGCTGCGTCTGTGTCCTGTTCAGTAAAATATCCACAGCATGCGGTACCATTACTGTGAGATCTGATCCCAGCACGAGCCCTGCCGATTGTCTTATAGAGACCGCAGCAGCCGCCGTGGCTCTCAGACAGCTCGGCAGCGCTCTTGCCACATTATCGAGCATTGCAGAGAAGTACGCACACGGTCTCTGCTTCCCCCCAAAACACTGAGTTAGGACAGACAACGCGCAACCTTCCGCCTCGTGCACGTAAAGAACAAAAGGCTTCTGGTAATCAGGTGTTCCAAGAACTGGCGCAGAACACAAAGACGTTTTAAGTGACTCAAACGCTTCCTGACATGCGGGGGTCCAGGGTAGGGGTTCGCGCACTTCTTTGGTAGTCAGATACAATAGGGGTTTTGTTAGTAACGCATAGTTAGGTATCCACTGACGACAATACGATGTTATGCCTAGGAACGCGCGCACCTCTCGCTGCGTGTTAGGTACCTGCATGTTAGTGATCGCTTTTATGCGCTCCGGCGTCAATCTCCTCCCCACTTTCGAAAGGAGGTGACCGAGGTAGGTGACCTCCGTTCGACAGTACTGGAATTTCGGAAGGGACACTTTATGCCCCCTCTTAGCCAAATGGTGTAACAATTTTACAGTAGCATCCCGACAACCCCGCTCTTCATCCGATGCTATCAGGATATCATCCACGTACTGCAACATTACGTTGCCCGGTGGAAGTTCCAGATCATCCAATTGTGCCTTCAGGGCCTGACTGTATATACTAGGACTCTCAGTGTACCCCTGAGGAATTCTCTTGAAGCGGAAGCTACGGCCAGCCAATGAGAATCCGAAGAGATACCTGCTATCTTCATGTACTGGAATACTGAAGAAGGCGTTTTTCAAATCTAGGACAGAGAAATATTTGGCCGAAGGTGGAATCATGGTCAATATCGTAGTGATGTCCGAGACCACCGGATACTGTGGCTCCACTACTCTATTTACCTGCCGCAAATCAATCACAAATCTATAGACATCAGGAGTATTATCAGTTGCACCAGGCGACCGTCTCTTAAGTACAGGCAAAATAGGACTGTTACATATATTCGAATCAGTCTCTTCCACTACTCCAGACTGTATTAAATCTTGAATTATTTGTAACAAGGCCTTCTCACCCTCTCTAGGTATTTTGTATTGTGGAATTCTGGGCAATTTGGCTCCCACCTTCACTCTTATTGACACCGGGGCAATGTCCATTCTCCCCACATCATTATCACTGACAGCCCACAAGCGGTCGGGTATGCTTCGAAACTCAGGTGGCAGCGGGTCGTCTTTTGAAAAGCACTGTAGCGGGCGGGCAACATTGGGGCCTAGAGTAAGGTACACGCCATCCGGAGAACAATAGATGGTGGCATGCAATCTCTTCAATAAGTCTAAACCCAACAAATTTTCTCCACAATTTGATGTCAATAAAAACGGTGAATCAACAGTAAAAGGACCAATCGTTAACGTGAGAGGTTTAGAAATGGGGCTAATCACCGGAGTTCCCGCGAAACCCACGGATATGTTATTCTTGCCAGACAGAGCCGCCCCTGGGACCCGAGAACGAGCCACTGAACTTTTCATTGCACCCGTATCCACTAGAAATTTCTGTTGAGACCCTAGTAAGTCGGCTTCGACATAAGGTCCCCTCTGATCAACTTCCATAAGTACTGGTCCCATGCTCTGTCCTACGCTGTCCTAGTTGTGGGAAAACCCTGTCAAATCATCAACTGAGTAATCATCGTTATAGTATTGGGCACCATCACTCTGCAACTGTTGCCTATTTGTATTATTGTCAAAATAATTGCCACCCGGCCTCCTGCCTCCTTCCGATCGTACCACCTGTCTTCCAGTATCACCACCACCTCTTCCTCGTCCGCGCCCTACACCAGCGCTCGCCTGAAACAGCGGGCAATCCCTCCACCAGTGCCCCTCCTGCTTGCACTTCGCGCACTGATTCGGTCCCAGCCTGTCCCTGCTCTCACCTCTTCCAAATCCACCTCCGCGGCTCAGCCCCGCACCCCTTCCTCTGCCTCTTGCCACCTGCTGCAACAAAACCCTCGTCTTCAAATCTTTAGCCTTCTTCTCCTGCTTATCCTTGTTCTCATTTTCCCTGTGCTCGTAATATTGCGCCATACTTAGTATTCCCGAAGGAGAGGACGTCGTCCACGTGCTCTCCGACGCTTGCAGTCTGGCTGATATTTCAGGCAATAAGTTTGTGACAAACCTGTTGACGAAGAGCCGTAACCCTCCATCCTGTGACACATCCTGCCCACTAAAATCCATAAACGTTTCCTCAAACCTCGTAAAGAAATCAGAGACCGCCTCATCCTTTTTCTGCTTACAAGCCGTTAGTTTGTCCCAATCCACCTTTTTCGGGGGAATGAGAGAATGCATATATTTTATAATACGCCCTGGCAAAGCCAATATCTCAGCCTTCGGCTTCTCCCCTGGCTTACGCTCCTTGTCCCAATCTTGCAACTCCTGCCATGTACCTCCCAGCTCCTCCGTATGATCCGTACCTTTCACTTGTCGCCACACATCAACCGGGACCAAAAGCCCGAAAAACAATTCAACATCAGCCAACGTCATCACAGTAGAAGACGCCGCTTCTGTAAGCTCTTTGTAATAGGCAGTCGGATTCTTTCTAGAATCCGGCAGCTGAGCCTTTAATGACAACACCTCACTTCTCTTCCATGGCGTGTACACCCATTGCTCCTGAAAATGCGCATCAATTCTGTTCCTTGTAACAGCCCTCGTGACTGGGTCTAACAACTCGGGGACCTCAGGATGAAAAATAGGGTGCACCTCTCGCATTGGGTGGAGACCTGGGAAATGGGGTGTACCGGCAGAGGGCAATTCATTCCTGTATTGCAAAAGCGCGCGCAGACTACTCATCACTTCCTTGACCCCCGTGTTCGTTCTGTACGCTCCAGCCTGTATATCCCGCAAAACCGCCGGGGCCACACCTCCATATCCCTGCTCCCATAGCGGTATCAATACACTAGCCATGTGCCACAAAGCGTGCTGCTGCATTAACGGCTCAAAATCTTTCATGGTGGACCAGATATCTTCGAACGAATAAATATTATTCCTGGCCCATTGACATGCCTGGTTAGCCACCAAACTTTTTTCATCCAAACCAACAGTAGAACGTGTAAGCAGCTTCCGTACCTGTGAGAACAATCCGCTACCTGCGCCGCGACTCGGTGTTAGCATCTCAGGACTGGGGGTGGTACTAGCTGAAACAGTAGGGAGTGCTAAAGAAAATGGTGAGGGAGCAGGTGAAGTGGGCTGGAGTAGAGAAACGAGTGTTGTCGAGGGCAGGGGTGTCGGGGGCAGGGATTGTTGGGGGGCACTCGCTGAAGGACCTGGAATGGCGCTACTAGGGGCCGAAAGTGGCAAGGAGGGGTACAATGGCTGTGGGGCATAAGGGGGAGGGGGTCGGGCATTCAAAATGTCCTCCATCTCATCTGGGTCGTCCTCTCGTACTACGTAACTTTTATTTTCTTTCAACCTACAAAGTCTATCTGCGCGCTCCATGCGTAGTGCATTCTCATTCCCCACCTGTTCCCTCGCTTTCTGCGCCATAGTCTGGGTGGACTTTTTATACTCCTCTTTCTCCTCTCGCATCTTACGTTTCCTGGCCTCTTTCTGCCATACTCGCAAAGAGTCGAACATACTCTGGCGGCTACGCCTAGCAAACAGTTTATCTTGCAAATAATCCAATTTAGCTTCATCAAAAGAACCCGTCAAAGGCCATTGTAAATCCACATTATCAGCAGTGTATCGATGCCACAAAGTACCAAACAAAATCGGGACCAGTCCATGTTTAACATACATGTCAAAACTCAGTGTCCCTTCAGGAGGTGCGGGTTGGCTCTCGGCCAGTCTAGTATCTGAGGGTCGACAACAGCATCCAAAACATCGCAACTTGCTAAAACACGGCATCTTTACTTTATCTCGAATCACAACTCAAGTTCATTCACACACAAACATATAGACGAACCACGTACACATATACAATATCTCCAAAACACGTGTTACCAAATGGGACAAGGCCCGTCGACCAAGTCCTGGGGAACCTGGACTCTACCGCAGACCGAACAGTACGCTAACTGTTCTGAGGACGGGGAACGGATCCGCCACCCGTGCGGCACTATGGATCGCTGCGCACTTTACCGCGGGAAACCCGGATCACACCTCCACTGAATCACCACACTAGGAGTTCAGGGTAAGCGCACCAGAGTCTACCCACAATGAGCCACGCCTTCACCACAGTACCATTCGGTCGGATCGCTACAAACAATTACCTCGAAATACGTCCCCAACCCCGTCAAGTCTGTCAGAGCACCAACTCGTACTCTGAGTTCCCCGGAGCACACTAGCCCCAGGAGCACACCGGCTCCTCAAACCATCGGAGACACTCTAGTCTCCCGGAACACTCCCGTTCCTGCAGCAATCACAGGTGGACCACTCACCTTCCGTATGCGGCACCGACCTCTACCGTTCTCCACCTCCGGCTGCCAGGACCAACACGGTCAGCTTCAAGTTCCGCCTTCTGGACCCCGGCGTAAGATCCGAACCGGGACCTCTCCCGATCAGCAGGGTGGGGCAGCGCTGCGAGAACCAAGCTCGGCATCAAATGGGATCCCGGGCCCACCGTGCCGACCAGCGGGTCCCCGGTCTTCTGCTACCCACTTACGGGTGAGAAAGATCCTTATCGCGGGGTCCCTATTCGGGCGCCATCTGATAAGCGTGGCTCAAATCCACTGGAGTGACTTACAGCACTCACCTATAATTACCTTATAGGAAGTCAGCCGGACAGTGGAGAAGTATAAACAAAAGTCTTTATTAGGCCAAACAACACTCATATGAGAGGGCCCTGTCCGACCTCACTCCTAGGAGTGCGAACGAGAGGACTGACTCTCTGCATCACAGCAATACATTATAATGCAATACAGTAAATGGGGTACGCCCCTTGTGGAAAACTACTGAGCCCCAGACCAGTGAACAATGCTCTCATACAGCAGGCATCTGCACCTGCGAGGGATACATTATTATCTCTGCTCAAGGCCAGGGAGCTAGGCTTCGGCGTCTCTGGGCATGAGAACATTGCAGATAACATAAGTTGTTAGTTTCGGTCACAGTGAGCCGAGAAACGAAAACTGCTGTCTTAGTATATTTCTTTCTGTATTCCTGCGGGAGGGGCATGAGCGAGCAGAGCCCGCAGGCACGGAGAGTTACACAAAATGGTGGCACACAAGCTAAGCTAAGAAACTAATATGGTCACACATATATATACGAAATGGGTAAGAATATGAATTCAGCATAAGTGTGTTTACGTAAATGCATTAGTTAGTCATATGATGCTAACTCACACGTCATCATAGGGTAATTAGAGCATCGAAAAGTGAATTCTATCACAACAACACCACCACAATCTGATGGACAAATAACCCGAATAGCACCTAAGCACTTTGCAAGTAATCCAACCTCACACATTCAAATTGAAAACTCATCATGAGGTCAAGTATGAATACACGCCTATTGCAAACAACTATAGAACCACAAATAACGCTACTGCTATTACTGTTCATAAACCCAACTAGGCTCTGGTCTATTTAGGAAACTTTGAAATGAAAGCTCAAAAGTACTGCACCCTGACAGTGCTTGCTGCTAGGCCATCCTAATGGCAAGGCGTTACCCAGCCGTGTCAAGTACCACACATCTCAGGTTAGCCTAACACATTTCAATGCTTAGCGCCACATTACCTCCCTGAAATTCAAGGTCACCCAAATTAGAGCTCCTCCTGGAATGCTCAAGGCACTGTTTTTTGTTAGCAAGATCAAACTGGTGCCTGGGACAGCCCCCTAGCCTTGTGGTTACAGAGATGGTCTGCAGGATGTCAGAAAGGACAGAATGAGAAAAGGCTACCCTTTCCCAAGCCGGTCAGGAGTGAGGGGAGGCAGGTGCCCTTACCCGAGGGCTGGAGGTGCTTGGAGATGGTGGAATGGGGGAAGGAAGTTTCACCGCTTTTCTTTGACTATGTGAACACAGCATAAACCTGAATCTCAAGTGGCCTAGAGAGGACAGAGAACCAGTCAGCAGGCCTATGTTTTTTTGTCGTTCGTTTTCATATGTTCTGACTGGTTCAGCTCTGCACACAGTAGTGATGGATTAGATGTTGCTTTCATAAAAGTGGCACGGGGCTTTAGAGTGCTTTTGGTGGTGGCTGTCCCAAATAACCACGCATTGTCATTGATAGCTTTTATGGATTAACAAACTATTTAATTTAACTGGCATGTGTACTAGGCATAGCATTAAAGTTTATTAAACTATAGTCATGCTCCAAAAACATGGATTTTGTTGGTTATTCCAATACAAAATCTATCTGCAAGGCGGCCCTGATAGCAAAAGAAAGTAGGTTATTAATCGTTCTATGGACTGTAGGAACATTGAACAGTTTTTATACTACAACTTAGACTAATTTGTGAAATGTAGCTCACTAAATGGGCATAACAGTTGTTCTCCATTCAGTTTTCGGTTCTCTATTCTGCTTCACTAGCAGTGCCACCCATAAGGCATTCATATGTCCAGCAGACTGGACTACGGAAATGCCCTCTACGCTGGAATTAACAAGTCGCTGCTTCACAAACTCCAGACCATACAAAACACCGCAGCGAACACATCACCCAGCGCCTGCGCAACCTCCACTGGCTCCCTGTCGAGAAGAGTCACTTTCAAGATACTCACCCACGCCTACAAGTGCCTCCACAACACTGGATCCCAATACCTCAACAAGAGAATCTCCTTCAACGTACCCAAGCGAAACCTCCGATCCGCTGACCTCGCCCTCGCCGAAACCCCACGAATCTGCAAAGCCAGAACAGATGGAAGGGCCTTCTCCTACATCGCGGCCAAGACCTGGAATGAGCTCACTATCGACATCAGACGCACCCCCTCCCTGACTGGCTCTTCAACTGAACCGAGCTGCTTAACCACTTGGATGCTAGGCGTTTTCCCCCCCAGTGCTGGAAAATGCCATTTTAGTGGCACCATGACGAGCTCAGCTCGTCATCAGCACACAACACCTTTGGGTGATGACGAGCTGAGCTCGTCATCAGCATCGAAGGGGTTAAACACCCCCGACCCCCCATACACGGTTACAATTTACCTGATTGAGTGCTTGACACATAAGAAAACTGAATGTATGGATCTGTCACACATAAGCAATTTCAAACCTTGGCAGCTATGGTAATCCACAATAATATGCCTAACAGAACATAACATGGATTAAGACCTTGAACCCTTTAGGAGGCCTAAAATCTTTTCGAAGTAGTAATACTTTCAAAAACCATTAAAACAAAATAAGACATTTAATGTGACTCCTACTATTAGGCTGCAACTTTGCATAAATCCAACCCAAAATATCCATGATTTAGCCCTCAGCCATTCCGCTCGTGTCTCTTTGATGTTTGAGTAATATAGGTTAACGCTGCGCCTGTCTTCCTGCTCCCGAGTATGCAGCCCCGGTGCATTGTGGGTGCGGAGAGTTCTAGAACGCAGACGCGGGGAGCGCAGAGCGTGGCATGTGCTCCAAGTGACGTGTTAAAATGAGCTTGATTTCTTAGCTGGGAGCCTCTTCTGGCAGCTGCTTTTACCTCATTCAAGTCTGACAAGCCAGCCCTGAAATGCATGGCTCCGAGTTAAAGTCTGATTTGCATATTGGCGCAGAGAGTGGTGAGACCGTCCAGTCCCCCGGCTGCGTTTTGTGGGACGTGCTGAGGTCAGAGATGGGCGCGCGCGGCTCTAATCTCCCGCGGAAGTGGCCTGGAGAGTGTGCAGCGTGACTTGAAGCAGGCCCTGTTTTTATTGCACTCGGTTTAGTTCTCGCTCCGGAGATTTACTAATCCACGCAGTTAAGCCTTTTATGGAGGAAAACTTAATTATGGAAATGTAGCTGGGGCACAGTTTAAACAAACTACCTTAGGAGAGGAATATGCAGCAGCGCCATGTGCTTATTATCCCCGAATTAGAAGCCCTGCCCATGCATGCAGTCTTGATGCATATGAAATACAGGTTTCGAGGGCTGGACATTGGTGACGCTTACCCTCCCCGCCGCAACCCAGTACGTTATCCACCTTCTTGTAGGTCACGGACCTGTTTTCCCTAAGAGAGCCCTGTTCATCAGTGTTGATGCCAATGCTTCAATTTTGCATATTCTAAAATGGCTATCACTCCTAATAATGGATGAAAAGATGGCAGGCTTGGCTGCAGTAGCCCTGCCGCATGCCCCAGCGTCTCGATTGTTGATGGTGGGGTTGTCATCTATGGGGGGTTGTCTGATACGGATGCCAGTAGTTGCCTAGTGAAGCGGGAGAAGGAACATAAGGTTACCTGGGATCTTTGAGGTGGTGCAGTTGAGCACCCAACTCTGTTTCTCCGACACAGTCAGCGACCACCCTTTGGACAGATTCCTACGGCCTCCATCGGCCACGCGGTCCACGACCGGGGAGGCAGTAGGGACCGGGTTCGCTGTTTGGTGTCAACGACCCATAAAAAAGCTTGGTGCAGCGGTGGTGATGAGTGCAAGGGGAACGCTTTGAAACTTGCCGTTTTGACGATCGAGGTGCCCGGACTTGGGAGCTGTTACCTGCGTGATCTTTTCAGCCCCTTGACCAGCTGGGCTCACTGTCTGCCTCCCGCTGCCCGCCTCCTTTGTCAACTCGGGAGGCTGTGCTGTGCGGAGGGCAGGAGACTACAACTCCCAGCAGCCCAGGGAGCATCGTGACACCTTTGGAGCGCCAGGAGGCGCATAAAAATAGCGTCAGACCTGCAGAGCGGGGGGAACGCTTTGAAACTTGCCGTTTTGACGATCGAGGTGCCCGGACTTGGGAGCTGTTACCTGCGTGATCTTTTCAGCCCCTTGACCAGCTGGGCTCACTGTCTGCCTCCCGCTGCCCGCCTCCTTTGTCAACTCGGGAGGCTGTGCTGTGCGGAGGGCAGGAGACTACAACTCCCAGCAGCCCAGGGAGCATCGTGACACCTTTGGAGCGCCAGGAGGCGCATAAAAATAGCGTCAGACCTGCAGAGCGGGGGGAACGCTTTGAAACTTGCCGTTTTGACGATCGAGGTGCCCGGACTTGGGAGCTGTTACCTGCGTGATCTTTTCAGCCCCTTGACCAGCTGGGATCACTGTCTGCCTCCCGCTGCCCGCCTCCTTTGTCAACTCGGGAGGCTGTGCTGTGCGGAGGGCAGGAGACTACAACTCCCAGCAGCCCAGGGAGCATCGTGACACCTTTGGAGCGCCAGGAGGCGCATAAAAATAGCGTCAGACCTCCCTCGCGGGACGCGAGCGGGACGCCGGGCAAAGCCCGGGCTAAGGGCGGGCCGTCTGGGGCCGTCCGGGGCAGTAGGAGGCAGGGCAGGGCCCTCCCTCTTACGTCGGTCCTGAAAACTGTTTACAGGTATTTTACTGCCCCGGTAATCGTGTACTGACTGTTTAGCTACACGGGCTGCATACTGGTCTAATCTGGTGGATAGGGGTATTAGTAGTCACCTTACATTAAATCACTCACATAGGAGTAGTATAATGGCTGGCAACTTATTGAACTCATCGTTACCTGCTACCTTAGGAGTGAGTATATTGGGCCCTCTTGATACGTTTTTTGCACGGACAAAAAGGGATATAGATAGAGAGTTAGAGTTGGCTGAGCGAAGAGCAGAGCGACGCCTTTCTATCGAACTACTTAAACAGAAACCCTTAAAACCCGTTGTAACCGAGGTTACTTCAACGCCAAATAACTCCATAGTGGGTGAGACTGATCTAGATTTATTCAATACAAATGACATCCCCTTAATTTTTAAAGAAGGTCCACCTGAAATAATACAAAAGGAGCTTGTTAGTCCAATTATCATCACTCAAAACGTACGGACCTCAGCCGAGGTTATTGTATCGCATTCACTAATAGATCTGGATGCAGATGCGGCATGTCACACCTTGCCCGTAGCCACATCCCCTTTTGAAGATGGAAAACAAGGGAATAAACACAAAGACATACCAGCAGCTGGAACAATACAGAGTAAGAGAAGTTGCGAAGTATGTCATTCCCCGCCAAGGAAAAAGGCGCGAAAGGCTGGGAACAGAAAAAGGCCTGAATCTATAAAAGTGCCACTGCTTCCAAAGAACTCTAATAACAAAACTCCCAAGGCCAACGTGAAAGAAGCACCAAGTAAACTACAGACAGGGGAGAGTGCGCCTTTACTTAGTAAGACGCACGGAGGGCTCATAGAGGACATTGAACATCTTCTTAGATCCTTTATGCTCCCTATCTTGGAGAGGGTAAAAATGCTGGGTAAAACCGTGGACCGTATATTGGAAATCCAAACAACCAAAGCAATGGGACAGAGCAAAGGGAGAGGAAATGGTCAAGCAGACACACAATTAACACAGAACACAGTGACTCATACTAAGGCTCAGCCACAAACAACTTTAACTCATAATGACAAAAGGGTGACATTGACGGGAACTCTGGCACCCCAGGTGGGAAAAGCCATGACTACTATAAAAAAGGTCCCGGCAGTGGTAGAGACAAGGGAAACAACTAACCCATCTCAAACTCTATACATAACAAAACATATTAAAAATGTAGATCTACCCCCAGAGTCACTAAACTATGTCATTATATTGACTGGGGTTCCCAAGTTAACAGAGGGTAGTATAGAGCCTGACACATCCCTAAAAAACAAAGTAAACCATTGGTTGAGGGCTAACAGACCACTCCCACCACATCTAAATGGGGAGATTATATCTGTTAGACGCTGTGACTGGGTGGGCGTGAGACCAAAAGAAATCGAAGGTGATATAATCATCATAAACTTCAGGGACCACAGGGTAGTTAATCATATCTCTGACTGGTTTTCGGGAAGGCAGGAGGGCTCGGTAGTCACCCGAAATTTGAGTTATTTTTATCCTCAAGGTATGATGAAGCCCCGTACCCATCCTCCAAAATGGAGTCACTATAACTCCCGTACACCAGCTAATTATAGACAACAACCCAGCCTAGATAGGCACAGGTACTATGAGCCGTCACCTGGCTTTTTGCCACATCACCCCAATAGACTTGGACACAGCCTAAGTAGGGACAGGTGTTATGATCTGCCACCTACTCCCTTGCCGCAATATCCCAATACGTTTCAGTATGGCCCAGGTAATAACTATCACAGGTACTATGACTTCCCATCCACCTCCTTGCCCCATCATTCCAATAATCTTGAATATGGTTTAGGCAACAAATACCACCACACAAACCCAAATTTTTACTGGAACATTCCTCTTCACAATCTCTTTGAACCACTTTCGGGCCTAGACTCAAATGATTGACTTACTAAATCCAAAATTAAGACAAAAGAAATTAAGGTGAGGGATAAGCAAACTACACATAAGAGTCCAACACCTGACAAAGGCTCAGGAAGTAAAAGAAATACGATCCCTGACAATGAAATAGGGATGATGAATAAAATTAAAAAGGCAAACTGTACAAAGGATAGGGGCAATGAAATTTCAACAGAGAGGGAAGCTAGGAAGAATGATGGGGGAGAGGCAAACTTGATAATTAGAACAAAAAAACAGCTAATAAACGTAGTAACGTGGAATGTGTGTGGGATTGCCAACAAAGTGACAGAAACTCTTTGGGGCGAGTTTGTAATTAATATTGACATACTCTGTGTCCAGGAAACCTGGGCATTAAAGGAGGTGCATATAGAGGGGTTCAAAACTTTTTATGTTCCTGCAGTAATTTCCAACCATGGCAGGAATAAAGGGGGTCTATGTGTCTACGTATCCAATCGATTACATACTAGTATTAGTATAGGTAGATCCACGTCACCCTACTTTCAACTTGTCACGATTCATTTAAATGCTAGGAATGTGCTGATAGTTATTAATTTCTATAATAACATCGAAAATGCACACTTCAGGGAAGTATTAATGGAAGTGTACAAAGAAATGAGGGAGGTAAAACCCTTGAAAGGGAAGGAATTAATCTGGATTTGGGCTGGCGATTTTAACATAAATATATGTTCTAGCGACACATGTGGTTTTGCAGAATATGGGGTGGGGGAACAAGGGGATAGTAGTCATTTCGCTCATCATTCTAAAGGGGAAATCCTAAATGATATTATGGCCAAGCTTGATCTAGGGTTTGCAAATAGGCTATGTTACCCTAAGGTTGAATTCACTTCAACATTTATGGCAAGAGGATTACAGTCAACTATTGACTTCATAATTCTTCCAAATAGGTTTGGTAGTAGTGTTATGAACTTTGAAACCCTTGCCATGGGTCTGAGTGATCACCTGCCGTTAAAGATGGTACTTAATATACAGGATGTTAAAATAAATACACTAACTGAGACTTTAACATGGACCCAGAACTTAGAGGTAGCACGCCGAAATGGTATTGCTTTAAAATGGAGCTTGGCAGACCCGGAAAAAATTATGCAAAGAATTGTGCATGAGGCTCTCCCATCGCTACTTGCATGTCTAGAGGATAATCCCACAAGTGGAGAAATACTGGAGGCCTTTGCTAACATTCAGGAAACTATAAAGGGTGTTCTGACCAGGAAGTGCCCAAATAAGCAAAATACTCCAAAGGGGTGGTTTAACTCTGAATGCACTAAGGCACACAACGCGCTAAAAAAGGCCCTAAAAGATCCTGTAAGGGATCCTGAGACCATCAGAGTATTAAGGGAAGCGTATAAGGTAACTCGAGATCAAAGGAAGAAAGTAATCAAGGAGAAGGCTTGGCAAGATTTATTGGAGGCAGCGGAAAGTAGAGACCCCAAGCTATTTTGGCAGGTTGTTAATTCACCATTTATTAATAACAAGGCGACAGTTAAAATAGATATAGCTATCGATGAAAATGCATGGGTAGAGTTTTTCTCTAAATTGTATTGTGACACGTTAACCGAGCCACAATTACCAAGCAAGCATCACCCGATCCCACTAGAGTTCGAATTAGAGGAGGTCAAGGTTGCGATTAAATCTTCCCAAAATAACAAAGCCCCGGGCCCAGATGGGATCCCAAGTGATCTTTACAAAACGAACATAGATCTTTGGGCACCCGTATGTCTACGCGTAATGGGGGCATGTTGTGATGTTGGTTTCATTAAAACCTGGGCAGAATCTCTGATTATCCCTATATACAAAAAGGGGGATAGGGAAAGCCCTTCAAATTATAGACCAATATCACTACTGGACTCGATAGTAAAAATTGCAGGAAGAGTAATCCTGTCTAGGCTCCAGGATTGGGCTGAAGATCAAAATATCTTGACCCCAGTACAATATGGTTTCCGACTAGGGATGGGTACTGTGGAACAAGTGTTAAACTTTGTTCTTCTGCAGGGGAAATATACCAGTGCAAAAGAGGGGTGTTTCTACGCAATCTTCGTCGATCTTTCATCGGCGTTTGATTGTGTTATACACGATAAACTGTGGTTGACACTAGAAGAGATGAAAGTGGATTCTTCGATCGTCCTCTTTCTAAAACAATTATATTCGAATGCCTCTGCCAGAGTAAGGTATGGGCTGGGGGGGGAATGCACAGGGTCTTTTCGCATACAGAAGGGGGTGAGGCAAGGGTGTGTGCTGGCCCCATTCCTTTTCTCTCTCTACACTAACAGCTTGGAGAGGGAATTGGGTGCCAGCAACATTGATTCTCCTAAGGCCGGGAATATGCAGATCAGCTCCCTTTTGTATGCGGATGACGCTGTGTTGATGGCAAGAACAAAGGTTGGCGCACAAAAAGTATTGCATAGATATATAACATACATGGAAGAGAGGGGCCTCAACCTGAATGCAAAAAAGTCCTTTGTGATGGCTTCTGGTAAAGGAGGAGCCAGGTGTAAACAACTTAAGGCGGCAGGCACCCTACTACAAGCCACAAAAACATTTCCATATCTAGGGGTCACAATTGAGGCAACAGGGGGATGGGGCCCCGAGGTAAAAAACAGAGCGCTAGCATTTAAACGCTCAGTTGCGGCGATAAAGCATTTTGCCAGTAAATTGGGCAGAAAACAACCTGGCATAATGCTTAACATATATGTGGCCAAATGTAGAAGTATCGCCCTGTATGGGGCAGGGATATGGGGATACCATGATGTGACGATGCTCCAGATTATTGAAAATGATTTTTTTCGTTATCTTTTGTCCCTCCCAAAAAGTATGTCAAATTATAACTGCCATGTAGAACTAGGCATGGATTATTTGACAGATCTGATTAAAATTCAGCCAATCCTACTCTGGAGGAGAATTTGGGCGACGCAAGAACTGGCCCTCAATCGAGAAATTATCCTGGATGTTAAGAAATTAGCCAACGCAAAAAGTATCAAATGGCTTGAATATGTGAGGAAAGCCCTGACGGACATTGACAAGCCAGAATGGTATGATAAACCTGAAGCAATTGGGAAAATTCCTAAAAAAGCCTTAAAAAACCTGTGTATGGAACATTTTAATACCCTAAGGCTTGGGAACGAAGTCAGCAAAAGAACTGTTCTCGAACATCAGCCGCTGCTGATTACCTATAAAATGCAACCCTACCTAACTCTGATCACTTCGGGATTTGAGCGCTTTGTCCTGACGAGATTCAGGTTCAATATATTTCACCGCCTGGTCTCATATCCGGAGAAAAATGACTGGAATAGAACTTTGGCCCCATGCCCATGCGACAATATATCCGTCCAGTCTACTTTCCATCTGGTACTATTTTGCAAACGGTATAAAAAAGAACGGGCGAGATGGTTGAAATCCTATCTTAGAGTTGGGGCCTGGAGGCAAAGTAGGCCAGCTTATTTACATCTCCAACAATTAGGAAATCCCCTATGCATTAGTACTATGTCGATGTTTTTAAAAAGTGTTGTAAAATCACGGAATCTATTATGAATTTATTAACTATCGATTTATCACCATACTTGGATTTAATGCTGTTTTTATAACTATTTATTGTGTGTATCTATAATGTGTTATTTGCTTACTATGTACTGCTTTTATGATTTTTTTACTTGGTGAAAATCGAATAAAGTACTTGAAGTGAAGTGAGTGCAAGTCCCTGGTCGGCTGCTGCAGGAGTAGGGGCCATCTTCCAGTGAGGCCGATGCCAGGGCATACATGTGAAAGAGGAGATCACAGCGTGATGACCTGCCGGTGTAGTATGACCCCCCCAGCTTTGTGGTGAAGGGGATTAGGATAGGTGATAGCCACCATGCTACTTTAAGACCGCCATTTTGTTCCATCCTTAATTTTCACTGATACAATTTCAGTACTTGCCTTTGCTTTTCTTTAGTGCTTGCCTTCGGTTTATTAGTCACCACATATCCTCATAGTCTAGTGCCTGCTATAATGTATGTAGATGTTTTTTTCAACGTACATAACTGTACAATACGTTCTTCTGTATCCACCCCATGCAGCTGTTATTTTGTAAGCTGCTTGTAGACAGCAGTAGCAGTTCTACGTAAAGTACCCTCTTGGGTCATGTTCACACTATATGAAACAGCATAAATAAATATTTAATCTGGCTGTCCCGAGTGACTCAGCATCATGGCTTCTGCCAACGCCGCTGCGGTCCTTGCATGTCAGTCAATTCAGTAAAATAGCAGTGGTAATGGAAGTGACCTCTCACACCCTTTGACCTCTGATGACATCACGAGTCATTAGTCTTGTTGTCCTACACTTATCCTCTTAGTGTTGTGGATCTTGGGGAATGGAAAAGTATGTAAAGGAAACAGGGGTCACTTCCTAATCCTGCTGCTACCACCATGACGACAGAGGCAGGGGCCGCAAGCGAGCAGTAGCGGGAGCATGGGCTACCATCGGATGTCCCTATAGACGCATGCTTGAGACACTCAGTTTTCCTCCACCCCTCCCCCTCAATCAGGCTGTGATGTTGATATCACATCTCTTTGAACAAAGCTGGCTGTGAAAGAGCCCTCACCCAGGTGGCCCCCTGGAGGAGAGGTAGGAAGGGGCATGCCGGCTGCAAGTGGAGGATGCAGCGCAAACCTGCAACTAGAGGCGGGGCAAAACTTGTGTTCATTTAAAGAGATAGAAAAAGGACTACTGTGAAAGGATTGATTTAACCATGGTTTACACCAGCAGCCGCTTAAAATCCCTGTTATGCAGTGAAAGCACCTCAAAGGATTTACCGTTATACGGTATTTAGAGATGGGAGAAGACCAGTCCTGTATCATTGAATTGGCTGTAATGCTAGGGAAGAGCTATCCGGACGAAGATAGTGCTAGTCTTGGTAAAAAACTGACTTGTATTGTTTTTAAACTCTGGATTAGGGAGTGCAACTAAGTGGGACCATCTTCCTGAAGGAGGGACTTTCTGTTCCAAGCACCGGAGCAGGAACGCTAACCAGACTCTTCGTAGCATTCAGGAACCCATTCTTTAAAGAAAAAAAACTGAAACCTCAAGACTTGCGCCGGGACACTCTTTGGAGTATCTGTGCATGCTAAAAATACAAATAACATAAAATAACTCCTCCAATCAACAATGACCAATTGGTCTCTATTTATGGGTTGAACTCTTCATGGGTTGGTGCAGCCACAGAGAAGAAGTCCTTCCTTTAATCATGCCACCACATATGTGACCATTGTTTCTTTAAAATGTAAAAATAAAATACGATGGCAATAAGACTCCACCGTGCTGACGTGTCATTGCTCCCTTGTCTGCTGCATTTGCTATAATGTTTTTGTAAACATATTGTCCACAGAGGCCTAAAGAAAGATCAATACCAGGGTTTAAGTCACCTTCTTTAATTAAATTGGATCATATAAATTTAAAGAGGCAGGCATTTCACACTATTATTTTGTGTGTTATTTTGAGTAATCTTGGTAAAGATGTTCTGGGAGAGGGAAACATTTAACCCACTTTCCATGGTACCTACTTGGTTCAAGTTTGTACCCTTATGGGGGAAACCTGACATGTGTTGATGCCTTTATGGGAAAACTGCAAAAACCACAGTTGATGGACAGAATGCAGAACAATGTCATACATTCACCCCAGTACAGAGATCTGGACTTTAATCCATCGTTTTTTTGCACTCCACCCCACCCCAGTTCAGACATGGCCATATGCAAATCGGTCTGACCCTGTGCCTCATGGGAAAACAACAATTGCGAATGCTTAACCTTTAAAATTGTCGGTAATACCCGCGGCACCGAAGGGATTTATGCAGCTGTGGGTGTTCTTCTCGTATAAATGTAATAAACACTGGACAAAATACCTTGTGGGTGATAATAATTTTACTGCAGGGCGCACAGTCGTGCCAACCAGATTAGAACTGGCGAGGCATTTAAATAAGAGGAGACAATGTTGACTGTAACACATCCACCAGCGGAAACGTTTTCTAAATATTTCCACAGCTTTTGACCTCACACATTTTTCGAAGAAGTATTAATAGAGCAGAAGTATCCCCGCTATGGCTCTGAGGGTGTGCGGGTTCTTGCTGTGTTTACAGTGCCCTGTTCTCTAGGGCGACAGGCTCCATCCAGTGCTCCTCAAGGCCTTTCTTGGCCTCTTTGTGTATTTAAGGTGTTTGAGTGCTTCTGCTTGTACTTCCTGCCAGACCAGGTGTCGCGCAGTGACTTGATGACGTGTTAAGCTCGTGCCCTCAGAGAACAGCGAGGAGGCGCGAGGTCGGAGAAGGGATGTCCTTGCTAAAAGTTGAGGACTTGTACAACTAGCCGGGTTGAGCCGCAGCAAAGCGGCTGATGAAGTGCGGCTGAGAAGTGATAAGGATGCTATCTAACGTAAAGTACAGGGCGCTGCCAGGCAGCGCCTGCTGCTCGAAGATAGACTGCCAGGGGCGGCCTTAGGCATGTGCAAGCTGTGCACCTGCACAGGGCCACCAAACCCCAGGGGCCACCACGCCAATATATATCCTTAATATAATAATCCTCTGAGGATGGATACATATTTGTGTGGCGGCGCCTGCAGAGATTTGGCAGCCTCCGGCTCTGTTCCACTTCCAAACACCCTGGCCTCCGCCCCGCCCAGACCCCTCTTCCGGGGCCCCCTACCTACGCTCCCTGCCCAGGGCGTCCATGAGCCGCCCCAGACTGCGCCATCACATATCGTATTTATATGTGTGCAGTTTATTTATAATGTAGAGTTTTCTTAAAGGAACAGCAAGTGGCCTGATGTGAATAAGAGTTTCCACTTTATTTAACCAAACACGGCGGCATTCCCTTTGTTGACTTTTGAAGCACATGAAGCTGCTTTTATATACCAGGAGTCAAACCTGTGACCCCCAGAATGCACACCGCTCCCTGCAGCAGATGTGTTAACCCACTGAGCCATCCCACTGGCTTTTAAATGGCAGCAATTTAGGTATAGAACCTGGAGGTCCCAAGTCAGGATGGTCACCCCACAGCTGACTGAAAGAAGCCCCAGGGATTCGTCAAAACCACACTATCACACCCAGGCAGCCATATTTGAAGAGGACGTGCCTAGCACTTTCAGTATAAGGAGTAAGGCATGGTGTGCCCAGCCATAGGGGATATGGGTCCCTGCGTAGCACTTCACTAAGATGAATAAATGACGATGTGCCTAACTGCATCCGCATGTGATGAGGATGTGCCTAGCACTTTCACTTCTATGCGCCTAACTTGCAGCCATATATGATGTGCCTGTATGCCTAAGTTGTTCACAGGCCTAACAGTCGAACTTATGGTTATCCAGCTCAGAGAAGTCCTGTTGGCTCTCTGTCGGAGCTCGAGGTCAGTGAAAGACACAGTGCATCACAGTTGCCATGCCTTGGCCTGAATAGATTCTACTCGCCGTCAGAGGCTATTCTGCAGATACTAAAATGGCCGCTCTCAAATGAGTGACAGGGAACATGCCCGTACTTCCTTACGTCCATAAGTAGTGGCTTAGAGGAAAGACCATCGTAGTTCTGTGGCTGGTCCCTGGTGTTCCCTGTTAGATTTTCTACGTATTAGTGATGGCCATATGTTTTACTGTTGACAGGTTCAGGTCCCAAAGTTTAAAAGAGTGAGAATGGGTGGACGATCTTTTAGATTTCTGACCGCCACGCAGTGGAACAAGCTGCCAAAGAGGCTGTGACTGGAAACATCAGAGCTCATCTTCCGGAAAGAACTCAAAACGGTCCTGTTCCCCAAAGAATAGGGCAGGAACGAAGACAACCCCCCACTCATGCCCGAACACAAGTTGAAGCGGATGCTAAGCCACCAGCGCGGGGACACACTTGCTAGTGTAACCAAACGCTTTACAAAATGTATAAATAAATACATTCTTGGCTGGTCAAGCAGGGCTCCTCAGGCTCTGCTATTGAGAGTTCTCACTCTGACTCCATGTAGAACGCTTCCTATACGCTACTTTAGCAGCAGTGTTTGGGGGCGGGATCAAAGAAAGAAAAAAAAGGCGGTGGTTATGATATAGTGTCTTGGGAATGTATACAAAGATGCAAGTTTGACGTACTCTTTGGAATAATTAATCCAAACTCAGCCTTATATTGTTAATTCTGTCTGAACGCCGACATTAGTAAATACAAAAATGATGAAGAAGAGTGTAGAGCTTGTACTCAACAATATGTAAATATAAGGAGTGCAGAACTAAGGAAAAGAAGCTCAATATTGGTTATTATGAACTGATCTATTATCAATACAAAAAGTCACAGGCAGTGAAGTGGTCAGAAATATACCAGAATACCATACCTTGCAAGACTAAAATGTGGCTCCAATATCTCTTCTGGTGTTAATAACAAGAAGCAGGAAACCTTAGTATGGGTTAATAAAGAGAAGCTAACCGTGTGCTGACACAAACACAGAATTGGCTCTTAGGAGGCAGGCCAGGAAGGGTGAAGAACCTCCGGATCAATAGAAAAGTAAATGAGAAATTGCACACCCAGCAGACAATCAATAAGAAAATATGACAGGGTGTTTCATTTTAGTCAACTCTGTAAAATTGTAATAAATATTTAACTTTGTACACCTCTTTTTGATTATTTCAGAGATTGCGAACACCAGCACACTGATCAGATAATAGTGTTCGCTGTGCCCTCTCCACGCTATATGAAATAGGATAACATTTATAGTTTGTTACACACATCAGAAACAATGTGTGTGACCCAATTGAACTAAAGTAGGAAGGCTTGACTCTGCTCATATTCAAATTTGAGGGAGGCCTGCAAGTATCATACAGATCTTTCTAGCACGTCTTAACAGAGCGCTGTCTTATCGGTATGTACCCTTTGACTATTCAAGCTCCTACTAAAGGCGGTATGTGTGTTATAAAAATGCCGACAGCAAAACATGTTTGATATTCAATTAGAGAAGCACTCCTTGTAAATTACATCAATATTATTAAGTTGGGAAAAGAGTTCAAAGAAAAAAGTGTGATTCCAATTGAGAGTGTTTCTTGAAAAAAATCTTGTAGGAAATTATGCAAATATCCAACAAGTGACATTTATTGATTAATTTATCATATAAAAGTTCCTGAGAATCCAGCAGCCAACACGTTTCGTTCCATCTGTGGAACTTCTTCAGGGCCTATTGATTTTGAATCCTACATGGCGTAGGTTGTAGATGAAAGCTAGTTCAGATTGCGCCATAAAAACCAGCTTTTGCTTTGAAAGCTGTGCTTTGTCTTTAGGTAGAAAGAACTCTATATCCCCACCCGGCCCAAGTTTTCTAAAAAAGAAATATGCTACTTTTGATTTTCCTTAAATTTTCTGCTGTGGTCATTGGTTAGACAAATGCTAGACAAGATCACTGTATAAATGGTTCCTAGGCTATGAATGCCTAAAAATGTTTTTTAATTAATTTATTTGCATATTTACCGTCTCCAGTTAGTAACCCTTAAGGCCCTCCTCCCTGTCCTGCCCACTTCATTGCTGTACAGTTGCTGTTGCAATCATGTGTAAATTTCTCTGCAGAGCATATTCCAACCCGCTTCTCAGTCTATGCCCCCCTACCTGTTCATCACTGATTCTCCCACTAATTTGGATTGGTGCATAGATGCTAGCAGCCTCTACCTGGAAATGGAACCATCCTGTGAGGTGCAAACCATTTCATATTCTGGTACTAAATAAAGAGCCAGCACTCTGAATGTACTAGCTAAAGACCCAGCATGTTGAATTGAATGTGGCTACTGGCGTTGGTTGCAGGGCTATCGTGTTTGATTATGTTTGTATTGAGCATAAACGTTTGGGATTGCAAGTGCTGTCTTAGAAAATGCTACCGAGGTGCTGTGCACAGGGAGGTAATGTACTTATTGTATGTTTATTGTTTGATGTCTGTGGAATGTGTAGGGTGGGGAGGTGACTCCTGTCCCCTCTACTCAACCGAACCAATGACAATTGTTCTAATTGACAACATTGGTCTCAAACGGGTTGTATTTATTCAAATGACAAGAAGAAACTGTTTTAGCAAACAAATACCAACCATCAACAAACACCTGTTGACATCTTAAACATACTGAAAATTATGCGCATATACTTTAAAAAGGTAATATGTATCAGAAGCATTTACTGAAAGCAGGTGAGTAGTATAACTGAAAAGAGTATTCATTAGTAGCATAGTGCTCGGGTCTAGCTCTACATTCCGAATTCATCTATACACACACAGGCAAAACCACCTGACTCATTGGGGAAGATCCCAGGCTAACAAGCAGCCTGTCCTAGAGAAGCCCTGCCCCAATCCACCAGATTCAGGGGTCCTAACCCCAGCAGTGAGAGCATGGGCTGAAGCTCTGTGCCCTTCTCCGCGACACTGAGACATGATTTGATACCACCCTTGGGGGGACATTCACACAGAATGTCAAGTCAAGTCAAGTCATAACATTTATATAGCGCACTACATACCCAGAGGGTTTCAAGGCGCTTAGGAAGGGGAAGGTGGATTATTTGTCGAATATCCACGTTTTAAGCTGCTTTCTGAACGCTAGGTGATTCTGGGTGAGGCGAAGGTAAGCGGGGAGTGAGTTCCATGTTTTGGCAGCCAGGTATGAGAAGGATCTGCCTCCCATGGTGGTCTTGTTGATGCGAGGTACAGTGGCGAAGGCTTGGCTGGAAGAGCGAAGTTGGCGGGAGGGGGAGTAGAAGGACAGTCGAGAGTTGAGGCAGTCTGGTCCGATGTCGTAGAGTGATTTGTGTGCGTGGGTAAGCAGTCGGAAAGTGATCCTCTTATTGACGGGTAGCCAGTGGAGGTCTTTAAGGTGACCAGAGATGTGTTCGTTGCGTGGGATGTCTAATATGAGCCTGGCTGAGGCGTTTTGGATTCGTTGTAGTTTCTTCTGGAGTTTAGCGGTGGTACCTGCGTAGAGGGTGTTTCCGTAGTCCAGTCGGCTCGTGACTAGAGCGTGGGTGACTGTTTTCCTTGTTTCGGAGGGGATCCAGCGAAATGTTTTTCTGAGCATGCGAAGAATGTTAAAGCAGGAAGAGGATACGGCGCTGACTTGTCTGTTCATTGAGAGTGAAGAATCCAGGATGACGCCAAGGTTCCGTGCGTGGTCTGTCGGGGTGGGTGCATTTCCGAGGGCTTCCGGCCACCAGGAGTCCTCCCATGCAGAGGGGGATTTACCTAAGATGAGGACTTCTGTTTTGTCTGAGTTCAGTTTCAGACGGCTTTGTTTCATCCATTCGGCGACTTCTTTCATTCCTTCGTGTAGGTTAGTTTTAGCGGTGCTGGGGTCCTTGGTGAGAGATAGGATCAGTTGAGTGTCATCCGCGTAAGAGATGATGTTGAGGTTGTGTTGGCGGGCGATGGCCGCGAGGGGGCTCATGTATACGTTGAAGAGGGTGGGACTGAGAGAGGATCCTTGTGGTACGCCGCAGATGATTTCAGAGGCCTCGGACTTGAATGGTGGGAGGCGGACTCTCTGGGTTCTTCCGGTAAGGAACGAGGTGAACGAGAACCTATAGTGACCACCTCTTTCCTATACCAAGTTGATTTCAGTCAAATCCTATAGTGTACTGATTGGTGATGTGGTTACCTATTCCCACCTTCAGTTTACGACCTATAACTAGGACGGATTGGGATTGGGAGGGTGAGAGTTTGTTTTCTGTTGACATCTGGTCTGGGTTGGGCTATAGGCAAGAAAGGCCACGGTCACCTCTGGCTGGATTTCTTAAGTTGCCTCTTTCTGCAATTATGGCTTAACTTGGCACTTGCTTCCAGACCAACACTGAAGGGAGTGGCAGTCCACCTAGAGGGAAGAGGAAACCTGTGTCTGGACTGCTCAGGCCTTGCTGTGGCATGGTCCTGCCCTTGCAAAGGAATTGCAAGAATAGGGGAGTTGAAGGAACCATGCGCCTCCAGCATACTACTTTTTCCTAACCACGGTACTATCCTTCAGAGTGTGTACTGAGTGTTTGTGGGTGGAGTCTGAGTGGAATGTGGGAAGTGCGGGTTCAAAGTATCAGAAGATGAAGCCTGAGGTTTGAGGATGTAACACACACATTACCTTGCACTCGTAAAATATGGTTTATGTTTTCTTCAAAGGAACTGCAGAACGCTTTTCACCTACATTGGATACTTCATTTGGTGACGAGGGACAACGTGTGTTAAATTTCTGCTGCATGAAACCAATGAGTATTGTATTGTATTACAAGATTTACACAGCACTTACTACCCTTCTGTGGTGTGCTGGAGCACCTTCCTACATAGATAGCATAGTGCACCGTGTAGGGTATGTGGTTTTAAGGGTGTTGTCTTTGCTTTGATCCAGTGTGGCAAGTATGTCTATGTTGTGTGTGATGACCACTGAGGTGCGGCTATTGTGGTACGGGACACAATGTTTAACAGTGCGATGGATCAAGAAGTGTAAGAGTCGGGCTCGTAGTATATGTTTTTTGTAAGCTAGCACATATGAACAGCTCTGCAAGTACTCATGATATTTCTTATAATTATAGTTCATTAAGCTGGTTACCCCACTGGGATATATATTTTTTAAAGTTTATGGTCCTAAGATGGAGGTAGAAATGGTGGCGAGATCTGCTCGGATGGATTTTAATACTATTATCCTTCATCAGTTTGTTGTTGTGAGATGTCAAGAAGCGGTTATAATATGTAGCTAGTTGGGACTCGCGTTGTGGACTCAATTAAAGTCCCTCTTTGGCCAGCGGTATGTGGAAGATCTCTTCAGTTATTTTACGCCTGTTCGAATGATGATGGGTGGTTTGTTGCTGTGGATTTGTACAGTACTGGGAGCGAGACATGACCTGTAACAATTACATATTTTGTGAGTGTAATAGGGTTCAGCAGTATAAGGGAGTTAATATGCAGCCTGCTTGAACTACAGTCGCCTGCCCGGCTGCTGAGTGTTCTAGTGTTACTGCTTGTGAGTGCCAGGAAGTGGAATTATTTCCAGGCTGGGCAAAGGGTAGCTGTTCATAATTTACCTGGACATAGAAAGTTGTGTGCTGGTTGGGCTGTTACACGTCTGTGGATTGTAGATGGTGTTTCATGGAGCGATCATTATTTCTGGTTCTATTTCAAGGTTATGGGATGATGTAGGAAGCTTGTTTTCACCTCTCTTCTGAAGCGTGAATGTTTTTTCCCACTTAGTGGTTTGTTGTACCTGCCCTCAGGTATGGATGGCTGTAGTTACTATTTTCAGACTGCCTGGTAGCCATGTTATCAACTTAGAAAATATGAAAGGCTAGGTTAGTTTCAATATTGACATGAACCTCTGGAGTTCAGGGTGTACACGACTGCAGTGAGAGTAGTAACCAACTGAGTCTTTTAATTGAGTGCCATTAAGTTGGAGAATGTAGTATCCTGTGTGTCCCTACTCCCTGTATGTCTGAGCCGGTGTCGGGACTGCTGATGTGGAATTATGTTATAGAATGTTGGTGTGTGGTGTGGAGTGAATGCCAGGGGGTGGGTACAGTTGGAGGGAGGGTGGAGCCCTGACAGGACCTACCTGCTATTGCTGTAATCTAAAGGCCTAACATAAAATAAAGTTTCCTACTTCAATCCCTCCAGGGTTTTGTAGAAAGACTCGGCCTTCCACCTACAAGAGATAACAGTAATGCTTTTTATGTATAGTGCTTAAACAACAAAGTTTAAGCGCTATATACAAAAATATATCATCGCCTGAATGTAGCTGGATTCACACTTCCTATTAACCGTGCTTTGAAACTATAAACATAAGGTATAAACTGCTATATTAAGATGTTATCTCAATGCAGGCACCTCCTTTACAATTGGGTGGAGGCCGTCCCATGAACGTCAATTCACCCAAAAGGCCAGGGGTAGCGGAAGTGACATGACACGCCCTTTGACCTTCAAGTTTACTCATACATAAATGCTTACACATACACACTTTCACACTTACATACACTCTCTCACAACACACCCGTAAGCATGCACACAAAATACATTTAAAAGCATTTTTTTTTAATTACCTCAGCTGCAAAATAAGTCATAGTCCCCTAATTGTACTCCATTTTTAATACACCAAAAGTGAATAATGAAGCCTTATTAACTATTAGTGTTTTAACCCTTTCCATGCTTATGACGAGCTCAGCTCAGCTCGTCATGAGGCACAGTGGAGCAGTGCTCATGACGAGTTGAGCTCGTCATAACCGCCGCGGCTAATTCCCCGCCTGTGCAGGCGTTCTAAAGGAGTGGGCGGAGTCGTGACGAGTCCAGCTCGTCATGAGCACAGCTCCACTGTGCAGCATAAGAACTGGGCTCGCCACGAGCACCGCAGCGCTGCGTGTGGCCCCCCGCACCACAGGGAAATTAGCCCCATGTGGATATTCGAAGAAAACAAAATGAGTGAAGCCCCAACTGATGTTCAAATGGACGAGCTGCCCCGTGTTCCTGGCACTGATTTTGCCACCTCTGAAGCCAGGGGTCACAAAGACAGTGCCAGGGGTCGCAAGGAACAGGCCTGGGGGTCACAGCTGTGACCCCTGGTGGCTCCTAAATGACGTCCATGGGCCGACCCGTGTAGGTCTAGTGCTGGCAAAAAATGCGAAAAGGAGACCAGCTCAGGAGTAATGTCGACAAGCAAATTAAATAACATTTTCCAGCAGCCGGTGGTGCCACTTGTCTCTTTGAGCAGACACGCACTGTCTCTTTAAACGTCTCACAAACGTCACATTCGGTGTCTGCTAGAAATAACGGGCCTGATTTAGGGAGTGATGTTAAGCGAGTCACCTTTTAATGTCTTTTAATGGTGTTTGCAGAAGTTTCAAAGTGACCCGCTGAGTAAGGCCTTTATGACTCATGTGCAGGGCCAGCCTTTATCTCTTCTGCATGACATCATTATAGGCCTATCATGTTAACAGCTTGTTAGCTTCCAACACAAAACACATTAGTCACAGAGGGCTCTGTGCAGAGGCAGACAGGCCCGGCCCAGTGCGTTTGAACTCCTGTCTCGGCTGCCTCAGCCTCTTCCTGTTTGTGGGAAGATAACACCTTCCTGAAGTCACACAGGGCCAGATATATCAAAAGGTTTTACCCATTCTGTGTCCATGGGAAAATGTGTTCATTACATACCACCCTTTGTTTACCATCCTTTGTTTGGAAACCAGTGATTTAATAACCATGTTGAAGTGTTGGCTTTGTGCACCATGAAAGCCAACGAGGCATAGAAATAGAGCTGCTTGCAGCATCAGCAGTTATGTGGTAACAGCCCAAGGGGCCTGGATTACCTGGCCTGCACCCCTGTGAACTTTGCCTTCTCCGCATGCTTGAGAAGGTGAACCGTACCTGCTGAGAGACTGCTTACACTGAACCCCTGTAAACTGTGCCCCCTCCCTCACCTCTGTGAAAATGACCCGTGCCTAGAGGACTCCATGCCATTGGGGCACAACTTTGACAGTTCTGAGTTTTGGATTTAACGTATTAGTGCACCCTGGGAGTTGTAGTCTTAGTGCATTTTTTAAGTGAGACGATTGGACCAATATATCTGAAAGCATTGATATGTAGAAGCAAAGTCCAGACATGGAAAAGTGGTGTCCCAGTGACGGTGAGCTATCTAGTCCCCCTACGCATGCCTACTGAGCGACTGTCTACCCCACACCCTGTCAACTGCACACCGCTATCCCTCTGTGCCCATAATAATGTGGACTGTTCCTCTGCAACCCTTGTGATCAGTCCTTCTGCACTCTTGTGAACTTTGACCCTTGGGTGACTGGTGCTGCTGCACCACTCTTTATTTTCTTTTTGTAGCCTCAAGGCATGGTAATTGCCAAAAAACGGGGCTTCAGGTGTAGCTTTTAATAAGAATGTCTTGATGTTGGAAATCCCATGTGTAACAGCAATCTAGTGTCTTTTCTGCACGTCCGTACAGGAAGTTACGTTTGTTTCAGCGTTGTGCGAGTTGCAGTGCTTCTGCAGCGGGAGCACGCGCAGTGTCAGAGAGCAGTGTTCTGATTGGTTGAGGTGTTCTGAATGCAGAGCAAACCGCATGCACGAGGCAGGTAAAGAGGAAGCAAGCTTTTTAGGCTGAATGCACCAGCTTATTTTGAGGCTAATTACAGTACAGGTGCCCCAGTAGTCGGCATTAGGAGGGAAAGAATTCCCCTTCGCCCCCGCCTACTGAAAGTGGGGAGCCTTTGGTACGATATCTTGAGGTAAGGTCGATGCCATCCTACATGAGGGACAAAATAGATGAGATGGAGGCACCTTGTTTCAAGGGTGCCAGGTTTCCAAGCCTTTTGAGTGTGCTGCACAAATAGCCACCATAGACCTGCTGAAGGATGAAGAATATTCATCTCAGTCGCCACTGTTGAGATGTGGGTCTTACTGACAATGCCCGCCTTTGACAATGCTCTGTACAACCTCATACACCACTGTTGAGATGTGGGTCTTACTGACAATGCCCGCCTTTGACAATGCTCTGTACAACCTCGTACACTACTGTTGAGATGTGGGTCTTACTGACCATGCCCGCCTTTGACAATGCTCTGTACAACCTCGTACACTACTGTTGAGACGTGGGTCTTACTGACAATGCCCGCCTTTGACAATGCTCTGTACAACCTCATACACCACTGTTGAGATGTGGGTCTTACTGACCATGCCCGCCTTTGACAATGCTCTGTACAACCTCGTACACTACTGTTGAGACGTGGGTCTTACTGACAATGCCCGCCTTTGACAATGCTCTGTACAACCTCGTACACCACTGTTGAGATGTGGGTCTTACTGACCATGCCCGCCTTTGACAATGCTCTGTACAACCTCGTACACTACTGTTGAGACGTGGGTCTTACTGACAATGCCCGCCTTTGACAATGCTCTGTACAACCTCATACACCACTGTTGAGATGTGGGTCTTACCGACCATGCCCGCCTTTGACAATGCTCTGTACAACCTCGTACACTACTGTTGAGACGTGGGTCTTACTGACAATGCCCGCCTTTGACAATGCTCTGTACAACCTCATACACCACTGTTGAGACGTGGGTCTTACTGACCATGCCCGCCTTTGACAATGCTCTGTACAACCTCGTACACTACTGTTGAGACGTGGGTCTTACTGACAATGCGCGCCTTTGACAATGCTCTGTACAACCTCATACACCACTGTTGAGACGTGGGTCTTACTGACAATGCCAGCCTTTGAGAATGCTCTGTACAACCTCATACACCACTGTTGAGATGTGGGTCTTACTGACAATGCCCGCCTTTGACAAAGCTCTGTACTACCTCATACACTACTGTTGAGACGTGGGTCTTACTGACAATGCCCGCCTTTGACAATGCTCTGTACAACCTCGTACACCACTGTTGAGACGTGGGTCTTACTGACAATGCCCGCCTTTGACAATGCTCTGTACAACCTCGTACACCACTGTTGAGACGTGGGTCTTACTGACAATGCCCGCCTTTGACAATGCTCTGTACTACCTTGTACACTACTGTTGAGACGTGGGTCTTACTGACAATGCCCGCCTTTGACAATGCTCTGTACAACCTCGTACACTACTGTTGAGACGTGGGTCTTACTGACAATGCCAGCCTTTGAGAATGCTCTGTACAATTACACTTATGTCTTGAGGATATATGTTTCACAGACTTGTCCCAGTAGATACCCCAAATTCACGTTAGTGCCTGGCCACCACGGTGAAAGAATCACAGGTGTGGACTCCTCAGTAGGCAGGTGATTTCTGCCTTCGGGGTCTCCTTAGCTCTTAAAGCTGACAGGATGGCCACATGAGTTGAACGCTTGTTGCTGAAACTTGCAGAGATCTGCAAGTCATGAGTCTGAATTTCAGCTGGTCCAAATCAGGCTTTAAATTTCCTGACGTTAATAAAGTGAGCATCGCTATATTGTGTAATAGTAACAGTAAAAAATTGGATTACTTGAGGTTGGTGACTTCCCACCTCAAGGAATTATCACAACCCTTGGCAGTGTGAGCCCTTAAAGTCACTAGATTAACCGGAGCTCAGTGCCCTGGTAGCTGTGGCACAGAGCAGACAGGTGTAACTTAGAGGCAATGTGTAAAGTATTCAGGCACTAATAAAGTAAAAATGCTAAACAATAAAAATCTTAAACCGAATTAGAAAAACTGTGTAAAATGTAATAAACAAAATAACAAAAATCCAAAAAGGAGAAACCGATATGAATTTTTAAATGTTTAAGTAGAAAGATCTCCAAAAAAGTAAAAGTACTGATGACAGTCAATGGTCGAAGTAGACTGTGACCCAGGCGCATTGTGAGACTGACTGTGATGGAGCATGAGTCGGGTACCCCAACCAGGTTCGTCCTGGTCAAAGATTTTACCTTCTGACTTAGTCCTTTAAGTCCCACTCCACAGCAGGAGTACACTTCTAAAGCCCATCACAACCTTAGGGAAGGCACTTAGGAGACTCACAGGGTGTCAGGCAGAGCCCAACAGCTGGGACCAGTCCAGGTCCGCTTGCTACAGGTCAGCAGGATACCTCTAGGATTGGGCCTCTTTCAACTTGTTGTCTCCCTGGACCGCGGGAGGGTCAGCCAACGGACACTTGAAATCCCCTTCTTTGCCCTGGGTACAAAGGGGAGTTGGTCCAGTCCTTCAGGGTTTCTCTCAATTCACAGATACTCTAAAGGTCCAGAAAGTCTTCTAAAGTGTGTGCCTGGGGTTGCCACATTTATGTCTGGCACTAGCTGGTAGGTGGGAATGACTCCTGGGCACACCCTAACCAATGAGGTTAAAGTTTCAGGGGCCAACTCTACACACCTTGATCATTTTAAAGAAAGCAAACGTCTTTGCCCACACTAAACTTGAGCTCCGAGGGATTGAGCGTGTGGAGAATGTACTAAGGGAATCCTAGTTTCCTACCACATGTAACACTAAAATCCAGTTTAAGCCAGTCACTGTACCCACAACAAACCCAGAGAAATACGCCTGGCAGGAAAAAAGATGAGTCCTTCAGCAACTAGACTGTAGATCCACAAGAATTGTCCTGGCGTCTTGTTTTCTCCCATTTCAAGTGTACCCTAAGGGTTATATGTAAACCGTGCAGACCTGTCAAGCAGGATTTGACACTCAAGTGTCAAGAAAGATGCCCACAGCTTCCACACTGCATATTCTGTGGAGTTTAGAGGAGTCATTTCCTTAAGTTTTGCGAATATTCAGCTTCAGCAAATGTTTATTCATTCACTCGTATGTTGGCAAGAAGGTGATCCGATTGGAGCTCAGTATGGTTTTGTTGGACGTCAAAATAATCTTAGTATCATCAGCATAAAATAAATTAATTCCAGGTCAAAAGATCTAATATTGTCCAATAAACGTTTCATATAGATATTAAACAAAATTGCAATCGGGAGGATCCCTGGAGCAGATGCAGAAAACCAGAGAGATAGTGGGGACCGCATAGGAAGCAGCTGAACCCCTGCACCCCTACTATCTCCAAATGGTGAACCAGTATTAAATGAGCCGCTGTATCAAAGGCAGCAGCAAGGTCTAACAAGATAAGGCTGGCCGAATGCTCCAAGTTCAAAGTCACACATAGTTTGTCAAGGACTGAAACCAGTAGTGTCTGTGCTTACTCTAGGCCTAACACAAGCATTGTCTAACAAGTTAACTGCTTCCAAAATGGCCTGATCACCAGTGGGGTAATTGTGAATGGACAGCCAGAGCTGTGAGTACACAACACTTTAATAATATCTCAAAATATAAATATATTTACAGTATGACCGCCAATCAAACGATATAAAGCACAGCTAGCCCAATTAAAATATTTAAAAAGAAGAATAGAATATATGATGTTACTTAGCATACCGTTACTCCGCAGGTATTTAATTTGAAGTTTTTATTTCGCAAATGCCTTTATTACGCATGATTTTAGTGCGCCTGTTTTTACTTCGGAAATACATACAAATACATTAAAAATGCTTTTACTTCACAGTAAATTATTACGCATACCGCTACAAGAGATTTTTGGTACTTTAAAACAAAAAATTAATCGTAATAGTAACCTATGCCCTGGCACGCACCCTGAACCTTAAAAATACCCCCTACACCCCAAAACTCTAACCCACCCTGACACCTAAAATTACCCCAGCACCCCAAAACCTAAACGCACCTGAACCCTAAAATTACCCCCTACACCCCAAAACCCTAACCCACCCTGACACCTAAAATTACCCCAACACCCCAAAACCTAAACGCATCCTGAACCCCAAAAATATGCGTAGTAATGGTAATACAAAGTAATGACCTCTTAGTAAAGGTAGAATACCAGAAGACTACAGTGGTAATAATAATAATAATAATAGTTAAATTTGTAAAGTGCCTGGTTACACTGAGGCCAGTGTGTCCCTGCGCTAAGGTAGCAGCTAAAAGAACCAGCAACAACCGGAGCTTAACACAGAACAAATTAAGCAGCAGGAAACAGATGAGTCTTCAGACCTTTCCGAAAGACAGATTCAGAGCACTCCAGCCAGAGAGCCTGAGGGAGCGTGTTCCACAGCTGGGCCGCCAGGTATCGAAACGAACGGCCACCCATCCTGGCTCTCTTAATTTTGGGAACATGCACCTTACCTTTCCCGCTGGACCTTAGCAGTCTAGTCGGTACATAGGGAGTTAGAAAATCATGCAGACACAAGGGCCCCTTTCTTTGTAAAATCCGGTGACTAACACACATGGCCTTAAACTTTACTCTCTCCCTAATGGGAAACCAATGTAGAGAGGCCAACACACTTGTGGCTGGGGCTCTCTAGGGGAGCATGAGAACCAGTCTTGCTGCTGCATTCTGGATGCACTGTAAACGCTGCAAGCATTTGGCAGTTGCACCCAGATACAGGAGATTGCCATAATCCAGGCGAGAGGTCACCAAAGCGTGTACCAAGATTTTTCTAGATGCAGTGGGGAGGGCGTCAAGGGTTTTCCGTAATCCCCTCAAGATGCCAAAACAGGCGCCTGCCACCCGCCTGGTATGGTAATCAAAAGACAACTTATTGTCCACCCAAACCCCAAGGTTCTTCGCTTGCTCGCAAGGTGTAGGAGTAGGGCCCAAGGACTGGGGCCACCATGCCGATGACCATACTGATGGAGCCTTCCCTATCCCCTTTTTTGTCACCCCTGTGCTGGACACCCTTTTAGTAACTTTTGGTGTCTTTTTTGTTTTTAAAATTACAAAATATGTTATGAAAATGTATTAAATGTATGTATATCTTTTTGATTGATTGGTCATATAGTCTGATCGCTCTCAGTTCTCTATATGATTTTTATTATGTGTATTAAAAACATGTTTGTTTTATACAATTACTTATATTTTCTCTGATTGTTCCTTTTTGCATTTGGGTCTAGTTACTTGTTTATCTACTGGTTTAGATTGCCTAGGATTTTTTTGCATACACTTTGTCTACCCTGCCCTAGGAGTCTGCTGTAGCCACTACCCAGGGGGTCCTTGTTGTTCTCATTTTGCCTTCCCTATCACCAACACCGCGGTCTTGCTGCCATTCAACTTTAGGCAGTTATTTGCCATCCACACAGTCAGTTCTTGAAGCCAGGAAACAAAGTTGAAGGCAGCTCCAGCCCGGGCTTGGGTCCGGGACCACCATCTGGGTGTCATCAGCATAGGACAGGGCATTGATCCCAAATGTATCCGAGATTTTAGCCAGGGGGGCGACATAAAGATTGAACAATGTCGGGCTCAAGATAGAGCCCTGCGGCACCCCCTGAGTCAGCTTGATGTTCCTAGAGTAATAGGTACCCTGCATGACTTGAAAGCTACGCTCAGATAAAAAGTATTCGATCCACTTTAGTGCTCCACCTGCTACACCCCCACTCTCTAGGTCCTGGAGCATGGAATGGTGGGCAACAGAGTCGAAAGCGGCACTTAAGTCTAAAAGAATTAAGGCCGCTGTCTGTCCTTCGTCCACATACTTCCGGATGGTCTCGGTAGAGTACAACTGGGCAGATTCAGTGGAATGAGAAGCCCGGAAGCCAGACTGGGAGGGATGGAAAAGGTTGTTGTTTCAGATATGTGCTGTAAGTTGAATATTAACAATCTTCTCCGCATTCTTAGCAAAATACGGAAGCAGGGAAATGGGGCGCAAGTTGTCAAGCTGGTCAGTGCTGATGTGAGGTTTCTTTTGTAAAGGAAGCAGCACTGCCTTCTTCCATGTTTATGGGACCACTCCTGAGGTAAAAAACAGTTCTAAAAGATATCTTCTAAAAGGCTTGAGTGTGTCAATATTTCCTCTAAGCACCCTAGGGGTAGCCGGGTCCCTTGGTGAGCCCGATTTAATGCTAGTATCAATCTTTTTAAGAGTGTCCTGGGGGGCACGATAAATTCATAAAGACCCTGTATTTCCGAAACATCCACAGATTCCCTCTCCACTCCCTTGCCATCGCGAGAAGAGTCAGGAAAGGAGGAGTAAATCTTCTCGACCTTTGCTGCAAAGTACTCAGCAACTCGATTGCATAATTCCTCAGAACCAACAATAGGCGCTGCAATGGATGCCAAGGAGGATATTTCCTTAAAGACCTTGAACAGCTCTTTGGTAGAGTTCTCAGCTGTTTGGATCCTTTCATTAAAATACGCTGTCTTCGCCTTTTTAATAAGCGAATGGTAGTTCTTGAGGCTGATTTTATATTCCACTTCCAAGTGGACTGAGAGATCTTTCCTCCATCGCCTTTCGAGGTGTTTACAAGCAGATTTAGCGGTTCGTAGGTCTTCACCAAACCAGAGAGCTGATTTGCGTCTGTTAGTGGACATTTGTTTTGACCAAGGTGTGGTGCAATCAAGAGCAACATTAATGCGTCTCTCAAGGGCTTTACAAGCCACATTTACATCCCGGCCAGAAGGTGGTCCATCCCTTAAAAGGGCCAGATTAAAAGCCTCCTGAGAGAAGCCAGCCCACTTCCTTCTTTTTATACCGGACTTCGCTTTCTCCTGTATTTTAGGCAAGGGCAACTTTATCCTAAACGTGATCGGGAAATGATTTGACCACCAACCCAGTTGGCAAACATAGGGTCGAGTAAATGACCCAACTTATGAGTGGGGAGTTCAGACTTTAGGAATAATTGTAGCATTTCTAATTCCTGGCGCAGCTCCTGAGCCCCAGAGTTGAGTGCATCATCAAAATGCAGGTTTATGTCACCCAGCACCAATAACTTTTCATACCGTAGGGCAGGTTGGATAAGGTAGTCAATAAGGCTGGGTGTGTACCTCAAATGGGATCCCGGGGGTCTATAGATCAATGGGCCTTTAATGACATAATTAGTGGCAGTTCTGATAGTGAAGAGGCCTGCCTCACTGTCAACTATGTCAGCAGGCACAAGATAGCACTGAATATAATGTTTGTAAATGATTGCAATGATCCCTCCTCTACCAGACAGTCTATCCAGTTTCATAATCCCATACCCACTAGGGAGTGCCTCTAAAATTTCAGTTGCCGACTCAGTATCCAGCCATGTCTCGGTAAGAAATAGGACGTCTGTTTGACCTTCAGACAGTTGGTCACATATCTCAATTCTGTGCTTCCTCAAATATCTACAGTTCATTAGAGATAGCCTGAGTGAGGGGCCTCCCTCCCTAACCTCTACTCGTTCATCCGCCCTAAACGAGCAGTGACTACATTGCTAACTCTTACCCTCAGTGTTTAAACTGTGCTTACATTTATCATCCATACGTGGACAAAGAGCGCAAAGCATCCGAGGGCTGCAGTGGCATCTCAGATCAAATCCAACAGGGGTTCTGGCCCCTAGCCCCGGTCGGCCGCGGACGGGCGCAGACAGGCTTGCCTTTGGCGAGCCGGCGGCGCGCCCGCTTCGCGCGTCTGCTGCGCGGCCGCAGAGGCATGTTGAATTTAAATGAGAGCCCTCCCAACAACTAGACCACTGCCCGCACTAGCCGGAAGTACCTGTCTCTGTCTCCCCCACCCTCTGCGCAACGGTGGAACACCGCGTTGGACCGAGGCAGGAAGACAAGTCATCAAGCACAGGTAGGCGTCAGATTAAAGAACAAATACAGTGCCCAGCAAGTTAAATAAATTCAAAAGGGAATTACTGTTTCCAGACTGCACCACAAGCGGACTCAGGGACACTGCCACTGTCCTTCATCCGTAATTGAGGATTGTGGGACTATAAACACTGTATGGTGTTTAGGATCGCAAAAAATAATTACAAACATGTGAAGAATCAAGAAGGCAAGAGTACACTACCGTATCACTGACAACATCACAGTGGTTCAAGTAATGTTCGCAAACATGTACTGTTCTCAGCCGCCTCCCAAGTTTGAACCCAGTACCCCACTGCCAATTAGTCAATAGCTTCCTTAAAAGTTTTAAATCTATTTTACCAGAATGGTAATCCTGCTGTATGCTTTTGGTACTCATCTACAAACGGCTAAAAGTTGTCGCTAGGGGAGACCTATAGGACAAGAGGCGTGGCAGAGCCGTGGAGCTTGTTGGGCACCTTAGTCTGAACACTTTTTATTACATTGCACACATTTTGTCCCTGGAAAGTGTTGTAGGCTGGTCTTAAGTGGCCTGCTTTATTTATTTATTTATTTATTTTTAGAGTTTTCTATAGCGCGAAATTGAACCGATTAGGTTATCAGAGCGCTTTACATAGCACCAGTTCCGTTACATGTTATCACAGCAGTTTACATAGAATCAGTTACGTTACACATTTCAGGCGCACGTTTCTTTTTGTTCTAGTGAGTAGGGTTATCTCTTCACACGAGGGAAGGGATACACCTGGCTATATTCCAACAGTCACACAGGCGACTAGTCGTTACAGCTATAACTCTAAACACAGGGAGGGGATACACATGGATACAATCTAAGAATCACATAGGATACTAGTCATTAGAGTTATCTTCTATCTACACAGGAGGGATATGACTGGAAACACTCTAAGGGTCACATAGGGGTGGTAGAGAGTACAAAGGTCCACTGCAAACACTAGTGATAAGAGTCAACTACATACACATAGGAAGGGATATGACTGGTTAAACTCTAGGAGACGCATAGGGGTGGTATATGGTGTAAGGACTTCAGCGAATACCAAAGCTTAGCATTATTGCAATCGGTCAAAGGTCTACTGCATACACTAGTGATTAGAGTTATCTCTATATACATAGGGAGGGGATATGACTGGATAAGCTCTAAGAGTCACATAGGAATGGTATATGGTGCGAGGTCTAAAGCAAATACCATTAATTAGAGTTATTACAATAAGTCAGAGAGCAGAGTTCCATAAGTGTGGACGCAGTCACAGCACAAAGGGAGGGTGGGAGGGATGCAAGGGTATGGAGAGAAGGGGAGGCACAACCGGGAGGAAACATTTGAGGATCATCCACGGGGAAAAGGGTTAAGGCCAAGGGCATGGTAGGAGGGCTGGAGTCCAGAGAAACTGTCCGAAAACAGCAGCAAAGTGTCGGTCAGGACAGAACAAAAGTCCAGAAGTCCAGGAGAGAAGGTGGGAGCCCAGGTGGGAGATGAAGCATAGGGAAGAAACATTTGAGGATCATCCACGGGGAAAAGGGTTAAGGATGAGGGAGTGGGAGGAGGGCTAGAGTCCAGAGAAACTGTCCGACAACAGCAGCAGGGTGTCGGTCAGGACAGAACAGAAGACAAGAAGTCCAGGAGAGAAGGTGGAAGCCCAGGTGGGAGATGAAGTTGGAGGCCAGCCGCAGGTGCGTCGCCATCTTGGAGAGCCTGCGGTCATCCGGCTCGGTGGGCGTGAGAGTGCGCAAGGTGGTGTTGGTGCGGTCACGCGTTGGCCATGGGGCGCTGCCCAGGCATGTTAAGAGCAGGCCCCGCGTGGCGGCTATCTTCGTTCTGCGGTCACTGGCGGCCGCCATCTTAGGTCCAGACGAGTTGCAAGGAGGGTGGTGCGAGGGGGAGCCGCCGCAGCACTAGGGGCCAGTTGTGCACCCCCTGCCCAGATATGTTAGCGGGAGGCTCCGCTAGGAATCAGCGAGCAGCCAGCGACCCTACCTCCCGGGTTGCTGTCGTCGGGTGGGCACCTCACAATAAGGCACTGCAAATGTCCGGTAGATCGTAGAGGTAGATGCAGGCGAGGGTCACTGCCAGGGATCCTTGAAGAGGGCTCACCCCGCAGGTATGAGACACAGAGAGAGCTTGGCGGCTAGGTAGGAGAAGGACGTTCCTCCTGTGGTGGCTCATCAGATGCGGGGGACGGCGGCGAGGGCGTGGTTGGTCGTGCGGAGCTGGCGTGTGGGGGTGTAGAAGTTGAGGCGGTTGTTGAGGTATCTTGGGCCTTGGTTGTGTAAGGCTTTGTGTGCGTGGGTGAGGAGTCGGAACATGATTCTCTTGTTGACCGGGAGCCAGTGCAGGTCTCTCAGGTGTCCGGTGATGTGGCTGTGTCGGGGGATGTCGAGGATGAGTCTTTCTGAGGCGTTCTGGATCCGCTGGAGTCTCTTCTGGAGTTTGGCAGTGGTTCCGGCGTAGAGGGAGTTGCTGTAGTCCAGTCGGCTGGTGACGAGGGCCTGGGTGACCGTCTTCCTGGTCTCGGTGGGGATCCACCGGAAGATCTTACATAGCATGCGCAGGATGTTGAAGCACGATGAGGAGGCGGCGTTGACTTGTCTGGTCATGGAGAGGGAGGAGTCCAGGATGAAGCCCAGGTTGCGTGCGTGTTCTGTTGGTATGGGTGTGCTACCCAGGGCGGGGGGGCCACCAGGAGTCGTCCCAGGCGGAGGGTGACGAGCCGAGGATCAGGACTTCCGTCTTGTCTGAATTCAGTTTCAGGCGGCTGCTCATCATCCACTTGGCTACGTCTGTCATCCCTTCGTGTAGGTTGGCACCTTGCGGTGGTGGGTCGTTGGTGAGGGAGAGGATCAGCTGGGTGTCGTCGGCGTAAGAGATGATGTTGAGGTTGTGTTGGCGTGCGATGGCCGCGAGGGGGCTCATGTAGGCTTTCGTTGGTCTGAGTACTCAACTGCATAAGACACTTCAGGCATTGTACTGGGACTCAGGAAGAATTGTAATTGCATTTATATAGCCCTTATTACCCCTGATAAGGCGTCAAAGTGCCTTTTCAGCGAGTAGCACACTACTCCGGAACCTAAAAAGGATTATTGGTGAATTAGTATAGGGAAATATGAGTTTATTGGAGCAGTGGACGTGTGATTTTGTTATGTGGATTAAACGAAGATACTAAAGAGATAGCAAAAGGGAAGGGTTTGCATTTATAAGTATGTCAAAATGGCGAACCAAAGTATACATCTGAGCAGCAAAGGAAAATTATACAGCAAAAGCCGGCACATTCTTTGCCAGCATTATTTCACTGTTTTGTCATTTGAAACACATCATTCATTAATTAGCACTAATTTAATATCGGAGTACACAATTGTGTTTTAACTTTTTCACAGGGTCTGCCTCTGCGACTCATCAGGTGTTATTTTTTTAATCTGTTTTATGTAGTATTTTTTTAGTTCAAGCCTCTAAAATATGTGGCAAATGTGGGAACACTGAAATTTCACGGAATACGTAACAGAATCCCATAATTCCTGTGCTCTTGGTTTGAGGAAGAAGTTTCTTGCAATCACTTCTGTCTTGTCATTCGCCGAACTGACTTCAAGTCTTAGCCGTAATCAAACTGATGCATTTTATCTCCCCGCACACATATGCTTGCATAAATAGGCTTCTGTAAATCCCACAGACGCAATTACTCCTTATAACCCCGCACTGCAGTTTACATTTTCTGAAGCCAATTTAATTGCGCTGTGTTTTTCATCAAGAGGTAATTTGGTTTGCAAAGAGTGAGGAGTAAATCCTGCCGGCTGCTTCAGCTTGAGTGACGCGCGACTGCGGTTCTTGCTCCCAGCAAATTACTTCTGGCTTTTAAGCGGGAAGCCTTCCACGCCTGCCACCCTGTGTGGATGGAATGCTGGTATGGCAGACTTTAAGGGGTTAATCCTTTAATATACTCAGACACAACGATGGCGACGTAGCTCCTGCCAGGGTGAGTGCCCAGGCAAATGGCTTTTCTGCATCTCTGCATACCAGATGTACAGTCTAAAAATCTCTTGCAATGCACAGTGCAGTCCAAAGCAAGCAGACACCCATGCACGGATCACGGGCAAAGACAGGGCACAGCGTGCCATCCTTTAAGACATTGTGCCAGGGCTGGTCCACGCTTCCCCATGATTCACCTTGTTTTTGCTGTTTTGCAACAAGCATGACACATGGTGAGTAAGACAAAAACAACAACCCCCCGGTTATTGAAGTAGGGTGCATTGAGCCAAGGTGTAGACATAGAGGCGTGCCAGCACCCATTGTGCGTAGAACACAGAAAACAAACCCGAGTTAAACAACAAGACGCGGGAAGTCCGGGGCGGGTGCTTGTATGTCTGAGCAGATAAGTCTCCATGTCAAATGTTGGGCGTTCCAACACAGGGACAAGCGAACCAGTGTTTAGAAGACACCTGAACCTTGTGTGGTTGCCATTCGGTCCAGCGGCTCTGTCTTCCTTCCTGAAACATCACCGGCTTCATCACAAGACCACATATTATGTGGGGATTAAGATTGTGCAAAATGATAGGGCACAGAACCCTTGGCATCAGGGCTTGAAGGGTGTTCACGAAGAGGAGGTCAATAAGCAAAGACTGATACTTTCTTCGCAGAGACCCAATAGTTGTGACCAGAGCACATCGAAACCTTTGCAGTGACTTGAGTTTCATGTCAACAAAAGCTTTACTTTTGATACAGAGAGGATCTCCACCGGCCATGACCTCCTACTGGACTGCATAGATATCAGCTGGCGAAATTGCCAGGGCAACGTCCTAGAGTTGATGTAGTCTCAAAACGTTATGCCCTTTACAGTCCTTTTTTGCATTTACGCGGCTAGTGGAAGGTCAAGGAGTGGACTCTACAGAAAGTAAACATGGCGTGTTGAGCCCAGGTTATGCCTTGTTATTGCTGCTGCCTTAATGACCTATGCAGTCAGGAGTAGTAACAGCAACGTCAACGTCACCAAAGGGCCAGACCTGGGCAGCACATACTCCCACTACTGTACACCCATGCTGATAAGGTTAGTATTCTAACACGAACCTATGAAATTTGGACAGAAGATCCATGTCAAGGCCTAATGAAGACGTTTCAGAGTTTATGTTGATTGGTACGTTTTGTGGATGTTAAAGTTTGTGGCTGACATTTGGGTGCTCACTGTTGGAAGGTGGAATATTATGTAGACGTGCGGGTTAGGCTTCACTATGCAATACTCTCACAATACCCCAAAGTTGGTCATTGGCTTCCCAATAATAAGTAAGTAAGTAATTCTTTATTGATTTATTCATTCAAATCTTTCCACTATACACGGTCAAAGAATCAATAAAAAATGCATGTATAAGACATTGAGGACTGGAGGCAGATAAGCACAACTATAGCACTACACTAGGCAGTGAGGCATCAATACGCATCTATGGGCAAAACAGTGGTTAGAAAATGAAAAACCCCTTCCTTCCTCTTTTGAGGACTGAAACCAAGGAAGTAAGATGCAAGGCTCTTTGTGCATTAGTGTGATGTCACGAGCCAGACCCGACGTCAAATTGCATATGCAGGTAAACAATGAGATTAAAAGTTACACCAGCACAGGTTTACTTAAAATCACTCTGCATCCGTTCCAACCGAACCGTTTATCGAAATCCACCTTGGGGAACCAACCATTAAGCTTCACACCGGTAAGAGACGCTTCGTTACACACCAAAGCACTAAGACAACGAGCGTCATTTTATTTACAGGTTCACTGTTTGCTAATATCACTTGGAGGGGAAGGAATCCCCATGCAGTGTTCCCAGTTAGTATCTATAATATTAACATACGAGCACCACTTTGCTAATACCATTAGATCCTTTTTTTATTTCAACAGACGCCCTAACATATAATAGCATATCAAACTGCTCGTACTACAAAAGTATGAACAATAACGTTTTGCATGCTTTGTATAGATTGATATATGACGTTCCACCGTGATTTGAACCACCATTATTCATTTTATTCATATCACAAGACGCCTGTGTTCATTTAAGAACAATATTATGCACGCTTCTGATAACCATTAACATGATATGAAACCACCATTGTTTTCTTTAACATGGTGGGCACTTACGTATTACACTCGAATATTGGCTCTATTCTTTTGCTTGTTTTATTACCACATTCACCAGGACTACGGAGGGACACTGAGCATGCATTACTCGTTCCAGTTGGAGTTTCGGTTATCTTTTGGACGCGCTTATCCAAGTTTCCAATGGGTCACTTTTGACCAATGATCCCTTAGTTGATAATATAATTGTGAAACTCACACGAAATATAGATTACATCTATATTCACGTTGTAACTCAGCTCCTTTCCTGCTTCATTCATTTAGGTGTTTAATTTTCCCCTGAGGAAGGGCCCCTATGAGCCCGAAATGCATTGGGACCAATAAACAGAGGTTCCCTGTCTGCTATCAATTGACGATGCACATATTCGGAACCACATGAAATCATATTTACCACAAAGAATTTATGAAGAAGAATACATACAATTTTTGCAACTTACTTGATTAAATGATATCAATTGAATTACTCCTTTTACTGGATATAAAGCAGTGCACTGAGGGGACGCCACCCCTGGGGTGGCGCTTATGAACACAGGTCACAAAATGAGACAAGGTGGTATTAAGGAGGGACTACTAACCCTTTTGAGCAGTGAAAAGCCACATTTCCAAAGGACAATGACACAAGCCAATTGAAAATATGGGTGGAGAGTGGGTGGAGCTTCAAGTCCATACCTGAATACTGCATGCTTCGCAGAGCAGCGCATGTCCTGCCCAGGCTCGACCTAACTGCCGCGGAACGCCCACGCGGGGATAATTCCCCTGCTGTGCTGGGTGTTCCATTGAGCAGCCGGGGTCATGACGAGCTGAGCTCGTCATGAGCACAGTTCCACTGGGCTGCATGATGAGCTGAGCTCGTCACGAACAACGTGGCGCCGCATGCGGCCTCCCGCACCGCGGGGGACATAGCCCAGTGGCGAAGGGGTTAACATGTATTTCTGCACATTGCCCATACTTCATGTCAAAGATCACAACCTGTCCTTCTTTGCAAATGTCACGCTCTGCAAACAAAAATTACATAATCTACCCTAGCACATCTACTAGTCCCACCTACTATTTGCATGAATTCACATCCCTCCCCCCCAATAATGATCACACCTAATTCCTGCTAATTTAATCCACCACAAATATACTATAGTAACTGCATGGAATGGTATCCTTGGGACTGCCAGACTAAATCCAGTAATCCACAATACCCATTGTATTAATCACTAACCATGGGTTCCGGAGCAGCGTGCCACCAGGCTAAAACCATTTCAAAGCCTCGTCAGGGGTAGTAAGGGCTATGTAAATGCAATTACAGTATAATACTTGCAGTAAAATGATATACCCATTTCACTACCCTTCCCCCTTCTAAGAAATGTCTGTCCTTTTTCGCATTAATGACCTTTGAAAAATGTCACATAATATATCAAATGAAAATAAAATATTGCTGCAAGCTTTCATCTAATAAACAGAGCTGGAATTCAATATACATTTCCAGTTTGGTCTCAATGTTTGAAGCTTGACCTTTCTAGTGGAAATGTTGAACAGCACCTCTTAGACTTCCCGCTTTTACTGGGAAGTTCAGTGTTTGGTCTTGGCACAGGACTCGACCCTTAGTTCAGTACAATGTTATTTAAAAAGGCATTTATATGGCTGTAAGCCCAATTCATTTTATGTTCTCCATTTTCCGTGGCATCTGGAAAAAGCCTCTCTGGACGTTGACACGTAAAACTACAGTACAAGGGTTCATATACCAGCCAATGAATTCACACATGGTGCTAGTGAATACTATTGACGTATAACTCCCAACTACTGCGGCGAGAGATGCCTTCAAACTAAAGTAATATCTAGATAATTGGAAGGCTTTTTTGATGCTAGAATCCTTCTAGTTTTAAGGATGAGTCTTGTAATGATAGACCAGATGAATCTAGCGTATTTAAGGAAACCCTTTCTCTTACACAACTTAAGTCTGTTATTTTCAACACCTTGTGGCTATTATGGGCGAACAAGCTAGAGTATAATCTACAGATAACTTATAAGTGTGACACAGACACTGATGAACCCCTGACTGAAGACAAATGGGGACTGCCTACATCTGTGTTAAGAATGTTACTAGTAAGACCAGATTTAAAGTTGCCAATTTTAGCTTCCTAGAAAACACAGTTTGGTCATGGCCAAGCATAGTAGAACGCAGGGCGGAAATTGTGTCCATATTTCATAGCGTGGTAGTGTTGAAAAGTTGGTAAACTCGTTAAAGAATGAATGCAGACTTTGGAGTCTTGTGTAGGAAATTTATTAGCCGCGTAATCGCGGCGGCAATTCCGCTGCGGTGCGGCGGTTTAGGGCATTGGGCGGGGCCGCAACGACCAACGGACGTGCGCAGCACAACGGAGGTAGTGCGCCCGATGGCTGTTGGCCGTCAGAAGCAGCGAAGGGGTTAGTCACAAGACAGAAAGAACGGCTCAGCCATTCAACATTCTACAGCCAGCCACAGACTGGCAAGCATTCTGGACCCTCTACTCATGATGTCATGGAGAGGCAAAGCAGAGGCACATTACCACAGGGAGATATTACAGTATTCCTTAACCCTAAAAAGCATTTGCTGAAACTGATACCTTCTGCATAGCAGGTGAGGATCCGACATAAGCTTGCAACCTTTGCTCTACTAGCAGCCGGGAGATGCATACCAACCTGCTTGCTTCAACCATATTGTCCCAAACTTGAGTCATGTCATGTAGTGTGGCTCACTGGTTAGAGGCGGCAGACCCGAGAGCAGAGGACGGCCCGGGACCAGGGTTCGATTCCCGGCGCGGCAGGTTTCTGGACCAGGGTCAGCGGACTCGATAATTCTCTCGCCTCGGTGCCCACTCTGATCAGCGATCACACTCGGCAACTCTGGGCATTAGCTTGCCTCATCTTCACTAACGGCCCCACCAGACCGCCGGGGATGCCTGGTCTCACCCTGGAGATACCCATTAAGGGACCATCTCTCAGGGAAGCCAGGAAGGGTTTCGCAGCGGTCGAAGCGCCTTGGGACCCTACGGGTAAGTAGTGCGCTATATAAATGCCAATACATACAATACATACATACATACATGTCTATATGACCAAGTTAAGAAAAGACGATAAGGCGTAATGATCAAGTTAAGAAGAGATAAGCTTGAAGATGATTGTTATGACGGGTGTGGATTGTTGCCGGCATTATTTTTCCCTGCAGATATGTTAGCGCCATAAAATACATCACATATGCAACTTGATGTTAAAACATTCTTCGGTTGCTCACTATCAATGTGCACTACTGATAGGTAGGTCTGGATATCACTACCTTCTTGTTACTACTTAAAGAAAACTCAGTGGTATTGTATTCTTGTTTGAACTCTGTGTTTGTAACTGACTGTATATCTGGCACATGTGCTAGAACCTAAGGGGGGCTGTATGAAAACCTCTTTATTCTTAAAATCAACAAAAGTATCAAAAAAATTGAATCTTATAAGCACATTTCGTGATAGGATGAAAATCTTAAGTTTCAAGCCATATCGCTTCATCAAACTGCTTCCAAATGGAACGTGTGTGGTTGAGGGCTCTAGGATGGTCCTTCACCTTTTCCGGCTTTTTTGCTTTGTTTTGATGGAACTCATAAGGAGCTTTGTTTGTTGAATGTGAGTGTTTTATTTCTGGTGATGTTGTGAGTGACTGAACATATTTATACTTTGAGGATCTAATTGGAATTAGCAATGGAAAGTAGGCCTGTCTCCAGTTTCGGACAAGCTTGGTGCCAAGTTTCAAGCTAAACCAATGTTGCACGCTGTCTGTATATACAACGGAAAGCTTGTTCATACCAGATGGATTTCTGTGGCCTCTGGTACTAAGGAGACCCCATAGTACCACTAATTGTAAGGACCGCATAAAGATGATCTAGTGACTTCCTTTTCCAGGAAACATAGAAAACAGATTCCAGAGGAAAGCTTCGCCTTATACCTGAGAACCTTGCTGTGTACTGGGTAGCCTCTCCACAGATCAAAGACTCAAGTCCTTGTAGGAAGAACCCCTCATCGAAGGCTCTATTGAAATATGAACCAAATGCAGGCAGACAGAAGTGCTCCACAGTATCCGCCGCGGTTTGTTTTGTGCCGACTGCTATCTGAGGAGTAAGCAACCAGCTTTGAGGATTCAACTTCAACTTCAACTTCCAAGAGACAAACCATGTCCTGATGAGCAGGAAAGCACCATACTGAAGGTGTGGAAGAGGAGGTTTTAGATCATGCACAATGGAGACAGATGCATGTATGAAGTCCTGGCGGAAATAACCACTAGGATATTTTAAAATACAGACGTAGCAACTACTTAAGCAGAACAGATTTAATACCACGTTTCTCCTTGTTGCCAATTTCTTTGTAGCAGAATTTAAATAAAAAATCATGTTTAAGTTGAAGCCCATATTTTGCAACGGGTTGAGTCCCTTTTTTGGCTCAACCCAGACGCAAAATCGAATTTGTTAAATATTTAAATGCGCCAAAATGTACTCATTAAAGACCTGCTATACATATGTGTGAGGTCTCAAGATCTGTTGTCACTTCTTGTGATGTAACATCCTGGGTTTTGATGTCACTTCCTGTGATGTCACTCTCATGCTGCCTTACTTGGTTAGTTCTCCCACGTGTTTTTTTTAGGACTTGTGCCCTGGCTATTCATCACCACAACATTTTCCAGACTTTTAATGACAATTGTGTGATCCACAGTAGAGAACGCTCCCAAGGAGTGCATGAGGATTTTTTTTTCTTCAAGTTGATTAGCATGCCACCCACCACTTCCTTGTTGGAAATATCGGTTCCGCGGCCTGGTCTGAAGCACCATCGGCGAGATCCCGGGAGGTTGGTATCCAGTACAATTTTCCCACATGCCCACGGCGGATCCTCGTGCCTTTGATTCTCTGTTGAAGGATGCTGGGAGGAGACGATAAGACATGAGGGCCACAGATCAAGCACTTATCTTGGATATAGAAGATAAGGTTCTAAAGCCGGATTTGACAATTGACCACATGTCGGGTGATTGCAGACGAATCAATTCTCCTCCCCCTCATGCCTCAAAATTGTAAGATGTGTGTAAAGTTAGCGTATGTAATGTTAAAACGAAGGGTTGTGCAAAAAAGAAATGCAGTGATTTCTGTGTTCAGCCCCCATCCCTAGCACATCTGGATTGAGATGATCCTGCTGCAATTAAAATGTTTTATCTAAAGTGCACTGTCTGCTTTTCAGAGATAGGGTTGTGTTATATCAAATTCACCAAATACGTGTTCCTCGATACGGGGTCATGGACGTCATATAGGGGTCACCTGGGGTTGCATCTGCAACCCCTGGCTTGCCCCTTGCAACACACTGCCTATACGACCCCTGGCACCACCTTTGAAACCCCTGACCTCAGTGCCAGCAACTCAAGGGCAGCTCGGCCTAAAGGACCTTGATGAGGGCTCGCATTTCCTTGTTTTCTGTCAATTTTTACTACATTAATAGTGAATATTATTAGATTACTCACTATTAGTGTAACAAAGAGTGGATTGCAATTATCTGGAAAATGACCCTCCCTGGCAGACAGGGTAAGTAGGAAAATGCTTTTAAATGGATGTTGTGTGCGTGCTTGCCGGTGAGAGTGTTTGGGAGAGTGAGTGTATATGTGAGTGAACGTGTGTGCATGCATGGGTAAGTGAGTGAAAGTAAAGCAAAACGGTGTGTGATGTCACTTCCGCTACCCCTGGCATTTTGGTTCCTGTACTGGGTAGAAGAAGGAAGGAGGTAGGTGGTGCTCCAGGAGTTAGGTGACCTTGGTGACGGTTAATTGAAAATGCATTAACTGCTTAGATGCAAATGGGACATCCTTTTTCATGACTCGTATGCACTGGTGAAAAATCGTCCTGGGTAATACCGAATGTTGCTGATTGTTTCGTCTCCTCTTGATCTCTGCATTTAGTTTGACACACCCTGGGCCCACGCAGATCCATTACTCTCAGGTTATCTGTGTGTATCAGTGTTTCTGTTTGTGCGGTGTTGGGTGAGTGACCGCAGCTCGTTTATTTTCCGCGCAGGGAGTCAGTGTTTGAATATTAATGGGACACTGCTGCACCTCTGAACTGCCCTCGCCAGTGCCTCGCCTGCTTAGAATTCTAAAAATGTCCAATGTATATGTCCTAGTCAGTACAGGCTCAGGAAACATCCCACGAGGAAGTGTTTTGAATATTGCATCACAACTCCATGTTTGCTGTCAACTCTTGTTCCTGGGGCGCCCTCTCCCCTAATGGCCTTGATGGAGTGGTACAGGCAGGCAGGAGTAAAACATATATCATTCGCTGTTTGCGAAAGGCAGGCTGGGTAGAAGGTGTCACAAATAAAATGCTGCTGGTGGCAAGAACAATACAAGGGCAGCTCATTACCACACGAAAGATGTACCCCAACCCCCTTGCACCTCTACCACACTAATTGGTCAGACTAATCCATTAGTGTTTATCTCTAAAGCAGCCTTTGTTTACCTAAATCCCTTTTCCAAGGTCACTTTCCTTCATAAATGTCAAATGGGCGGTTGTCTGTAATATGATAAAGGAGCTTGGTGGTGGAGGAGGCGACATGACTTAATTTTTGTTTAAATTCAGATCAGGTTTACCTAATAGCACTGTAAAACTATTCCACAGCCAGAATGAAAAAAATGTATCAACAGTAGCTTCTGTTCACCAACACATTTACACCCAATTTAAATATAATTTGCCTTATGTTATACCACAATGTTTGCAAAAAATGTTGGCCTCTTGGAGCTTTGTGCAGACGTCATCCTGCAGTTGCGACTCTTCGAGCAGAAGTGGGCTGCTGGGACAATTGGCACCCAGGCCACATTGATGTGAGTGGGTGGCTTGGGGGACCGTGGGGTCTACTCACTGAGATGGTCCATCAGAGATCGTGTTGGTGACTTGTGACCTTTAATCGTAGTTGGCGACAATGTCAAGCGAATCATTGGTTGTCTGTTGGTGAGGATGCTCGTCTAGAGACCTCCCGGCTATGCCAGTGCTCGGTCCATTGGATCATGTGTTCTTCCAAATACCCTAGATGTCCGAGTATTTCTACTGCATTGTTTGCAGATCTCGTGCTCGTCATTCCTAATCTGGGTTATATTGGAACAGATCGTCTTGTCTCGCGGTTGTTTAGACGGGCCTTTCCTCTGTTTCCAGTGTCTTTGGTTGTACCATCCCGTTGGCGTTGTACCTTTTTGTTTCCCGACCCATTGCCTCTCACGGTGCAGGTTGCTCTAAACTTGCGTGCCTTGTAACTGATACTCTCTGGATGTGAGGACACTGTTCTATTAAGATGGAGGGTTGAGACTGTCATGTTGTCCATCGTTTCCCCTCTTCATCAAAGCAGCCATTTTGAGACAACTATCATGGTGGGTTGCACTGGGTTTTGGAACGGATACCACCAGACTCAGGGACCCCAAGTTAGAAGAATGTATCTATGTGGCCCCCAGTACTGGCTGTACCATAAAAGAACCAAAGGCAAGAGAAGGTTTTTCTGCCAATCCTCACATGATCAACAAAGAAGCAAGAAACTGTTTAGCTACTATGCCTAGCACAGGGCCACTATCATATAAGAAATCCTCTGGTACGTTGTCCCTTTTATGGCCTGGCGGCGCATTTGTATGCAGAATTTGGTTAAAACCTCTACGCTAGCTCAGTCACATGCACCAGTTTGGCATAGCTGTAAGCCGTTCTAAGCGCTTTATGCAGGACAAGACTAATAAGCTTCTCAGCAAAATCCGTGGGTATACCATGCAGCGGTAATAACGATTACGCTGGATATTGGTCGCTGACTTTGCCTCGCACGCAATCGAAGAGGGGCATTGCAGGTAAAAAATGTACGGCATACCTTTCCACATTTTACTGCATAACTTTCCACATTTTACTGCATACTTTTGCACATGCATTTTTGCATGGTGTTGCAGCCCTTCATTTTCGGTGCTTTGCTGATGATATATTAGAGATGATTGGTTAATGAATGTGCTTTCGTGTTAGGGCGCTAATCCAAATAAGCACCTTAGTCTTTGATGTCACCAGGGGGCAAAGATTGTTTCAAGCGTATAGAAAAAATATTTTGAATTCTTTTTTATCAACTTTGGGTATTGCATAACACCTGTCTGCGATTCATGGTTTGTTACCTTACTTGAAAAAGAGCACATGCATGCAGAAATATATCTAGAGCATATGCATACAAAAACAATCCAGATACTTGTTAGTTTTTATTCTTGTTGTTCAAATCATTATTCTATTTTCCATTAAATATTAGTTCATATTATTCCCAAAACCTTTCATTTAACATCAGTTAGTTCAAGTAAACTAATTTTGAGGTTTTAGTTTCCTTCCTCAGAAGTACAATAATTTTTTTCTACAGAAAACCGAAATAATGCTTACTAACTTATATTTCCTATTAACTGCAATTATTTGCCTAAATATGTATTATTTTTTAAATTTATTTTTATTTTATTTTGCAAAGTTTTATATAGCGCTGGCTAGACCCGGAGGTATCAGAGGGCTTTACATGAGGATCAGCGAGATACAGGTTACATAATTACATCAAGTACACGAGCCACGTATAGACATAGGAGAAAAACATGAGATTACACAACAATATGAGTTAATAGCGCGTGGCATAGCCAAGACACACGTCTTATGGGGAATGAAAGGTATAGGGGGATTGGTAAACAGGGGTAAGGAATACAAATGGAGTCAGGCAGACCGGAAAGGGGGAAAAGTACTTCAAGGGGAACAAAGCAGTCAAAGTGAAATAAAGACAAACCGATCTGAGTATTGCTGAAAGTATACGAAGGGAGGGGTGAAGGAGACCATGGGGGGGGAAGGGGTTGAATTGGAAGAAAAGGTCGATCAGGCGAACAAGGAGCAGACCAGTAGCAAAGAGGATAGGTCGAAGCCGCCATGATGGAGGACCCACAGAAGCCGATAGCATTATCTCAAAATGGCGGGATAGACAAAAACAAATTAAAAAAAACAATAAAGGTAGCTGGTTGCACGGTTCCATGCAGGGCTAAAGAAGGGGAGGCAGCCAAAGAATCACGGAGGGTGGAGGCGGGGGAGGGAAAGAAACACAACGGGGAGACGAGGAAAACAATGTCTGATGTCCGGCTGGGTAGGTGACGGCCAAGGTGGTGAACCAGAGCCAAACTCCTCTATAGCTGCATAGGACAGCTCCATCGGGCATCGGCCAAGGTTGCTCGGGCTCCTCGGTAAGTACAGATAGTTATGGTTACTGCCCAGGGGGTATCATCATAGTTCCATCGAAAGCACTGGTCCCGGTGTTGCTGGAAAGCACCGTCCGCTTCGTCCCCCAGCTCACCCCCAGGTAATGAGTGGTGAGAGGAGAGGTGGAAGGGACAGTTTTAGATACTACAGATGCATTATGGGAGGCCGCCATATTGTAAATAGCATTCAAGTGCACCACACGTGCAGCACCCGAGTTTGTAATTTGGGATTACTACATCTCCCAGGAGATTCTCACAGGCGCTGTATTAGCGATGGTCTCCCGTGGTTTAGTCGCATTGGCCCTCCGCGAGTGGTCTCACTTCTAGGAATTGTAAGTGTCCTCCATATTAGAGACAGGCAACAGTCAATCAATCAATCAATTATAACACTTGTATAGCGCACTACTCACCCGGAAGGGTCTCAAGGCGCTTGGGGGAAGGGGTCCGCTACTGCTCGAACAGCCAGGTCTTAAGTTGTCTCCTGAAGGTGAGGTGGTCCTGGGTCAGCCGAAGGTGGATGGGGAGGGAGTTCCATGTCTTGGCCGCCAGGTAGGAGAAGGATCTGCCTCCGGCGGTGGCTCTTCGGATGCGTGGTACGGCGGCGAGGGCGAGGCTAGTAGACCGTAGCTGGCGGGTGGGCGTGTAGAAGGTAAATACATCCACATTTGTTAAGCGCACAATCACCCGCAAGGGTCTCTAGGCGCTGGGGGCCGTCGGGAAGATTAAGCAAGCTATTGCCCAGAGTCACATGGTGCTGGGCTAATCTGCCGCCGGTGCCGGGGATCGAACCATGATCCCCAGATTCCAGCGTCAGTCGCCCTAGCCGCGGCGCCACACCTCTTCCAAGGTCAGGCGGTCGTTGAGGTACTTGGGGCCCAGGTCGTGGAGAGATTTGTGTGCGTGGGTGAGGAGCCTGAACGTGATCCTCTTGTTGACGGGGAGCCAATGCAGGTCCCTTAGGTGGCCGGAGATGTGGCTGCGTCGGGGGATGTCCAGGATGAGTCAGGCGGAGGCGTTCTGGATGCGTTGGAGTCTTCTCTGTAGCTTGGCTGTGGTTGCGGCGTAGAGGGTGTTTCCGTAGTCCAGTCGGCTGGTGACGAGGGCCTGGGTGACCGTCTTCCTGGTTTCGGTTGGGATCCATCGGAAGATCTTGCGAAGCGTGCGAAGGGTGTGAAAGCATGATGAGGAGACGGCGTTGACTTGTCTGGTCATCGAGAGGGAGGAGTTCAGGATGAAGCCCAGGTTGCGTGCGTGGTCTGTTGGCTTGGGAGCGGTTCCCAGGGCTGGGGGCCACCAGGAGTCGTCCCAGGCGGAGGGCGATGGTCCCAGGATGAGGACTTCCGCCTTGTCTGAGTTCAGTTTCAGGCTGCTGTTCTTCATCCACTCGGCGACGTCTTTCATCCCTTCATGTAGGCTGGTTCTGGTGGTGTCGGGGTCTCTGGTGAGGGAGAGGATCAGCTGGGTGTCGTTGGCGTAGGAGATGATGTTGAGGTTGTGTTGGCGTGCGATGGCAGCAAGAGGTCTCATGTAGACGTTGAAGAGGGTGGGGCTGAGTGATGATCCTTGCGGGACGCCGCAGATGACTTCGGTGGCCTCGGATCGAAACGGGGGGAGGCGGACTCTCTGTGTTCTTCCCGCGAGGAACGAGATGATCCACTCCAGTGCCTTCTCTTGGATGCCGATGTTGCTGAGGCGTTGGACTAGGGTGCGGTGGCAGACAGTGTCGAACGCTGCAGAAGGGTCCAGGAGGATGAGTGCCGCTGTTTCCCCGTTGTCGAGCAGTGGCTGCGATGAGGGCGGTCTCGGTGCTGTGGTTGGCTCTGAAACCGGACTGCGAGGGGTCGAGGGATCCGTTCGTCTCGAGGAAGGCGGCAAGCTGTTTGTTGACGATCTTCTCAATGACTTTGGCAGGAAAAGGGAGGAGCGAGATGGGGCGGACGTTTTTGAGGTCGGTGGGGTCCGCTGCTGGTTTCTTCAGTAGGGCGCTGAGCTCGGCATGCTTCCAGCTCTCCGGGAAGGTGGCGGTGTTGAAGGAGGTGTTCATGACATCCCGGAGTTAGGGTGCAATGGTGGAGTCTGCCTTGTTGAAGACGTGGTGGGGGCAGAGGTCGGTTGGAGATCCGGAGTGGATGGTGTTCATCGTGCGGGCTGTGTCTTCGGTGGTCACCGTGGTCCAGGTGCGGAGGGTGGCGGTGGGGGGCGTTGGTTCGACGGTTGGGTGTGTGGATGTTGCGGCGAAACTGTTGTGGATGTCGGCAATCTTCCGGTGGAAGAACGAGGCGAGAGAGTCGCAGAGATCTTGTGAGGGAGTGATGTCGTTGTTGCCGGTGCTGGGGTTGGAGAACTCCTTGACGATGCTGAAGAGTTCCTTGCTGTCGTGGGCGTTGCTGTCCAGTCGTTCCTTCAGTAATTTCTTCTTGGTGGTGCGGATGAGCTGGTGGTGCTTGCGGGTGGCGTGTTTGAGGGCGGTCATGTTGTCAGTGGTCTGGTTGAGGAGCCAGGCTTTCTTGAGGGTGCAGCAGGTCTTCTTGGAGTCCTTGAGTTTGTCGGTGAACCAGGGGGCCTTCTTGCTTCTGGGTCTGCTGGGAGGGTTCTTCAGTGGTGCGAGGTCATCGGCGCAGGCAGTCAGCCACTGCGTGAAGTTGCGGGCTGCTTCGTTGGGGTCCGTTGTGCTGGCGGGTGGGTTCTGGCTGAGGGAGGTGGTGAGCTGATCGGCGGTGGTCTTGCTCCAGCTCCTGTGAGGAACCTGTTGCAGGTGGTAGTGGGTTGTGGTTCTTCTGAAGCTGAAGTGGACGCAGCTGTGGTCGGTCCAGTGGAGTCCGGTGGAGTGGCTGAAGGTGATGTGCTTGCTGGATGAGAAGACGGGATCAAGCGTGTGGCCGGCGTAGTGAGTGGGGGTGTTGACCAGTTGCTTGAGTCCGAGGTTGGCGAGGTTGTCCAGCAGGGCGGCGGTGTTGCGGTCCTTGTTGTTCTCCAGGTGGAAGTTGAGGTCCCCTAGGAGGATGTAGTCGGCGAAAGGGAGGGCGTGTGGGCTGATGAAGTCCGTGATGTCTTCGCTGAATTGTGTGCGTGGTCCCGGGGGTCTGTAGATGTCAGGCGATCATGCGTCAGTTGTATTGTATTAAGGCACTTCAAAACTGTACTTCACTGTGAAAGTGATAGCCCTTGATTAGTGATCGTGCTTGTATAGTGCTTTAGAGATAACATTACGTTGCTCCTTTTTTAGTGGACTGACTTTGAAAGATCGATTTAGTTAGCATCTGCCATTTTAGGGTCAGACAGATAGTCAGGCAAAGAAAGCCGCGTCGTTTGAGTTATATAAAGAATTCACAACTCTATAAATAACTCATGACCTTACAAATAACTCATGATCTTACTTGTAAGGACACCGCCGATAATCTGTAGGCTGCAGCTTCTGACTTAAAAACAATGGTATCTCCTTCACTGGCGCGTAGAGAGGTCGGTAGACGCCATCTTGAGGTCAGGCATTGTTCACTGCGGTCAGGCTGGGGGCTGAATAGCAGCAAGGCTGCTGTTCAGCATGGCTGAATGTCATGTAAAAAAGTGCTATGATCCAATCGGTGCTGTATTCTGAAATCACATATTTGAAAGCACTTTTATGCACGATAATGAAGAAAAAAGTCATGCGCAATATTGAAGAAAAACATTTTGGTAAAATAAAATATGTGATCAAGAGCACCCAGTCGATGCTGTACTCTGAAATCACATATTTGAAAGCACTTTCATGGGCTTTAAGGAAGAAAACAGTTTTGGTGTAATAAAATATTTGAGCAAGAGCACACAAGGAGTAGTTCTTAAGGTAACTGAAACAAAGTGCCTGAGCTGCAACTTCCTGAGCCAATTGAGGGGCGCGTGCCCAGCCCCTAACAGCAGACCTGTTTTTGTCTGCTAATTGGATTAATGTACCTGATGCTACATTAACTGTAATGCCTGTAGCTTACAGTTTCAGCAAAAGAGCTCAGTGGGTTAAAGCACTGGGCATCACCTGCCAGTCCAAATTTCATTAAGCTAGCTCAAATGGTCAGTGCAGCTGCTGCAGAGGTCTGGGTATGAACAGTATATGACACGATCATCAAGGGGCGGAGTGGTGTATGGCACATATTGTTGCGAAGTGTGTTTGGCCGGCAGGACACTGCTTGCCATACTATTTGGCCAACTGAGTCTTTCAGCGCTCCGAGCGCGATGCAATCTGGACAGGACCAACACCAGTGAGTTACAGTGCTATGGCGTATAAAAGAAAACCAACAACCTGTAGTGTCAATTGCTTCATGAGAAACAAGTTATTTTAATTGGAAGCAAAGGATAAATAGTGCACACAATGTCGAAAACCCTCTCAAAAAAGCAGCACCACATGAGAGAGCTCAGAGACTAGCTGTAGAGGTGATGCACCGAAGAAAGAGGTGAGCACAGACACCACAAACTGCAGAAGCGAGGCACAGAGGACCACAGACAGAAGGGAATGAAGCCCACTATAGACCAGCAACAATGGAAAGGGGCGTGGTGGGAGGGGAGGGGCAGGTAGAGATGGCCTGCAACATGACGTACTCTTATGGAGTGCTACATTACTAAATAAAACAACGAGAGCGACGTTGAGAGGCACATGGTAACTCCTCAGCTAAGGAGCACTTCTAAATTCAACGGCGCACGAGCACTGGCTAAGGTGCTGCCAATGCGCCAATCCTACCTCTCACTTCACAGACATCTTCAAGAATCTATTCAGCCTTGGGATTGGTTGTTATGGGGCGCGGAAGGGCTACCATTATGGAGAAATGTCATGCATTAAAATACCAACAACCTACAACGAGCATTGCACTGAATTTGATGACAGTTCGTGAAAGTCAGGGACTCCTTTCGTGCCATGGGTAGGGAGGACTTATGGACCACCCCTGAGGAATCATGTTTAGCTATTTCCAAAAGTCAATTAGCTAAAGCTGTGAAAGTCCATAAACTCACTAGCCTAATTCAGGAAGTATCAACGACCAGTCTAACGTATGGGTTCCTTGATTTTAAGTCACTGTATCAATTCAAACAGGTTTTAGATCAGATCCAGCCACCTCTAGCTAGGAAGCTGTATCTGCAATTCAGATATGGGACACTCCCGCTCTATGCAGTAACTAATAAGTGGGCTGGGGGTATAAAGTCTTTCTGCCCAGGATGCATGGTGGAGGAGGAAACAGTGACCCATGTAATGTTATTCTGTCCAGCATACAAGTTGACTAGGGCAAAATGGATCATTCAACTGTGCAGAAATATGGGCATTAGAAATTATCGAGACTTTTTAAGGATTCTAAAATCTGATACTGCATTAGTATATGTTGTGGCGTGTTCAAAATTTCTTTTCCCCATGTGGCTTAAACGTATGTTTTTGCTAAAGAAAGTTATTTACCCACTAGTGACTGTTTTTTTGGACACAATTTTTTAGCTCATTTTTTAACAAGGTTTGCTAATTTTTAAAAGTTTTTATATGGTCTTAACCTTAAATTATGTTTTATACTAACTTTTAATTACTATAATTGACCCCCTTATTATTCTATCTTGATCCCTGTGTAAACTGTTTGAGTCACTAATGTAATGAAACCGCAATCCCTCCTGCTCATATTGACTATATTTTATTGTATTGTTCAAATTTACATGTGCTTTTATGGCTGAAACAGCCGCAATAAAGTTTGATGATGAAGATAATGAAAGTAGGGGGCAAGTGATCACTTTGTTCTTCCAAAGTCTCCTTCTGTCACCTTAAACTCCTGGTTATACCACGCCAGCTGACAAGATCACCTTTGCGAGCCAGCACGTGTGTAAACATTCTCCCTTCCATATGCTATATACTATATACTATAAATGAGGAGAAAGTCCTCTCCATGTTATTTAGTGAGATTCCAGGAGTTACGTATAAAAGCCGTTGAGATCAGTGCTGGACAGTGGAATACAGTAGATATTATAAGGATGTGCAACTGACAGAAGCAACAGGGTTGGGGGCGGGTGGGAGGAGAGGGAGCGACAACACGAGCACTCGTATGGAGTGCTCCAAGACAAACAAAACAGTAGCTCCCAAACTGGAGCAGTGGATGGACACAAGTACTTGGTGCATGCTCTGGGGGAGGGCCAAACCAGGGCCGGACTGGCTACCAGGCGTTTTGGCATGCTGCCGAGCTGGGGGCTGATGTCACTGTGGTGGGTGCTAATTTCGTTGATGGAGACATGCGTGTGCTTCGAAATAAACAAAGCAAAACGAATTTTGTTCAGCACACGCAGGTTCCCATCAACAAAATCAGCCCCCAGCTTGGCAGCATGCCAAAACGCCTGGTAGCCAGTCCGGCCCTGGGCCAAAACACAGGTAGAGACATAGAGCAATTATTCCTTGGACAAAGGATATGAGAACGACGATGGAGAGAGCAAATGGGAAGCTTATGGTTGGGATGAAGCCCACAGATTGAACACAACATGTCTCTTTGAGACAGCGCATGTGCTGTCTAGCCGAGACCTAAAAAGTCTGAACTCCCGACATTTGCATAGGACGTTAGACCTGCTGAAGACAGCGCCAGTACAGACCATACTTTTTCAGGCTTAATTGATCCTGCAACTGCAGTTTTCCCCTACTCCACAAATACACACATCACAAACGTGCACTGGCAAAGCCAGTAGGTCTTGGCTTTGCAAGCTACTGTGATTGTTATTTGTTATTTCTTTTTTATTGCAAGTCTGTGCCACTAAAATCAAAAGGAAAAAGAAAGCATGACGTAATCTCTACTTGCCTGCCTTATGTTTGCTATAAAAAAGTTGGCTTTATAAAACACATTTACTGTAGTGGCTTTGATGTTTTTTATCCTTATGCCGTACTTTGTCATTATTATTGTCTGTGAAGAAGACGAGAGTAAATTGCCACCTAAGCAGTTGCTCGAATCGTGTGCAGCCACAATGCTGCAATGTCACATAAACACTTTATAACATAAACTTAACAGCGTCGTTTTAAAGTTATCATAAAAAATAAAATAAAAAAGCACACTATGTACCAGCTTTGCAATTTTAGAGAAAGTTTTTTTTTTCGACATATGTGTACAATATGTACAGGCTTTGTGCAGTCGATCAGAGTGAAGGAAGACAGTGGGTAAAGTGGGCAGACCCAGTGCCCCATGCAGTATGCTGTGGTGGGCAGACGCAAAGTGTGAATGACAATTTAACAGACCGATGGATGAAGCCGCTGACCAAAAGCCCCTCTATGTATCTTGTGTATATTTGTTTAGTAAAAGTAGTCCGGCGAAATAGCTAAAGCTGCCTCAAAGTCCACGCCTAAAAACTCAAGGGAAAAAGCCAGGAGCTGTGTTCTCCTAATCAAGCAAGAGGAGTACCGGCTCCCTTTCATAAGAAGTGGTGAGACGGGGGGTATATAATAATTTTGAAACAAACACTTGCCTGCTGCTGCGCTGCCGGCCTCCGTCTCAGGGTCTTCTGCTCCGGTCCCTGCACACTGCGCAGGTTCCTAGGCACCAATCGAGATGCTGCTCTCATAAGACCAGCGCCGTGATTGGCCTGAGCGGCCTTGTTTAACGCTCGCTCAGGTCTACTCCACCCTGCTGTACAACACAGCTCAGGTGGAGAGAGATCAAAGTGCGCATGACGGTTTGGACGACCTTAGACAGCTGGCGCTGGCTTCAGCATAAAGAAAAATAAAATGATAGTAAAGTGGTTTTATTATGATTTATTTTCCTGTTTCTGTCAGCTGGCTGGTACTCAGCAGGGGAGGGTGATGCTCCTCCCCCAAAGCGGAGGAGCCGCCGCTGGTTAAGATCCAAAACAGAGCAGGAGTAAAACAGAGCAGGGGTAAAACAGAGCAGGGGTAAAACAGAGCAGGGGTAAACTAGAGCAGGGGTAAACTAGAGCAGGGGTAAAATAGAGCAGGGGTAAAACAGAGCAGGAGTAAAACAGAGCAGGAGTAAAACAGAGCAGGGGTAAAACAGAGCAGGAGTAAAACAGAGCAGGAGTCCAGGTGCAGATGACCGTGATGCAGCAGATAGACACAGTGATGGACTAGGTGGGCTGGCAATCTTTCGCCTCCTTTCCTTTTAAGTTTTTAGCGCAGTTTGTTTCTTAATATGGTATAGCAGATGAAAAAAGTCATAGTCCTTTTACAGTACAAACCAAAATCACTGGTCCGGGATTACAACTCTCAACTCAAGTGCAGAGTTGAATTATTTTATATGTGGAAGAGTTTGTGAGAACTTGAGGAAAGCGAGTATGGAGTACAAGAGATGTCTCCGTTCTTTGGCTTCCAATGTACCAAGAGAGTGCTGGGCTTGTCTTGCTGTTTCTTCCATACATTGATGGTGAATAGAATTTTGGTTTTTGCATAAGTGGAACAGGGGGCATTTATCCAGAGATAGATAGACTGCCTGCAAAGTGTTTGGTTCTTGGTGTTGCTTTTGAGACACCACCACCTTTACTTATTTTGACTTTCAAACTTGATAAAAATCCTCTTGTTTGTACCAGGAGACCCCTCTGTGGTTGGGTGGTCTGTGAATTTATTGGGTGGCATTGAGAAGCATTGTTGTATGATGTGATGTCCCCAGCACCCCATGTCATGTCTCTTCCAGGAGATGAAGGTTGAAAGGGGTTGCAGGCTTTGGAGGGAAAGGGCTGCTTGAGGTAGAGTTAGATATGTGGCAAGAGAAGAACCGCGTGGCCATAAGAATACCATACATGTCTAGATTGATGCAGGATCAAGGAATGAAACCAAAGTCAAACACAAAATGAAGCACTATGAAAATAAATACAGCATTATGCACTTGTAGACCAGGTATCATCTTAGGACACGCCATACAATATTTCAGAAATGGAATGTGTATTATTAATATTACTGGGAGCCATTTCCTGAATATTTTAAACATGTCCAGAGTGAATGGGAAGAACCTGTGAAGATGATGGTCATTTTTACAAGAAAACAAAAAGAGTGGTGGAGGGTCCTAGGGGAGTTAGTTTATAGACCGAGAAGGTACCACGTCCCCCAACTTAACAGCAAAAAAACACGAGAGGTACTCAAAGTCTGGAAATGAGAAATCTACTGGAACCTAATTGTGTCCCATATTCGTGTTCAGACCACGCCGTTGATCTAAACAAATGACAATATTATGTCAGAGAGGTGAGACAGAGAAGATACAGAGTCTAGAGGGCTAGAAAAAGTACCCATCAGCCCACTCAAAAGTGGAGTCTCGTCATCTGGGTTGTTGGAAAAAAGGTGTCCTCTAGGCTCCTCCTCAGGGAGAGTCTGAGGTTGCCTAATAATGGACCCTGGGATCAAGCATCCAACCAACAGAAGACAGTATGTGAGCGGAAGGGGCAAAAGTTGCAGTGCTCAGAAAAAAGAACAGAATAGGAAAATAATCCTCGTGATTAAAAATACCTACTTTGATGACATAAAAAACTTTATTGGGTCTGACCATCAAAGTGGTATCATTAAAAGCAGTATGCTGATAGCATGCAAGGAATTGCTATCTATCATGTGTGTTAATTGGTCGACATGTTTCAGCCTATAACGGCTTTCTTCAGGACCTATGATTTGCTACTGCAACACTTACTTATCGTGATATGGAACGTGATTTTTAACCATTCTCCAATAGATTCAGAGGAAGATGGTGTATCTTCTCCCTAATTGTAGGGAGAACAAACCTCACCTCACCTGGCAACAGCTCAGGTTGGAAGGAGGCCACGCACTCTCCGTCGTTGCCTCGGAGGCAACGAGGAGAGTGCGTGGCCTCCTTCCAACCTGAGCTGTTGCCAGGTGAGGTTTGTTCTCCCTACAATTAGGGAGAAGATACACCATCTTCCTCTGAATCTATTGGAGAATGGTTAAAAATCACGTTCCATATCACGATAAGTAAGTGTTGCAGTAGCAAATCATAGGTCCTGAAGAAAGCCGTTATAGGCTGAAACATGTCGACCAATTAACACACATGATAGATAGCAATTCCTTGAATGCTATCAGCATACTGCTTTTAATGATACCACTTTGATGGTCAGACCCAATAAAGTTTTTTATGTCATCAAAGTAGGTATTTTTAATCACGAGGATTATTTTCCTATTCTGTTCTTTTTTCTGAGCACTGCAACTTTTGCCCCTTCCGCTCACATACTGTCTTCAGTAGGTTGGATGCTTGATCCCAGGGTCCATTATTAGGCAACCTCAGACTCTCCCTGAGGAGGAGCCTAGAGGACACCTTTTTTCCAACAACCCAGATGACGAGACTCCACTTTTGAGTGGGCTGATGGGTACTTTTTCTAGCCCTCTAGACTCTGTATCTTCTCTGTCTCACCTCTCTGACATAATATTGTCATTTGTTTAGAACAACGGCGTGGTCTGAACACGAATATGGGACACAATTAGGTTCCAGTAGATTTCTCATTTCCAGACTTTGAGTACCTCTCGTGTTTTTTTGCTGGTCATTTTTACAAGCCTTTGGTTTTGAAGACTGTCGGAGACACCTGCGAATGAACGAGCTGTGCAGTATTGTTAGTGGGTGTGCTGTATTACTATCTGTGAGGTATTACTAGGTGGGGGTGCGGTATTACTCAGTGTGCAGTATTACTGGCTGTGTGGTATTACTGGGTGTATATGTATAGTATTACTGGGTGTGGGGTATTACTGGCTATGCTGTATGATTGCTGAGTGTGCGTGTTACTGGCTGTGCTGTATTATTGCTGAGTGTGCAGTATTACTGGCTGTGCGGTAATATTACTGGGTGTGTGGTATTACCTGGTGGCGGTATTACTGGTTGTGTGGTAATATTACCGGGTGTGTGGCATTACTGGCTGTGCGGTATTACTGAGTTTACGGTAGTACTGGCTGTGCGTATTATTCAGGTGTGTGGTATTATTACTGGGTGTTCGTTATTATTGGATGTGTGATATTAGTACTGGGTGTGCTGTATTACTTAGTGTGTTGCATTATTACTGGGTGTGCAGTATTACTGACAGTGCAGTATTACTGGGTGTGTGGTATTACTGGTATTGCTGGGTGTGAGGCATTACTGGCTGTGCAGTATTACTGGGTGTGCTGTATTACTGAGTGTCCGGTGTTATTACTGGGTGTGCGGTATTACTGGGCATGCAGTATTACTGGCTGTGTGGTATTACTGGGTGTGCGGTATTAATGGGCATGCGATATTACTGGCTGCGTGGTATTACTGAGTGTGCAGTATTGCTGGCTGTGTGGTATTACTGGGTATGCGGTCTTACTGGGTGTGCAGTATTACTGTGAAACCACAAAATCCAGATCAAATCTGGGGTGAGGGAACCAGAGGCACGGGGTGCTCGGAGTCGGCAGCCTCCAACATAAAGTATGTACCACAATGTAGCCGCTCCCAATGTGGTGTCGCTAGTGCTAGTGCAGTTTTAGTTTGTGAGTGCAGGCATCTCACAAAAAGTGAAGGACTGGTCTTACACACCACCTGGTGTCATGCTACATCATAGGCCAGTCCTCGCTCTCTAAAAACTTGGCTGATAGAGTGCGGGCATACACCTGACGACAGGGATGCACTACTAAACTAAGTGGGGCCCATGGGAGAAAATAGTGAGCTAAAAAGTGTTGAAGAACCGGGTTTTAGAACCCAGCAGCGCCAGGGATAACGCTCGATGTCTTCGGATTCCCCTGCCTCGGCAAACAGAGACACAGGACACTTCTTGATGACGTCAAAGACCAAATTTATTGGCTGCAACCAGGAACAGAGGTCTACGAAGCACAACACGGGTGGTTCGCTAGAGACTGCACACTTTCAATGAGCGAAGCATGGTCTTTTATGCCAAAAATCACATTCCAGGCTAGCATCGGTAACATACAAACTAACCGATCACAGTGTGACATTTCAAAAGTAGCGCATGACGACAATCCCATTTTCCGTTGTCCAGCCCACCAGAAATGACCAAGCACATTCCAATATCCTGTTCGATCAGGTTGGACAAACCCATCATAAAACCTCAACCCAAGTCAGTGATTAAGCCATAAAGGAAGGAGCAGAAACAGATGAGAAGCAAGATAGAAAGTTGGGTGCAGTGTACTATAAACTTCGGCATGTCCTGCTCTTTGATCTTTATCTGACCAGCTGCTTAACAAGGAACTGGCTCAGCGAGGTCAGCCTCAGGCAAGGGAGTCAGTTCGGCCAGGTCATTCAGGAGTCAGCTAAGGTGTACGTGTCCCAAGGACTCGCTCGGCCGCAGTCATCGGCCTATGTGAGGGCAACCACACAAAATGGCTGCCGTACGCAAAATGGAACCCGAGGGTTCAAACTAAAGCCCCGAATACGTAGCGTTCTCATTGATCGATTAAGACGAAAACACTCGTACACACCGCACTCGTGATTTGCGGTCCGCTGACACCAAAATCGTCTATATCCGACGACCTTTATTGAACGGGTTCGGAACCTCCGAACCACTTGCCCTCGAACTACGGAACTCCAGACCCTCCTTTTGCCCTTACATAGGCAACAAACCCAAACCCATGTCAGTCTGAATCTAGGTCGATATTCATCAGATCATCGATATGTTGCTGTAGCATCATCCTAGTACTTAGCACCTCTCTCTGGACAGGTCTCTTTGCACACGAAGTAGCACAGAGGCCACAAATCGCTGGAGCACACTGTACACAGAGACAGAACAGGAAAAGGATAGCTAAGATCATCCCAATGACCATCAGAATCTTCCATCCCCAAGTGGATATCAATCCCCAAACCCATCCCATCAACGACCAATCTCCTTTGTCTATATGTACAGAATCGGAGATCTTATGTAACTTGGAAATGGCCTGAAAGACTGAAGGAGCGTTGTCTGGAATGAAAACGCAGCAGCTCGATTGAATCAGTTTACACACTCCACCTCGGTCTGCAAGTATGACATCAAGGGCAACTCTATTCTGAAGTGTCATAAGTCGATCCGACTGGAGCTCAGCAGTCAAGTTACTAAGGGCACTGGCAGTTTTGACTATGGTGGACTCAACCACTCTCGTCAACTGGCGAATGTTCCTGCTGTTAGCCATCGGTCCCCAGAACGGCAGAAAATCCGTAAAGAAATCTCCCAACTCTTGTCCTGCAGTATCTTCCTGACTGAAGACAACTCTAGCAACTCTTGTCTTATGGTAATCTGCAGCAGCTGAAAAAGTGGGAAGCAACAGGAAAGAAACAAAACATGTGCCCGAAAAGTCAGGGGGCAACCATGTATACGCTTTATCATAGCAAACGAAATAGGTACCCTTAGCTGCTAGAAACGCTGGGGAAGTCTAAGACGCAAATACATAAGTCTCAGTGCAGACACTCTTCCCTAACTGAGCTTTCGGATTCTTGCCATTACCCTGCAGACAATAGCGACCCTGATGGGGCACTATCCAAATCGGTGGAGAACTTTTCGCACGCTGGTTAACACTCAGACTAACTCCATATCCAGTTACATCCCAACCACTATATGGTTCTTTCTCATCTTTCGGAATAGTCTCAACCGCATTAGTCCCTTTAACCATGTCGACTATACCTCTAGCCAAAGCACTATTCTTCAGATTGTCTTTCGGTGAACGTAGGGGATAGACACTGTGGGCATAAATGAACATCGTTCTATATGCCCAAATAGAACCATTAAGGCTGAAAGGCAAAACCAAGTACGGAATACCTTTATCGGTCGTATGGGGCATTAGGCCACAAATCCAACAATTTGTCGTGTTCATAACTAACTGGTGTTGGTGCAAAAGTTGAATAAAGGAATTATTGGCAAATTCCAATCTTCTGAGTATTTCATGTTCGGGCAGAGGGTGGAAAGAATGAGAAGAAATAGTAGGAGGAGGTGTAGGTTGCATAGTGGGCATGAACGTCACTTTAAAAGAGAATGTCACATAACCAATTAAAAAGATCATTAAACTCAGCAACATAAATAAACACAGTATTAAAAATCGTTTTCGAGTCATCAGTTTGTATATCTTGGTCCTAAAGCTTATTGTCTCTACAGGTCTCTTCCACTCGAAGAACTCCATCCTCACTAAATATGCTGCTCGCGGTGGTAGGGTGTTCTATGCTAAGGAATGCCTCTGTCAGCCCAGAGCAACTCCCTTAGGCCAACCAGAACCTTCGACCTAGTGTATCCGGCTTGCACTCCAAAGACTTCGGCAACCGCGACCCTACAACTGAACCTGGATGGCGGTTCGAAAAACAAAAATCAGTAGTTTCTCGGAGGAGAGTTAACCTGCAAACAGAAAAATCATAAAAAACTTCATTTATTTTTTATTTGTCCACGACTCTTGGTCGCAAATTATAACGGTCTTTACCAGGCAATGTCTGTTCCTTAAACAAGAGTTCAGGCTCGGTAGTGTTCAATCGATTCAAAGGAGGCACAGCTTTTTGCAGAAGATCGTCACTTTCTTTCTCAGTGTTCGTTCCAATCAAACGGGCATCGCTGAATGGCAGAAAACGAGGCACAGTTTCAGTCTCAGAGTCCGGAAGTCCCCTCTGGACCCACCGGTCGTACGGTAAGGGCAACGGAGCCCGTTTGCAATGTACGCCGTGGATCCAGTTTTTCTTGCCTTGCACTCGTACTGCGGAACGTGTAGATAGTAAAACCAGGTGCGGTCCTGTCCAGCGGGGCAGCTCGTTCTTGCTCCGCTGAAAGTTCCTTACGAATATCCAGGAACCGGGTTCAATAGCGTGACCTGGATCTTCAGAAGCCTGTGGTAGACTATCGTGAACCTGTTGGTTTAATACACGCAGTTTAGCCGTCAGTTCGTACAAGTAATCAAGTAACACAGGGTGTTCAAGCTCACTAAACTTTGTCGGTCTTGGCACGCCCCAAATATTCGTTGGGCAGCCAAACACGACCTCATACGGACTCAAACCCATTCGCGATTGCACAGTCATTCTTGTGGACAGAAGAGCTAGGGGCAAAGCATCTGGCCATTGTAAACCAGAGCTCGCTTGAATTCTGGCCAATTTTAATTTCAAAGTGCCATTATAGCACTCGACTAAACCAGCTGATTGGGGGTGATTTGCAGCGTGGAACTTCTGCCTTATTCCTAATCCCTCACAAACTCTCTTCATCACTTGACCCACAAATTCACTCCCATTGTCACTCCAGATCATTCTCGGCAAACCATACCTAGGGAAAAACTCTTTGATAAGGGCTTTCGCTGTGGACAAGGCAGTATTGTCCTTCAAAGGGTAGGCTTCCACCCATCTAGAAAAGGAGCAAACAACCACTAACACATATTTCAGGTTGTTGCACCTCTCCATGTGGATGAAATCTAGCTGCAAAGCCTCGAACGGATACGTAGGAGGAGCAAAATGACCAGCCGGGGTTGGAGTTCCCTTACCAGGATTGTACATCAAACACACCATACAGTTCTTAACCAGATTCTCTGCACATTTGGGAATTCCTACATTCTGCCAAACCGGGGCCAACAACTTGCAAATCCCTTTCACGCTGATATGTGCCAATCCATGAGCCATTGTAACAACTGGAAGCACATATGCATCGGGTAACAACCATCTTTGATGCTCAGACAAATCAGTCCAACAACCATTTGAATCCAGTCTACCCTTACTCTCTCTCCATTCATTCAACTCTTTCTCTGTAGCTTCAGCTTGGATGGCTTTCACACTCTCAATCGTATCTTCACACATACTTTTCTCTGGAACCCATCTCGCCAGACCTGCAACATACATTCGGCTCATCATATTTCTCGCAGTTTCTTTCGCAACTTCATCTGCAAACGCATTTCCGCGACCAACATCATCCGTAACTTTCTTATGCGCACTGCATTTCACAATCGCTACTTGCAATGGCAAAGTAAGTGATTCAAGGAGTTAATTCACCAACTGGCCATGCTGGAATTTCGTCCCATGCGAAGTCAGGAACCCACGCTCTCGCCACAGACGTCCAAAACTATGAGCAACACCAAACGCATACTGACTGTCAGTGTACACATTCACTCGTTTTCCTTTCGCCAACACACATGCTCTCGTTAATGCAATCAACTCTGCTGCTTGCGCTGAATTATGTGGGATACGTGCAGCTTCAACAATCGTATGCAAAGTCGTAACAGCATATGCCGCAGTCGTATCACCATTCGGAAGCTTGAAGCACGAACCATCAACCCACAAAGTACCATCACACTCTGGAAGAGGAGTATCCCGAAGATCTATCCTCCCTTTCGTTTCTTCCTCAGTTCTAAGGAAACAATCATGCTGTTCTGTGTTATCTGACTCAGCTGAAATCGGCAACAACGTAGCTGGATTCAATGTGTTGCATCTCTTTATATGCACATGACTCGCTAACAAGGTCAATTCGTAACCCGACAACCGAGCACTAGTTAAATGCTGTGTCTTTGTACGATTCAACAAGGTATCCACTGCATGTGGAACCATCACAATCAGTGTATTGTCCATAACCAAGCCAGCAGACTGTCGAATAGAAACAGCCGCTGCTGCTGTAGCTCTCAAACAACTCGGCAACGCTCTAGCTACAGGATCTAAAGTCGACGAAAAATAAGCACATGGACGTTGCTTATCGCCAAACTGTTGAGTCAACACTGACAATGCACACCCCTCTCTCTCGTGGACATATAATGTGAAAGGCTTGCTGTAGTCGGGGGTACCCAACACAGGAGCCGAACACAACGCATTGTGTAATTCGGAAAAGCTCTTCTGACATTAGTCAGTCCAAGGAATAGGATTTGGAGTATCCTTAACAGTAAGAGCTATCAAAGGCTTCGCTAACAACGAGCAACTAGGGATCCACTGTCTACAGTACGACGTAATACCCAAAAACGCACATACTTCTCTCTGTGTCGTAGGGACACTCATTTTCGCAATAGCTTGAATTCTTTCTGGGGTCAGTTTCCTTCCCTCCTTCGATAAGAGGTGACCTAAGTAGGTAACTTCTTGTCGACAATATTGCAACTTAGAGAGAGAAACTTTGTGACGAAAATCAGACAAGTGGCGTAACAGCGACAAAGTAGCCTCTCTACAAATCTCTTCATTGTCAGCAGCAACTAACAAGTCGTCAACGTATTGAATAAGAGCAGCACCATCAGGTAAAACCAACAGATCAAGTTGCGTTTTCAAAGCTTGGCTATAGATCGATGGACTCTCGCAATAGCGTTGAGGAGCGCGCTTGAAACGGAAGCTTCGTCCTCCTAAAGAGAATACAAAGATATCTCTACTTTCCACAGCAATCGGGATGCTGAAGAAAGCATTCTTCAAGTCAATCACCGAAAACCACGTGGCTGTAGCCGGGATCAAAGTCAACAAAGCGGTGATATCAGGTACAACAGGAAATTGCGGAACAACGATCTTATTCACTTCGCGGAGATCAATCACAAACCTATATATAGGAGGCTGTGAAGTATCAGTTCTCTTCAGAGCAGGCAAAACCGGACTATTGCACACATTACCTCTCGTTTCCTAAATCACACCCTTTTCAATGAGATCGTAAATGATCGCCAAAAGTGCTCGCTCACCATCACTCGAGATACGATACTGTGGAATACGCGGTAACTTAGCATTCGCCTTGAGTGTCACAACATATGGCGGAATCTCCAAGAGGCCTACATCGTTCGGACCAGTAGCCCAAAGCGAATCAGGGAGGGAAGACAATTCAGGTGGAAGTCCAACTTTAGATATATACATCGGAGAGATCACTTTCTCGCCCAATGTAAGATGTACTCCTGACGGAGAACAATACAGCGTCGCATACAATCTCTTCAACAAGTCCAATCCCAACAAGTTCTCACCACAACCGGTCGTCAAAATGAGGGGTGCTTCAAATCTACGAGGTCCAACAGAAAGAGGCAACGGAGTAGAAATTGGATTCGTAACCGGGGCGCCAGAAAAACCTACTGAAACATTCTTTAAGCCAGACAAAGGTGCGCCAGGGAGTTTAGAGTGCATAATAGAACTCTTCGCAGCACCAGTATCCAACAGAAAAGGTTCTGACACACCTGATGCAATCACTTCAACATAAGGTCCACTCTGATCTACTGGAACTGAAACAACTCCCTCTCTTTGTCAATGGCTGTCCTAGCAATCATTACCATTCACTTCCTCACCTTCTACATAGTAATCGTCCGCATAGTACTGTGGCGTCCTACCAGACACACCATTCTGCTGATCAAAGCTATTCATAGAATTCTGTGGAGGCAAAGGACGACGCGCATTCTGACCACGACATCTACCTCTAGGCGCTTGTTGAGCACCTCGACCTCTAACACCAGAAGCACCATTCGTGCGCTGTAACAAAACCGGACAACTACTCTTGAAATTGCCCTCTTCTTTTTCAATACGCACACTGATTGGGCCCATACGGAAAACGTTCCTTTGTGAGTTTCTCGAATATTGCTGATTCTGTTGATAATCGCGCTCATTATTACAGGGCGGATAAGCTTGCTGTAGAAGAACTTTAGTCTTCAATTCCTTAGTCTTCTTATCCGCTTTCTCTACCTCATCTTTGTGCCTATTTTCATAGTACTGGGCAGTAGCTAAAATCTGTGCTGACGTGGAAACAGCCCAAGCACTCTCGGAATCCTTCAACCTATTGCTCAATTCGGGAAGCAAATTATTTACGAATTTGGCGACGAACACTCTCTGGCCACCCTCGGTAGCCATGTCCTGACCACTATGATCTACAAAGGTCTCTTCAAACCGCGTGAAAAAGTCGGATACAGTTTCATCTTTCTTCTGGTTACACGCAGACAACTTGTCCCAATTGACACGCACTTCAGGTATCACAGTCTTCATATAAGTAATAATCTTACCAGGGAGTTCAGCTTTCAAATCCTCAGGCTTAGCACCACCTACTTGTCTATTATCGGCATCTCTAAGATTATTCCATGTCTCACCCAATTCTTGCGCATGATCCGTATGACAAATCTTACTCCAAATAGGCTGTGGAACAACATTCCCAAACAACATATCTATGTCTGCCAAATTCATGATACATGAACTCACAGTCTGAGTTAGCTCCTTAAAGTACCCTGCTGGATTTTTGCGCGGATCAGGCAAAGACTTCCTAATAGCTAAAACTTCAACACGCTTCCAAGGAACATGTACCCAAACACGCTGAAAGTATGGTGGAATAGCTGGATTAGCAGCTGCATCGCCAGGCCTCCAAACTGGAGGAACCTCACGCATCGGATACTGACGCGCTTTTCTCCCTACTGACGAATCAGGCTCAAACAGTCGCTTAGAAGGAGTGCCACTTCGGAATGATAATAACGTCGCAACAGCTTTCTGAATCTGAAGAAGACCCACAATGGTCCCTTTCGCAAACTCTGGACGTATTCGGTACAACTCAGAAGGAGCTTGTCCCGCTTCTTCAATCCACTGTTCATGAAGGAACACACACATAATCTCAAAGACGTACTGTTGCTTTGGTGCTTCCCATTGATGGAAAACATCCATAATACCCTCAAGATCATACTGTGTAGAATAGGTAACCCATTTACGTGCCATGTGATCCAACACAGTTCTTTCGTTAGCATCAGGCAACTGACTACGCGATTGTCTACGCTCGACAACAGGAGAAATACCCAATGATCCCAACAGAGGAGAAAAGATACTAGAAACTGCAGCAGTCATTCTTTGTCTAGCAGAAGGAGAAGGTGAAGGTGATAGAAGAAGAGGAGACGGAACAGTATGAGAGGAAGCGAAAGTCGGAACAGGAGAAGTATACAGGACAGGCGTAGGAGTAGCAGACGAAGGAGGTGGCAAAGTCGGTGGCCCTGGAGAAGGCAGCACCAAAGGAATAGTAGCCAACGGAAGAGGAGCTGGCTGTGGAGGAATCGCAGGTGGCAAAGCAACCGGAGGTTGCGCAACTACAACTGGTAGCGGTGGTGCCGTAGCATTCTGTGCATAAGGGGGAGGCGAACTCAATAGATGCAACATTAAAGGATCTTTTGCAAGATCTTTCTTTTCTTCCTGCTCTTTAGGCGGCAAAACTGGGTAGCACTTATCTACCGCTAGCTTCCTGATCCTAAGCATCTGTTCGCTCTCTTGCTCTTCCTCATTATCCCTACACTGTATAGCAGCTTGTACCATTGACAAATCTCTTTCACGTTTATTCTTCTTTGCTAACTTAATTTCTTTCTGTTTGGCTTCCTTGCGCCACATGCGGAAAGAGTCAAACAATGCCGGCCTGGCTTTCTTCTTGAACAGTTTAACTTCGAGATTGTCTAAAATCTCTGTTTCAAAGCTACCATAACGGGGCCTCTGTAGGAAACCGTCTTTTCTCGTATATTTAACTCAGATTTCATTATATCCGATGGGGCCCACACCATGTTTTACATAGAGCTCATAGGTCGGAGTTCCAATCGGAGGAACCGGACACGAATCCTCCAATCGGGAATCCCTAGAACAACCTAAACCAAATATCTTTCCAAGTCTGCTAAGACCAGGCATCTTCGCTCACTAGTCTAGCTTCAAACTTCAAGGGAAATCTCAATACGATAGTCTCGTGAATACACGAGTCCCTCCGCTTTGGGGCCTGCAGGTACCAAATCAAAGCGTTCCGAAGGATACCCAAAAAAAACTAAGGACTGGGAGACGCTCCACTCATACTTAACTGAAATGTCGATGGCGTCACCAGAAGACCCATCTATTGTCTCGCTCTACAAATCATCTATGGCTCCAAGACAGGGCGACAGTCAGGGCAGCAGTCCTTTGTAGCCGTCGGAGAGCGGGGAACCTCGCAGCAAAGACTTTCGGACCACGACGACATACAGGGGTCGATGAAGTGGCAGGCCTTCCTCCAGAATTTCCACACGAAGCTCCTCAGGATCTTCGGGCTTGGACCGGTACCGCTGAAGTCGCCCCACGTTGGGCGCCAACTGAAGAACCGGGTTTTAGAACCCAGCAGCGCCAGGGATAATGCTTGATGTCTTCGTGTTCCCCTGCCTCGGCAAACAGAGACACGGGACACTTCTTGATGACGTCAAAGACCAAATTTATTGGCTGCAACCAGGAACAGAGGTCTACGAAGCACAACACGGGTGGTTCGCTAGAGACTGCACACTTTCAATGAGCGAAGCATGGTCTTTTATGCCAAAAAAATCACATTCCAGGCTAGCATCGGTAACATACAAACTAACCAATCACAGTGTGACATTTCAAAAGTAGCGCATGACGACAATCCCATTTTCCGTTGTCCAGCCCACCAGAAATGACCAAGCACATTCCAATATCCTGTTTGATCAGGCCGGACAAACCCATCATAAAACCTCAACCCAAGTCAGTGAATAAGCTATAAAGGAAGGAGCAGAAACAGATGAGAAGCAAGATAGAAAGTTGGGTGCAGTGTACTATAAACTTCGGCATGTCCTGCTCTTTGATCTTTATCTGACCAGCTGCTTAACAAGGAACTGGCTCAGCGAGGTCAGCCTCGGGCAAGGGAGTCAGTTCGGCCAGGTCATTCAGGAGTCAGCTAAGGTGTACGTGTCCCAAGGACTCGCTCGGCCGTAGTCATCGGCCTATGTGAGGGCAACCACAGAAAATGGCTGCCGTACACAAAATGGAACCCGAGGGTTCAAACGAAATCCCGAATACGTAGTGTTCTCATTGATCGATTAAGACGAAAACACTCGTACACACCGCACTCGTGATTTGCGGTCTGCTGACACCAAAATCGTCTATATCCGACGACCTTTATTGAACGGGTTCGGAACCTCCGAACCACTTGCCCTCGAACTACGGAACTACAGTGTCAGCTTAAATGTAATAATGCTGACATCTATATGGTAGTTTAAAATAAGGTGATCGGCGGAATGGGGATATTATTGTCCCCCCACCGCTATCAGTATGGTCAACATGTTTTTGCCTGTAGGCCCAGTTGGGTCCACGGCATTCATCAGGACCGTGATTACCAAAAGGAACGGGCTCCGCTTTTACCACACTATGGTGAGAGGATTTCCACTCACTGGGGTGATGAGGATCACACTCCACTATGATATGGCTAAATTCTTAAGCCTGGAAAATAAAACAAATTTACAAACAAACTGTCAAATAGCATTGGACACATACAGCAAAATAGAATCAGCCACAAGCACCATGGTTCTATTGTGATTGGCTATAAGTGCAACAGCTTTGTGACAACAATCTGTGCACCAGTCTAGGAGACAGTATCTCCAAAATGCTTACCCTTAAATGAGGTCAAAATTGCCCCATAGGATCGTAGGACCCCCTGGCCGCACTTTGAGAATCACTGCTTTAATTGGACTTCAAGATAGACAGAATGCAAAACAAAGATGCCTCACCAGCTTCCCTGACCACTGTGTGGCCTGACCCGCCATGGCTTTATTTCCCCCAAATTATAGGGGAAGTGACATAAAGTGCCCCATAACCCACAGATTATGACCTCACACAATGTATGACTGTGTGATGGGCATTAACATAGCATACCGTGGATTTGTAAAGCACATGTTGCTGAAAAACAGATGTTTATTGTTACCAAACTCAATGGTACTGCTTTTGCCGACCTGAGAAGGATGAAAGGTTGAGGGGCCCCACGGAGATTTGAACCTGTGACCATGAGGTCAAACACAGGCCCCTACATAATCCACTAAGTCACCAGACCCGGCTTTTTTGGGTTTTCTTTCAAAAAGACTATATTTAAAGCTCAATGGAGCTTCATAGCAGCAAACGGTGATTGCTAACAGACACGAAGGAATGGTTATAAAAACTAGCAAAAGCTGAAGTCTGATTCCAATTTGATGGAATTATAAAGCTGTCCAATTTGCAGAGACCAACACCTATGAGCAGCCATTGCTGCAGGTTATTACCTCTAGAGGTCGCCTCTGCTTGAGTATTGCAAATGAGCACAGTTGTGCGGCCATTAGCCAGCATCTGACCTGTCCCCTCCCAGTGGTCCACTTTCAAGGGACAAAGCTGCCCTGGTGACCCTTGGTTGATGCCGCATCTCCACGGTGGAGGTCGCCATGGTCTGGCAGCAGGCGTGTTTGATGACTGAGTGACAGGGCTTTCTGCAGGTGGCATGCATGTTTGGGGGAGACCTGGGAGAAGCATGGAAGCAGGGAATGGAGAGAGGAATCCATGCTTGACATGACACTGTGAAGCCATAACATGCACTCATTGACACACGAAGGCAGTTCTGGGCTCGGCCCATCGCCAGGAATTCTAGAACTCTAAAATGGAGAACAGGCGGGGCCGATGTAGGGGGAGGGGTGGGGGTGGGAGCCAGAACTTTATTTTTAAAGAAAAAGTCCAATGGCTCAAATATTTGGTTAAAATGTGGCAGCGGGTCACTTCTGGCACTACCGGCCTACAGCTCTGCATTGATTGACAGTAACAGTTGTATAACAGGATGAAAATACCAATACAAGCTCTGCATGTTGACATTGTATCACAATCCCAGCATTCCACATTTATGCAAAGACTATTGCATACTAAAGTGTCCTGTGTCTGATGTGAGTAGCTTGTCCGGCCCTCTTCTTGCTGATTCATTTATGGAGTTGTGTATTAAAGCGGGTTTGTGCAGCACTACACGTTGCCTCAGGGATTCCCGAGAATGCTGTACGGTTGTGAGTACATGACCAAGATGTTGGGTACCAGGGCTCCAGCTGATTGTGCAGAATCCCCATATTCCTTACTTACTACTCCGACGTCTTTGCATTCTAACTTTGCATTAAGCATTTGCTGTTCTATGTTTATGCACGAGTGTCAGATTCTATAAAAGGCGCGAGTCGATGGGTCACCTGCCTGCATTAGCCTCGTCCATCCGACACATACAGCTCTTGGGCGTTTGTAAGCAATTCATGCAGCTCTGAATATACACTTCTCAGTTAAGCCCTGATGCTCTACAAACAACTTGCTTCTCTGCGGAGTCCTGCCGAGCTCCTGTTCAACTTAAGCAGTGGCGTTTACTGAGCTAATTAAAGTCTGAGTATATCAACGGGTACTTCTTTTCTTGGGAGGCGTTCCATGGGCGTTGCAGTGGGTTTTCCCACTCAACCCCTGTGTATTTTGATGCTGCCTCAGATTTATAAAATCATGTAAACCTGGGGATGCTCCAAATCCTTCCGCCTTCCGAGGTGAGGAGAAACGAGGGGAAATATACTTATTTCTCTTCGATTTTCCCTTTTCTATGTGTCCCTCTTTCTATGACAGAGGAAAACACCAGCTTCTAGGAAACCAAAGTCTTTGGATTCCGGGGAGGGAGTATGGTTGCACATCTGAAACACATAAACAAACCTGCATGTAACAGAGGCACTCTTGCACCATGGGAAAAGGGTGCCAGTGTTGGCGCTAAGGCTGCCAAAATGGCGCCATGACAGGGAGAAAGGAGAGGAATGCAACGTATAAGGTGACTTGCTGCTCTGTCCTATGCCAAAATCCTGTAAATTAGGACCAAAGTACAGACCAAAGACTCTCAGTAAAAGGCGTCTGGAAAAAGTAAAACTGCTCCGTACTGCGTGAGCCCGCAATCCTACGCACCTGATTATCAACCTGTGGAGTTTCAAGCCCCTCCCAATCTATAACCCTGTCTGGTACACACAGAATTCAGAAATGTGTATTGACTGCACACAGTAGCACAGCAACAATACCCCGACGTGCACAGAGCAGACTCCATTTAAAGACACGCGCTGATTTTGAACTTTGATTTATGGTTTGCACCACACATATAATTTTGCTACAGAGTGAAAATCAAGTATTAATATTGCTTTGAAAGATGGCTAGATAATAAAAATAGAACGAGATTAAAGATAAGGCAACTTAGGCCATTCTAGTTTTTCTATCTATACTACTATAATAAAGGAAGAACTTTCAGCCTTTGAGGCGGGTAAACTCGGGAACCACAGTGCCAATCCACACACCCGATACACCATTGGAATCGTCAGGGTGTGTAGATGGTTATAGGCTATATAAATTTTTAAAAAAAACGTTATTTAAAAAATTTACAGTAAAAAAAAAGTAGTCCCTCCGAAGTAGCGCCGGCCGTGACGTGCGTGCTCACGTCAGGAGTGCGGGGAGGAGCGGCGTCCAGAAGCGCGACAAGGAGCGGCGGACATGGCGCGGGGGAGGAGCGGTGACTTGAGGAGCAGCGGACAGGCCAGCGGTGGTGCGAGCAGCGGACAGGCGGGAGGAGCGGCGGCTGAGGTAAGGGGACCCATGTCGGGGCAGGCGGGGGTCGGGGCAGGCGGGGGACGAGCCGGGCGGGGGCCCGGGCTGCTGGACAATGTCGGGGCGGGCGGGGGTCAGGGAAGCCTGTTGCTCCCGGACAAGGTCGGGACGGGCTGCTAGTAAGCCAATAAAAGGCGTGACAGGCTTTCTGAATTCTCCGCTAGCAGTAATCTCACCTGTAATCCCATCGGCGAGGAAGTTGTAGCCCGCTTTAGCTCCAGTGGCACCATGGACTGATGCTTAAGCTATTATTGACATGAAGCTTATGAAAAGAAATCATTCTTAATTTTAAGACTAGCATCTTTGTAACTGTCTGAGTTTTATGACTGTAATAAGGAGTGCATGGGATGAGAGCATTCCTGGTGACCATATAGCAGTTGGTTTTGGCATTAACTTAATTTCTAGCAAACCTACAGTTAATAACTATGGGAGTGATTATGATGGCGGGCAGATGGCCACCCCCTGGCTTGCGGTGGCGATCCGCTTGCCATCACACCCTGATTTACCCCTGCCATATTATCATGGCAGGGTTATGGCGGCAGACGCAAAGTGCATCTGCTGCTTTTCCGCCGGTCAGCAATCGTTACGATTGCCGGCCGGGCAGGCTTGGGCACTAATATGGTGGCGGTGACTACCAGGCACCACTATCCATTTTAGGATGGGTGTTCTAAAAGACCTGGTGGGAACTGCTTTGGGGGACCGTTGCGGGCTTCCATGGGTGTGGGGGGCTGCACTTGGGGGGTACCTATGGTACCCCCCTACATTGCCATGCACAAGGTGGCAGGTACCCAGCTGTGCCTGCCACATTGTGTTTGGCAATGCACAACATGCCATTTTGGCATTCCAGCAGGTGCTGCTTACAGCAGCACCCGCCACAATGTCAATATTGTGGAATGCGACCACCAGGGTGGTGGTCGCATCCTAACCTGTGGTGCAGGCCCGCCGCACGTCTGGTGGCCGGTCCCAGCACTGCTAGGGTGGTGGGCGGACAAAAGTTCGCCTGCCATCCTAATGGACCCCTTAGTTCATGTTCTGTGTCCAGGTTAGGCCCATGTAGCGAAGCAGCTCATTTCTTACATTGTCCTATTCTTCATAATAACATTTAGGCGGCGATCTTTTACACATATTTGCGTGCGCGACAATGTTGGATTTGTTTCTCTGAAACTACTCTGATAACACATCTAGCTTCACACAACATTATCACAATGCCTCGAACACCATGTAAAAGGCCAATTTACGCACTATATACAAATGATGTTCTATCTTCATCAATGGGGCGACAGGGCTTTTTACATATCCAAAACATCGCTAATCTATATGCACATCGCAAGACTGCTTTCCATTATAAATAAAGAGCATATTAAAATATTAGCAGAGGAGGCACTTCAGCTCACTCTGAGGGTCCATGCATGCTGAGACTTCACTACGCAGTGGTCTGACATCTCCGTGAGGGGATGTCCAGTTTGTGACCAAGACGGCCTCTACATTCTCTCCTGCCAGGTAATGGGGTTGGATCGTCCCTTTCGGGGATTATTGGTTTCACACCAACACACACTCTAGGTACACACTTTGTAGGGTTTGCTTAGTAGAGGTATGCCTGATTTACTGCCTTGTTTATATCAATGCATATATACACTGTTTTAGCACCATGGTAGAACTATATCTACTATTTACTCTGTTGGTGCTTGTAATCACTTTCATCTGCTTCTGTTTACTGATTATCGCAGCACATGTATTCTATACCAGAATTACGTTTGTTCAATAAATATAGAAATTGTCCACTGTGTATTCTCTGTTTACTTCTCTGAGAGCGAGTACGCATGGGTGACTGAGCGAAAGATACTGGTCTGTTTCTACAATCCCTAAGTGTCCAGGGTTGTCATGTTCAGTGGTTGCCAGAAACTATTTGCCCCCTGTTAAGGTTAGGGGGCCTTATGGTGGCACTGTGGGCTAGCTGGTCTCTAGGCCAACATATCCTGCGGGGGTCCCCTGAATCAGTCTAGGCGCCTCGCCCAAAGTTTATGTTGTCAAACACATACAGATCCTACAGATTAATTGGAACTACACGACAGTCAAGCTAATCAACAAGTACTCGGAATAAAATCTTTGGGGGGCAGCTAATTGAGACCTTGGAGTTCTCTCAACCATACTTATCGGGTGACCCTAACACAGCCACAGCTAGGTATGTGGAGTGGAATAATGTAGCAGCTAATTAACTGGGACCAGTCAAATCTGTTAAATATTACAGAAATCGCCCGACAGGGCCATGGTTTTCCTCCAAGCTAAGGGCTATGATAAAGAGCTGTAGGAGACAGGAGAGGGAGTCTAGAGGAGCAATTATTCCTCAGACAAAAAAATAAAGTACAAACAGCGTATTCAGAATTATAAAATCCTGATCAAAGAAGAGAAAAACAATTTAGTTACAGGAAAAAATTACATTGATGAAAAACTAGTCTAGAGAGCTTTTTAAGACCGTACAGTATCTCCCGAGCCCACCCACAATTTTTTTTTTTAGTTTTATATAGCGCAAACTGAAGGTATTGAGTATCAGAGCGCTTTACATGAGCACCAGCTGGGTTATGTAAGGGCACATCCATTTTTGTTAGGCAAGGGGTAATTAAGTGATTTGCCCAGTATCACAGGATGTTGAGCATGGTTGCTGAGATTTCACGGAACTGCCTCCCCTGCCCGTCCCAAACCCTCCCTCCAATTTTACACTAAAACAGTAACCTTCCAATCTATTAATAACCATAACATTATAGACATTACCATTTGGCTCTTAAGATTGTGATATTGAGAACTTGAGTAATGGTTGCATTGCCAGTGGTTAGGCCACAGTCGGGGTGCGAGGAAGCGACCCCTAGCTCCTCGTGCTGCCGCAACCTATGTAGGGAGACGGGTTCATCCGCGGCCACATGGGATAAGTATAATGTTCCGTTCTGAACAATATTACTGTCCCAAGATCAAACCCACACATAACTGAGTATTTTAAGAGTTATTCTTGGTTCTTTAAGAAGCGGTGAAGGTCAGCGGCAAGTCCTGCGTGGCAGTATCTGATTTCGAGAAAGGGTGAGGCAAATGCAGCATTCCATCCGAGCATACCTGAACTCAACTTGTGTTATCCATCTCTGTTCGATGTGTCTTATGAGGGGTCTATTCTGTCTCCTTGCTTGCTCTGGAATTTGACAGTTTTGAGCTCTGCAAGCCTCTGCCACGTTGTGCACAATATCCCCCCACAGAATCCAACCATTCAGATGCCTCCCTTGCAGAAAAGAAAAGTGTTTTTCCATTGTGTTCGATCCGTAATTTAGCTGGGGATGGATCACTGACAGAATATCGACATTGAAAATATTGAGGTACAAAAATATCGATGCAAAAATATCGTTGTCCAGAATATCGAAGTCCTATCTACATAATGGTAAGTAAAAAAATATCGTAAAAAATTATCGTTAAAGATATTGTTGTTAAATATAGTTTTTTATGTTTAAAAAATAATGTAAAATAAAGGAAATAATACATATAATTAAAAAACAGTATTATAAGAAAATGTTTACAATTATAAGTAAGACATATAATGTAAAAAAATAAACATAGATATATATATATAAAATATAATATCTATGTACCTCATAATATTGATAAATACTTTAAAAAATAAATTATAAATCGTTAGAAACATTACAAATTATATATACGCATACACCAATAACATAAAAATACAAATATAGCATATATATTATAAATTAAAATATTAAAATATTTGTAATCTTTTTCAAATACATTTTCACTACACTAAATGAAACAGTAGACAAAATATTGGTAGACAAGGGTATAAATTACTATTCCCACTCCAGTGAGTGCAACAGTAGGGAAAGTGTTGGGATAGCGTAGGGGTAAAAATTACTATTCCCACTCCAGAGAGTGCATAACTAGGGAAAGTGTTGGATAGCGGAGGGGTAAAAATTACTATTACCACTCCAGAGACTGCAACAGTAGGGAAAGTGTTGGATAGCGTAGGAGTAAAAATTACTATTCCCACTCCAGTGAGTGCAACAGTAGGGAAAGTGTTGTATAGCGGAGGGGTAAAAATTACTATTCCCACTCCAGAGAGTGCAACAGTAGGGAAAGTGTTGGGAAGCGTATAGGTAAAAATTAATATTCCCACTCCAGGGAGTGCAACAGTAGGGAAAGTTTAGGATAGCAGAGGGTTAAAATTAATATTACCGAAAAATTAAAATAAAAAAGAAACAAAATAACAACTACAATACAAAAAGTGTTAAAAACCCCCAAAAATTAAAATATTTTTGAAAAGTCCAAAAGATTAAAACATTATTTGATAGTAATTAGTACAAAAAATTATCTACAAACACTAATTTATAAAAGTTTAAAAACAACATTTTACAAACAAATAACTATCTTTAAAATAAATTAATTATAATCAAAACATTAATTATGTTTAAATAAATTACTTCACCTCATATTCCACTATAAATGCACAAACAACTTCCACATATTTGACACAACATAAAATATTACAATTAATAGTTATTAATAAATAGATTACCACAAAAACACTAGAAAATCGAAATGTAAAATAAATGCTAATAAAAAAATATTAATCACTGTATTTTAATTAAATTACTTTCCACCCTTTTCCCCTATAAACCTACAACCCGCTTCTTAAAAAAATAATACTATTAACATAATTATCTATTAAATAAGCATAAACATATAATAACTGATTAATATTTAATAACACATAATTATAAATACTAATAAATAACGTGATAATAAATTTCTCATAATTAAATTACTTCCCACCCTATTAGCCTATAAACCCACTCCCGCTCCTAAAAAGAAACACAATCAATATCATTATCAATCAATTAATAAAAATGAATAACCAATGAATAATTAATTATTTATAAATACTAATAAATACAAATTAATAATTATATTATTATAATTACATTACTTCCTACCCTATTCCCATATAAACCCACAACCCGCCCCTAAAAAATAACACAATTAATGTAATTATCATTTAGTTATTACAAATTAATAACCAATTAATAATTAATATTACATTAATTGTAAATACTAATAAATACAAATTAACATTTACTTTATTGTAATTTAATTACTTCCCACCCTATTCCCCTATAAACCCACAACCTGCTACAGAACTAAAATACGCAAAAATTAATTAGCATAAAATTAATTACTGCTAAAAAACACATACATAAAAAACATACTTATACAAAATAATTACATCACATACTTTTGACACATACTAAAATACAGAACAGTAATATTGATATTATTAACAATATTTTTACAACGATATTACTGTCTTTGATATTTAAATAAACGATATTTCTTACCTTACTGTCGATATTCTGTACCACGATATTCTTGCAGTCGATATTCTTGTACCTCGATATTTAAAACCCAATATTATGGTACTTTGAAAAAAAATACTCGATATTCTGTCACCGCTGGGGATAACAAACTATACTTCATCCCCTCTACTCTTAGCCTTTTATTGACGGCCATGAATATTCTCTGTTGATCTTGGACATGTTGCGTGTAGTCGGGGAGAATTGCAGTGCGATGCCTCTCGTATGAAGGAGCCTTCCTGTGGCGAGTGGCCTGCAATATCACATCCCAATCACGATAATTAAAGAAGCGTCTTATAATAGCCTGGGACGGCACTTCGGGTTGCGGGGGAGGAATCAGCGCTCTGTGTGCCCTCTCAATATTAAAAATGTTTGATAACCGCTTGGGAGCCAGGGCCTTAGTAATCCAGTCCTCCAGGAACAGCTCTGTGGAGGGACCCTCTGCGCGTTCCAGGAAGCCAACAAATCTCAAGTTGTTTTGACTACCCCTCTTGATCTTCGATCACTTTTTTAAAAAAAATGTCATGACAGTTTCCTTCAGAAGTTTGACTTCTGCCTGTAGGGCCTCCACATTTTGTTTATTTGCAGTGACCCTGCTAGTAACTTTGCCTAGATCGCACCTTGATAAGTTAACATCGATGGCCACCTCATCGATGTTATTTATTTACCATGTAATTCCTAGGAGACTGTAGAGCCACCATGATATCCACTTAGTGATGGGTCTGGGACCTCCGTCTGTACATCCTCCTCTCCACGTGCCTCTGCATCCACTACCTGTAGCACCACTTCTGGTGGACATGGGTGTGCATAATTAGATAATTTGTTTGCCTTTGTCTTTCACCATTCTGATATGATCGGTCCCACGTGGGCTCTGGTCTTGGGAGAGAGCGCAGACTGGGGATCCCTTTCTCTTGCAAATTGCCCACTCGGCGTATCACCTTACCTCCTGCCACAGTGTGTCGGGGTTGTCCTCAAGCTTAGACAACTGTTGCTGTGGGACCACCAAAAGGAACTCTTCCCTTAATGTCCCTTCTGTGCGCTTGTCTTGGGAATCCCGACCATGGCGATCTCTGTAGTGGCCGATGTAAGCATCAAGCGGTTTGCCTTCCACACCTCCCCCTGCAGGCCCCCACGCTGTACATGTCCAAAGGTTTTTGGGGTAGGCCTCAGTGCCCTGCACCAACAGTTCAGGCAGTTCTTCTAAGTATTATCCTCTTGGCATTTGGGTCTGTCATCAGCCCCTGGGATAATTGTCAATAGCCCGGATACCCTTTACGTCCGTCCTGTGTCTACTCTAATTCACTGCTGAGACTTTCACCTCTCAGTAATGGACTTAGCCTGGCCACGAATCCAGTTACCATGTGCCTCTTTAATTGGGGAGTCTGCCTTGCTCTGCCCTCACTTCACTGCTTACTTCTCCCTGGTTTCCCAGAACCAGTGTCAGGGCTCCCCCCCCCCCCCCCCACTTCAAGCAGACCCACACGCATCCACTCCCTCTCGGATTAACACCTTAATTCCCAGCCAAATACTATGTAATAACCTAGCTATTTTTTTTATAAAAGGTTGAGACAGTATAAAATGATTTTGAAGCAAGCACAACTACTAACACCCCCAAAGCAGAGAATGATCTCCTTGAGCCTAATGACCTGAAGTTCCTCTATTTTCGGTGCCTCACCACAGAGAGAGTGTCTGAATTAATAAGATTAACTAAATCAGGTGCCCCGTCAGACCCATGTCCACCAAAAGTTCTTTAGGAGATAGCAGGCACAATGGTTACTCCTCTTATAATACTAAATAGCATCATCAACACAGGCATTTTCCCTTTTAATTAAAAAGAGGCTCCCATCCTCCCCTAGCTCAAAAAACTCTAATTGGCCTCAAACGTAGAAAAAAACTATCATCCTACCTCACACCAGCTAAAATTTTAAGGGAGGCCCTTGAACATCACTCACACATAATATCTAGATCAGAATGAAATTGTGGATGGAGCCCAGTTTGGCTTCAGAAAAGCACACAGCACAGTCAGCACTGGTAGAGGCTACAGAAGTGATACGGAACATCGTGGACAATGGAGTAAAGCTGCAGTGGTCTTATTAGACCCATTCGCAGCCTTTGATACGGTGAGCCACTCAGTCCTGAAGCAGTGATTAGTAGAGATAGGAATTGGTGGGCTCTCATACAATCTCTTATGCTCCTTTCTTACAGGAAGAGAGCAGTCAGTCTCGTTTGAAGATTTCACTTCCAAACCTTTCTCTTTGCCGGCAAGGGTCATCATTTAGCCCCACTCTATTAAATATATATTTGGCCTCTCTTGCAAAGCTTATAAGATCTTTTGGCTTCTCAACCATCTCCTACGCTGATGACATGTAAATCATATTGTCTATAACTAGTAGCATAGAGGAGGTGGTGCATCGCTTTAACAATTGTATGCGAGCTGTTGTTAGCTGGATAAGTAGTGAGTGCCTCAAACTGAACTCAGAGAAAAACGAGGTGCTCCACTTCAGGAAGGACACCTCGTTCTGGAGCGATTCCTGGTGGCCTTAGACCTTAGGTCCGCTTCCCATTCATAGAGTTATTATATCCCTGGTCCTATCGAAAATGTAATACAGCAATGGCCTTTATTTGGGTACGCAGCAAGGCTCCCTTAAGAAACTTCAGAGAGTGCAGAATGCCACTGCACGTCTCCTCAAGAACATCAGAAAGTTTGAGAAAGTCTTGAATGCCTTGGAGAAGCTTCATTGGCTCCTGATGAAAAAGAGAGTGGCTTTCAGAGCTCTGTGCATAGCACATAACGCTCTCCATCGTACTGGCTCTGACTATCTAAAGAAGACACTCTCTTAGAACTCCTCTAGAAGATGCCTGTGATCGGCAACATTGAAAACAATGACGGTTTCCAAAATCCAGAAAGCTTCTTGGGGTGGTAGAAGCTTTGTCTACTCCACCTATCAGTTCTGGAATCAATTACCCTGGCACCTTAAATGCCAGTCTAATCTGACCACGTTCGTTCAGAAAACACCTCAAAACATGGCTTTTTCCACTCTCTTGTAGTTTGTCTAGTTCTGACTAGTCACACTACTCTTTGTTTTGCAGTCTGTAGCGCCAAGATGCCCTCGGCATATGTTGCGCTTTACAAATATAAAATGTCAAATATCTATAAAGGGTCCTCGCCACTCGTCAACCTGGTTTTCTCACTGGACCACAAATGATGGAAAAGTGATAGTTTCTAGGACATCAACTACACAACCCAGTGTGGTCTCCTGCTGAACCACCAAAAGCAGCCATAGGACAGAGCGAAGCTCGCCGCTGGGATCCTAGGAGGAGGCTGCAGAAATTGACCATAGAGTCGCACGCGAAGAACGATGGTTGGTGGCTTCCCCGATGAGACGTGAGTGGGAAGGAGGTAATGAGAAAAAGCCCCGCAGTGAGATCTGTCAGATTCCATTGCTCATCTGAAGAGCAGTCCAACCCCTGGATGCACAAACACGCTTGCAATAGGAAGTCAGGATATCCCCTGAGCAGAGAGCTGGCTTTGCCTCCAAGGGGTGCAACGCCTGGTGCAACTCTCTCATCTGCCTGTTCATTTTTCTTATTTTTCTGTTTTACCATGATGCATTCACAGCACAAAAGTATCACTGCTCTTTTCAAAACACAAATCAGTCAGTGATTTCAGACCTTGCATTTGCTTCCCCATAGGTTATCGGCTTACAACAACACTTTGCGCACAGCCCCAGACTTACTCAGGGTTAAATAAATGACTACTCCAGCTGCACCTTTTAGTAGCTGAGGCCCTTCTGCTACAGTACTGTCACCTCAGTGTCTTTTTTTATGATGCTACAGATTAATTAAAAACATCTTTAAAAATCTGTACTGTTCTCCAAGGTGACATTAACTGTGTGCTTAGCTCACCGTGCAATATTTGTATCTCCGTCAGATCGGTTAGACAATTTATTTAACCAACAGCACTGTAATTCTTGTGAAACTACTCGTATATCTTTTTCCAAGGTGCATTGATGGAATCCTGTACTTCTACCCCTCTGTTCTGTTTGTTTTATTTATTTTGTGTCTGAAAAACCAAGAAAGCTTTTGAAATCTGTACTGTTCCACTAGCATTGGCCTGTTGCAAGGCAATTCTGGGTTGGACAAGGCAGAGCGCCTTGCAAGATTTGGCAGTGTATATTAGGAGAGAACTGGCCCTCCTTTCACACAATTTGTTTCATGTGATGCGATTGGCAAGCTAATGTAGCTAAAAACCTTTCATGCCACATCAATACAGTACGTCCCTCCTTTTGGAAAATAGAAGTTAAAACGTTCACTGTTACCACTAAAATTCAGCAGTACAGATACATTTTACCCTGTGTGGGGCTTAATAAAAATGAGCCCCCTCGGCGATCGAATGATGCAGGAAATGCTAATGATGAAAATGTTTAATTACTTTGAAACCCCACCACAATCTCATTGATGGATTGTGCAAGTAACACACATTAGGTGGGATTGCTGATGCCCTTTCGGTGTCTGATGTTTGGGCTCCACTCTTCTGGCAACGTTTCCGATATGATCGCTGGTGTCAGTATTAATCTCGTTTGGATATGAAATGTGATGGGCGATGAAACCAGTGTTGCTGTTGTAATACAGTGTAATACAGTGTGCGCTAATATCCCCCCTGGGCAATGCTTCATTCATCTCACTAAGTAATACAGATAGAATGTGTGATTTCCCTGAAAAAGGGGGGGGGGCAGGGGGAGAGAGAGAGAGAGAATGAATATATATATATATATATATATATATATGTATATATATATATATATATATATAACTATTCAGTGGTGACTGGGTAGTATATCTGTTGTATCGCTGAAAAAACGACGGTTAAAGGGCCATTATAGTAGTAACAAATGTCACATAAAATCTAACGTTTTAAACTAATAAAAACCACTGATATTCACCAATTATAGTTATTTCAAGTGACTATAACTCGTGCCCTATAGTAACTACAACATGGGCCCCACCATGCACACTGTTGTTATCAATGATGTAATTTCAGATGTCGTTACGGAAGTTATCAAGAACATGTCATGAGTTGTGCAATATGTTAGGGTACAAGGGGTGGCGACAGTGCAAGTTATAGTTTAAGATGTCCAGGCCTGCAGCTCCGGTCTGTGCCCACCCCTCTGAGGGCACCCAAGCTGTGCGCAGCATGGGGTCGTGCATAGGGCCTAGCCTGTGGTCTTTTCTCAAACCCACACTGCAGCAGGCACCAAACCTATGCCGAGCATGGCCTTTGCCTGTGGTTGTAGAGCCTGGCATTTGGCCATTCAGAACATGGGCCCTGAACCCCAGCTGCCCAATTTGTATATTTTTTAGTAGCACCGCAGATCCACGGTTCAAACATGATTTTCCAGGGGGCTAAGATGGGCGTTGTGATGGATCCACAGAATCGCATAAAGTTACATTTATTTGTCCCTGGAGGGGGGGTGCACCAGGCTCAGAGGGGGCAGGGTTCCCCTCCCCTGCTCCATTATATTTTAGTTTCTAGGAATGTTGGAATAAGTATCCAAGGCCTAAAATGGCAGCCGCAACTTTTCCTTCAGTTTGTTGCCAGCCAGCCAGTCAGTCACAATGCACAATTGGCGTCAATGATCCGTAGATTTACTGCGGTTATTCACGGCGAACAAATCACAACATAAGGGGGATCCATGGATCCTCTGTGTTGGATACACAGTGGAACCATGTTGCTATCTACATACATTTTGAGCCTTAATTTCTCAAAAACTACTGAACAGATTTATAACAAATCACAAAAAGCACGCTCTCTGAATCAGGTTTTCTTCCAACGTTAGTGTAATTCCGTTTGTGTTTCCTATGGAAAATTGCATGGAAAAAATGCATTTTGGGAACCCCACTTTATCTCGGCCCACACTGGATGAATCACACCGAAACTGTCCGGGAAGAAGCTTAGGTGGATGAGACTTGTTTTTTTATGTTTCGTGAACATTCATTAACCGGTGTAAAATTTATTAGGAAACCAAAAAATTTGGAAATGTGTTCCTAACTATCTACGGTCTAAAGTACAGATAAGCTTTACTGGCCATATACATCCCACACAGTAAAGTCTACAGACATTTACCTGATGTGAAAAGAGAGGCGTATGTGATCATTCATAAGGTAATCAAACATCTGAGGCAAGCCATTTAATCTTCAACAATTAAAGGAAACCCACATCTTATTTCCTGAACTATAGGAGATAAGTCAACCACCATGGCTATGAAGGATTGATACAGGGATCTCATTCAACCATTCTGAGGTTACTGGTGATGATTTTCCTGATACCAACTATTGAAAAACCTGCGCCAAGTAACTATTGAATCAAACAACAACCTACACCATGAGTAAGATTTGTATTACATATATTATTAGAAGCATCTAAATTATATTGGTACATTAATTCATCATAAAAACCATCATTTCAGAGTCAGTGATATGTCCTGATCCTAACGCGGATTGACAAGTCTCTTCAGAATTGAAATTCTGTTCCCCTCTTGGTCCATGTGGGTACTTATTAACGCAAAGTCTGACCTCATTAACATTCACATTTGTCATCAGGTAACATACTACCATTGGTTTTTTTTGGACACTTATAAAGAGCTTTTTAATGCTCTAAAATCTTTTCCTTGAGCTGTGTAACAGAACGGTCCATATAAATTATGTTACAATGTCAGATAAGGTTGTATCCTGTGTGTGCGTACTATAACACACAATTCTCCACATCTGACAATATTTAAAAGAAACAATGCTTGAATTGCTGCATCCTAAAGAACATGCTGCACCTTTGGTATATGTGGGAAATTCTGCTGGTGAGATCGGTAGTTCCGTGGTCCTGGGTTCGAACATTAAGTAATTAATTAGGTCCAAGTATTGAACTCACAATGCTAGATGTAAGAAAGGTTATGTTGGAACTGTGTGGTATACACTAACTTCAGCATCTGCTAATAGTATTAATCATTGATTTTTAAGAATATTAAATACCCAGTTGGAAGATTATTATTACAGAGTTTTATATAGCGCGAACTTGACCCGAATCGGGTATCAGATTAAGTGATTTGCCCAGAATCACAGGATGTTCAGCGTCATTGCCGAGACTCAAACCCAGTTCTCCAGATTCGAGGTCGACCGCCCTAGCTGTTAGGCCAACTCCTCTCCCTAAGTTGTATTTTGTAGTGAAACGTAGTCTGCTATATTGAAGCGTAGCCCTACGTCAATCTGGAACTAGTAGAATAATTCTGACTACTTGACCAAATGCAGTATAAGTGTGTTTTAATAGCTTCTTAGCATCATTTCTGAAGCTGTTATAGCTGCATATGTTGCAAGGAACAATTTAGTTGCATATGGATAAGTTCCTCTTTCGGAACATTAAGCGGGTAATGACTATGATGAGTGTGTAATGCTGTTATAATGGCTGTTGCTTTTCTAAACAGTCAAAAATGCAACCAGTGACGCGAAACCCGAAAAAAAACTTGGGCGAGATTTATTCTATAAAAAATTATGGTGGAATTATTGATATTCGAATATGTGATATGTTTCTAAAGATGGCACTGTGCATTGTCGTCTAATTTAATCACATCATCAATATAACAGCCTCAAAATATCACAAGAGTGATAGATTTAGATGCCTAGTGTTCTAATTATCGTGCATTTTCTCTTCTAAGTATTCCTCTTTTTGAGCTATAAATGTAAATCATTTTAATGCAAGTGACAAATATACAATGCATGCTTGTTTCATGTCACGTTCCTTTGCAAAGTGATAATCACGTCTGCTTGAATAGATCTACAGCATCTATACTGAGCTGCACTCTGTAAAATAATTATTGCTTTGTTATGGAGACGCTTTCATGAACGTTGATAATGTTGTTTCGATTATTTTTCAAAGTGCATGGTTACACAGAACTAAAAATTGTGAAAGAGTATAAGGCGACTGTCAATCAATCAATCACACCACTTGTATAGCGCGCTACTCACCCGGAAGGGTCTCAAGGCGCTTGGGGGAGGGGGGCCGCTACTGCTCGAACAGCCAGGTCTTGAGTTGTCTCTTGAAAGCGAGGTGGTCCTGGGTCAGCCGAAGGTGGATGGGGAGGGAGTTCCATGTCTTGGCCGCCAGGTAGGAGAAGGATCTGCCTCCGGCGGTGGCTCTTTGGATGCGTGGTACGGCGGCGAGGGCGAGGCTAGCGGATCGTAGCTAGCGGGTGGGCGTGTGGAAGGTCAGGCGGTCGTTGAGGTACTTGGGGCCCAGGTCGTGGAGAGACTTGTGTGCGTGGATGAGGAGTCTGAACGTGATCCTCTTGTTGACGGGGAGCCAGTGCAGGTTCATCAGGTGGCTGGAGATGTGGCTGCGTCGAGGGATGTCCAGGATGAGTCGGGCGGAGGCGTTCTGAATTCGTTGCAGTCTTTTCTGTAGCTTGGCTGTGGTTCCGGCGTAGAGGGTGTTTCCGTAGTCCAGCCGGCTGGTGACGAGGGCCTGGGTTTCGATCGGGATCCATCGGAAGATCTTGCGGAGCATGCGGAGGGTGGGAAAGCATGAAGAGGAGACGGCGTTGACTTGTCTGGTCATCGAGAGAGAGGAGTCCAGGATGAAGCCCAGGTTGCGTGCGTGGTCTGTCGGCTTGGGGGCGATGCCCAGGGCTGGGGGCCACCAGGATCGTCCCATGCGGAGAGTGATGGTCCAAGGATGAGGACTTCCGTCTTGTCTGAGTTCAGTTTCAAGCGGCTTTTCTTCATCCACTCGGCGACGTCTTTCATCCCTTTGTGGAGGCTGGTTCTGGCGGTGTCGGGGTCTCTGGTGAGGGAGAGGTGTCGTCGGCGTAGGAGATGATGTTGAGGTTGTGTTGGCGTGCGATGGCTGCGAGAGGTCTCATGTAGACGTTGAAGAGGGTGGGGCTCAGTGATGATCCTTGCGGGACGCCGCAGATGACTTTGGTGGCTTCGGAACGAAACGGGGGGAGGCGGACTCTCTGTGTTCTTCCAGCGAGGAACGAGATGATCCACATCAATGCCTTCTCTTGGATGCCGGTGTTGCTGAGGCGTTGGACTAGGGTGTGGTGGCAGACAGTGTCGAACGCGGCGGAGAGGTCCAGGAGGATGAGTGCCGCTGTTTCCCCGTTGTCGAGAAGGGCTCGGATGTCGTCGGTGGCTGCGATGAGGGCGGTCTCGGTGCTGTGGTTGACTCTGAAACTGGACTGCGAGGGGTCGAGGGATCCATTCGTCTCGAGGAAGGCGGCAAGCTGTCTGTTGGCGATCTTCTCGATGACTTTGGCAGGAAAAGGGAGGTGCGAGATGGGGCGGAAGTTTTTGAGGTCGGTGGGGTCCGCTGTTGGTTTCTTTAGTAGGGCGCTGAGCTCGGCATGCTTCCAGCTCTTCGGGAAGGTGGTGGTGTCGAAGGAGGTGGCGGTGTCGAAGGAGGTGTTGATGACGTCTCGGAGTTGGGGTGCGACGGTGGAGTCGGCCTTGTTGTGGACGTGGTGGGGGCAGGGGTCAGTCGGAGAACCGGAGTGGATGGTGTTCATCGTGCGGGCTGTGTCTTCAGTGGTCACTGCGGTCCAGGGGCAGAGGGTCGTGGTGGGGTGCGTTGGTTCGACGGTTGGGTGAGAGGATGGTGTGCCGAAGCTGTTGTGGATGTCGGCAATCTTGCGGTGGAAGAACGAGGCGAGGGAGTCGCAGAGGTCTTGTGAGGGGGTGATGTCGTTGTTGCCGGTGCTGGGGTTGGAGAACTCCTTGACGATGCTGAAGAGTGTCTGCTGATGGTTTATCTTAAAAAAATAACTTAGGCCTGATAATGTTATAAAAGTTAGGAACAGACTGTTCAAAGCAAGAGAAGAGTTCTTGACAGGAGACTGAGACAAGACCGGCAATGCAGAATCGATTTACCTACTTTTGCTTCAAGCCAATGGGAGGTATATTCAGCCTTCACTTTTTGGAGGCTGGTCAGTCTTCCTCCCAGCGTGGATGAGAATAGCAGACTGCTCTATTGTACTAAGCACCAACTTCATTGTTCAAAACAGGTATGGGAGTATGACCCATCTTTGAAACTTGACTTAGGTATTATTTTGGTGCTCAGTTAGGTTAAGCAGTTAATCAGGGTGAGATTAATATACAAACAGCCAATATGTTGAAAGTACTTGGTGCTGTTCACCTTATTCATACATTTTGCAGCTATTATTCTGATTGTTTTTATTATAGTTATTTTGAGCCCTAGAATAGGATTTTAATTTTAAAATACATCTTTAAAATGTATCCTTGTTTCTTAGTGTTTTTGAGTGTGCATTTCTATCTTGGAAGGGGGTTTGTGTTTCACTAATCATCCCTGTGATATCTTGTAAGAATGGAAAGAATTCCACTCGTATTTCTTTTCGTGAGTTTCCGAGTGGTTGCAGTCGAAGTGGCTTTCTGTCTCGTGTTGGTCCTTAGTACCAGGGGGCCTAAAAAGCCTATTTCCTGCGCCATATTCTTGGGAATCTATAGAACTTATCACTAGTCTCACCAGTCTTATTCCCTCGCATAACACCCATAAAATGTTTGGCGTAACATGAAATAAAGTTGGTTTGCTTGGCTTCCTCATTAAGATGCTGCCATAGGCGCCTATCAGATTTAAAGACCTCAAAACAAACATCATCTTAGAGAGAATGCAGTTTGTATCTAGTAGCCAGATCGAAAGTAAAATATCTTGCTTCAAGGGAATGAGGTCTATAAATGTTGCACTCTCGCTGCAATCAACATAAAGCTACAAGGCCAGCAATCTAAAATATATTTTGAGTCTCTTGTATATGTTGTCATTTAAATGTTCCTTTTCCTCAGGTATTTGGTAGCTCAAACAGCTCCTTCTGTCCATAGATGAGAGAGTTACCAAGCAGTACCATCTATTAATAAGAATGTAAGGGTTGTCAGGACACTTCAGCAATGCAATCTGCTTCTTTGATTATGGTGGTATTTTTTTCAAAGTCCTACATGAGTACCTATGCTTTTTGCTGGGGTTATTTTCAGGTTGGTGTTATGACTTTGACTTTTGGGGAAATTCCAGAAATCCTCCCTAGCTTGTTTATGTTGGAACTCAATTCAGTTGTCCTTGGGTAAATTAGAGGTAAGCATAGATTTGGGTCTTCGTGTAGTAATAGGACGCATTGATGGTTCAGTACAAATATCCTAATCAATGTCAGAAATGTGGTATGGTCAATCCTAAATGTTGAAATCGGAGCATTCCTAGGCTTTATAAAGCAATGCAAACATTATTTGTATAACACAGATAATGCCTAGGACAGGGTAGCCCAGGGAAAGACGTTTGAGAGCAGGGCAGCAAACTGTCACCGTGAACAAAGAAGAGACCCTGATAGAGCGCTATGGTTCGCTTTCCATCTGTAGGGGTGCAGTGTAATCATGAGTAGTTTGCACCTGCATTTATTCTTTGTCGTATTAACATGAGGGGGTTAAAAATGTATTGTAATAACATGGACGTGGTAAAGTCATAATTACAGAACATGCACAAATCAATGTAGCAAAATAATTTGTGCTTGCTTAGAAGCAGTAACGTGTAGAATGTTGTATAATCCACTAACAAGTATTGACATATTTCATGTGCTCATATAACGTGATGATTTAGAATTGTTCAGTAAAGTATACATTTATATGCAATGTTATAATGTTTGTATGTCATTTTCTTATGTTGGCCGATTTCTTTAGGCCTGGAAATGCTTTTCACCCTGGACGCTCTCTAAGGGGGGGGGTTGAATGTGCTAGTTTGAATTTCATATGCATGCTAGATTTTGTTCTGTCTTGCGTTCTGTTGCAGGTGGTGAATTCATTGTTGTTAGTTAGAATAACGCTTTTGTTTTAAGAGTTTGGCTTAGGGAGGAGAAGATACAGTGAGCAATTGAGAAGCTGATAACAAGAGACTGTGTTCTTTCTCTCTGAAGAATGCCTGGGAATCAAGGTCATTGTGTCGGGAGCTGGGAGTATCGAGGTGGAGTAGAAATTCACCTACGAGAAGGTGTCCAGTGGGATGAGTCGATCAGGAGATCTGAATGGGCATGTTTTGTGACTCTGATGTTGGAATTAGGGACAATGCCTGGGGGAAAGGGAGAGAGAGGAGGGGAGACACAAAGAGGAGAAGGAGCATCTTAGAACGAGCTCCGTAGCTTATGCTACTTGACCCATTCGACTTGAGTGCATTTCTTAGGAAGGCTTCACGTGCTGACACCTATTTCCTGATCTTGCATGGGAAAACGTTAAGTAGGGATTCCACTTTACAGATAGTGTAGGGATAGACTAATTCTTTTCACTTACGAGCCTCAGATGAAGTCTGACCTAGACGTGGGGGCTCTCACTGCCTGCATTATGGTTTTTGAGTTTGTTATTCTATTTATGCTACATCGAGTTAACTTCGTTCATAGGTTTGCATTTGTATTAGTTCCAATGTATCTTTACAACCTCGTTTTGAGGTGCATGTATGTCCAGTTATTTTTGGCTTTGTAATAAATAGACTACATGTAGAACTGGAGTCATGAGTTAGTGGGCCTGTAAATTACTACATAAATTGTTGTTGTGAGACGTCTTTTTCCTCTACACTTCCAATCAGGAACCAACAATCCCTCTAGGAGAGTCTGTCCAGAAGGAAATTGTAGTGTGGAACCTCACCCCTAACAGTTGGTAGTAATATTGGATGTTTCCTATTGGAGTGGGAAAGAGAGTGATCTATAACATAGGGAAAACTAGTGAAAGAACCCCAAAGAGCCCAAAGAATGAGAGTCCACGAAGTGAGAGCAGAGAACGACGTAACATGCTGGAAACCGATGGAGAATGATGGTGCGGCGGGAACAACACTTCAGAGTGGTGCGAGTATGAACAGCAATGTCTGTGTTAACTTGCGGTGATGATTTGATTGTGTGATGCCTTGCGGAGTTCGGATGAGAGTCGAGTGAATGTGGTTTCGGGCCTAACGCGCGCGATCCATGTCATACGATTTGATGATTTTGATGCCAGGCTCGACGAGTAGCCTAAGATCCCGGGATAGACTTGAGGTGTAGAAGACACTGAGTGCTGTAATTGTCTGATCAGTGATTGTGGGAGTCGTGAAGAGCTATCGACAACCCACTGGTGATAGGGAAACGTGTGAGAGAGCTTGACAGGGTCGCGTGGGAAGCTAGTGCACAAGGGTGGACTACAGCCATTTGAGTGACCGACGCAGGTCATGGGTCACTGTGTGTGAATGATCTTGAGCGATTGGATCCTATTGATTCGTTTATGTGACTGTCCGGCCGCTCGTGAGCAGTCTGAGGTGACTGTCCGGTCGTTTCACGGGCATACAGTTGCCAGTGGTGAGACAGAGAATTACTTGGGAGACTGTCCAGTCGTTTGGTGGATAGACAGTCGGATACATAACTATTTGGTCATTTAGTGGACAGGCAGTTGCGAGATTCAATGAGTGAAGTGTGTGAATGTGCAGGAAAGGACGGTGAACTGTGGTGTGAGAGGGAAGTGTGACGTGGAAGTGTGGCGAGCTGCGATAGGTTGGTTGGTGTAAAGCCTTGCTGGGATTGGTGGATTGTCATCAGGAAACTGGAACGAAAATATCTGTGGGGTAAAGGAATTTGATTCCATCATACAATGTTTTATGGTATTACATGACCTTTGTAGCACACTATATGGCCACAAATATAGGACTCCACACCATAGTTTGGCTTCAAAATTGGCATAAGGTTACTGAGAAAGAGGGAGATTTGGCTTTTCCACGGTACAGTTCATTTAGATTAGATGTGTTGAACCACCTGTGACTGACACAGTTTGAGGCACTGGATGCATGGATAAGAGCAGCACTTGCAAGGAAAAGGGAGCGAAGGCAGGAAAGAGTGAAAAAGTTGATGAGGGCATTTCAAGATGCACAATGGGATGCACTGTTGAAGAGATGGAGAGGAGATACCAGCGAGCGAGAGAGACTATTCCCACTATTAATGAAAACAGGAGATGATCAGAAGAGAAAGGAAGAAGACGATAGTGACACTGATGATAGCTTGTTATAGGTTATAGGTTATTGGCAGAGCATCCTCCACCATATAATCCAGATTCACAAGAGGGAAAACAAGCACTCCCAGAGAAAGAAGGGGAACCACAGGTGAGCCCTAGTGCAAGAGTGGTGGGGAAGATTTCAACAGGAATAGAAGGAACGAGCATACCAGCATCAAGAGCTACGGAGATAAATGGAGTTAATGCTGCTATTCGGCTACCGGAAGCCCTGATGGTACCTGTCATCATTGGACCTATAGTGTCAGTGTATGATCCACATCAAGGGAGAATAATGGCCAGTCACAGTAGGAGAAGGTGTCAGTTCTGGAGGGAATGGTACAACAACTGGAAATGGCCCATTTTTGATACCTGTAGAGGCCAGTACTCCATTGCCAGGTACTGCAGATTTCTCCAGAGGTCGTATTAGGTCTAGTGCGGCGATAAGGTCAATGTCATAGCGGACTCACGTTCTGACTTGAGGATGTGGGAAGCTCTGGTTAGGGGTCCCATGTGAGGAGTATCAGGAGGAGGAATTGATCAGGTGGTCTCTGGGAGTCAGAGTGGTCCGAGGAACACATCCAAAGAAATCCCTTGCAAGAATCAGAGTAGCAAAAGTGAAGAACTGAGTAGTACATCAAGTCGGGGGACAATCAAGGCTGCCATAAGAGCTAAGGTGCTTGACGTAGTGAGATTGAAGGTGGAAGCGGATGAGATAATAAGTGGAAACTTGCCCTTAGAAAGGATAGAGCGTTATGAACAGGATGAGCTGTTATTTGTGGTGAAAGTGATCACTCGTAAGGCAAGGAAAGCACATGACAAACTGACAGAATTAGCACAAAGGTATGATGTAGACTTGTCCAAGACGAAGATGTTACAGGTAAAGCCATAGGCTAAATTACAGTGATCAGGAATTGGAGGAGAAAAGAGACATAGGGTTAAATACGCACATTCGAGAGTTGACTGTAGGGATTCATGCCTGGAACATGCTTGACAAATGGGAAGAAAGGTGGTCCAGTAAAAAGAGTGCTAAAAAAAGGGATAGGAGATACGCCGCATTCAGGAGGGGGAACAACAGGAGTAGAGGCTTACCCATTGAGAGAGGTACCAAGTGGAGGGTATGTGCATGTGCCTTAGAGTAGGGGTGACCTAGCAGTGTTTACAAATGATTTTCCTCGGCTGAGGGAAAATCCTGTTGACTGGTACAAACAAGTTGATCGCTTTGTTAAGCTTTCAAAAGTATTATGGGTTGATTTGAACATCTCAATTGACATCATTGTCCTGAGGGATTTGTGGTTGGCTTTTAAAATAGCTGTTGAGTGGCCATCTTCAGAACCAGATCGAGATCCCATAATGCATGGTCCTGCACAGGTGTTTATAAAAAAGTATGAGCAGGTAATCACATGGTTGCAGTCAAAGATTTCTCCACAGGATATTGACTGGGTCAAAATTGATCAGACGACCCAAGAGCCCAAGGAGTCAGTGCATGCATATTACGAGAGGCTCTTGCACGCCTTTAAGCAGTACAGAGGGTTGGACACTCTAGATTCTAAAGGCATGGGACAATTTGTTTCCAAATTTGTTTTAGGATCAAGGCCCGACATTAGCTTTATGATTCAGCAACATCTGATCTGCTGGCAGAATTAGTTGGTGGAGGAAATTCTTCGATATGCAAGATATTGTAGTGATGAGGTATATTTGAAACACAGGAAACTAAAGGATAAGCTAATGCTAGTGCAGATGAAAAATACAGATAGAATAGACTAAGAGCAGTCGAGTGGAGGAACACTGGGACGGAGACAGGGAAACCATCATGGAGGGACCCGAAATGCGTCAAATAACTCCGGTCAAGAAAGAGGGAAGCCCGTAGATCCTAAGACAGTGCCTGATGTGGGTACCTTAAAGAAAACTACTCCATGTCATTAATCACAAGATCGGGCATTGGAAACACAAGTGTAGATCGAAATTGTGCAGGTACCTGAGATTGTAAATACTGTGACAAGACCAATATCGATACGTGGGGGGAGTTTGAGTCCACAGGTACAGGTTCCCCAGCCACAGAGGATTCTGCAAGGGAATCGGGTGTACCAGCAGATGCCCTTTATTGAAGCTTCAGACGAGTTTGATCTAGGCCTGTTAATATGACGGTGCCTGAGGTGGGAGGAAGACTGTACCCTTGGGGCAGTCTTAGAGGTAGACCAGAGAGGACCGTATGTGGAGGCGGCTGTAGACAGTCATCCCATCACATTTTTAGATTATACTGCTGCTACCCGTTCTACTGTGAGATCTGCAGTAGTCCCTAACCTACCCCTCTCAGCACAATCGCTCCAAGTTGTATGTGTTGCAAATAAGAGAATGACCAATCCTTTGAAAGATGAGATAACAGTGAAAATAGGAACCTTTCAGGATTGTCACCAGTTTGTGGTGTGCGATACTAGTCCATTCTGCTTGTTGGGTTGTGATCTCTTGTGCAAGCTGAACTGTACCATCTATTGCACACCCAAGGGAATTGAGTTACAGACCAATGATGATGACATTGCATTCAAGCTGGTGAAACAGAATCTCAGTATGGAAACATATCCCTTGTTGACAATTGAAGAATTGCCTTGCGTCTTTAGGTAGTCAGTCTTTACGGTAGTGTGGTATTTCACAGGAGAAGAGATCGGACTGATTCGAGGAGTTGAGCCAGTTGATATATCGATCAGACGGAATGCAGAATTTCTACGAACGCACCAATACAACCTGGTGCCAAAAACGGTGGCAGGAATCAAGCCAGTGATTGAGTTCATGATTAAGCAGGGCATTAAGGAAATATTGGGGAGCCCTTGCAACTCATCCATTATGGGGTTGGAGAATCCGAGTGGGAAATACCGGATTGTGCCGGACCTGCGAAAGGTCAACACAATCGTGGTCCCATGTTGTCCTGTGGTGCCGAATCCATCTGTGATATTGTTCCACATCCCTTGTGAAGATGTGTGGTTCACTGTGATTGATTTTGCCAGGCATTCTTTTCGATACCCTTGCACAAGGACAGATAATTTTTATTTGCTTTCTGTCTGGAAAATCATGTGTTAATATGGTGTTGTATCCCACAAGGGTATACTGAGAGTCCTTTGATCTTTAATCAGATCTTGAAGAAGAATCTTGAGAGTCTATTGTTGCTGCAGAACTCCTTTCTCGTGCAGTACATAGATTACTTTTTGATTGCGTCAGAGACAGAAGATGCTTGCAGGATTGACAGTTACATTACTGAATCTCCTTTCAGAGAATGGACACATGGTGTCTTCTCCGAGCAAACTTCAGTACTGTTTACCTGAAGTTCTATATTTGGGTCATCGTATTGAGAGGGGGAAGAGGAAGGTGTCACCAAACCGAAATGAGGCAATCATGAACATGAGTGCACCTACTACGCAAAAGGAAGTCTGGATGTTCTTGGGAATGGTTGGCTATTGTCGTCAATGGTTTGAAAATTTCTCCTTGAAAGGGAAACCTCTGCAGAGGTTGACGCACAAAGTTGTGAATGATGCGCTACCATGGGATGACGACTGTTTGGTTGCCTTTCTGGAGCTGAGATAAAGCTTGTGCCGAGCTCTAGCCCTGGGAATGCCTGATCACAACAAGGCTCTCTCGTTATTCTGGTATGAAAGGGAAAGTTGTGCTCTGTCAGTACTTGCACAAGTACATGGAGGTGTCCGTAGACCAGTTGCCTATATTTCGGCTGCCTTAGATCTCGTAGCCTCAGCGTTGCCCTGACGTCTCAAATCCGTTGCGGCAACAGGTGTCAGCATTTAAAGATGTGAAAGTATTGTGATGGGTCATCCACTTACTGTATACGTTCCACATTCAGTCGAGCTTTCGATGATAATGACTAAGACACAGCATTTGACAAATTAACAGTCTCACATGCTATGAGCAAGTCATACTTGCCTCGGAGAATGTGACTCTGAAAAGATGTTCTGTATTGAATCCTGCTACTTTGATGCATGTTCCAAATATTGATGATGTTTTAGACTGTGAAGACCATGACTGTCTCAATGTGACTAAACTTTGCACCAAACCGAGACCTGACATTGTCGATGTACCTCTGCCTCAGTCTGATAAAATCATTTTTGTTGATGGTTCATGATTAAGAGACAATGCAGGGTATTTGAGAGCAGCGTTTGCTGTCTGTATAATTTCTGGAGTTGGGGAAGCTGCTTGTTTACATGGAATACACTCCGCACAGGTGGCTGAAATCATTGCCTTGCCACATGCATGTCTGGTCTCTGATCAGAACTGAGTCACCATCTACACCGACACCCAGTATGGGTTCGGTGTGGTTCATGACGTCAGACAGCTATGGTCGCAGAGAGGATTCTTGACATCATCGGAACTCCAATCAGAAATGGGTAATATCTGAGGAAATTGTTGGAAGCTTTGCAAAGTCCAAAGGAAATTGCAGTGGTCAAATATACAGCCCATAGTAAAGGGGAAGATTTTGTTACGCTTCGGAATCGGTATGCTGATGAAGTTGCACATTTCTGTGCCAAACAAAGGAGCATTTTCAATGGGGATTACACAGGAGAGAGCACAGAAAGAACCAAGCTCAGCATGATGCTAGCCATAGAGGACACTTGGGATGAGGTCAAGCGTCCACAGGAACAAGTGTCAGACAGGAAGAAGCTAGTTGGATTAAAGCAGGTTGTGAAAAGAGGGATGATGGCATTTGGGTTTCGACTGATGGACGAGCAGTGTTGCCAGACAATTTGTTGAGCCCCATGGCAAGACAGATTCATGGAGCAGTTTAAATTGGTGGGGATGCTATGGTGAGTGTGTTCAGACAGATGTGGTTTAATCCTCGGTTTCGTGCATTTGCTGAAGCAGTGTGTCACAGATGTGTTACATACCATCAAATGAATGCGGGGAAAAAGACTGTGGTTGCTTTCAGTCACATTAGGAGATAGGAGGGACCCTTCAATAGGATACAACTCTATATCATAGCAATGCCCAGGTGCAACAGCTTAAGATACATCCTGGTGATTCATTTTGTTTTCTCATGGTGGGTGAAAGCATATCTAACTAGAAGGTGCAATAGTCTCACAGTAGCAAAGTTGTTACTCAGGGATACATGCCTTGGATTTCTGACCTCATTGGAATCGGATAGAGGAACACACTTCCATAGTGAGATTATGAGGCTGCTGTGTGCTGCCTTGCAAGTTGATCAGAGGTTGCACTGTAGTTACAGACCTGAGGCATCAGGCCTTGTGGAGCAAATCAACGGGACTCTTAAGTTAAGAATGGCGAAGGTCTGTTTGTCCACGTCTCTGAAATGGCCTGCTGCTTTTGATGAGTGTATGTAGCATTCCAGATAGGAGGACTGGTCTTTCACCCCACAAGTTCCTGATGGGGAGGGTGATGAGATTGCTAGCAGTGCTAAATATCACAGATGACTTGATTATTGCACAGGACTGGCTGCCGTAGTCAGTTCTGTGTCTCGCCAGTTTGAAGTTGCCACTGCCCTGACATCAAAAGATCTCTGCCACGACCTGTGTCTAGGGGATTAGATACTCATCAAGAAACATGTGAGGAAGAGGTGTCTTGATGCTCGGTGGGGAGTCCTTATCAAATAATTTTGGTGACAAATACAGCTGTGAAGTGTGGAGGTTTGCCGAACTGCATACATGCAACCCACAGTTTCAGCACCCTTGGAAGAAACAGCTCCTCTCTCTGAAGAAAGTCCACCCGTGGTTGCGAAGCCACTGGAGAGGACAAGCCTTGCTGTGAGTGTAGCTGACGTGGCTGGCCACACACCAGAGCAAGCTGAGGGGGGGTCAAGCTACACAAAGCCCACATGATGACTCTGAGGGAGATGGTAACGTTGTGAGTGATGCAGAGTCCGACTCAGTAGAGAGAACTGATGTGCAAGGTGATCGGGCCCAGAGAAGGAGATCAGAGTTAGCAGAAGACTCGTGGCTTGTTAGACAGAAGAGGCAAAACCTAGACTTGCATCTGAAAGAGATCGCCCCTGTGTCTGAAATGTCTGAATCAGAGCTAAGCGACAAAAAACAAAGACAAGAGGAGGTGAGAAAATCGCAGAATAAGAGTGCCTTGTCAATGATACGTTGCACCAGAATGGACTAACGTGATTACAGATGGCAGGAGCAGTGGGGACAGGGAGACTGAGGTCTTCACGAATTGTCAGCAGAACACCAGAACTGGAGATTGAATTAGAACTACTTGTTCCTGGGTTGGAAATAGGAGTGCTAACAGTGACTGTAACTAATCCACCAGTATGGAGTGGTGTGAGGGTTTAGGTTCTATGAGATTTGTCTATTCCAACCTTTGGATATCGGCCTCCAGCTCAGGAGATTGCAGCAGTACCTCTTGAGATCCTACAGCGTGTTGTTGCTGAAATTGATTCTGAGCTTGATAGAGACTCTTAAATGAACTGTGAACTGTAAATAAAAACCTGCTGTGAAGAAGGTAACCTAGGCCTGAGTGGAAGAAGAATAAAATTAGGGACTTTTCCGGTAGAAGAAGAAAGAGGGCTAGGGAAGTCTTTTAAACTGTGTAAATAGTTTGTGCAACAAACTTTGAGTTTGGGTTCTGGAACACCAAGAAACTGTGCGTGAACTTTGTTGAATAGTAATCAGAGGAAGAGGAAAGAGACTCTTGAGAAGTCTTCCCGCTGTGCTAAATCGAACTCAGTAAAAGATGAAGTCTGAAAATCCGAAATTGTAGAGCAAAATGTGTGATACGTACACCCGTAGTAGTGATGATATTGGTAATAGCTGTACTAATCATAGTGTCTGTAAAGGTTTCACATGATGCAGAGGATGAGGGGGTGGGAATACAAGGAACGTCCACGCATGTCACTTCTAGCACAAAAGAGGGTACATCAGGCGCAGAAAAGGATATGCTAGATCAAACTAGTCGCATGTTACATTTAGATCTGTCTAAGGCAGATTATACATTGAATGCTTATGCGAAATTACTGTACGAGTATGTGGATACGATGGATGTGAGAGATTGTGTGTATGCAATTGCCATCATCAGTTGATGAGGGAATACGATACCATCATCTCCCATTGACATATGGTATTACTTGTAGTCTATTGCTCAGTAAGGGACATTATGAGTATTATTTCTCAAACTACGGCGCAGTGCTTTCAGAGGTTCCAGCTTACAAGCACGATTATTATAAGCAGGAAGATAGATTCGGTAAGTATTACACTAGATACAACTTATGCACTTCGCCATAATTTAACATGTTTATTAACTGACATAGAGAAGAAATTTGTAGAAGTAGGAGATATACATAGACAATTAACAGTTAACCTTAACAGTAGAGGAGGGAAATTGGAGTGGACCAAGGAGGAGTTAGGCACACAAAGCAAAGGGGAGTTATGGTTCAATAGCTTTGGATTTTGGATTTGACGGTGTGCTAGAACAAGTAAGAATCGCCACTCTTTTTTCCTCTTTCGGAAACAATTCCAATTTTTAAATGTTCTATAGTAAGGTATGTAACACTTGACTCGTTTGAGTATTCAGAGTATAGTATAGCAAAAAACAGCTAACACGTGTTTTGCCCCCTTAAACAGGCAGTCTGGCCATGGGGCTTCCTCCACAATGTCACAACAATTAGTACAATAACAGAGATGGAGATCATATTTACATAGGTCTAATAGAGCAGATATGGAAAAAGCATCACCTGTGAAAGCATATTGAGAATATACAGTGCAATTAGAAATGGTGGGAAGAGAAAGAGCCGGATAAAATTATGGGAAATATAAGTAATCAAAAAAAGGAGCAGAAAAGGAGACCGCAAATAGAAACATAAGGAAAGAGAAAGAAATTTAAATGCAACTAAATAGCAAAGTAGTCCACAGTATGAGATCAATAGAGAGAATGCATAGCATAGCATCGAAAAAATGTACAATATAGAGAAAATCAGTGCATTCCCATAATGTCAAAGGTATTCCCAAATTTCATTTTAAGAATTGAAGACAGGTTCATATATACAATACCCATTCAAAGTATTACATACGGGTACATTTCTTTCTCTTTCCTTATGTTTGCATTTTCAGGATTCAGCACAGCCCCAACCCTTGCGCTGTACGCAGTACAAGCCAGTGCATTGGCAAGTAAATAAATTGACATTGCAATGCCATTCTATTTATTTGTGTTTGCCTGCTGTGCTCGCAGGAGGTGGGGCGACGCCCTTCTGCTCCTGAGGAGGAGTCGCCCCTGGAACTCATCTTGTGACACCGTCTAGGAAGTGGTCCCATTGGAATGCATCTGGAACTGTTTGATATTGGAAATGCACACTCGATCGATGGACTCTTTATCATGTTCACTTCTTAATCTGAAACCCATAGTTTCAGTTTAGAACAGTCAGGTCTGTTGGATGGTCATTGCTTGTCATTCTTTGTATGTTATATTTGTTATCTTCAAAAAGCAACAGCACCGAAAACACCAATGTCTTTGTAATGCCTGTTCTGCATAAATCGGCGGACTGAAACATGTGCGGCATAAGAGCATTGGTTGGTGCTGTGCAGTTGATGGTAAAGCTGAATTTTCCGCTATTTTTCAAAAGCACGTCCTTTCCAGCTGATCGTGCTGTGCTATATAATTTTGTTTTTTAAGATGCAGTGGTGTCCTGTGGCTTCCGGCAAGTGAAACAGGCTCGTAAGCGACAAATCAGGAAATAGACAACATGTCTTGTATCCACAAATGAGGGGGTCAATCACTAGTCACACAGGGGGCTTAACCTTTCTTCTCTTCCTCACCTCTGACAGTCTGACTGCAGATAGGGGTTGTTAAAAAGACAGAACCTCTTGCTTCATCGAGCGCCCAACACTATTCCTTAATCCAGGCGCTATACCGTGTGGTTTGGGTCCCCATGGTTCTACGCGTATCCATGAATAGAATGCGTGTGCGCGACGTTGCGTATGACGCTATACGTGTCTGCGTATGACGCTGTACGTGTCTGCGTTCGTCCATAGAACTTTCACCCGTAAACACTATTTGAGGAACTGAACACCTCAAAAGCTGTACAAAACGTGAATGCCGTGCATCGTATCTCTGAATGTGATTCTTTCTGTCATCTGCCAGGTTGCTGTTTTCTTTACATACATGTGTATTTCCTAAGGAACTGTTGATATTAAGTTTCTATATATGCATCCATTACTACCGTCGTTTTTTGTGTGTTTGCTGGGAAGCGTTATAAAAAGTGTAGTTCATATCATACAATACAATAATACCAAATCGACTAAATATGGATAAAAAGCGGAGTTTGCCATTCTGGATTTTAAAGTTGTACATCTTATTTTCAGTTAGGCAAATAAAAGCTAAAAATGGAGGGTTTGTATTCTACAGCTCCTGTTGTTTGTCTTATAGCATTTCCTGTTCCAAATGTCTGATTGGGATTTTTCACATTTCCTGAGGCTTGCTGTACACGTGCCAGAGGTTTCTCACAGCAAACTATAAACTACTTTCCCAATTGGTGCCTGTTAGCCGCTCCCACAACAATCCCAGAAGTATACCAGGCTAATAGCAATACCTAGAAACAACACACAATTGAGCATATGATAATTAAATGTCCCCTACCTTTCTGGAGGCTCCTGAGTCTGCAGAGTGGACACTGATAGTGCAGACGATTCTCATCCCCTGGTGACGCTCATCCCCTGGAGGTGCCCAAGCCCAAATGATGCTCAAGCCCAAATGTGGCCCAGGCCCTGGCAATGCCTAAGCCCTAATGATGTCATCCCTTGTGATGCTTATCCCCTAGTGAAGCTCATGCCCAAATTATGCTCATGCCCAAATGAGGCTCAGGCCCTGGCAATGCCGAAGCCCTAATGACGTCATCCCTTGTGATGCTTATCCCCCGGTGATGCTTTCGCCCAAATGATGGTCAGGCCCTGGTGAAGCTCAGGTCCTGGTAATGTTAATCTCCTAATACCAGCAGGCTGGATTGAAGAGGGTGCTTATGTTGGCAGTTGTACGAGAGGCCCGAACAAAAATTCTCACTGAGAATACACAAGGATAGGAAGAAGATGGAAAAGCGGACCTGCAGGTGGCCCATGCCACCTGGTAAAGTATCACCCTGTCTTCTCGAGTAACTAGAACCCAAACATTGACAGCTAATGTTAAAGTAAGTGTTGTATCCTTGTTAACGTTGTAGGAGTGTAAAGGACCAGTTCAGATATGTTGGCATGCTATGGTTCCTCAGAGCCCGGAACCGAGATATCTGCTTTCTATAGGAATGTGGGATTTTATACCCCTAATCGTACAGCCAATTTGAAGGTCAGTGGGGTCAGTGGTTCTGGAGTAACAACTGTAAGTCCTCAAGAGTCACCATTCTGATCAGGGGGAAGCCTTTCGTAGCTGAGAGGGCTACAGTGCAGGTAAACAGCAGAGTTCTGGTTGTGGACAGCTCATGGTCAGGAGAGTCAGTCAGTGGTGCTCATCAGTGTGTATGCCCCCCAGAGATGAACAACAGACTTGAGATGCTCTAGGTCCTCAGAGTGCAGCTTGTGACCTCCTTGACCATTCCGATGGAAGGTGATTTCACCTGCATCATTGAGGCGGATGGCGACACTAGAGCAGACTCTGCAGGGATGGATGTGATGCCCATTCTGCTGTCAACAGTGGTAGTTGAGGCCTCCCTATGGAGCATCATTGAGAGTATGAGGGTGATTTCAAGGAACTACTCATGGAGTCTCCTCAATTGCTCCATGCATCCATGGATTGACTTCTAGTTAACCTTCTCGGATTTAAGTTAGTTTTGAGCTCTTGGGTGGCCACCCATGACACTGACCACCTTCCTTTCCTGTTATTTTTAAAGAGCCCCTTACTGAGTTGATGACCAAAGTCAAATCTGGTTCCCCAAATAATATTTGTCTCCGGCATGTTTCAGAAACCATTTTTTCTGTCTTCCTGGAATAGCTATTTCTCTTCTCAACCTATCCCTCAGCCAGAGCAAGTTCCCACATTCCTTTAAGGAAGTTGTTGTGCTCCCTCTCCAGGGGAGACCCTGCCATATTGAAAAACTATAGACCGAACTCACTGCTTCCTTATTAAGCAAAACTATTAAGAGACCCATGTTGCTCAACATCTATGCTCCTTTTTGGAGGAGTCCGGTTTTCTTGACCCCCATCAGGCTGGCTTTCACCCTGCCTACTACTCCACAGAGACAGTTATTTTCTCTGTAATGGACGATGTGAGGAAAGAAATGGATAACAGCATCACACAGCCACTGCCCTATTAGATCTTTTAGCGTCCTTTGACACAGTCGATCATGCCATTTTGATGGTTTGCAGGGTCCTGCCCTTGACTGGATATCCTCTTTTCTTACAGACCGGTTTCAATCGGTCCATCTCTTCCCTTTTTGCTCAGCTGAGGTCCAATTAAATTGTGGAGTACCCCAAGGATGCTCCTATCCCCTCATTTGTTTAATCTTTATATTCGCCCACTGATTCATTCCCTTCAGGAGTGGAAGGTGAAAATCTAAGACTTGACTGACGATATGCAGCTGATTTCACTATTGAAAAAACCATGGAAACAAATGAATTCTTTAAAAATACCATGCAATACATTCAGGAAGCGATGAATAGTCACGAGTTGAAGTTAAACGCCAACAAAATGGAAATTGTTTTTACAAAAAGCAAACTTTATTAATGGAATCCCTCCTTCTGGCCCTCTGATATGGGTTCTCACCTATGCCTAAGAACGCTCTGAAAAGTCTTAAGGTCCTTGTTGACGAGGATCTTTACTTGAAAAATCAGATAGGAGCAGTGACTTACTCTTGCTTTCTCCAACTCCTGACCATATATGGAAAATTAGGAGATACTTCACGGTGGAAGCTGTCATCCAAATATTCATTTCCTTAGTGATGTCCCAGATGGATTATGCTAACACGCTTAACTGCAGTTGCAATTAGCTCAAAATCAGTTAGATTAGGTTAGGTTTTCAGCAATCGCCCCCCACACCTGAAACTCTCTTCCCCTTGACAGCCAATTATGTGGGATTTAGGAAACTCTTAAATACCTGGCTCTTTAGACAGGCCTATAGCTATCTTTGTTGCTAGTTGCTGCCTCCACTACCTTAGTGCCAAGAGACCTATTGGTGTATGCAGGGTACGAGTTGGGGGTCCACCCGGGTGGACAGCGTCCCCCAACTTTTTTCACAGGGGTGGATGCTTTCCACCCTGCCAAGAAGGCCCACTAAAAAAGATGCTTAATACGTCCAGGCGTAATTTTCAAACACCGGGACACATTCAGCAGCGCCTGCACGTTGTTGTCTGCTTTAGATCACAACAACGTGCAGGCGTGACGGGGCTCTCTTATTTATGACTTCTACTGGGATACTCGGCCATAACAAAGGGCAAGTCCCCTTTTGTAGGAGTTTCCTGGCTGGCAGCAGTCAGGAGCCTCACACCTGATGCAAATGCAGCAGAGGGGAAACAAAGGCTTGCACCTTGTTAGCACTTCACACATACTTAGGAGAGGCAGCTTTTCACTTTGTTCAGGCTCTGTTTAGGAGATTTGCATGCACTTTTAGAACGTCAGATGTGTAGATCTTTCCCAGTATTTGAACAAAATAAATTGCATTTAAATACGTTTATTTCCCTTGAGGAGGCATTGTAATAATTTAAATATCACTATTTCTTTTAAAGCACTATGGCTATAGAAAGCTTAACGCTGACAAAAGGTAACATTGTTTTATATGTAGCGTACAAAAGGGTGAATCTTCTGGATGAATCAGGAGGGTTTGCAAGTATACTCGAAATGTGCTCAAAATTACTCATTATAAACCTGCTAAACATATATGTGAGGGCTTAAGATCTGATATCACTTCTTGTGATTCCAGTTCCTGGGATGTCACGCGCTGTGAAGTCACATGTTGCGATGCCGTGCGCTGCGATGCCACTTGAATACTTATTAACTAGGTTAGCCCCCCACTTCATTTTTTAGGACTTTTGCCCCTGGTGTATGTGCGCTCTGTAAGTTTCCTATAACATAACATCCACAGAGCAATCATTTTTGAGGGCGATCTCACAGGGAAGTTCCTCCTAGCCCACATTCCTGGAAGATGGTCTGTACACTGCTGAGAAATAAAGAGTGAGGGCAGACCTTAGAGTTGGGTATGTAGAGTGGAGTTGAATGAAGGACCTTTTCACCGTACTGAAATATAGTGGGAATGGGTGAAGGGCAGGTTGCGAACCACAACCGAGAACCTTAAGAAGGATGAGAAATGTAAATTGTTGTTCTTTGAGAAACTTCACTCATTTCACACCACATTAGTGGAGCTTCAGGACTCAGAGGGAAGTTTTCAAAATGGGAAGGAGCAAATCATGAGAGCCAATGCCAACTTTTGTGATGAACTCTACTCAGCGAAGTCATCTGAGAGAGATGAGGTGCAGTTTCCTGGGGGTATCTTAGACAGAGGGGTTACGGGGCCTCAATACATCCTTAACACTGGATGACCTGTACCTAACAGGGATGACCTCCAAGTGAGCCAAGACCCACCGAAGGGATGGCCTTCCAATATAGCCTAACCAGACCAGACCTGCAAGAGGTCTACTGGGAAATGAAATACCAGTATTTGTAAAGCGCACACCTACTTCCGAAGTGGTGTCCTGGCACTGGGGGCCCTCGGGAAGATTAAGCAAGCTATTGCCCATGGTCAGATGGTGCTGGGCTAACCAGCCGCTGGCACTGGGGATCGCACCGTGAACCCCGTAGACCGGAGTCAGGGACCCTGGCCGCTGCTCAACAAATGGCTAAAACAGGGTAGTATGCCGCAGTTCCTATGGGACAGCATTATGGAACTTTTTTTTTAACCCGAAGGAAAAGAGAAAGAGAAGACCTCAAGAATTGGGGCCCAGTCTCGCTGCCCAGTGTGGACCACAGAATCCTCGCAAAGATAATGACTATCCTCATAAAGAAGGTGGGTCGCAATTAGTCCTTTCTGACCAGTCCTGCTTGATTCCAAGAGGGCAAAACATGAACAGCCAGGCTGTGGTTCAGGACTCACTGAGTATGTCAGAGACCAGGTTGGAGCCTACCGTACCTGGTGGGAGCAGCCAGGTTCACCTGCACTGAAGCAGACACACAGCAGCAGTGGTCGCTTCGTGCCAGCTGGCGGCAGAGCATAGTGGATTGGAAGAAAGGGGGTGAATTGCAGGGGCTGCTGGGGATTTTGCCTTAGTAGCCGCTCTTCTTCCCAGCAGTTCTGTTCAGCATAGTGTTACCTGGTAGCCCCTGCCCTCTCCACGCTCCATTAGTATCATGAATTCCAAAGGAGCAGGGCTGCAGGCAGCAGCAATGAGAGGCCTGGTCATGGACTGACCATCCCTCCTTGTGAATTGAACTCCAGCTTTTTTGATCCCCTGCACGCCTACCCCTGGAGGCCAAAAATGTCTTGAGGCAAGTCAGCGTGCAGCACTGTGTTATAGGAGACAATGGGCCCCCTCTTTGATGCTTTCGTGCTATCCTACAAGGTACTGGACACCGTACAGGTGTGATGAAGGTGTCTGAAGTGGTATCAGTAGCACCGACACATAACAAAGGCAGATCCCGGCAACTGTAGATTGACCGTCCGAAGGGCCGGACTGAAGAGCTAAAGCAGACCTGGCAAAAATGCTCAAACCAACCTTGCTCTCTTCATCTCCTTGCGCAATCCCTCTCTTTCTATCCATCCATTCTTTCTCTCCCCTTCTCGCCTCCCTCTCGGTTTGCTTTCTCTCTACCTTCCCCCTCTCTCTATCTCTCAAAGCCTCCCTGTGCCTGCTCTAATTAACCTCCGGGTGCTGTGGAAAAAGGCACAGACTTTAGGAGTGGTCTACTGCCCTCAAAACCAGTCTCCAGGGGTTCCGGCAGGGCTTTAAGTGGGCCAGGTCTCACCGGGTTGGAGCACCGGCAATTTTTTAAAGGGGGCCTCGAATCGGGTCTCTATTTTGTTCCCGGGCACCGGCGGACTGTTTTTTTCCGGACTGCAGTGACAGCTGGCACATCGATGTGCGCGTGCTCACACTGCTCACTTCTCACTAGTGGAGAAGTTACAGCATGACGTCATGCCAGGCAAGTGTTCATGGGAAAGGGAAATCCTTTAAAGAGAGTCTTTTTCTCTCTGGATTTCCCATCTCTTTTTAAAACTCGGGGGCCGCAACATCGTCATGACGTCACCAGGGATTTAAGTGGAAGCTTTTTCAATATTTTATACAAGCCATAGTTGCTGCTGCTTATTAATCTTATGTAACTCACAACCATTGACAAAGCGAATAGTCCTGACGTCTCGTAGACATGATATTACCTGTTGTATCATATATATAGATGCAATGACAGAAACAGCCAAATACATGTCGGGCGGCATACTATGCTAAGCACCGATTTTTAGCTTATGTGTTTTTAAGCCACACTCTTAATTACATTGGCCACGCCCCTTTAAGAGACCCCCCGTTTTTTCATCCCACTTAAAGCTCTGGGTTTCGGCCCACCTGGGAAATGCCAGTGTAATTAAAAGCTTGTCCGGCCCTGACCATTCGGCATTATTGGAAACTTTCTTATATTTCAGATCAGAAGAATGTGAGGGAGAATGTCGCTCAATATCTAAATAAGGTATATAGGTGAGGAAGAACAAAGTTATAATCTCGGCTCCCCCACATGGTATCATCCTAGGGGACATCTTTTCCCCTTTTTCTGCTTTATTTACAAAAAATGGTGCATGTTCAGCCAATGAGGTCACATTTCTCGACTTTGGCCTGTTTATTAATTGCGGGTTTTCCCTCCTAGTGTGGGCTCCTAGTATGGGTAAAATAATGGCCTGTTTTATGACCTATTAGACACACCTTTACTTGGTGTCACCGTTCGTTCTGTAGGTAATTCTTTTTGGTTGTGTTATCTGCGGTGTTGGTGACCCTCTGTGCGCATGTAAGCAATAAACACTGGTTTACTTTCATATACCAAACAAATGGGGCTGTGTGGCACTCTGTTTGTGATCCTTTGAAGTATGTAATCCAATTGTCGTTTGCAATGTTTGATACTTGGGTGCTGGTGGGATTACACGTATTTCCCCTGATGAAGTGCGGTTCGCACAAAATGCATAGGGATTATGAAATACACTTGTGAATATCTGTTTGGATTGTAAAAAAATCATTTTGAAGATGAGTCATTTATCATGGGGAAAAAAAGAATTGAATTGAAGATTGAGCTGTGATGTAACAGCGAGAAACACATAACATTTGTGAAATATGAATAAACAAATTTGAACCTTAATCCTTTCTGGATATACATTTGTTTACTTTGAATCAAAAAAGTGAAGATGTATTTATCTCCCAAAGGAGTGCAGTTGGGTCTACTGTCAGGTTTGACAGTACAGACACAGGATATTACTTTCATATACCACCAGTGCCAGGCGAAGTGGTGCCCTGCGTTACAGAAGTGGACACAGAAACACAGGCTAGCTCTGCAGTTTCATAAAATGCACCCTCTCCTTCCAGTCATCTGGAACTCTTCCAGGCGGCTGGTGTTTTTCTTTGAATTTGAAACCAGGTAGTATTTTCCAGCGTCATCTTCCCCTGCCCTCGTGGAACTGCAGACCGGGCTCCTGTCTTTTTTTGTGCGCTTTTCCAGCAGCAGCAGCAGGGCGAGGGAGTTTTCTGCCAGTCAGTGGAGGGGCTGAAGCCACGCCCCTCTTGCAGAGATATTTTGTTCCTGATTTGAGACGGGAGAGCCAATGGGCGCGGGCTGCATCCTGCTCTACTGTAGTGTCAGCTCGACAGCTCCTTCCCCAGCCCGACCCCCGCAGCAGCCTCCTCGCCGCCTGGCTGTCACCAGCAGGGTGGCACACGCGCCATGACCCCTCTGCGTAAAAAGATGCCGCGTCGCTTCCACTCCTGACTGCGGCTCCTGCGGCAGCCTGTGGCTCGGGCCACCACAGCTGGCTCTCTGCTGCTGCCACCTTGCCCTGCCTGCTGCTTGGCACCAGTAATGCCGAGGCGAGGGCGCTTGGCTGTCTTGGGCGCAGTTATCCAAGGACACCGCGCATTAACGCACTAAGCCACAGATGCCTCTTGGACAAGGCTGAAGAAAGACACCCTAAGCTGGAAATCCGGGCTGAGCCCCCTCTCGCCTCCCTCTCGGTGGATCAGGGAACATATGTTGCGTGCAGCAGGTCCTTGCCTTCCTTCCCAAGAAACTGCCTCACTTTCGGAAATGCCGTGGCATGGTAATGAGGTGAAAAGTCTCTTTTTCCCATGAGCAGGAAAAAACATAGCATCAGACTCCGAAAATGGAATGAACATGAGCAGGGGCGCACGGAGGGATTCCCCGAGCCAGTTATCCATCGACATTCTTTGCGGTTTCGGCTCCCCAGTCTAACTGGGGGCTTCTTTTGGTATTCAAACAATATTTCTCCTAACTGGACAGATCGCTTGGCTTGCACTAGCTTGGTGACCAAGTTGTGTCGCGAAATCCGCAGGAGAAAATGCCAGCCATCCTGGTGGCTTCTAAGATGAAGTCGGGGCTCCCCAAACCCGTACACAGCGCGACGCCCATCCCACAGGTGCTCACCCGGACCATCCCTCAGCCCTGCTATTTGAAGTTGGGGGGCAAGGTGGAGGTGGCCAAGCCCTTGTGTGTCAGCCAACTCCCGCTCAAGCCTGCACATGGACAGGAGATTGCAGTGGACGGCCCCCTCTTCCGGAAGACCAGCTCCATCGAGAATGGCTTTGATACTCAGGTGAGCAACAGCGCGCGCGACCCCTTATAGTCAGGGGGACCACTGGAATTATGCGGCAGCGGAGGGCCACATTATGCGGCAGAGTTCCGAAAAATTATGTGGCAAGAAAAGGCAAATTATGTGGCACTGTGAAACATATTGTTTGATAGTATTACATCATTATTTTGTGAATTGTAAACTTGTGATCACTGTCTTTTAGTTGCACCTTTTTAGTGCCAGTTTAACACCCAAATATAGCAATAAGCAACAGAAAGGTGACCAGCCCAACTCTGCAGAGGGTCTTCCACTGCGCTGCAAAACATGTCGCTGTGTTATTTAGTCACTTTTGAACCGTTTGACCCAAAAGCACATTTTTGTTTTGTTAAAATCTGCAGATTATGCAGCAGGTGGTGGATTATTTGGCAAACGTGGCAAATCTATAATTATGTGGAAATCGCAGCACAATCGCATATTTCCAGTGGCCTTGCTAATGGGCCTGGCAGTCATGTCTAAGGGTATTGAAATTCACTCAAAAGAAAGCTTATTTTCAGTTTCCTTATTTAAAAATACATATAGTCAGAGAAAAATATAATTTAAACCGGTGTCCCTCGTTTGTTGAACCTAGGAAGGCTTAGCTGGGGTTCAAACCTGTGACCTCCTGGTTAGTGACTTCTCTGTCCCCCCTGGGCTAGCTCGTTAGCATGCAGGTTGTAAGGCGTGCTGATACGGGGTGCCTACCTTTTTGTGCATTTTTGTTAATAAAATATATTTGTGGTGCAACTGGTTTAAAAAAAAGTATTTTTTATTCAGAAGCAGGCTGTCACATACTTGAAATGGGGAAATGCAGGACACGCCAGCCATTGTGTCCGAAAGGTCAGCAGGGTAGGGGCCGAGTCAGTCAAAGACTTGTAACTACCCAAGCCTTGCTAGCCTTCAGGAACCCTGCGTGTGAAGCATCCCCCCCTTCATAATGGTTGAGCCTGCTCTGCCAGCCTGCTGTGTGCTAGTATTCTGATGTCTGATCGTTTCCATCTGTCCATGACTCTCTCTTTCATTCCCCTCCAATTGGTGCCTCTTGAGACGGTAGCTGTCTCTTAGCTCTCTACCGAAGAGAGAGGATTGTTCTCTCAACAGTTGGGCGCATCTGGTGACTGCAGTAGAGAGCGTCGTCTGAGAGCTGCAGCCTTCCTGATTGCTGCACAAGTGTATATTTAGAGGTAACGAGAATTGATTGGCCTGCTATGAGCATGCTGCCTGCCTGCGCTCTGCTAGTGTGCATTTGAAAGGTTGCGGTCGCAGGATTGTTTATATGGCACTATGTTGCACGTATATCAGAGTTTTCAAAGTCAGACGCGAGTTGTCATGTTGGGAAGTGTGCCAGTTTTCATTAACACTGCCCGTTTCCCACCTTGTCCCACTGATTTGCTTAATTTGAATGCTCGCCCTGTTTCGTGATGGCTTGTTGGGAGGTAGGCAGCCTGGGTCGCCAATGGGTTGACCTAGTTGCCTTGCAGCCTGGGTCGGCAATGGGTTGCCCTCGCTGCCTTGCAGCCTGGGTCGCCAACGGGTTGCCCTAGCTGCCTTGCAGCCTGGGTCGCCAATGGGTTGCCCTTGCTGCCTTGCAGCCTGGGTCGCCAATGGGTTGCCCTCGCCTCCTTGCAGCCTGGGTCGCCAATGGGTTGCCCTCGCCTTCTTGATTGTAGGATATGCAGCACTTTCCAGGCTGGTAGGCAGCACAGTGCTGAGACACAGAGAATCAGTCTGGCCTTACTCATGTTCCCGTGGGGAGATGCCACAGTCACCATCTGTGCTGAACAGGCCGACCTCTGCACGTGGAAGACTGCCAGTTAATGCCGCCAGCATGGATATCTTGGCTCAAACTCCTACAGCAAGCAGTATGAAGGAGGAAATTGAATGGTCAACGCTAGTCACTGTTATGCCACTCGGTGTGTTAAAATAAACATAATCTGACTCATTTAGGAAATCAGACTTAAAAAAGCACAACGCACTGCTATGTCTGCGCTGTGTTTATGCCAGCTCGGCCTTCCAACGACGACCAGATGTGCAAAATCACCAGTCTGGAATCTCTTTGGCTCGGTCTCTCGATCTGATGGTGCATGTGAAAGTGCAGAGGGGCCTGCTTGTTAATAGCAAGGGCTGGCTGTGCTGCTCTCAATTGAGACTTCTCATTGATGTACAGTTTGTGAAACACTAGGATGTGACCGGGAGACACAAATGGAAGATGGGCCATGAATAGCCTGTTGAGTGCCCTGAGCAGTACCCACAGAATTTTCACTATCAAGGTTCATACCTTCTCTTTGTGGTTTCTTCAACCGTACGGCTCGTCTACATAAAGAGTTGTTTTGCCTTCCCCAAACTTGGATATAAATGGAAGTGAACAGGTGGCAGTCTATGCTGCTGTGATGATATCCCCTCGCCTTTATCCTCACTTGTCAAAATTGGTGGCAAAGCTGCCATATATCAGTCTTTACTGCCGTAGTGATATCCGCTTCCCCATATAATACCTCTCTGAGATAAAAAACAATGCTCTCACGTGCAGCTTTTTGATTCTGGAGTAGTTGAAATTTTGAGGCCACTATTGAGCTTCCATCGAAGTATGCTAACAGGAATGGATCTAAGAGGCGCCGCTTCATAAACAAATTCTTGTCCAGTCAAACCTAAGTTCTTGACTTTGTGGACCCGTTCAGGGAGAGAACCCAAGGTCTTAGGCCAGAGCTGTGGCCCGAAAGTAGTGGGTTCTTTCCTAACACCATAATCTCTTCTCGCCATGAAGATTTAGTGAGCTGAAATTCATCCAGGTAAAGTCTCGACCCAGGCAGGAGTTCAAGGCCTCGGAGTTGTGTCCCTAAGCAGATGACAAAAGAAAACATAATTTGGGTGTAGTGCATAGGAATACAGGGTAAGGCCGCAGCTTTCCACCAAGTCCACAAGAGGGCGGATGTAGGTATTAAAGAGCATCGGACTCAAGGCTGATCCCTGAGGGCCACCCGAAGTAAGGGCATATGATTTTGAAGTGGAACAGGCAGAGAAGTCTTGGAAAGTGTGACCTATTAGAAAGGAGGAGATCCCGGATAAGGCTGTTTATTGGACACCCATGTTTGTCAATCTTTCTAGACGAGCGGTATACAACACCGTATCAAAAGCAGCACTGAGATTGAGTAAGATCAGCGCAGCTGTTTCGCCTCATCCAGGAGCCATCTCAGATGTTCCGTGACTCCCAGGAGGGCATTTTCTGCTCCACTGGGGCTTAGGCATGGTATGCTAACATCTGTGCATTTTGGGACACTTACGTAGCTTGCACCATACCCACACTTTGGTACCAGAGGACTGCACAAGAAGTGGAAACAACAGCTGTACAAAATTACTCACACATGATAAACAGTTTTTCATCTAAGGATGCATTGTGTATTTTGCTGCACCGTTAGTGCTGGATAGTAACCAGTGGTGGTTGTGGCATCAGAACAAGTTTGGCTTGGCCATAGAAGGGTGAGGGGAGGTTGAACTAGTGAGGCAGAGTCTGTGTGACAATTATTGGCAGGGAGACTCTGTGCCCCTCTATAGATTGAAGGCAATATTTGCAGAGGAGGTAGGAGGTGGAATACAGAGGAAATGTTTAATAAGATTAACGGGAGGAAAGGGAGAGTGGCAGTGCATAAATATGCCTGGAAGGAAGAAATTGAGACCCTCTGTTCTGTGTTAACTGACTGCATTTGTAGGAGCCTCCTGCTGTAGGAATTCTGAGCACACCAGGTGTCTCTAAGGAGTGTTTACCTGCCCGGCGAAGGAGCCTGTGGGGAGTAACATGGAGAAGGATCAGCCAGAGTGAGGGTTACAGGATTGTTGAATATGAGCAGTGCCCCCCTTTTCTCCGTTATTTTAATGGAGCAAAGAGCTGTATCAGTCTATTCGACTGTGAGCTGGGATGCAGGTGAGACACCTGAATTCCAATGCAGCCCACTGCACATTTTTTCCCTCCCATGCATGTTCAATCAATCAATTAGCATTTGTAGAGCGCAACACTGTAAGCCCTAGGGGTATCTGGGCGCTGTGTCTCCATCGAAAATCCAGGTTTTGAGTCTCTTGCTGAAGTCTGTCAGTGAGGGGACTGTACGGAGCTGGAGGGGAAGGTCGTTCCAGGTCATGGCAGCGATGTAGGAGAAGAAGCGGCCGACACCGTGGCTGCGACAGATGAGGGGGTGTTGCACTCAGATGTACCACGCCCATATCTTCACCCCTTCAACGTGGGGCTAATTCCCCCGTGTTGCGGGGGGGAGGGGCTGCGCGTGGCGCCGCAGTTCTCATGACGAGTCCAGCTCATCATACTGCACAGTGGAGCGGTGTTCATGACGAGCTGGACTCTTCATGACTCCGCCCACTCCTTTAGAACACCCGCACAGGCGGGAAATGCGCCGCGCGTGGGAGGCGTCGCAGCAGCATGACGAGTCCAGCTCGTCATGAGCACAAGACCACTGTGCAGCATGACGAGCTGTACTCGTCATGAGCATGGAAAGGGTTAAAACATATACCCTGAAGCCAGGAAACCACCATAAGGTATGGTCCATCAATCATGAAGTTTTAAAAAATTTTTATTTAGGAAATTGATGATCCTATTACTTGTTTCCACTTTTGTGTGGGTGCCCTCCCTCAAGTGCCAAGATGGTAAAGATACCGTCCCTCTACGATCAAGAAAAGCAAAGCACTTGAAAAGGCCACCCACCATAGGAAAAATCGGTCCTCTCACCGAGCCCTGCAGCTCTGCGCGTCACCAAAAATAGGCTACAACGTTCTCTTGTTTGATGATGTCAGCAGGGCTTATGAGGTTTATTGTGACATCATTCCCCGAACATCCCTACTAAAGGATTATTGGACTTTGATTGGCATGTTAGGAGTCGTCGCCACTGTACTACTGACTTGTAAACAGGCATGTGCAAATGTTTCTGTCAAGTCATGGTAATCTTTCAAAATTCCCGAATTTCGAGTTATGTGGAATTTGCACAATTTTCAGAATGTCACATTTTGTGTCATTTTATCCTGCAGTGGGCTAGTTTAAGTGGCAAAAACGCCTTGTTGATATATTTTCGAACTTAACAAGACATTTTATCCTCAAGCACATCTCCTTCAGCCACGCCAACCGGACTCCACTGGACCGACCACAGCTGCGTCCACTTCAGCTTCAGAAGAACTACGACCCACCACCACCCGCAACAGGTCCCCTGCCGAAGCTGGAGCAAGATCACCTCCGAGCAGCTCACCGCCTCCCTCAGCCACAACACTCCGACCAGCACAACGGACCCCAACGAAGCAGCCAACAACCTCACCAAGTGGCTGACCACCTGCGCCGATGACCTCGCACCACTTAAGAACCCTCCCAGCAGACCCGGCAACAAGAAAACCCCATGGTTCACAGACGAACTCAAGGAATCCAAGAAGAACTGCCGCACCCTCGAGAAAGCCTGGCGGCTCCACCACACCACAGACAACAGGGCCGCCCTCAAGCACGCCATCCGCAAACACCATCAGCTGATCCGCGCCACCAAGAAGACGGCACTCAAAGAACGACTGGACAACAACACCCACGACAGCAAGGAACTCTTCAGCATTGTCAAAGAGTTCTCCAACCCCAGCGCAGGAAACAACGACATCACTCCCTCGCAAGACCTCTACAACTGACTCGCCTCGTTCTTCCACCGCAAGATCGCCGACATACACAACAGCTTCGACGCACAGACCACGCACCATACCACCGAACCAGCGCCCGCCACCACCACCCTCTGCAACTGGACCCCGATCAGCACCGAAGACACCACCCGCACGATGAACTCCATCCACTCCGATTACCAACCAACCCCTGCCCGCACAACGTCTTCAACAAGGCCGACTCCATCATCGCACCCCATCTCCGAGACACCATCAACTCCTCCTTCCACACCGCCACCTTCCCGGAGAGCTGGAAGGACGCCGAGCTGACCGCCCTCCTGAAGAAACCAACGGCGGACCCCACCGACCTCAAGGACTACCGTCTCATCTCGCTCCTTCCTTTTCCAGCCAAAGTCATCGAGAAGACCGTCAACAAACAGCTTGCCGCCTTCCTTGAGACGAACGGATCCCTCGACCCCTCGCAGTCCGGGTTTCGGGCCAACAACGGGGAAACAGCGGCCCTCATCCTCCTGGACCTCTCTGCAGCATTCAACACCGTCTGCCACCGCACCCTAGTGAAGCGCCTCAGCAACATCGGGATCCGAGAGAAAGCGCCGGAGTGGATCATCTTGTTCCTCACCGGAAGAACCCAGAGAGTCCGCCTCTCTCCGTTCAGATCCGAGGCCACCGAAGTCATCTGCGGCGTACCACAAGGATGTTCACTCAGCCCTACCCTCTTCAACGTCTACATGAGCCCCCTCGCTGCCATCGCACGCCAGCACAACCTCAACATCATCTCCTACGCCGACGACACCCAGCTCATCCTCTCCCTCACCAACGACCCCACTACCGCCAGAGCCAACCTACACGAAGGGATGAAAGACGTCGCCGACTGGATGAGAAACAGCCGCCTTAAACTGAACTCAGACAAGACGGAAGTCCTCACCCTGGGATCATCACCCTCCGCCTGGGACGACTCCTGGTGGCCCGCGGCCCTGGGCACCGCTCCCAAACCTACGGACCACGCACGAAACCTGGGCTTCATCCTGGACTCCTCCCTGTCAATGACCAGACAAGTCAACGCCGTCTCAGCCTCGTGCTTCAACACCCTGCGCATGCTCCGCAAGATCTTCAGATGGATCCCCACGGAAACCAGGAAGACCATCACCCAGGCACTCGTCACCAGCCGACTAGACTACGGGAACACCCTCTACGCCGGAACCGCAGCCAAACTTCAAAAAAGACTCCAACGCATCCAGAACGCCTCCGCACGACTCATCCTCGACATCCCCCGACACAGCCACATCACCGGACACCTGAGAGACCTGCACTGGCTCCCCGTCAGCAAGAGAATCACGTTCAGACTCCTCACTTACGCACACAAGGCTTTCCACAACCTGGGCCCCAAGTACCTCAACGACCGCATGACCTAATACACGCCCACCCACCAGCTACGATCGACCAGCCACGCACTCGCCACCGTACCACGCATCCGCAGAGCCACCGCCGGAGGAAGATCCTTCTCCTACCTGGCAGCCAAGACTTGGAACTCCCTCCCCACCCACCTTCGGCGAACCCAAGACCATCTCTCCTTCAGGAAGCAGCTCAAGACATGGCTGTTCGAGCAGTAACTTACCCCTCCCCCAGCGCCTTGAGACCCTCCCGGGTGAGTAGCGCGCTATACAAATGCCGTGATTGATTGATTGATTGATCAAGCCAGTCTCATGCAAGGCTCTTGCTTGATGTTTCCATGTGTGGTATACCCCCTCATGAAGGAAAGCTACTGAAGGAAATAGTTAAATGAATTTCAGGTCGTGCTCGTAGTTTCTCAAAAATAACCTTTTATCTCCTATGACTGTGGTAAAAGGAGATGGACTCAGGGCCTGTTGATCAAAAAGAGATTGTCTCCTTTAATAAGTATGGAAAGGATACCTTGATTCTCTTCTCTGCGTCACAAGAGAATATCCATCCATCCATTCATCCATCCCTCCCTCCTCTCGTCCCTCAAGCATTGTGCCGGGGATCTGCTAAGTGCATCCCAGATAATATATCCATTGCACACATTGTTGTGATGGAGACATGAACTACTTGGTGGAACTAAAAAGCATGTACCATAAGCTGCAGTTTACTGGAACAGCTGCAGGGGTCTCTCTTCGTCTCAGCCGTACTAGACTAGTAGCCTCAATTTCTCAATGTGACATACTTAGAAAAATATAATTTCATTATGATTTCAGAGGCCCCACATGTTCTCATCTTTAGGGAACACCACCTGTCTTCCCTCTATGTCTTGGTAATGTTGGGTTTGAACTGGGAAGGTACGCCTTTATCCGCAGTTATTTCGGAGCTTTATTTTTAGACAATAACTCATGATGTGGATGTCAACTGTCTATAATGTGAATAGTTCTCTCTTCTTAGCACTGTGAATGATAATATTGCCAAACTAGATTGAACTGTACAGTTATTATAGAGTTTTACCATAAATAGACTGTCAAAGGGGCCTTATTTTGTATACGCGTCATAGGTGCACTGTAAACGGGAAGGTGGCTCATTCAATCAACCAATTATTCAGTCACTCACTAGATTTGTAGAGCTCTTTTTGTCACTGGTCGGGGTATCCAGGCACTGGCAGGGTCCAGTTGATTAGCTGAACAGCCAGGTCTTTAGGAATTTCGGAACTCTGACAGAGATGGAGAGGTCCGTAGTTGAAAGGGTAGCTCATTCCATGTCCTTGCTGCTAGGTAAGACGATGAGCAAACTCCATATCTGTTACATCAGATGCAGGGTGAGGGTTAGAGAAAGGGACACGGAGCCGAAGTGTCTGGTGGGCTGATGAAAGTTCAAGTGGTGGTTCAAATAGGCTGATCTGCAGTTGTGGTAGAGCCTTGTATGCATGGGTCATGAGCTTAAACTGGCATCTCTTCTGTACAGGGAGCCAGTGGAGTTCCTTGAGGTAGAGGGTGATGTGGGTTCACCTAGGGACAAGTCTGTCTGCAGCGTTCTTTATGGTCTGTTGTCATTGGAGGAGGTGAGCTGCCATCCCTGTGTAAAGAATGTTGTTGTAGTTCAACCGACTGGAGACGAGGGCCCAGGTGATGGTGCGTCTTGAACTTTGGGGTAGCCATTTGAATATCTCACGAAGCATGTGAAGGATGACGAAGCAGGAGGAGGGGACGGAGTTGACTTGTATCTTAATGGTTAGCTCGTTGTCCAGAATGATGCTTAGGTTCCTGATGTGGTCAGTGAAGGTAAGAGTCGGTCTGAATTCTGAGGGCCACCAGGATGCGTCCCATGGGGAGCTTTTGTTTCCGAAAATCAGTACCCCTGTCTTGCTTGAGTTGAACGTAAGACACAAATTAATCACTGCTCTACACGAATTTAGACGTGAATGGGAATCATTCTTAAGTTACGGGTGACACCTCGACCGTTGAGCTCCGTGCTGCAGGGGATTGTTTGACCTCGAATCCGGAAGTAGTCGGATTGCTTGACAACGGAAGGTCTTTGCGTTCTTGATCAGTCCTTCCGTTTGGAGCCATAGCGCAACACTCTAGTTCCGTTTCTGCCTAAAATATTCCTGTGTGTTTAAGAGTAGATGGGCGCAGTGGCATTAATACAAGATAAATAAGATTTTGATTTATCCGCAACCTAGATATGTTGGCTTAGACTCTGTCAGAAAGAGATTATCAGACACCGCTGTGTGTACGTTCTCTTCAAGCAGGATGTGAATACTCTGCTAAAGCGTTGGCTGCATAAACGTATCTCCAGGGTAGAGGAGCGCGTAACGCAGAGTCCCCTGTGCTTTACTGTGATCTTTTGTGAAAGCCTGTCGTTGGCTGCAGAGATATGAAATGCCCTGTCTGTGCTGATATATCAACAGGATGAATTCTTCTAGTGCAAGCAGAGATGATGCATTGGTCTGGGGGGAGGGGGCGCTTATTCGGGCAGCATGAGTCTCCCTGGACTCGCTGGAACCTCTCAGATGCACTGGCAAGGATACGAAAAGGTATCACATACCTCCGAGGTGGGTGCAGTTACGCCAAACCTCGCTGAATTGGATGTTAATGTTAAAAAGTAGCAAGAATGACAGGATTTTTGCCTATACCCAGTTTTAGCTGGCTTTGGCAGACCTGTTGTTTTCAATACAGCACATATACTTAGTTGTTTTGGGTCAGCCGATTGGTTGGTTTTGTTATCCATCGCAGGTGTATGCACTTGATTCGATTGCTTTCTTAACTATACTCGTCTCTGTCCCTTTCAGGAGCATTTCAGAATCTCAAACCAAATTTCCATGTCACTATTAATGGCCTGTGTAGTGTGTAAATTTACCATAAATAGTGGTAAAAAATCTTTCTGAGATAGGACTTCATGCGACCCCAGATGGCTGTCATGTCTGCTGCCTACTCCTGGCCTCTTACTTGCCCTGTTATCCCTGGCTGGTCCTCTCATACATATTCTGGTAAGAGCGCACCGTAAGCAGGGTTTACAATTTGCCTCCGATACAGAAGGGATGCTATTGATCTATACAGTTTATCTATTGTGTCACAATAAAATCATGAGGTACAAGAGTTAATACACTGGGTGTGGACCCGAGTAACCACCCTAGTAGCCTCTTTTGTTCCACAAGGGCTAGCTCCATGCCAGATTTTCAGTATAACCACAGCCTTTGTAAATCAGTCCCAGTTATATTAATTGCCTGTAAATGTATCCCATCTGGTTATCCTGAGAAAAGCGCGACATGAATCTGGCACTTCTGGACCAATAACAGATATCAAAATCCTGAGCCACATTCACAGAAAAAAACATAATCAGTCCAAATAGTAGTCTTCTTAATCCGTTTTCATTATGGTTTATTCAATTTCCATGTATATCCAAATACAATGTGCTTCACTCCTTCAATATAACAAGTAGCCACAAGTTGAGCCAACACGTGTTTCGTCTAGGCACATAACCTCAGACTTAATCAGGGCACAAAACTCAAGTATCCAGCGAAGGATCTATGTACACAGTAATCCCAGCGGAGAGTAATCCTTTCCGTGTTGTAGTTTCGGTGTATTCGATGTAATACTCCGAAACTTCAACACGGAAAGGAGTACTCTCCGCTTCGTTCTTCTTATACTATAGATCGTCTACTGCAGTTTCCAAGAGTGTTTCTCCTCTAATTTGGAGGTTGCATTGATGTACTGAACGCTTGAACAATAAGTGATATTAGGACTTTGCCGTGTTTGAGATGTGATAATCGTGTACATAGATCCTTCGCTGGATACTTGAGATTTGTGCCCTGATGAAGTCTGAGGTTATGTGCCTAGACGAAACATGTGTTGGCTCAACTTGTGGCTACTTGTTATATCGAATGATTGAAGCACATTGTATTTGGATATACATGGAAATTGAATAAACCATCATGAAAACGGATTAAGAAGACTACTATTTGGACTGATTATGTTTTTTTCTGTGAATGTGGCTCAGGATTTTGATATCTGTTTTTGCTATTTAAGTGTGGACTTGTCTGCACTCTGTAAACAACGAGGGGCAGTCGTTGCTCAAATTCCTTGGAGCACTATCACAGATGAAGTTGATATTATTGTTCCCTAATACACAGTAGCATCACTGTGCGCAGCCTATATACTCCTACTGGTCTCCTGTTGTTTTTGTTACTTCTGGACCAATGTTGGACACCCCTGGTCTCTGCCTCCTGGGATGGGGAAGGGTGTTCAGCAACCAGAACCCACGAGTTGAGCTACGCTGCCCAGAGTCAACCACACAGGCGTTTGTCACCTTCACCCATTCGGTTATATGCCGAGCCAAGCAAAGGTGTATCCAAGAAGGTTAAATTAAGAAAACTAAACCACGAGACAAAAATGCAAAATGTATTTAATACGGAGTGGGGAATTACTCACCTCTGCATTCTCCACAAGGCCATAACACCTTCCTGGTATTAATGAGACACCCATGTGAGTGTGACGTTCCTCAGATAAATATTATTTCTTTAGCAATTATTGACATCTCACTTATATGATTCAGAGGTGTCATTAGCCTTTAATAACAATTGATCAAGTAGCAAAATAGAAAATGATTGCCTCATGTATATTAACTACTTCATAGTCCTGTTTTTTTTTTAGAAATAAGGATCTCTGTGTTTTAGGTTTGCCATGACCGCGCAGCAGTCTACAGACCCTACTGTTACAATTTCTTTAAAATATACAAAGAGTGGGCTTTAGCTCCACTCTGAGAAATATTTATTTCTCTCTTCGGCTATTCGCTGCTCGGTGTGTCACATTCAGTCTTGTATGGAGTGTCTGCATTGCTGTGCATAGGAGACTCTTCAGCATCTCAAAAGTATACAGAAATCATTTTTCTTTAGTTTTCTGAGTATAGCATGATTACAAAATATATATATATTCTTAGATCTAGAACTTTTGGCCTTGCCAGTGCTTGCTAATTTTAACACGCTGCTGTATTCGGAAATTGCATTTTATGTCCCCCCCCCACTGATCACAGGTTGTTTCTGTTGACCCCAATTCGGAAGTCTTAATTTTAAGTATCTTAACCCGTTCTAAAGGTCTGGCGTCGGACGGACGCTCAGATCTTCTTTAAATATTTAATATTCTATTGATTTATGATCAATAAGTTACTCAGACAAGGGGGGATGCCATATTTAAAATATAGGAAACTTTGTGAAGCAATTATGTTTTTTTTCAACGGGAGGGGGGTGACACTAACTTGCTCAACAAAAAAGGCCTTCCATATGGGATAAGACCTTGTTTTGTATATGTTTTGTTTTTTACCGCATTTCTACAGTTTCCAAGTGTAAACAACAGAAGTTACCGTGATCTAAATCAGTGGTACTCACTCGTGGGCATGACTTATCATTGGTGCAGCAGGTGCAGTGGCACCAAGGCTCAGAGCCCTGAGTAACCCACTGCAAACCTTGCAGTATATTAGAGTTCAAGTAGCAGACGGGGGCGGGGGGGGGTTATTTTCTTTCTTGCACTAGGGCTCATGACACACTGGTTGTGACAGAGTACTCAGCTCACCATAAGGATGAAAGGAGAATCGGCCTAGCCGGGACTCAGCCAGTTCCACCCTCGCATCACTGCAGATGTCCGTGGTTAGCGTTAGACTTCTGAGCCATCTTGATGATAATTGTACAGTAGGAGCAGTGTTACTATTTTTTTTTTTAATGAATTTGCTTTATGGAAGCCAATTGTTTTATTTTTTCAGATGTTGCGGTTTACATGCCTTGCACACTGGGCTGTACCCTTTTGACATTCATCAGACCGAGAAATGCTGGTCGCATCCTATTTTTAGAAATGTGTATTTTCACAGCGACTCGGGGCTTGCGAGATGCCAGCTTCTCCGTGCCATTTACAAGTGACCCTTGGAGCGTTTTCAACAAACTGGTTTTCTATTCACGAAGAACTGGAAGGCAGTCAAACACTTGCCATTTACGAGGCCCTATTTTTACCATAAAACCTAATTTTTCAGAAACCAGCCCCTGGGCGCCAGCTGCTTCGCAGAGCCTCCCTACAGTAGAACAACTGGAAGCCTTCAGAGCTGGAAACAACATCCATGCCAGGTTTGCGGGCATGTCACAGGAAATGACGTCACATCCGCTCTTTGCGTAAACGTCTCGTTCGTCCCATCAACACCAGGGCAGTCCCACGTGAAAAGTAGCGCGTTTGACTCACAGGTGTCGATTGCCTCGTGAGTCAGTGCTGAACGTGATTATTTTGAGTCGTGAACCTCAGCTGCTGTGGTAGAGCGCGCGCTAGGGATCTCACATGTGCGTAAGCTGTTAACTTCCGGAGAGTATTTTAGCATTAACAGGTGACTTTTGCTTACAGTATCCCCAGACCCGCAGGCTAGAGTATTTTTTTTCTTCCGCCCTATATATTTTTGGATGCTATAAATCTCGATTTAATTCATGAGTGGGTGAGTGTTATTCGCAGGCGGTTAGTTAGGGAAGTAATGGCGAGCTGTATAAAAATCAAGTCGCAAAAGTGGACAAGTTGAGCACCGACTTTTTGTGACCAGTTCGTACTTTTGTGTGTGACTTATGTACTATTCAATCGTGTTGCAAATTCTCTTGTCTCGGGGGTCGCAGAATGACCTGCATAATGAATATTAATTAGTCAGGTTACTATTTGTGACCCTGTGTGATTGGCTACAAACATTGATGGTTTCTTACAAGGAACAGTAAACCACTATCCTTGCTTTTGCATTACCATTTGCAAAGTTGTTTTCTTCAAAGCAGCACCAGTTTCTTTAAGGAACACAGGCACCTTTAAAAAAAAAACAAGTGTCGCCTTTGGTCACAGCTAGTGGTTTCCTGGGCCCCTGCATGCACCCTCCCCTTCGAGTTTGCCCACTCGAAGAGGAAGCTGTTCAGTGGGTACAGCTTCCTCTATGAGAATAGTCACCACCTCTTTTGTGGAGTCGGGAACTTTTTCGTGGTTTGTGGTTGTGATGGTCATAAACCATTGATACATGAATCAGGACCTCTGACCTCTTGGTTAATGACCCAACTTTCCGCCTGTGCAGCTCCGCTCACTGTGCCTCCGCCATTGCTGCCCCTTCCTCCTCTACACCAGGTAGAGGTTCGAGGCTGCTGTCCTTGTGTCCCTGTGGGGCACAAAAGGGGGTGGTGATGGACGGAGCATCTCAATCAATCAAACACTCACACCCAGTCAAAAGATCCTGGATTAATCCATCACAGTTCTTTAACCCCACTCTGCCACCCCAGTTCAGACATGGCCATAAGCAAATCAGACTGACCCTGTGCCTCATGGGAACAGTCCAGCCTGAACTGCCAAGCCATGTCTTCCCTGGACCGGAAACAAGCTTCCGAGGACCGGTTTCTGGCATTCCAGCCGTCTTCAGCCCGGCTTGCTTGAATCCAGTGGCAAATTGAGCAAGGGACTCACGTCTGAGCATACCCTGCCACACTTATGGCGGCCAAAAGCGGGTGGCAGAGTGGGCTAAAGAACGGTGATGGATTAAACCCAGATCTTTTGACTGGGTGTGAGTGTTTGATTGATTCAGATGCTCCGTCCATCACCACCCTCTTTTGTACCGTCCTTGTGTCCCTGTGGCATGCCTGCTCGCCACTGCTTGAATTGTATTGTTGTATTGGTATTTTTGTCTTTGCTTTTGCTCGTTTCTTTGCCTAATTGTATCTCTTCCTCATTCTTGTTTTTATCTTTATTTTTGTCTTTCACTTATTGTATTCGTCTTGCATTTTTACCCTGTCATCCCTGCCCATTTTTTTCTCATGGCTGCTGCCCCCACGGCCCCTCCCCTGCCGTTTTTCCCAGCTCTCGCCTCCCAGCTGCACTTCCCTCCCCCTTTTCCTATTTAATGACGATCAGTACGCAGACGCTTGCAGCAGGCACGCCGCTAGTTCACCAGCGGCGCGCCAAAGACAAGCCTGTCTATGCCCGTCCCTGAGCTGACCAGCACCAGAACCCCTGAATCTCCGACCACGCACCGCTTCGACCCTGCAGCCCTCCTCGCACTCAACCATAGGAGGAACAAAAACTGCCAGCTGGCCACTCTGAACACCACCCACAGCCAGTTCTCCTGCTGCCATCCCTTTGCCTCTGATCATGCCCCCGCAGACACCGTCCCCACGACGAACGCCAACATCCCTGGAGCCCTAAACTGCATCCTCCTCAATGTTCACTTCCTGCGCAGACACGCCATAGAGATCTGGGACTTCCTAGACACCCTCTCACCAGACGTCACCTTCTTTACAGAAAGCTGGACCAACGCCTCCTCCGGCCCCGGCATCGCCACCGCCATCTCTGATGGATACAAGATGCAGAGGAAGGACCACCCCAGCTGCTCAGGAGGTGGACTCACCATCACACACAAGAGCTCCCTCCGACTCTCCACCTCCACCACAAGTAACTCCCTCTCCAATTCCGAATACCTTCACTTCCAGGTCCAGACCAGCCCTAGAACCACTCTTCGCTGCACCCTCACCTACAGACCCCCCGGTCCCCACGCTTTGTTCGCCAGCACCATCACCGACCTCCTCGCACCCCACACCATCACCTCCTTGGACTACATATTCGACGGGGACCCGAACTTCCACCTCAACATCCCCAATGACCCCAACTCCACCACCCTCCAGGTCAACCTCTCCAACATCGGAGTGAAACAACTCGTCACCACACCTACCCACAAGGCAGGACACGCCCTCGGCCCCATCTTCGTAGGAGGTAACAACATCCACTCTAGCCACACCACACAGCCCGATGGGCTGACCACCACTGCGTACGCTTCCGTGTCAACAAACCCATGCCACCCAAACCTGTACCTCGCCCCCCACGAAGGAACTAGAGCAAAGTCACCGAGGAATAGCTCAACTCCACCCTCAACCACGATGCCCCCACCACCTCGACCAACGCCAACCTCGCAGCCAACAAACTCCACAGATGGATCTCCAACTGCACAGACAAGATGGCACCTCTAAGTCACCCCGACAGACAGCACCCCAGGAAGGCCACCTGGTTCACTTCCGACCTCCAAGGATCCAGACACACCTGCAGACGTCTCGAGACTAACTGGAGAAACAGCAAAACGTCAGAAGACCACACCACCTACAAGAACGCCATGACGGAATACCACCAAGGCATCAGATGTTCATCCAAAACAAGATCCTCGCCAACTCCAGAAACTCTAAAGAACTCTCTTCAGCCTCATCCAGGAATTCACCAAGCCCCCCAGTGAAACCATGCACATCACCCCTTCCCATGACCTCTGCGACAAGCTTGGCTCCTACTTCCATCTGAAAATCAAAGGCTTCTATGACAACTTCAACGACCAGACACCTGACTTCGTAACCACCTCCCTCTCCAGCAATGCCAGCCTGCCCACCATCTCCTACTGGACCCCAGTCTCCACGAAGACACCACCTGGATCAAGAAAGGCATCCACTCAGGGGCTCCCACAGACTCCTGCCTACCGCACATCTTCCACCGAGCCGCCATCGCCCCAGAACCACGACGCACCATCAACGTCACCTTCAAGACTGGCATATGTCCCGACAACTGGAAATATGCAGAAGTCAGACCCCTGCTGAAGAAGCCCACAGCAGATCGCTCGGATCTCAAGAACTACCATCCCATCTCACTCATCCCCTTTGCAGCCAAAGTCACAGAGAAGACAGTCAATTCCCAACTAACAAAATTAATTGAAGAAAACTCCATCCTCGACCCCTCCCAATCCAAATTCCACAGCAACCATAGCACCCAGACCGCCCTACTCGCCGCCACAAACGACATTCGCACCCTACTCGACTAAGGACAAAACGCGGCCCTGATCCTACCCCACCTGTCAGCAGCATTCGACACCTTCCCCCACTGCACACTCACTGCCAGACTCTACAACGCCGTCATACAAGGAACCGCTCTCAACTGAATCCGCTTGTTACTCACCGGCAGAACCCAAATAATCAGACTACCACCCTTCCTCTCCAAACCCATGGAAATAAACTGCTGGTCTTCAACATCTACATGGCCCCTCTCGCCGCCATTGTCGGACAGCACGGTCTCAACATAGTATCCTACGCCGACAATACCCAGCTCATTCTCTCCCTCACCAAGGACCTCATCACCACCAGACTCAACTTCCAGGAAGGAATGAAGGACGTTGCATCCTGGATGAGCAGCAGCTGCCTGAAGCTCAACTTGGAGAAGACAGAGTTCCTCGTCCTTGGACCCTCCCCATCTGTATGGGACATTACCTGGTGGCCCACCGCCCTCGGCAGCCCTCCAACCCTCACGGACCACACCCGGAACCTTGGCATCGTACTCTACTCTGCTCTCTCCATGACCCGACAGGTCAACGCCATCGCCTCCATCTGCTTCAACACCCTCCGCATCCTTCGAAAGACTTTAAATTGGATCCCCCCCGAATCAAGAAAGACCCACGCACTCATAACCAGCAGACTCGACCACGGAAACACCCTCTACGCCGGGATCAACAAGTCTCTGCTCCGCAAGCTCCAGACCGAAAAAAACACTGCAGCCAGATTCGTACTTGGCACCCCTTGACATGAACATATCACCCAACACTTGCCGAATATCCAGTGGCTCCCCGTTGAGAAGAGAGTTACTTTCAAGATACTCACCCATACCTACAAATGCCCCCACAACATGGACCCCAATACCTCAACATAAGAATCTCCTTCCAACGACCCAAGAGAAACCTACGATCCGCCGCCCTCGCCAAAACGCCACGCTATCCACAGAGTAAGAGTAAGAGCCTTCTCGTACATCGCGGCCAAAACCTGGAATGATCTTCCGATCGAGATCAGACGTGCCCCCTCCCAGAACATCTTCAGGAAGACACTCAAGATATGGCTCTTCGACTGAACAGAGCTGCTCACCCCCCCTCCTCCCCTACCCCCCCCCCCCCCAAAAGCGCCTTGAGAGACCCTCACGGGTGAGTAATGCACTTACAAATCCCCTGATTGATTGATTGATACATCTCATTGTGATTTGTTGATTACAAGAGAATGTCCTTTTGTGCTTTCACTCCTAATCAATGGTTGGAAAACCCATTTCGTGATTCAGAAAGGCTTTACTGAATCGCAAAAGATCAGAGTTTCATTACTAAAGACCATTTTGCTGGTCATGCACCTTATGGTTTGCAACAACACATGGTTTTGTGCATATGGGCCTATCTTCCTGATAACATGTTTGAGGTTACTAATTGGAAAACCACACCACTGAGCTGGAGAGCCCAGGGTGTTGGTGATGAACAATGAAGCTGAGCATAATCCACTCTATTTGGTCTCCGGCTTGGATGCTGAGCTTTCCTGTTCAGGCTGTTGTTGTACAGTCCTTTAATGAATAGTAAACTCTGAGACTTTTTCTGCTCAGTATCTCTCAGTCGTGCCGGGTGGGAGATCGAACCACAGGGATGCCCTATGTTGGTCCAGGGTGGCTGATCCATGCCTGGTTTTGAAGGTCACCAAGGACTAAGCTCACTCAGTGGACATCCTGAAAAGCTGGCATGGATCCTGCTCTCCTGGACCTCCTTTGGATACTCCTGTTCTAGCATCAGATGTGCAGCGAGTCCTTGTTCTCTTGTATTTTAACTTCTCGCCACGTGGTCTTCAGTGTGTTCTGATCGCGCAGCACTGGGATTCCATTGGTCGTAGAGCTGTGAAAGAAAGACAGACTTTGTCTGTGGGATCTCTATGACAAAATATCATAGTTAATCGTCGGTTCTCAGTCTGTAAGTGGGCGTCAGACTGATGATCTTCAGAAAAGTAAAGTGCAGGCACAGACTGTCAACAAGTGTTACATAAAGGGTAACCTCTATCATGGACCATAGTCCTCTTTTCAAGGTTTAAAATGCTCTTGATGGTGTGTGGTGCTGGGAATGTCACTTCCTGTTACACAGTATCCAACGAGTCTACTGACCTTATTGATGATCAGAGCCTCACATAAAGTGCAGGTACAGACTGTCTTCGATTGTTACTTAAAGGATAATTTCCATCACAGCAATCTACTTGAGGTTTCAAATGCACTTTGAAAGGGTGAGGTACTGGGAACGTCCTTTACAGTTCCACAGAAGCCAGCGAGTCTACTGGCTATTGATGAACAGTGCCTCACATAAAGTGCAGGTACAGGCTATCCTCGGGTGTTACTTAAAGGATAACTTCCATCATGGACCACAGCAATCTCCTTGAGGTTTAAAAAGCTCTTTGAAAGGGTGAGGTACTGGGAACGTCACTTCCTGTCACACAGTAGCCAATGAGTTTAATCGCTTTATTAATGAACAGAGCCTCGCAGAGAAGAATCCTGTTTCTAATTGGTGTTTCAATCCTTGAAACTTTCATCCAACATTCCGTGGAATACATTTTGATGAATGAATGAACATTTTGCTTATATGTAAATGTAAATGTAAATGTAAATGTATGAAGCTTATATAGCGCATGACTTACCCTGGGGCATCTCCGCGCTTGCTTAGGGAACCCGTCCTGGTATTCCCCTGTGAGATAACCCCGGCAGGGTATCCACAAGGTGAAAGCCAGGCATCCCACCGCGAGGGGCTGATGTGGAGATTAAGCAAGCTATTGCCCAGAGTTGCAGAGTGTGAACCCGTGAGTCGAGAAGGCACCGGAGCGAGAATTATCGAGTCCGTGGAATTATTTGACTCTATCATTAGTTCAGCTAATTGCCTTACCAGGCAGGTCTTAGTTTCTAAAGTCCCATACTAAATAATAAACCTAATGTTTGGGTTTTGACAGCACTACATTTTGTACAATAACAATATTTATTATATAGTGCTGTATTTTTAGAGTGTCATTGCCACTTCCTGGCCCCTTAAGAATACTAGCCTGCTAGGTGAGCGATGAACAGGGGCGGGACCTGGCCCAGCGGTAACCGCGCATTGTTTCACAATTCCTTGCATTCACTATCCGCAGACTCATTCATATTCCCAGAAGTGAACCTTAGGAAGGGGTTATGCTCAGGGATTTGCATGTGTGAGGTGTAGGCTAGTCATTCAATAGCTTGTTTGCATTGGCCTCCGACAGCCCCATTCATAGCCCGCGCCCCCCTTCCCGCTTCCCATGTGACTCAGTAATGCATTAGATTATGGCTCAAGATATTGTGAGGTCTTTCATTCGTTCTTATTAAAAGACTCCAGGGAGGGTTTCTTTTCAAGCGATTCAGCTGCTGGTTTAATCACCTCTGGCTCAGATATCGTTGGTTTTTGGTACTGTAATCTTCACGTCGCGGCCTATCAGATGACATGCCTAAATGCATAATGACAGGTGGGGAGCAGCACTGCAGTAATTCAAACATGATCTCTTCCCTTTCATTTTCTTATACACATCTACACTCTCCAATCATATTCAGAAAGGAAAATGACCACCTTAAAGAAGCTGTGATTTATTGAATTTGTTTTTGCTCTAAGACTATTTCATGAGATCTTTATTTTAGTTTTATTTATCCTGCAGTGGTGTGAAGCGGCTTCAGTGCAGGGATTTGGCTAGGATGGTCGTACCAGGCGCCAAATGCCTGGCTCGCACTCAGCTACCTGGTTCATTTAAAGGCAGACATAAATTCTGGTAAAGCATGCAAATGGCAGCCATCTTGAAAGTGGGCATCATTACAAAAAATAACATGCTGGCCATGTTCTGTTGAACCCCATTTCATTTACGAATTATGAGTATGTGAAAGGATGTGGCCTAACGGCTAGAACGGTTGACCTCGAAACTGCAAAGCTGGGGAACCGGGTTCAAGTATCGGCAACGCTCAACATCCTGTGATTTTGGGCAAATCATTTAATCTCCCCTTGCCTAACAAAAATGAATTTGTCAGTCTATAATGCAATTTGTTCTCATGTAAAGCGCTCTTATATCTTAGGGCCTAGTTCGTACTATGTAAAACTCCCCCCCAAAAAGGACTTGTAGAGCAGGAGCCTGGCTAGGAAGCCACAGTGGCATGTGACTTTGCCACGGTGGATGTTTGTCAGTGAGGCTTCCAGCCCACTGATCGTGCTTACCTTGCCCACCTGTGAAACAATGGTCTAGAGACTTTCCTACAAGATTGCAGTGTTTGTTTTGTGCGGTGGACTCTTTGCATCCTTCAGGGCTAATGGTCTTGGACCACACGCAATGCGCAGGCCAGGACCAGATCAGATGATGCATCACATATGATCTCCTAAAAAGCCCTGCTCGTTGTACTCGACCCTGATCAGTGCGGTCATCTCCTGTGAACTCCGTGGGCGCGCAAACTCGTGTGTTCCTTGGCCACGCTTTGAACATACAATCTGATGCTCCCCTGCAGTGTGCTGGTGTTCACACAAGTGTTGTCTGTCAGATCCAGTGAGTTCCCATGCAGTGGGGCAGGCATTGCTTATGGGAGCTACAAGCTTAGGGTCACCTTGGCTGGGAAAACCTACAGACAACTTTATGTCAGCAACATATATTTACAAGCAGTATGGCGAACCCTATTTTTTTTAAACCTTTTTATTGGGTTTTATAATTATACATGTCATATATTAATCATACTTGTCTGCTGCAGTATTACAATTGATGTTAACATTTCTGTGTCAAAGAGCAGCGTGACAATTAATTAGTTAATAAATGGGGGGTATTAATGGGGGGTAGCACCTCTACCATCTCCGTCGGAGATGCTGGGAGACATCGAGGAAGCGGCCGTTGGTAAGGTTACCGCGACTCCCCGACCCGTATGACAGTCACTAGTCCATTGTTCCCAGCAAAGGGTATAGCTAAATGGTAATCCAGGTTCTAAACTGAACTTGGGGATTCATAACTCGGGAAGTGAGGGATCGGGGGGTGGGGCCTGGGGTCGCATGAGCATCTACAGCTGCAATACCAGCATTAGCATCGGCCTGAACTGCCTCTTTCCACACAGGAGGAACCTCTATCATAGGATACTGTCGCGCTTTTCTCCTAACAGAAGAATCAGGTTCAAACAACGACTAAAAAGGACACACACTCCTAAACGAAAGCAACGTCGCAACTGCTTTTTCAACTTCTAGACCCACTATCGTTCCTTTCGCAAACTCGGACTGTATACGAAACAACTCTGACGTAGTCTGTCCCAATTCACCATCTTCCCATTCTTCACAGAGGAAAGTACACATCATATCGAAGACATACCTCTGTTTTGGTGCTTCCCAATGACGGAAGACATCCATAACCGACTTTAAATCAAATCTCGAAGAATTAGTAACCCATTTGCGAGCCAAATGATCCAACACTACCAGCTCTTCGGGACCAGGCAACTAGCTACGCAACTGTTTACGCGCAGAAGCAGGGGTCATACTCAATGACCCAAAGAAAGGAGACAAAAGACCAGTAACAGTATCAGTCATTCTCTGTCGAACAGAAGGAGAAGCTGTCATAAGGACAGGAGGTAAAGCAGGTTGAGACAAAGCACACGTAGAAGTAGTAGCAGAAGGAGTAGCAGAAGAAGTAGGAAATACAGGAGAAAAAGTCATAGGAATTGAAGACGGAACTGATAGCAAAGTCGGCGGCCCTTGAGAAGGCTGCGCCAAAGGAAGAGGAACCACCTGAAGAGGAGCTGGCTGTTGAACAACAACAGGAGGCACAACAACTGGAAGTTGCGGAACTAAAGGGTGCGGAGGTGCCGTAGCACTCTGCACATAAGGGGGTGGTGAACTCAACAAATGTGACATCAGAGGATCCTTTTCAGGGTCCTTCGTTGCACCCTGTTAAAGAGGTGACAAAGCTGGATATTATTTATCGATGGCCATTTTACGTTGCCTATGCAACTGCTCACTCGCTTGTTCTTCCTCATTATCTTTAAGCTGTATAGCAGCCTGCATTATCGATATACCCTTCTCTCTTTTATTTCTCTTCGCTAGTTTAATATCGCTCTGTTTGGCTTCCTTTCGCCAAAGGCGGAAGGAGTCGAACATCGCCGGCCGGGCTTTCTTCTTAAATAGTTTAACTTCCAGATTATCTAAAATCTCTGTGTCATAGCTACCATATTGGGGCCATTTTAGGACACCGTCTTTTCTTGTGTATCGGACCCATACTTCATTATACGTAATGGGGCCCACACCATGTTTAGAATAGAGCTCATAAGTCGGAGTTCCAACCGGGGATATCGGACACGAGTCCTCCAATCGGGAATCCCTGTTACAACCACAAAAAAATATCTTTCCAAGTTTGCTAAGACCAGGCATCTTCGCTCACTAATCTAGCTTCAAACTTCAAGGGATTACCAAACTCGATAGTCTCGCAAATATACAAGTCCCTCGGCTTTGGCACTTGCAAGTTCCAAATCAAATATTCCGAAGGAAACCAAAACACTAAGGACTGGGAGACGCTCCACTCATACTTAACTGAAGTATCGATCACGTCACCAGAAGACCCATCTATCGTCTCGCTCTACAAATCATCAAAAGGGTCCAAGACAGGGCAACAGTCAGGGCAGCAGTCCTTCGTAGCCGTCGGAAAGCGGGGAAGCCTCGCAGTAAAAACCTTCAGTCCACGTTCGACATGCCGGGGTCGATGAAGTGGGGGCCGTCCTCCAGAATTTCCTCACGAAGCTCCTCACGATCTTCAGGCTTGGACCGGTACCACTGAAGTCGCCCCACGTTGGGCGCCAACTGAAGAACCGGGTTTTAAAACCCAGCGGCGCCAGGGGCACGCCCAAAGTCTTCGGGTTTTCCTGTCTTAGAATACAGAGACACAGGATACTTCTCGGTGACGTCAAAGATCACATTTATTGGCTGCAACCAGGAACAGAAGTCTACGAAGTACGACACAAGTAGGTTCGCTAGAGACTGCTCAATTTTCATATTGCGAGACATCGTCTTTTATGCTAAAAATCACATTCCTGACAAACACCCATTATTTACGAATTGTCCAATCATAAGTAACATTGCAAAAGGTATCGCATGACGACAAACCCACTTTTCAGTTGTCCAGCCCACCATCAATTTCACGGGAAAGCCCAACATTCTTGCTCGGACAGGCCGGATAAACCCATAATAAAAGACCACAACCCAAACCATAAACAGGCCATAAAAGAAGGAACAGAAACAAATGTGAAACAAGATAAAGGGGTGTGTGCGTGTACAATAAACTCAACAATGTCCTGCTCTTTGATCTCTATCTCGATCAGCTACCGGACAAGGAACTGGCTTAGCAAGGTTAGCTTCAGGCAACGGGGCCAGTTCACTCAGGTCATCTAGAAGTCAGTTAACATGTACGTGTACCAAAGACTCGTTCGGCCGTAGTCATCGGCCTATGTGAGGGCAACCACAAAATGGCTGCCGTACACAAAATGGAACCCGAGGGTTCAGAACGACATCCCTAAATACGTAGTGAATCCATCGATCGAACTTGACGAAATCACTCGTACTTGCCGCACTCGCCATTTACGGTTCGCTACTACCAAATTCGTAACGATACCATGACCTTTATGAAACGGGTTCAGAATTCACGGAACCTCAGGGGAGAATGTGGGTGGATTAGTATGCGCTTGGTCCTGGTTCCGCCTGGGTGTCTTGCGGGGGTTCTGCGCTTGCAGTGTGTGTTCGCATGTATGAAGTATGGCGAACCCTATGTTGATTTGTAGGACTTGCCTTCCATTGTATCATCACTGACTTGTCCTCGTCGTATCCCCCTCTTTGCTACAGCATCCCCCACAAATAGGAGATTTGCAGTTTTTCTACTACTTACGCCGGTCACTGGTTATCAAGCCGAGTATAAGGAGTTTACGCACCCCCCCGGATTCTCTCATTTTCACTTCTCTCAGATGCTGTCCTTAGGGTTACAGATTCAAATCCTGGCGGGTCCACCCAGCCTTCCATCCTTCTGAGGTCGATACAGTGACTACCATTGAGTTGGGTAGCAATAAACAACTGTTATTCAGCGCCAAGACACCCTTCTGGGCGAACTGGCGCTTTACAAATACACATGTTATGCAGAACAAGAAGAGAGCGCAATTTCTCATAGGTGTGACATCTCTAGCATAGGTCGGTTTAATCACAGCCACTCTACTCTGTTTTACATCTAATCCACTTTTTCATTAGTTGAATGATATTTTCCTAGCAAATGTTACTTTAAATATAAAATATAGTAGTGTGACACCAAGCCTAGGGTTAAACGCCAGGGTAAACTGTTTTAATAATGCACTTACACACGGAAACCTTTTGTTTAAGATTTGGCTGGGTATAAACTATATTTGGTAGAATAGACTGCGTGAGATAGCTGCAATAAAGACACCGCTTGGGTCAGATATGCCCCATCTGGATAGGCATCATTCATCCACACCCATCTTGACCCTGCCCAGGAGTGTCCAGCTGCTGTCACTCGAAGGAGGGAGTATGCCTACATGGTCCGTGCAGTTCTGCACAGCAGATAGAGCACACCCCAGCATCATCAGCTGCAATCAGCGTTCTCATTTCCACCAGTTCTGTAGCCTTTTCCTGAGTTGTTTGATGAAGTCAGGAAACAGCTGAGGACTGCTCGCCCTCTGGGAAATGTCCCTGCAAGTTCTTCTCAACCTAAGGAGTTTATCTTGAGTTTATCACCTGCAGCCAACCCGCCATCTAATGCCATTCCTTTAGCAAATGGGCAGCCTGCATCAGTGGCACGCCATCTTAAGACCTCATTCTACCTGGAGTTACAAACACCGAATGAGTCAGGGTGGTCACTCCACTCCAGATCATCACTAACTCTCTCTCCAGTCCTCAACTTTGCATAAACAAATTATTGGGTTCAAATGTTTTCGTCTAATTATTTCAATGGAATAAAAACAACGACAACACCCAGAATGCATAAGGCTAGTCTAAAAGGCGAAATTAAACCAATAAGTGAGGTCGTGGCCCGTGCAAAGATTGTAATGTGCAAAAAACGCTTTTGAAGTCAGAACATATACAAATTCTACAGTCAAAACAATATGAACCAAAAATATACAGGATTTAAAAGCACTTTAAAACATAGAGCAGTTACTACATCGGAGTGCCTTCGAAGGTACAGATGCGTAGCAGGTACAGAGTGCTGAGCAGATACAGAGTGCTGAGCAGTGTACAGAGTGCTGAGCAGTGTACAGAGTGCTGAGCAGATACAGAGTGCTGAGCAAGTACAGAGTGCTGAGCAAGTACAGAGTACTAAGCAGGTACAGAATGCTGAGCAGTGTATAGATGCTGAGCAGGTACAGAGTGCTGAGCAGGTACAGAGTGCTGAGCAGGTACAGAATGCTGATCAGTGTATAGATGCTGAGAAGGTACAGAATGCTGAGCAGTGTACAGAATGCTGAGCAGGTGCAGAGTGCTGAGTAGATGCAGAGTGCTGAGCAGGTACAGTTGCTGAACAAGTACAGAGTGCTGAGCAGGTACAGATGCTGAGCAGGAACAGAGTGCTTTGCACTCAAGTAGGAGGACAGTGATTTTAACCAACTTTTGAAAACAAACTACTACAGAGACATTCGACCAAAATTTTGGGGAACATCTACGGATCCCCTTAAAAGAAGTAAGAAGCTTTACTGCCAATGGCGCACTGTCTGAATTACATAATTCCCTAAGTACTGCACCAGACAGGTCACCCCAATCAAATTTATGCAGATCAAGTAGACTTTTCTTGTACTCCAGCACTGGTGGGAGAATTATGCTGAAAATGCTAGAAGGTATTTGGAGAACACATTGTAAGGAAGAAAACAAAACAACGTATGTGGAACAAATGAGAAAAGAAAATGATCTGATTAGAGGCTCTAAAAAGAAATGCTGTTCTTCCAAGGTCTTAGCTACTAGAGATGTCCACAGTGAAGTTTTAAAAATATTCGAATCTGTAAACAGTCCCATAGGATTGAGATGCAACGTAATTGGTTAGCACCCTTTGCAATTCTTCAATGAAAAGGAGGGATTAAATACGTCAGGATGGGAACGAGTTCCGGTTTACCCTGTGCTGGAAAACATGTCTGCAGTTCACCACTGCTCACCGAATTGCAACAGTTTTTATGACATAAGTGACAGAACTGTTGGAAAGTAGCAAGAAATACTGTTTCCGCTGGACATTTGTCCAAGAAAATACCTTAAAGACAGTAAAGAAATTGGTTTTACAACTAATTAGAGAAGTTGTGATGCGTCCATTTAGACAGGTAAGGTCCCTGAGGACTTTAAACAAACAGTTGTTTAGTCACTACTGAAGAAACCCAACTTGGATGCAACAGACCTCACTAATTTTAATTCCATCTCACTAATTCCATTCCCCCCCCCCCCACATTTAGTGAAAGCAGTAATTTCACAATTGCAACAGTTGCCCAAAAACTCCAAGATGTTACTCCCTACATAAGCCAGTTTCTTGCCCCTGGAGGGGAAACAGTTTTCTGTCACCTATTCACGATCTCAGAATGACAGCACATAGCAGTGTGATGATGGCTGGAATTTCACTAGATCTCTGTGCAGCCTTTGATACTGGTGACTACACGCTAATTATTATTCGCTTGAACAATTTAAACAATGAAGGCAAAGCCCTCGAGTAAATTTCCCCCCTAGTCTAAATGATTACACACAGTCTAGACTTTAAATCCGTTTTCCACCCGGTTCACAGGGGAGTTCTGCGCAGGATCTAGCATCACTATTTCTTTTTCATCTCACTATTGGCCCACTAGCCTTTCTTCTTCATAAATTTAGAATCATTAGATATTTCCAGGCTGATGGCTCCCAAATCATCTTAAACCTCTCTAAGCAAGAAAAGAACTGCACTGGGGACATTTTGCAGGCTCTCCAATAAGTGTACTTGGTGGCCTACCAGTGTTTTTTTAACATCAAACCCACCCAAGACTGAAATTGTAGTTGTCAATAATAAATTCAACATATGATTTATCTTTGGGGGGTATTTCTTTAGGGCCACCATTCCAAAGTCAGTTCAGAAAGTTTGGAATCTGGGTTTATTGCTTTATCCACAACTTTCCATAAATCCACATGTTGCTCAGACCAGTAAATTCTGTTTTTGCCATGTAAGAATAAATCCCCACATCATCCCTTTTCGGATTTTTTTATCAAAGGATTCCTACTATCAGCAGCACCATCTAGTGGGACCATAGGCCATCTTCTCAAGGCATGGCTGCCTAAAAACGTTGACGCCTCCACCATACTCAACACCCAGAAGCAAGATTCTTACTCTGGCTGAAGAAATTCGACCATGTGGCGGTGCGTTTACACCATCACCATTGGTCACCAGTGAGAAAAGGAGTAAAGGCCACGGTGCATGCAGGGTTTACTGTGCCTATTATGGCAGCTTCTCCAAGTTCATTCAGCAAACGATCATTCAGTATGAGGCCAGGGGAATTCGACATCCTGTTGCTGCCATGCCGCTCACAGACCCTCATTTTATGCTAAACAAGTTCTGGCTGTCGGTCGGCAGTCATAGCCTCATCTTTAGAATGGAGCCGGTGCTTGTGGAGGCACTGCTGTAGGGATTTTTATGTCCTCAGCCTTTACAGGACGGTCCCACCACCGTATAAATGCAGACGGAAAGGGTCTTTGGGGTCCCTTAGCAGGGCCCTCGTGGGCCTCCTCTATGGGGAAGGAGGAGGCATGTGTTGCCCCCCCCCTAAATATCCATGCACCGTGTGCCAGGCACCATATGTTTAAAAGCATACCTTTTTCAATTGCGGCTTGTGCTGTTGCTCTTTTCTGGACTGCAGCACAAGTCACGATTGTAAAAGGGATGTGTCCATCCACCTGCACGGCGTTTGCATCAAAATCTGTCGGGTGGGACTACCGGATACTTGTCGGGCGATTCCATTCCCGATACATGGCGGTCAGGTGACTGTCCAACCGCCATCGTAATGACCCCCTTAGAGTAGACACATTTCAGGTGTGAATTAACAATCCCCTGCAAATTCGGATGCTCCCACTTTATCTTTAGAAAGAAACTGAAAACGTGTCTGTTCAGTGGCTCACAATTGGCCATTCTACTAGACTCCAATCAGGCCAGACAGATAGCATAGCGCCAAGAGACCCCATGAGCGTGAGCGCTGCGCCTAACAAGTACCCTATGAAAACATGGAGCTTTTTGATTTACGGCTCTTCACAAAATCTCTGTGCATATATCTGATCATGCTTTGAAGGAAGGAGTCAGTCACTCATTCTTATGCCTGGTGCTACTCATCCTGTAAGGTCTTAAAATAAAGGCACATTTCAACATTATGTTTAAATGTGACTCTTCAATAATCGGTGTGGGGAGATTTTAGTGGTCAGTCTACTGATTGAGGAACCCAGTGGCCTGTTTTTATGCTGCAGCTTCCCAACTTCAACAAACTGTGTGCTCTTGGTCAAGCCAAAGTTTCTCCCTTTGCCTGACTTTTTTTACATGCCAGTATTTGAGCACCTTGATGCAAGTCAGCACACACTGAGCATCACACAAAATCATTCGGATTTGGATTTTTTATTTTAGGTTGATGTATGTGTGTAGCACTCGAGTCATAAAACAAAAATCCGAGGTAGTTTACTGTAAATATAAAATGAATCCAGCGATCCTGTCGTCCACATTACTGCATGTATTAGAACGTGTTCGAACGTAGTATTTGGCGCCATCCTTTAGACACCGAGATGCATAATAAAGAAGGCACATACTAGAAAATATATCAAAAAACCAAGTAGTGTCATTGAGGGCCCACTACTCATCCTAAAATCCCACAATAAACGATAACCCTGGATTAACCACTAACCCTGGGTTTCCAGGGCGGTGTGCTGCCTGTTGTAAAGTGCTTCAGCGCCTCCTCAGGGGTAGTAAGCTACATATAAATGCAGTTATAATTCAGTACTATACACACAGTGCAGTATTTATAAAATAATAAGTGTCGAAGCATTCCTCAGAAACATGCGGCCAGTGCTGTGAATATTTGGGTCTGGAAAAGAGAGGATGTAGCCATACAGATAGAGCGGTCAACCTCGAAGCTGGGGAACCGGGTTCGAGTCTCGGCAACGACGCTCAACATCCTGTGATTCTGGGCAAATCACTTAATCTCCCCGTGCCTATCGAAAATAATTGTGTCCACCTGTAACGCAACTAGTGCTCCTGTAAAGCGCTCTGATACCCGACGTCTCAGGTCTAGTTCGTGCTATAAAAAAACTCTTTTAAAAAAACACACAAAAAAACCTACGCTGTGTAGTATTAATTGTCCACAGTAACCACCAGTTCTGGGCCCTGGAAGGACCCGCTCCACTTAACACCTTGAATTTTGCTAAAATATTTGGGAAAATGTACTGCAAACTGTACCTTGTGCTTTTTTTTTGGAGGGTGGGGGACCAGCTCTCTCCCTCCATGCCAATCCCCATGGCTGATGGTTGGTCACCATCCACTATGGGTGAATACGGTTTTGCAAAACATAGTTTTACCTGAATGGTGTTGGAAAGTGTTGTGAAGCACATAACTAACCCTACGATCCTTTGAGTATCTGAAGACACAACTTATATTTGAACATGTGTCTAGCAGGTACGACTAGCCATCTTTCTAGCCAAGTGGTCTAGGCATTATGAGATATTGCGGAACTCAAAGTATCTGTATTTGTTATGTCTGCAGACTCCCAAAATACTTTTATTTCAACTTTCTTCTGTATATAGTGCCTTCCACCATAATATTTTCTGGTAAATTAGGTAAACTCCTGATGCATGTACCCCATAGGAACCACAGACCGCTTCAGAGCCCATACTTAGGTTATGTAGACGTGTGAGACAAAAGATGAGATGAAGTTGATAGTCTGGAAAAAATTTCTTGGTGCCGCACTGTAGAAGAAATCCAAATTTATGCATATGGTTGTTCTTGGCATTGTCTGTCTTGGCGGCTGTTATCTATTGGACCCCATGCAAATCCCTTGCTAAGCAGGTGATCCAATCCAGAGCTCTGCTGTTGGCAGAAGTGCGCTCCAGCGAAATTAGCTTGCCGTCAACCGGGAGGCCATCTCGTCCAAGAGCTGAGATTTCGATCTCTTTCTAGGTAGCCAGATGAAGTTTTTTTTCAGGTCCATTGAATGAGTGAAGGGAAAGTAAATTGCCCTTCATGGGTGAGATATGCCATTCCTTGGGCCCACTGTCGTTTTAATGAGGTGACACAGCTCTTTGTGAATTCCCTGCCCTTGCGGGTGAGCACAATGCTCACTGACAGCTATCGTTGTGCCTGCCGCGCAGGATGTGATGGTGCTAATCTTAATATAATCACTTTAGGTTCCCAGCGAGATGCATAGCGCATGAAGGGTCTCCTGGTGGAATGGTAGTATGACCAAGGGTGGAACCCTTTAGTATCCCAGACTTGGCCTGGCCAGGAGGGCAAGATGTCGTTTCTGTTGAGTTGTGGCAATTGGGGTCAGCGTTTCAAATTAGAACTAAAACTAAATTGGCATTGGTACTAACCTAAGTTTAAATACATTGTTTTTGAGGAGATTGTGATTTTTGACGGTCCCTTTACCAAGTGCATTTTCTAGTTTTATACCAGGATACATTTATTTAGATGGTAAATCTAATATTACAGAATAGTAGGTCTTCAATTTTGGTTTTAGGCTTAACTCATAGTTAAAATAATTGTTGACCATTGCAAAGATTCTTTGATGTTTTGGGTGTTCCTATGAGCATTGGACACAACCTGAACCAAGAAGAGGCTACCCTTCATGGGAGGTTTAAATTGCATGGAAGGTACTGTTTGCCTTGCTTATCCAGTTGTACCTCTCTGCCAGGGTGATCGGGAGTAGATCCCGGTTATCTGCTGATCCCTAGAGCCACTCCTTTGTGGTAGCTTTTGGTACCAAGCACTCTTAAATTTAATTCAGATGAGTAACTGTGCTTATTCAGTGGTCAGTGTGGTCTCTAAATCCAGTCTCATGTTGATCATCATGGCTTCTTCTGCGATAATAGTGCGCATGACAACATAATGTGTGTCCAAACATCTGTACTTGTTTTCAATTTGATCAGGTATCTGATCCACAAAGTAAAAGCTCAGCTTTCTTCGGGTGGAGTAGAGACTGTAGGCCTTCCAGGTTTAAGATAATGAATTCTTTTTTGGAAAGTTTGTGATCAGCATCAGCCCCTCACACACAACAACTCTAGGGAGATCAAACGTACATCAGTGCCTTGAACATGGCTCTGGTAAGGAGGCCAGAGAGGACGGGGACCTAAAAATCAATGTATGTCTGCTTTCTTAGATAAGGGAAAAGAAATCAAATAGCTTCATTTTCAAATAGTGGGTCATGGTTCCAGAAAGTCTTTCCTTCCTATCAGAGTGAACAGCATATATAATGCAGTATTACAGTGACCTCTACAGTAGTATAAAATGTGTTGTGAATTTAAATAAAGTGCAATGAGTTATTTTTATAGGGTATATTTCCTCCCCATTCTCACGGTTTGCCTCCCCCAAAGCCCGAGGTGAATAGCTTTCTTGCACCTTCTGGGCTGCGATTTCAGTATCCCGGTTGGCCTCCCAAGTTCATGCTGCCGCATGGCTCATCATGGGGTCAGCTGCCACAATCATGTCTCGTTCCACACAGAAACCTTAGATGTAGGGGCACATGCATAAACCGGTATTAATGGAACATCTTTTTAAAAGTTTGAAGTCATTTTGATATATTTAATATCAGATTAAGTCTTGCAGAAATGTATTAACAATGTAGGTACTGCAAAAATATACAGGGTATTGATTTTAAAATACAAATCATATGAGTTTATAATTTGCTTGGTTGTAATTGTATTCCTACACCTTCTGCTGGATACCTCTTATTACAAATTCCTCACCTTAGAATATTCTCCAGGTGCCAGACTAGTTCTGGGAAACTTTACTCTAGCAGTACTGTCACTTGTCTCTGGGTGGCATCGTGCAGCTCAGCGTTCACTCTGTACCACCCTTGGAACCAATAGTCTGGAGCCGCATAATGAGCACCACACCTATGCGTTTTTGCCACTTAGTTTCTTTCTGAAGCGGATCTAGAGTCTGCCTCCTAATTTCGTCGACCTTCCCATGACTCCTAAAAATCGGACAAATCTAGTTTGGTAGGAAACTATGCCCACTGCGAAGACTACAGGTTTCAAACGATGCAGTGACTTTATAAAAACCGATGTTAGCCACGGAACCACCTGTCTCGACGTTGGTAGATAGGTTTGACTTCATGCAGCCAAAAACGATTGGAACCAAGGCGCAATCCTGTTCGTTGCCGAAGATATGAAGAAGTCATGGGCCCTGCGTATATGCCCCGCTCCCACTCCAAGTCGAGGGCACAGACTTGCTTCCGAGGCTTCTTCTATGGAAGGTCACCTTCATGGGCGAAGTCCTTTAGTAAAATAAAAGCAAACTCCAAATGAAAGCACAAGAAAGTATAACGTGACTTGACCCCGTTCCGGCATCTCTCTATCCAAAGAAAAAGGGCTAACACAGACTAACATTGTGGTATTTTAGCGTGGCACAATGTTAGTCGGTCTCCTTCCACATCTCCGAAGGCAGAGCTAATTCAACCATTTATCCTGGTGCACCCCACATTTCCCAGGCCATCAGGGAAACTTCAGTAAATTGATGACTTTAAGGAAGCCACGCTGCATATATTGGTGTTCTTCTGGGTCCTACTGATGCATCTTTGGGCTCCAAGGATCAGCAAGGGCCTCAGTCAAATTACTGTTGGCGGGTCTGTCCTTGGCACCGCCTAACCACCTTAGACTGGTTACGAGCCCTGTACCGACTTTGATACAAATTTCCACCCGCGCTCCATGACCTCCCTTGTCGATGCCAGTACCGATAGCACCGGTGCCAAAAGAGGCTGGTGATCATTCCAAAATCAAACCCCATACCGGCTTCAGCCTAATCTTAACCAGTGTCGCGCCACGAAATTACTAAAATGCGACCGATCGACATACAGCCTAACTCTGATAGAGGACCTCTACAAAGCCGGACGTGCCATCATAGGCATCAATTCTTTTGTGGCTCTGATTTTGACCAGAGCTTACCAAAACCCAGAGATGATGATGGTGACAATGGATAGGATCTATCCCCTCATTATAATGTTGACATTTTTTACATGGACTTGCAAGAGGCCAGTGGGCTTGATATAAGGTTGGATTTGTCACTTGGAGCAACAACAGAAAAGACTGTATCATTTTCAGTATTGGTCCGACAGGCAGCTGGGGTCTTGGATCCGCATCTGCCCTTTGTTGAGACTAAGACTGACCAATCTACATCTGACCCCTTGCTTCCTTTCAATGAGGCCCTCGCTGACATCTCAATTAAAAAGTACAGACTTGCAATTCGGATTTTCTTACTCAACTTCCTACTCCAGTCTGCCTGGTTGTTCAGGCTTCAACTAGTATTCTCCACGACTCCTCCAAATAGGGATTCTAAGAGGATTGAGGTGTTTGGAAAACGAATGTTCTCCTGCGCTAGCCTTGCATTGAGATCAGTCAACGCAGTCTGCTTATTGGGCTGATATATACTTGCACTCTGGGACATGGCCAGTGAGATCAGGTTGGTTCAGATGTGGCCAAATATGTGATTCGTGCTGACCTTGATACTACTGATTGTCTGGGAAGGTTGGTTGACGCCATCATCTGGGTTGGGTTGGTCATTTGGGGAGGTGGAAATCAGAGGAATGTGGCCACCTATGGAAGGCCAACTCAATATCATCCTGCTAAAGTTATGAGCCATTCTCTCGGCCTTGAAGGTCTTCCTAGCGTCCATCAAAGAGAGACTGGTGCAGGTTTTCACAGAGAACACCACCACTGTGTGGTATTGTAACAAACAGGGCAGAGTGTGGTCCTGGGCCTTGTGCCAGGAGGCTCTGCACCTCTGGAGTTGGTTGGAACTTTGAGGCATCTTTCGGATTGTGATCCACCTGGCAGGGACCTTGAATTCCAGAGCGGGTGAGCTCATTAGACATTGTCTGGCAAACCACGAATGGTGAATAAATCCTGAGGTGGCTCAGGGCATCTCCAAGCAGTGGGGAGAACCCCAGCAAGATCTATTTGTCATCAATCGAGAATGCGAGTGTCAACCATTTTGAGCATTGCGGTTTGAGTGCTGGCTCCGAAATGAGCCAGGAGTGTGCTACCCAGAAGTTCTGGGAATGAGCACTATTCCTCCGATCAGACTGCCACTTCGGTAGGATCTCCTGTCACAGCAACAGGGCAGAGTCCTTTACTCAAATCTACACCTTTGAATGTGGAGACTGATTGGCCTCAGTTGACTGCATTTTATCTGCCATCGGAAGTGGTTGATGTCATCTTCGCCGCCAGACGCCCTTGCACATAGTCTATTGATGCTGCGTGATGGGACATGACTGTGGCTTGGTGTGGTAACCGCAAGATTGATCCTTTACAATTCAAGCTATCATGCTCTTTGTATGGTTTGCCTTTGGCACACCAAGACTTGCAGTGGGCACTATTGAAGGTTTCTTTTGGCCTATTTACAGTGGCTGGACCACCCCTACTTGCTAAAATTACCAGTTGTGATGATGTTTTTAAAAGACTTGCCACTCATGTTTCCTCCTAAACTGTTTGTGATGACACAGTGGGAACTTCAATTGGTCTTAATGTTCTTATGTGCACGCCCTTTTGGCCGAAGCATAGCTGCTCGCTGTGACTCTGGACTTTGAAGATTATCTTCCATATTGTAATTACTTCAGCTTGTCGCATGAGTAAGCTTCAGGCATGCATCCGCCTTACACCACCCTTTCTTGAGACAAACAGGTGTTGAGAACGTGGGTGGCCTTCTCGCCTAAAGCTGCGACTCCTTTCCAGAATGAACAGTCTATCACTCTGCCTATGTTCTTTACCCCTACTCACCCCACAAAATGGCTTGAAGCTTTTATTTTGATCTTACCAAGGAACACTGTGTGGACATTCAGCTTTTTGTGGGGTTCTCCGGCTGAAGAAAGGGAAAGCCATGCAGAAGAGGACCCTGTTGAGGTGGATATTCCTCTGCATTTAGATCTGCTACGGACAGGCCAAGACGTAGCCACCGGAGGATCTGAGAGTAGGATCCACCTGCGCTATGGCTGTGGCACTCCGTTGGCACATGGTGTGCCTATGCTTGACATCTGCCAAGCTGCAATATAGGCAGTAGTGCATACATTCACAAAGCACTATTGCCTTGAACACCACATTGTGTGGGAAGGACATTTCACCCTCTTTGTCCTGCAAGAGTTTCTTTCCACAGACCCTCCTCGTGGGAAGGTACTGCTTTGGTATCTATTCTAAGGTGCGGAATCTGTGGCTTGAAGCGTCTATCAGAAGAGCAATGTATTTACCTTCAGTAATGCTCTTTCTGGCAGATACTCTTTCTAAATGCAGATTTTTTGCTGCCCCCAACCTATCTGTTTTGGAATGGCCTGTGTTTTTTTATCTAAAAAGGTCCCATGTTAGTTAATTGAACACTGATAGCACCTGATAGTACCAATTGTTCATGCTCCACGTTTTTGGGCGTAGGTAGAGACAAGTAAGCATCGGATTTCAGGGCACTGGGGTAGTGCTTACATGTAGCTCTGCACTGTCACAACGGGGGATGTACAAAGTCAACGTGGAGCCGCATGCCACCACCTAGTGACACGCAAGAGCATTACTAGAGGAAAGTTTCTCAGATCCAGTCATGTGCTTGGGGAGTACCCTAATATGAGGAATCTACCTCTCCACTCTATGTAACTCACGGGCATGCCCTGCACTCTCTTGCTTTGTAGCAATGCTTGCAGTATGCAAATTCAATGTATGCACAGCAGTGCAATCGGCAACATAATACCATATATTTTTTTTTCCTATGTTAGGGCCTCCTCTGGTTCAGATAAATAAATCTTCACCTTCTATAAAACTATATTATTCGTAAGTTGTTAGCAACAAACTTGACAACAATTGCACAAGCTATCTCATTGACCTATTACCTGTTAAGCAAAAAGGTCACGTTAGGCAAATATATTACAGTAAATCACTTTACACTTATTACACCTGTCTTCATCTGCATCCTCCTCTTCCTTGTCGCCATCCAGTTCCTGGGTAAAAGAGGAAATAGAGAAAAAGATTATTGCCCCCTCCCAGGTAAGGGCATAGGGACCCCTTTGGGTCCTCAGGTGTTGTCTTCGTCTTCTTCGTTGCCTGAGCCTGCCACCCATCCCCGTGTAAGGGTACAATCGGACCCCTTTGGGTCCGCAGGATTCGTCTTCTGTGTCCTCGTCTGATCCGTCCAGTGCAGCGTAGTCACTCAGGCTACTGTGGCTCATCTGTCGGCAGGCCAGGGTCGATGTCTCCTTCTTCCCTAAAAAATACCACACATGCTGCACTTGCATTCCACCTACTACACCGATGTCGCCTGCGTGCTCTGCAGCAGCGCTGGTAGCCGGCAGCACTACACCAACAGTGAATAATATGTTATCGTTGTTTTGCAAAGACGCCGCGTGCATGCATTGTACCACGCTTAACCCTAGTTTGCCAGCCTGAAGAGAAACATTGCTTCCAATCTGAGGAACAACATTTTGTAATTAAAAGCATTTTAACAAAGCACAAATTATGCTAATGTATGCAGTCCCCACTGATCCGACAGGTTAAAAATAGCTTCCTTTCAAGAGAGCTCCTAGTGAGAGCTCTCTGTATTATGCAGGTTTAGTTTGCATACAGATTTGCACATTTCAGCTGATTTACTAATGCTGGGGGAATCATGAAAGCTTTTCTACATGTAGGACTGTGAAGGTACTTTTCTATATAATTCACTGTAATATAACAACAATTGCATTTTTTTTTTTGCTAGGTTGATTTTTTCATAGGGAGTTTCTGGGTGCAGTGTGTGCATGCAGAAATCAGTTTTGATATACAGACGGGGTGTGGAGGAGGTTTACAAGGAAAATATTTTAATTTTCACATGTATCTGAATTCTCTCTAGTGAGAGGTTCTGTGTGGGGCCACACTCCTGAATGGTTCCCTCTAGTGGCAGAGCACTAGATTGCATTGAAATATATCTAATGTATGCAAAACATGAAATTGCGCATATCCATACCCTTGTACTACTGGAGTCTGCATCTGACTCTTCATTTTAGTCGGTGTTAAATGGTCTTTGAGCCCTGCCTGCTCCTCAATGTATATTACGCATGGATAGTCTGGGCTCTCTTCTGGCCTTTATTGAGGCTGTCTTAGACGGTATAACGTATTCCTTGCTCCACATGTGGAATTTCTCCAAAAGTGTAAACCAGTTAATTCCCCCCCTATGAAGCACGGTGCTCGCTCTCCTCCAAATCTGCGGTGGGTGCGCGCTCAAAGGCTGAATAACTCACTTAGAAATGGCCCCTCTCCCCTTTAGGCGTATGGGAACTGCTTGCGTTTGTCATAGTAAGCATGGCATGGGCAGATGCTGCCAAGTACTTTCAGTGACACAATATGGCTGCCACGCACCCTCATATCATTTCACCAGTGCTTATTTTGTGCCAGTGGTTTCCGGTGCCTAGCACCAGCACTTTATTGTCAACACTGGCACTTAAGCCAGCCTGCCACATGGAGGAGCTGTGTGTCTGATTTAGACATTAGCACAACAACAGTTGTTTATTAATTCACTATGCATTCAAAATGACTGATATCTGGTGTCCAAGCCATTCTTATAGCTTTGGGGGCCTGGAATAGTGAGCATTGTCACACTTGTGGGTGTGTGATGCAGTAGTTGTGTTAGTACTGTCATTGGCACAGTGCTGGCAGGGGTAATGGGTGATACAAGCTGCAGTGGCCTCCTGATGAGGGCTCCAGCATTTTTTATTTCTTTTGCAAATTAAGTACTGCGTTTCCCCCACTTGAGGATTTTTCATTGGTGTCGCTCTGCATTGTGGAACCTGTAACTTTTCACGCTGGATGTACAGACTTGAAGCGACATCCAGCAAAGTGCTGCTGCTGAAAAGGAAAAGCCTGGGCTTGTCACAAATTACCTAAAACATCTTATTACATAATAGACTTTACGGGGTGCTTCCTAAAACACTCAAAGGCTGTTCCTTTTCTTGTTTCTTTCTGAATGTTCCCAGAATTCACTCTGCGGCTTCTGCCATTCGCAGGTTACATTGGTTACCGGTGAAGAGGCGCATCGAAAATAAGGCCTTATGCATTGCCTACAAAGCACTGCACGGTCAAGGCCCAGCCTACTTGAAGGAGAACTTGGGATGGTGCTCGCCAAGCAGGAGCCTCCGGTCCAGCTCAGCCAAAAACTGAGTGATTGCGCCTTTCAAACTTTCCGCCTGGGGAGGCAGAAGCTCCATCACATGTCCTGCCCGGACCTGGACTAGACTTCGCGGGGCTCTGGAACCTGCTGCTTCCTTGTCCTCATTCAGAAACTCACTAAGAACTTGGCTTTTCCATCAATGGAAGCTCTGGGCCTATTTGACCTATTCACTATAGCGCCTACATTCCTCCAGATAATCGGTGCGCTCAATAAGTCATTTTGGGGTATTTACAAAGGTAAACAGCCCTTACAACGAATCCTTCACTCCGCATTCAATTACAACACAGTTGCTTTCCCTCAACGACATTGTTGTAACAACGCCTACCCTTACCCCGTAAGTCTTAACAACGACTTGCAGAGGTGGAAGAGGGTGTTGGATTTAAAATCCAACACCATCCCTACTGTTGCACAGACTGGAGTTGGAATTGTAAATAATGCTATTCCAACATCCAGCACCCCCATCCACAAGTCGTTGTTACAACTTGCGCGGTAATGGTATACGTTGTTACAACGTGGTTGTTGTAACAACTGCGTTGTAATTGCATGCGGAGGATAGGCATGCGCAATAAGGAGGCATACTCATTTACAATCGGTGTTACTCATGGTGGATGCCAACTTATTTACTGTAAAATGTTGCCAATATTCAGTGTATGTGGTTATTGATCGTTTTAGGGAGACTTCATTGACAGGTGAAGCTATGTGTGATGATGCTAAGCCTTCGAATGATTATCTTGTTCTGCGCTTAATGTAAAGGCTTCAAAAGAAAAGGTGATCTCTCCGCAGGTCACATGTTTCACATCCACATAGATGCATAGATGGCTGGTGATATCTCTTAATAACGCGATGGAAATGCAATAGGTCTTGCGTCATGGATGAGGACAAAAAGAGCAACACAAGTCTGGCAGGGGTTAAATTACGCAAGTGATGCAGCTGGGAAACACATGCACTTGTGTAGTGTTCAAACAAAAAGAAAAAAGTAGTGCCTGAAAAGTGAGCACCGGAAGGACAAATTAACACGTCCAGGCTGCAGGGGAGGGATCAACGCATGAAGCTAAGGTAACCCCCACTGAAACTAACTAAAAAGAAGCAAGCAAAAGAGACGAACCATGAAGCCAACCAATGGAAAGCCGTGGGCTGGCTGTAAGCTCACTGCTAGCTGACAATACGTCTGACAACCGACAGCCCATGTGCGGTCTAGTTGGCGAGACCTATAAACAGCAGAGCATGAGTTGCTGAATGCATGGTGACATCATGACAATTCTGTAAACTAAGCCATAGCACACAAAGTATGTCGGGCTACGTGAAGGTAATGAAAAGTCTCTGTCCTGATAGTAAATGTAAGCATTACAACGTACAATACTATATGCAAAGCTTACACGACCAGTGTACTTAAGTCTCAATGGCCAGCCAGACTCAACCCAAATTCACTGTTCCCTTGGAGGTGCCCATTTCCTATTTTCACTGGACTCAGCTTAGCATCATAACGAAAGTTGTCCTCTTTTGTGACAGAAAACCCCTGATTCTCAAGCTGGGGCCCTACATTCAGGGGTTTTACCGCCTCCCGGATGCTGTGTTATGGAACCCACGGTTTCACGTTGACAGTCGGTGTATTATTGACTCCCCAGGATAGCACAGTCTCAAGACTGAACATTTTACTCTGGCTAAGTGCACATCTGGCTTGGATAGTGTATGGTCATGATAACTTCACACGGAGTTTTCGCTAGGTTGTATACCAGCCTATCCGCTTTGTCATCTAAAATAGCCAGAATGCTTCCGTCCACTTGTTATCAACCAGTGGGAACCGAGCAGCACATGTTCCAATTCTTGTCTACTCCAGCTCTAGAGCGCCTTATGACTCTGGGTGACCACACCAGTGGTATGAAGCGCTATACGAAAGTCTCAATGTGAGAACTTTGGATAGGCCGGCCAATAAGAATGGTGCAGTTTCTCACCGTCTGATACAACCCTCCAGGTTCCCGAATAACAGCGTGTCTAGTTACTTCCAGAGTTCTCGCCAGCTGTTCTCAAGCAGTCAGTCCCCCAGACTATTAACAAGCCCTTTTTGAAACACTTATTATTACCATCCCATGACATAATGATGTGGTTTGGCATAAAATATCCACAAAGTGCATTTGAAGAGTTACTCAATGATGGCGTTATCCTGTGCACTTTTTGATTCTATAGTGTAGATAGATTATTATAAATACATGTTTTATTATCAGCCATGCTACATTATTATTGTTATTATTACTTTTAAAGTGAACATGCACTGGGGCATCTTGGTACAAGGAAACATCTGTTACTCACAACTGAAAAACAGGGCAATGATTAACAGAATAAATATGTGTTCAGAGCACACTGAAAAAGATCAAAGCGGATGATGGAGAACAACAGGAAGCTTCGAGACCACGGTGCACGCTCTTTCGGTTTCCCGTGGACTCACTCATCGGATGATTTAGTGCACTCATCAGAAAACCAAGTTAGGGGACTTTTAAACACAACGGATTTAGCGCCAACCCTCTCTTTATGTTTAGAGCGGGCGTACAATTTTGCCACGCTCCTAAATGATGATGTAGCTGTTAGTCACTTATTTTGGATACGATTCGCATTTGCTCTGCAAGAAACCTGAAGCAGGTGCACTAATGGAGAAAGGTGAACAATGTTCCTTGTATTGATAATGGCTGTAATAACTAAGTTGATGGCGCCACCTAGCAGGTACCAGGGGAAAGACAGCTCCGGAAGCGATTGTAAAGAAACGTTCCCTTGATTATTATTATTAAACAGCTATCACTTATAGTGCCAAGGAGCCTTTCAGTTTGTTGTGCGCTCTGTAAATGGCTGGTTTATTTTGTAGATGGGGGCTGCAGGCATACGAAGTGGATGTTAATGCTTCTGAATCGTGTCATCATCACATTGATGTATTGAAGCGTGAAATGGGGCAGTAATCTGACATTTGAAAGGCGATGACGGGAACAATTGGCTAAGCATCTCGGCGCTATGTTCGTTGATTTTTAAATCCTATGTATTTTGACCTTTTTAGGAATATGGTGTTGTATATGCATGGCGTTTTGCCAGTTTGCTATTTGATAGCCGAATATAGGATGTGGTTTGCCATGTTTTGAAGATCCTGGCACGCTTAAAAGCCCAGATCCTCAATCTAACAACAGGTCACAGGTGTGCAGCTGCCCCCCAGATTGCCACCAGTTTTTCATATCCCTCACATTTATCACTTACTCACGTCTGTCACATTTTTCTTTCCCCGTCACTTTTTCTAGTCACTCTTTTTACTTCAGTAATCACCGTCCTCGTTCTCTTTTCAATCATCTCTCAATGCGTTAAGGACTTGATGGTCCTTTATTTCTCAGCAGCGCAACACTAGCAGCACCCCTAAGCTTTTAGGCTCCACGCTTCTCAGGCACCACCTCTAAAATATGTATCGTCAATGGCCTAATCCAGTTGTTCCCAAACGTTTGACTCCTGAGGACCCCCATTGAGTCACCACTGGAAGCCGGGGACCCCCAAGCAATTTGTATGAGTTAAATTTCGAACATTAAAACAGTGATTTGAAAAAAATACACACGTGTGCACACAAAACAAATACTCAAAGTACTAAGGATTTTGGTGCCAGATGTACGACCATTTCATTTAGCGCCTCACAATTGGCGACACATTGCGAGTAGCAAATTGCGAGTCGCTAAATGAAATGTACAACAGTGTCTTTAACACTGTTTGGGATTCCCAATGGGGTCGCAAATTGCTAATGAACCTCTCGCAATTTGCAAGCCCATTGGGAATGCCAGCCCTCCCAGCGATGGTGGCCTGCTGGGCTCTGCAGGCCACCATGTCTCGGACTGCTTTTATATAAAGCAGTTTTTTAAAATAAAATGTAGCCTGTTTACCATGCATTTAAAAAAAAAAGAAAATGAAACGTTTTCATTTCATTTTCTAAGGGCAGGCAGAGGTCCCTGGGACCACTGCCTGACCTTAAAAAATAATTTTGCATGCATTTGCAAAGGGAAAGGGGTCCCCTGAGGACCCCTTCCCATTTGCGAATGCATTACCATCTACTTGAAGCAGGTGGTAATTGTGACTGTTGTGCGACCGCAAAACATTTGTACATGGTTTTGAGACTCGCTATTTGGAAGGGAATGCCCCTTCCAAATAGCAAGTTGCAAAACCTATTTAGAGAGTTGCAAACAAATTGTGACACGCGAAATAGGCTATGTACATGGCCCAATAGGTTTTTGCAAGCGCAAACGGGTTCGCGAACCTGTTCGCACATATAAAAACAGATCGTACATCTGGCCCTTAGTATTTTATATTGAAGTAATAGCCCCTCTGTCACATGTATTGTAGCATCTCTCATACCATTGTAGGATGTCAGAGCACTTTACATCACACATATATAGAGACATTGAATCATACATGTAAATCAGTGTGTATATAAAATGTTTAAAGAGTGCTTGGTCTGGAAAAGCACAAACTCAGGATTCAGAGCATAACACAGTGGCTAGCATTGACTTTAACATTAAAAATGTATTTCCACCCAAATATACCTTTTAAGCAGCATCAGGATAATGAATAACTGTGACAAAATATAAGTTACTAACTGGTACCATGCAGTTTGCAAGCAGCTCTTTGATGTCAGTTTATAGGTCCCTCTGCTAGATTACGATTGTCACCAATGAAGTGTACAGTAATAAAGGAATCTCTGTGACAAAAGCAGTAACCACGAACCTAGGCACATAAAATGCTGCTTTTTAAGATGCATGTAACACGTTATTTGCAGTAGGCACATTAACCCTCTGTGCTACATTAGTTAAATCAAAGCTGCCACTGAACAAAACTCTCCTCGCTCTCCAGCAGGTACATTAATCACTGGCATTCTCTTGACACTTTTATTGTTGCTGGAAAGCTGCTAATTATAAAAGAAATGTGTCTGTACTTTTAAAACTGTTGCCTACCGACCACCTGGGAATGTGTCACAGACCCCTGGGGGTTCGCGGACCACAGTTTGGGAAACACTGGCCAAATCCATTTACTTGTGAGCATCCCCTGCAGCTGCCCCACCCTTTACTTGTCAGTGATCCCACCCAACACTTGCCACAGCCCAGTGTTCCTCAGTAGCTCCACCCAACACATGCCACGCCCCAGTGTTCCTCAGTAGCTCCACCCAACACTTGCCACGACCCTGTGTTCCTCAGTAGCTCCACCCAACACTTGCCACGCCCATGCGCTCCTCAGTAGCTCCACCAAACATTTGCCTCGCCCCTGTGCTCTTCGGTGGCTCCACCAAACACTTGCCACGCCCTTGTGCTCCTCAGTGGCTCCACTAAACACTTGCCACGCCCCTGTGCTCCTCAGTGGCTCCACCAGCACTTGCCACGCCCCTGCGCTCCTCAGTGGCTGCACCAAACAATTGCCACGCCCCTGTGCTCCACAGTGGCTCCACACAGCACTTGCCACGCCCCTGTGCTCTTGACTAGCTCCACCCAACACATGCCACGCCCCAGTGTTCCTCAGTAGCTCCACCCAACACTTGCCACGACCCCGTGCTCCTCAGTGGCTCCACCCAACACATGACCAGCCCCCTTTCTCCTCAGTAGCTCCACCCAACACATGCCACGTCCCAGTGTTCCTTAGTAGCTCCACCCAACACATGCCACGCCCTATTGTTTCTCAGTAGCTCCACCCAACATTTGCCATGGCCCTGTGCTCCTCAGTAGCTCCACCCAACACTTGCCAACCCCCTATGCTCACTAGCTCCACCCAACACTTGCTGCACCCCTCTACTGCTCAGTAGCTCCACCCAACACTTGCCACGCCCCTGTGCTCCTCAGTAGCTCTCCAGTCCTCAGGACACCCCCGCGCCGCACGGCCACCAGCTGTGTGAGTGCCCCTCACTGCTGCTCGCGGCCTCGTTGTGCCTCGTTGTGTTGTTGTTCTGCCGCCCTAGCTGCCTGCCTCGCTGCTCCCTGCCCCTCCGCCGTGTGTTTGTGTAAATATTGTGGTTCTGGTGTATATTTTTTGATTGCCTTCTGTTTTCCTCTGCTGTTGTCCCCTGTGCCTGTGTGCGTGTGCGTTTTATATAGCCTTGTGAAAAGTTATTGTATTGCCTTGTTTAAAGTTATTGTAGTCCCCCTGTGCCTGCCCATCCCGCTCCCCGCTTCCCACCGCCGCTCACGCAACCACGCCCCCTTTTGCTTTGTGTCCACCCCTCTCCCGCCTCCCAGCTGCTCCTCCCTCCCACTTGTCCATAAATGGCGACCGCGCGGCGCAGGTGAGTGTGACCTGTCCTCAGGACACCCCCGCGCCGCACGGCCACCAGCTGTGTGAGTGCCCCTCGCTGCTGCTCGCAGCCTCGTTGTGCCTCGTTGTGTTGTTGTTCTGCCTCGCTGCTCCCTGCCCCTCCGCCGTGTGTTTGTGTAAACATTGTGGTTCTGGCGTATATTTTTTGATTGCCTTCCGTTTTCCTCTGCTGTTGTACCCCTGTGCCTGTGTGCGTGTGCGTTTTATATAGCCTTGTGAAAAGTTATTGTATTGCCTTGTTTAAAGTTATTGTAGTCCCCCTGTGCCTGCCCACCCCGCTCCCTGCCGCCGCTCACGCGGCCAGGCACCCTTTTGCTTTGTGTCCACCCCGCTCCCGCCTCCCAGCTGCTCCTCCCTCCCACTTAGCCATAAATGGCGACCGCGCGTACGCGCAGCGGTCATGCCGATTGTGCGCCAAAGGCGCACCAAAGCAAAGCCCGTCTGCGCCTGTCCGCGCCTGGACCGCGCCCAGCGCCAGAACCCCTGGCCCCCACCGATGCAAGTCGACCCGACAGACCTACGACACCGCGGCCCTCAACGCACTAAATGCCGGCCGAAACCCCACCTGCTGCCGGGCCGCCCCGAAACGCATTCACGGACCCTTCTCCTGCACAACCTGCAAGTTCTCCTGCCTCCGAACCTGCTCCGCGCCCGCCAAGCCAAACTCCAGCAGCGACCTCAAGTGCATCCTGCTCAACACCCGCTCCGTCCACAGACACTCCGTGGAACTCTGGAACCTCCTCGTCACAACATCACCAGACATCGCCTTCCTCACTGAAACATGGATGAACGCCAACTCAGCCCCTGACATCGCCATCGCCATCCTGGATGGATACAAGATCATCAGGAGGGACCGCCCATCCGCATCACGACCGACGCCGACGACACCTTCACCACCACCGAACACCTCCACTTCCAGATTCACACCGACCCAAAGACGACCCTCAGAGGCACCCTCATCTACCAACCCCCGGGACCACGCACTCAATTCAGCGAAGACATCACGGACTTCATCAACCCACACGCCCTCCCCTCCGCCGACTACATCCTCCTAGGGGACCTCAACTTCCACCTGGAGAACAACAAGGACCGCAACACCGCCCCCATGCTGGACAACCTCGCCAACCTTGGACTCATGCAACTGGTCAACACCCCCACCCACTACGCCGGCCACACGCTTGATCCCGTCTTCTCTTCCACCAAGCACATCAGCTTCAGCCACTCCACCGGACTCCACTGGACCGACCACAGCTGCGTCCACTTCAGCTTCAGAAAAACCACAACCCACCACCACCCGCAACAGGTTCCTCAAAGGAGCTGGAGCACGATCACCGCCGACCAGCTCTCCACCTCCCTCAGCCAGAACCCACCTGCCAGCACATCGGACGCCAACGAAGCAGCCCGCAACTTCACGCAGTGGCTGACCGCCTGCGCCGACCACCTCGCACCATTGAAGAACCCTCCCAGCAGACCCAGAAGCAAGAAAGCCCCATGGTTCACCGAGGAACTCAAGGACTCCAAGAAGACCTGCCGCACCCTCGAGAAAGCCTGGCTCCTCGACCAGACCGCTGACAACATGACCGCCCTCAAACAAGCCACCCCCAAGCACCACCAGCTCATCCGCACCACCAAGAAAAAATCACTGAAGGAGCGACTGGACAACAACGCCCACGACAGCAAGGAACTCTTCAGCATCGTCAAGGAGTTCTCCAACCCCAGCACCGGCAACAACGACATCACCCCTTCACAAGATCTCTGCGACTCCCTCGCCTCGTTCTTCCACCGCAAGATTGCCGACATCCACAACAGTTTCGGCGCACCATCCACGCACCCAACCACCGAACCAACGAACCCCACCGCCACCCTCCGCAACTGGACCACGGTGACCGCCGAAGACACAGCCCGCACGATGAACACCATCCACTCCGGCTCTCCAACCGACCCCTGCCCTCACCACGTCTTCAACAAGGCCGACTCCACCATCGCACCCCAACTCCGGGACGTCATCAACACCTCCTTCAACACTGCCAACTTCCCGGAGAGCTGGAAGCATGCCGAGCTCAGCGCCCTACTGAAGAAACCAACAGCGGACCCCACCGACCTCAAAAACTTCCGCCCCATCTCGCTCCTCCCTTTTCCTGCCAAAGTCATCGAGAACATCGTCAACAAACAGCTTGCCGCCTTCCTCGAGACGAACGGATCCCTCGACCCCTCGCAGTCCGGTCTCAGAGCCAACCACAGCACCGAGACCGCCCTCATCGCAGCCACCGACGACATCCGAGCCCTGCTCGACAACGGGGAAACAGCGGCACTCATCCTCCTGGACCTCTCCGCGGCATTCGACACTGTCTGCCACCGCACCCTAGTCCAACGCCTCAAAAACACCGGCATCCAAGAGAAAGCACTGAAGTGGATCATCTCATTCCTCGCCGGAAGAACACAGAGAGTCCGCCTCCCCCCGTTTCGATCTGAGGCCACCGAAGTCATCTGTGGCGTCCCACAAGGATCATCACTCAGCCCCACCCTCTTCAACGTCTACATGAGACCTCTGGCTGCTATCGCACGCCAACACAACCTCAACATCATCTCCTACACCGACGACACCCGGCTGATCCTCTCCCTCACTAGAGACCCCGACACCGCCAGTACCAGCCTACACGAAGGGATGAAAGACGTCGCCGAGTGGATGAAGAACAGCCGCCTGAATCTGAACTCAGACAAGACGGAAGTCCTCATCCTGGGACCATCACCCTCCGCCTGGGATGACTCCTGGTGGCCCCCAGCCCTGGGCACCTCCCCCAAGCCAACAGACCACGCCGCAACCTGGGCTTCATCCTGGACTCCTCCTTCTCGATGACCAGACAAGTCAACGCCGTATCCTCATTATGCTTTCACACCCTTCGCATGCTTTGCAAGATCTTCCGATGGATCCCGACCGAAACCAGCAAGACGGTCACCCAGGCCCTCGTCACCAGCCGACTGGACTACGGAAACACCCTCTACGCCGGAACCACAGCCAAGCTACAGAAAAGACTCCAACGCATCCAGAACGCCTCCGCCTGACTCATTCTGGACATCCCCCGTCGCAGCCACATATCCGGCCACCTGAGGGACCTACACTGGCTCCCCGTCGACAAGAGGATCACGTTCAGGCTCCTCACCCACGCACACAAGTCTCTCCACGACCTGGGCCCCAAGTACCTCAACGACCGCCTGACCTTCTACATGCCCACCCGCCAGCTACGGTCTACCAGCCTCGCCCTCGCCACCGTACCATGCATCTGAAGAGCCACCGCCGGAGGCAGATCCTTCTCCTACCTGGCGGCAAAGACATGGAACTCCCTCCCCATCCACCTTCGGCTGACCCAGGACCACCTCGCCTTCAGGAGACAACTCAAGACCTGGCTGTTCGAGCAGTAGCGGACCCCTTCCCCCAAGCGCCTTGAGACCCTTCCGGGTGAGTAGCGCGCTATACAAATGTTGTGATTGATTGATTGACTCAACACTTGCCATGCCCCTGTGCTCACTAGCTCCACCCAACACGTGCTACACCCCTCTACTGCTCAGTAGCTCCAGCCAACTGCTGCTAAGCTACTGTACTGCTCTGTAGACGTATCCCAACCACTCTACTTTTCCTCACCACGCTTACATCATGCCAATGCTTTCCTTGTGATGGTGTTTGCTGGTAGTCTCACCAGCACTTGTTTCTTGATGCCAGTACATATGGTGGAACGGTCTGTCCAAATCTAAACAACAACTGATTACGGTCTTTAACATTGCAAGAAATATTTAAAAAATAATTATACCGGCTCCACCAGGCTATTCTTCCAGCTGTGTGGGCAGGAATAGTCCATATTGTCACGTTTGCAGGAGTGTGATGGCAAGTAGGTACCGTTGGTTTTAGCATTTGACAAGGAGGGTGGAGGGTGAAAGCCCCAGTGGCCTCCTGAAAAATATCTTAGGCCTTGGCACTTACTTTTCCACAAACTAAGCATTGCCACACGCTTTCCCTTTAAACCAAACCCAACACTTGCCACAACCCTAAACTGTTCAGAACCCCCTCATAACGCCTGCCATGTCCCTAGGCTGCTTAGTCACCACACCCAAAATCTAAGGTTTCAGGCACCCCACCCAGCTCGGGCCTAATCACATTACATCAACGACTCACATCACTTGCCTCACACTTCCCTCTGACAATATCCACCACTTGCCCTCCTTTTAGATCTCTGTAATCCCACCTTTCCTTCCCCCACACTTTATTATTCAGTGATCCAGCCCATTTACCGCTCAGTGCCGCAATAAATGTTCCTCATCTTCCACCCATTGCTTTCCCAACCCTTTACTTTATAGGAGTCCCACTCCACACATGCTCCATCTTTTACATTTCAGTCACCCCGTCGACATTTGCCCATCCTTGACTTCTCAGCAACCCGCTTGGACCGCTATAAAAGTGTGGCTAACATAAGACTCCTGTTTTAAAGTACGTTTAACCCTCACTTTTAAGATGTTTTATTGCTTCTCGTTACTAAAAAATGTGTCTTGAGGGCAAGACTAATACAGAATAGGTGTGAACCAGGCCTCCCTACATGTGAAACTGAAATACTGTCAGAGTCAGTCAGTCAAAAGTACTTTATTCGGTTCATATCAAAAACCATAAAAGTATACACACATCAAAGTCATGGCCAGAATACATTTTAAAATCAAGCTAAACACAACATTCAGTTTAAAACCCATAAAATCTACTATTTACAACTGTCAGAGTCCTCTTGCCTAGCGCCTACCACTTAGGGCAGCTGTATGCCTAGTCCATGTCGGGTCTTGCTAAGTTTCAAAGCACTATAAATAATTATCTTTGTTCCTCTTCCAGTCCCTGAAGCATTTTAATAGTTCATGAGTTTCTCTTCAGGATGACCTATAGCAACCTGTGTTTTAGCCAATGTATCATGAAAGCTTTGATATACTCATTAGTTCTGTTTTGTAAAAACAATTCTTGGTGACAGAACCCTTCTCCCCAAACTCCCTCGAAGAGAGTTGGACCAGCTGGCTCAGTTCCCTCTGTAAGATACGAGGCTGGTGTCCAGGCACTGCCAAGGCTGCTTTTAGCTCTTGCCGAGCTCTGTTGTTCGTAGCCCAAAAGATGGCACAAAACATTGCCAAGGGGCGGTCACCAGATGTTGGCACAGAATTTGAGGGGATAAAGTTATCAATACTTTCTAGGGAGGACTTTCAGCCAATCACTTCCCCAAACCAGCCTCGCCTCTGTATTTCCCTAGTCTCATCAAGAGCTATGCATTTTTGAATAACTGAGATGGCGGGGGCCAGAGGGGTGACAATCCAAAGTCCACACCCACTTTAAAAACTTTGCAGCCTTACACCTCACAAGAGGCTCCCGTTGGGACAAACGAGACACACACATGCTCTCATGTCTCACGCTTTCTGAAAAAGGTAAAATATTTCCGTAGGATGACAGTGTGCGTGGGCAGGAGAGGCAACAGATACGAGTCACCCCGGCCTTCAAGCTGGACGATGAACATAGCATGGTTATTCAGTACACATCATATGTAATGTGTAGGTTAATGTGTACGATTTTCTTAATTAGGACCATTAGTATTGTGCAAATGACAAACTGAATTGTTGATTAGTGTTATTAGATGCTTAATTTAGGTATACTCATTTTATTTTAGAATGAAAGTTAATTTAGCACTGCAGAGATATAAACTTAAGCCCTGCAGGTGTCTTGCAGATCTCTGCAGCAGGTGCATAACCCACAAAGGTATTCTACGAGAATTCCAGCATTTACAAAGCAGGCTGCACTCCCTACTCTGCAGAATCTAATGGAATTAGTGTCTATTCGCGATTAACGTAAGTGAAGTTCGGATAGCTCTCAAATCTACTCTGCTATCTTAAGAGTGTTGACACGTACCGTGTTGCCCCCACCTACCATACTAGGAGTCTCGACTCATAACTCGGACTCTAGGATTCTGATGTGACCTAGCACCTCATAGTAAAAGACACACAGATGATGGACGGAATGCAGAACAAATCAAAACATTCACCCCCAGTCAAGAGATCTGGGTTAAATCCATTGTTCTTTTGCTCATCATGCCACCCCAGTTTAGACCCAGCCATATGCAAATCAGTCTTGACCCTGTGCCTCATTGAACAGTCCAGTCCGAGCTGCCAGGCCAGGTCCTCCCTGGACAGGAAAGAAGCATCCTGGGACCGGTTTCGGGGCATCACCCCTCATCAGCCAGGCTAGCTTGAATCCAGTGGCACAGTGAGCCCGGGACCCACGTCTGGGCATACCTGGAGCACCTAGGGTGCGAAAGCAAAGACACACAGTACCTCATAGTAACCAAATGATCAAAAGTTGAGGCTTCAAGAGCCACCATTCTTTTTCTTCCAGTTGACACACATCATTTAGTGCCCAGTCGCTATAAGATTATGGAAATGCTCTGTTTATGGTTTCCCTGAGCATCACCTAACACGGCTTTCAACCGTTCTCAATGCTGTGTATTTTGGGACTACCCAGAGTCTGTCATATAAGGCAGTTCTAACACTGGTTGCCAGTGAGACAAGGATGGACTTCAAGATTTTGACTTTGGTTCATAAATGTTTGCGTCAGGCCTGCCCCTGTCTACTTGACTCATAGAAATGCACGCAGTGCCCAGGTTGTCGGCTCATCCCTGCTGACCATCCCAAAAACTATCTATAGAGTCTGAGAAGACCAAATGTTCTGTGATCATTGGGCCTATTTTTTGTGGGTAGTTTTAGGTAGCACAACATTGGCCAAAGGCATTGGAGCAATTTGCATGAGCACAAGTTACATTACTCAAGGTCAGATTATTATTTTGTTTAGGGCTGGAGAGATTGTGATTTGCCCAGAATCACAGGATGTTGAGCAGATATTGCGAGTCAAACCTGATGTTCAGTTCCAAATTCATTAGCTCTGGCCATTTGGCCACATCTCCTCCCCTAGACACAGTTTAGTCAATGGTACGCACTAAATAAGTACATAAATATACTTGGCCACCACACACAGCTGATAAAGTAGTTTAATGGGTTATGTTTCCTATTATAGTAAAAGCACTGCGGTCGACTTTCATCCTTTTGTGAGCGATAAAATGAGTGACTACCTGGCAAGGTGACTCAGCAAGCTGAGCGTTCCCTGTAGACATCTGATGTAACCTCTGGGTCTGAATCTGAAATCCTGGCAAGGCCATTGTTCCTTTCAGTTTGATATATTTAATACAATCACAATTTGTAATTGTAACAACTGTTATTTTCAGCCATCTGTAATGGCAAACCCGCAGTGCAGCAAGTTGATACGTGGTAATAGCTGTAGTTTTAGCAATGTCGTATTGTAACGCCTATTATGTCTCTACAGCAGCAAATCCTATATTTGTCTATCCATAAATAATGTACTTTTCTCTCAAGTCTGTTGATGATACTGGATATGTTAAGCATCCTTCTTTCTAGAAAGCTGCCCTCGCCCCCATATGAGAGTACAACGTTGACTGACGACCAATGTGTTGAAATAAGGGGTGTGCAAAATCTGTGTAATTTGCTGTTGCGTAATTACCTTAAACTTACACAAAATTGAATGAAGCACCTCTCACACTCAAAAATGTACCTGAACTCTCCAGGTAAAAATTCAACTGGAGTTTGTAATTTCTAGTTATTTCCAGTCGCTCTTGTTCAAAACACTGCCGCTTGCATTCAGATTTGGAGTTTCGTGCTCGAGCATTGCTCGAACTGTCCACCTGAGTAAAAAATCTACCTGAAATGTTTGTTGATGACCTGTCCACATTTGAGGTAACGCTGTTTGCTTTCAACACTGCTGTGTGCATTAAGAACTGTTGTTTCATGCTCAAAAATGACCCAAACGGTCTGCTCGGATCTATCTGGAATAGCGCTCGCATTCAAAAATTACACAAACTGCATCTTGTGTTTATATTTCTTTCTGAAAATACACCATGTGGTGTGATGGCATAATCTCTGTAATTTCATGTAAATTTTATGATGCAAAATTACCAAAGTTACGCTAATTAGGCCAGCGTAATTAAAATTCCACTTATGTCTAGTTAAAATCACAATTGGAGTTGCTTCTTCCAAGGCCTGTGAGTTGGCATTTTTAGGTGACTTGACATTGCCGCCAAGTGTTCTGTCAGTGCTGGGTCAGCCCTAGCTTTTAAAAGGGCACTCAGTGTCAAGGGTAAAATAGTCCTCTGTGGCCAGCCCTGCACTGCAAACAATCACCACAATAGGCATTCCAGGATACTACCTTCATGCAGGCAGCTTGGATTTCTGGACATATTGTGGCATCATTCACTGGCTGGCCCCTTTAAAGCAAAGGCAAGTTGCAGCCCAGAACCTTTAGTATTTCTTTTAATAGTGTAAATAAATTGACAAAAATCATGGCACGATAAGGTTAGCTGGCTAAAAAGCTGTGAGTAGCTGAAGGCGTGGCACGTGGCATGGCCCGCTTGTCAGCTATAAGCAGGGCCACTGGAATTATGTGACAGAAGAGGACCAAATTATGTTTCAGCGTTTACTAAATTATATCACATTTTATGATAGTGTTACCTCATTATTATTTTAATACCAAGCAGACACACAAAAACAGCAATATGCTACAGAAAAATGACCAGGTCAACCTGTGTGAAGGACTTTCTTCTGCTCAGCAACAAGTGTTGTAAATTGTAAATTGATTCTGGTGTAGCGCACTACTCACCCGCTAGGGTCTCAAGGCGCTTGTTGCAGCTTTTTTAGTAACTTTTGATCCATTAGAGCTATTTTTTAATTAAAATTTGCAGATTATGCGGCAGAAGATGGCGTATATGGAAAATGCCACAAATATATACTCATGCAGAAAATAATCGCATTGGCCTTGGTTGTAAGACCTCATGGGGTCATTTGATGACAACCAGTATGCTTCCAGCCTGTACCCTCTACCCGTGGCTGCCCTGTTTTGGGTCCAGAACAGTGCGTGCCACATAAAGAACCCATCAGGAAGCCCCGTAGTGTTTCCCATTCACACAGCGGTTTCCGGGAGAATAGGGGGCGTTCCTTAGACTTTCATGGACCATAGCCCGGCCCCGCCCCCTGTTTTCAGCCGTAGATTGTCCGCATTGTTCCTTCCGCTTCTAATTAGAATTGCGAAAGAAGGGGAGGGGGCTCTTTATTGACCCTGGCGTGCACTTGCAGGGCAACAAAGATTTCTGTGTTAAAAGGCAGCAGCAGCGTATTGTGTTTACACGCAGGCGGCCGAGTGGTGAAACCAGTTCACGGTGGCGTGACTCACCGCGATGTGTGCGCAGAGCAGCCGCTTGGGTTTCAATAACTGTGAAAGGGCAGGCGGTTGAATACTGTGTACCTACCCTATGGCGACACAAAAGAAAGTCTGTTTACAGGTAGAAAGGAAAACTTGAACCGAGGTGCATGTGAGGGAATTCCCACACAAGTGTGCCATCACAGATCCCTATCTCCCTAGCAACGGAATAATATATATATATTTTTAAACTATTCGTACTACATGCCTTTGGATACCTTACGAATCCGTCCAAGCAGCCTTCATTTATTATTATTTTTTTTTGTTTGCGGTTTTGTGTAGCGCGAACTCGTTCCGATGGTACTGGAGCGCTTTACTCGAGCACCAGTTACAAGGCCACATTCATTTTTGGTAGGCGCGGGGAGATTGCGTGAGTTTCCCAGAATCACAGGATGTTGAGCCGACGCTGACCCTCGAATTTGGTTCCCCAGATCCAAAGTCGACAGCTCTGGTCATTACGCCACATCATGGGCTTCAGGTTTGGACCGAGTGCGTCTTCGAGAACTGTAAACAACACATCCGTGTCAGGCAGGAAGTGTTGCCTTCGCCATGATTGTCGAGCACCGGTGTCTATGCGGACACGGGGAAATGGTTCATAATGTTTATTGAACAGGATGGGTCCGACAAACACTGAGGGATCTTTAAAACAGCATGTCTGCGGGTGTTTCCGGGGAAGGAGTGTGACGTTCATTCCATTCCACTGGGCAGCGCACCAGTCATTATCTGGATTTAGGCGCCCTTCTGTTGAGCGACATTGTTAGCCAATTATGTACTTTCGATGCGATGTTGTGCACAGTGGGCGTGGTTTGCTTAATCCTATTTGTTCTGAATGTTCCCAGGTGTATGGAATTGGACCTCTGGCGCCTGTCTAAAGGTCAACACAACATTACTGCTCGTTGACAACACACAACAAACCATTTAACTATGCAACGCAAACCTGCCAATTTTTAAACATTTTTGACTTCTGAGAGATGGGGCAGGTCTACATAGGGCCTTGAGACGGTGACTCTCAGACCAGACTTGGAGGGACCTCTGGAGGGGAGGGGGAGGGAGGGGCTGAGCACTACCCGAGAGCCACTCCTTTCCCCAAATAAGACATGTTCGAAAGAAAACCAAGAAGGCAAGGCACCCGCCTTACCCCTGAAAAAGAATGACACTTTTTGTCCTTAAAACAGATCTCATTTTACCAGTCCCCCTGTCCCCCTGTCCTTAGATGCTGACAACGCTTGCTCAAAGGCACTGAATGCTGTCTTGTTTCTTATCAGGGACCTGAGAAGGTCTCAGAGCATCACTGAAGAAAGTGCACAGGCTTCGTTCGCCTCACTGCATGTGCTCTCTTTAAGATGTACTCGTGCCCACTGGAATTATGCGGGAGGAGAGGGCCAAATAATGCGGCAGGGTTGAGAAAATTATGCCGAAAGAAAAGGCAAATTCTGCTGCATAATGCTGCACATTTTGGAATAGTATTACTTCATTATTTCATCATTTTTAAACTGAGTAATACTCTGTGGGCATTGGTTGACCTCATTAGTACCAGTTGAACAACATCCAAATATAGCAACAGACTTCTGCAACTCGTATGTAAAGCGCTCTGATACCTACTTGGGTCATGTTTGTGCAAAACAAAACTTTTACAATAAAATAAAGGTGATTAGTCCAGCTTTGCAAAGGGCCCTCCACTGCACTGTAACAAGTGTTGTCGCATTTTTAGTCATTGTTGACCACGGCGAGACTGGGAATCGAAATCGGCACTGGCAAACAGCTCGGCCGGCCCCTGGTGGGGGAGGGGTGAGTTGGGTATGTGCTAGTTGGAGGCCCAACTCCCATTTCACCACTGCCACTTTTGTTACAAGGGGCCAATATTGCAGCTATGCTGCAAAACCGCCCCCTGTAACAAAAACTGCCCCCCAGGGGTCCAAAATGGGCCCTCACCCTGGCCGGCCCACCAGGGAGATGCCAGGTGCCCGCTACGGCCAGTCCAGCTCTGCTTTTGACCCGTTTGAGTTAGAAATAACATTTATTTTGTTAAAATTTGATGATTATACAGCATATGATGGATGGAAATGCAGCAAATCTATAATTATGCAAACATTGCAGTGGCCGCACAATTGCATAAATCCAGTGATCCTGGATATAATAGATAGCTTACGAGGCCATCTGAAATAATGCTTCTCCAAACCTGACAAGACACAACCACCTCAGACAACCTCCACAAATCAGGAGTCGGACATTGCCAGGCCGGAGATGAAGAAATGTAGCGAGAGCAAACCAGAAGGGAGGCCTTCTCCAGCCACACGCCAAAGACCTGGAACAACAACCTCAGTGATAGCAGAACAGAGCCAACCCTCATTCATTTCAGGAAAAAACCGAAGACACATCACTCCAAGGAGCACGTCCTCCCTATACAATATGAAGGCGACTGTTACTGGCCTCTCTGTAAAAGCTCTCCAACTTCCAACTTCCAACTCCCCAGAATCAAGCTTATGGCACACAGCTCTGTTGATTCTCGGAAAGGTTTGCCCTGCCCATGCTTCACTGCATACATAAATAGATGTATTTTGGTGTGACTACATTTGACACTGCATACGTTCAAGTGTATTGGTGTGACTATGGGCAGTACTGTTGAGTTGGCATTGTTTAACCAGTTAAATGACCTTGGTGGCATGTTGTGCACAAAGTGGTGCCAGTAGACTGTCTAGTGTGTTCTGTGGAGTAGGATGAATTACACATATTTATGCACAGGACTGAAGAGGATGCATTGCTGGAGTACATGTGCCATTTGGAGTCCGTCGCTGGAGGCTACATGACATATCTGAACTAGAAACATTTACCTGGGAAGCCTTGTTCATTGGTTCTGATGTGCTCTTGTGCAGTGTTTCCCGGGGTGGAATATTACATGATCAGCGTTGGATGAATGCAAAATGATCAGTTCAACATGTTGAATGTTGGTGAACTGTCCTGTTGGAACCATACAATGGTGCAAACAATGCTATCCTCCCATTACCCAGATACATACATCACAGACACATTTAGCGATGGCAAACTATTGTTTAAACTCAGAAAAAATAAACTTGTTGATCCGGGAAATAAAATTAATGTCCATCACAGTCAGTTCGATGGCCATCAGAAAAGATTTATTCTATTTTTCAACGCAAGTATGAAACACTCTGTTTCAATGTGCATTTATTATCAACAGAATGCAGTTGTAGTGCTTAATGTGAGATGCGATTACAGTCAATGATAAGAAAATCTGTTGTACGCCATTTGGACAATGAAAAGAACCCAGCACCAGCTTCTAGCCACTTAAATGTCTAGACAAATATGGCATACACCACCTACCACATCTCCCACATAAATGGCAAGATGAAACCTTCAAATACCTGGGGAAGTCCAAGTTTATAGGCAAAATTCATCGTTGCTAAAAGGAAACCTGCTTAAGATTCTCGCAGCTACTAATGCATCAGTAATGTTCTGGAAGACGTTTCCCCTCTTGACGGAGGGCAGCATAGCCATAGATGCTGTTGTGAGCTTTCTGTGTTGGTTCTCCACCATACTGGGCTGTCTACCCAAACACTTCTTTGCAGACATAGACACTGTACTAAGGACTTAGCTTGAGGAGGTCAGATAAATTGTTGCTTGTTAAGCTGCGCCTCCAAAGGAGGCCTACAGACCCCTAAATTAAACATTTTGAACTTGTTACACAACTGCAGTGGGCTGCACTATAGGCCGAGTACCAGCGCTCCCCGGTGCCCCTCCATATGTAGGAAATGATTGAGTACAGACCACTGCCGACTGATGTGCTTATGAGTTCACCCAAGGGCTGAGAATATTATGCCCCAGGCAGTCCCTAATCTCTGTCGGCACCGAGTGATACACAGGACCAATACAAGCGAAGCACACACCCCAATGTTGCCTTTGTGGTGTCTGACACCAATTTTTGGCAGACAGAGAAAACTGCAAATAGAATAGCCTTATCAAATGCCAGAATCAGAGCCATGGGTGATTTATACGATGGAACGACCGCAAAAATTTGAATCACTACAACAAGTATACCCCATGCCGACAGGCAAAGCCATATCATTTAACACATTAGTAAAATAAGAAAAACACAGGCAACAAAATGTGGAAGCTCCAAAGACCCATGTGCTATTAGAAGTTATACTACAAAATGGCAAAGAGGAAACTTCCTAAGAAGAATTTATGCGGCATAACAAAAGATGACCGAGGCAAGCTTACTTGGCCTAGGAGAAGCTTGGGAGGCAAGACTGAACAGTGATACAACAGATCAAGAATGGAAATAAATCGCGGGCCCTAAAACAGTATAGTGAATTACAAAGTAATCCAACATAATATTCACCATCTCACATATCTGGCCTCTAGCCGACGTCACAGAATGTAAATTGAGAACAGACACACCCATAATATGCAGACCACATATGCCAGCAACATCAGAGCAGTGAACACAGAAACCACAGAAATGGGAAGAATCTGAGAGTCTGGCAGAGCCGGTCAACAGGGACAAGGAATCGCCCTCAGATATCTGAAGTTTAATACTCCTGCACCTAGAACCCCAAAAACCTCACAGATATAAACTGCGGCTCGCTCCAGGTCGGAGAGCGCGCGCGCAGGAAGCCGCAGGCGCGTGCGCGCTGCAGATCCTTCCGCATGGACGGCCCTAGCACGCGGTTCTGTTGTGAACCTGCGCGCACCAAGGCCCGCGATCTGTTTGAGCAGCTGGAGCCAACAGCTTGCCTCTGAAGCTGTGCCAAGCCCCGAAGTGACCCTCGAGGGGGCATGTTTCCAATACACACGCTTGGCAGCCCTGCCTTTCATGAGACGTATTTTTCATAGTTCAATACCAGCTGCTTGGATAACAACTGGCACTTTTTTTCGCATATGCTAAAAAAAAAACAAAAAAACAGGAAGCTTTGATTTGGGAAGCTGGTAACGAGGATTTAGTGCATTCATGAGAATGCAAGTGCACTGCCTAGGGTGGCGTTCCTGCACATGCCTTCGTAGCTCAGAGAGTTGTTAAGGGCAGGCCCGCAAAGGATTTAATTTGCCTTTCGCGAAGTGCAATTTGCAAGCCCATCTGCAGGCAATGTGGCATCCTGTGTTGCCTGTGGTGGTAACTTGTGGCACCCTAGGCAACCGCCTTGAATTAGTTTACTATAGGAGTGGCCGTGGTACTGGCGTTGTGTGCATGTGAGCCGCCAGTGCACATTCGTCTCTGCTATTCTACAGATTTCTTTCCTCCCAAATAGATGCTTGTTTGGTGCACCATTGTGCACTTCTAGCAGACTTGCCCAGGCTTGTTTACGTCCCCTGGAGGTAAGGGCACTATGAAAGGGCCTGATAATGTCCCTATACGTACACTATCATTCTGTGACTCTTACGAACCCTATGCCAACACACCGACCTCCTCTGATGGTTCGATTCACAGAGTTCTTAGATGTGCTATTAAAGGTGCTGTATGTGTGGACTTTCTAACTTTGTGCACACATATTGCACAGAATTCTGCATCTGTGAACACATATTGCATAGAATTCTGCATATGTGAGGCATTAGTAGGTGTTTTCCAAGCCGGTTTTGCTCTACTGAGCTAATACGTTGCTACTATAGTATTGAATATGTGAATCTGCTTGCATGAGGGCATTACTTCTAAATTTTGGGCCACATGTAAATTGTATAATGCTTGTTGTCGAAAACCTCTTCAAATATAATTGAAATAAAGAAGATGGGGAATGAATGAGGGCAAAAAATATGGACTCTTCTTTTATTTACTCCACCTATCCAAATTTCTCAAGGAACAGACTGACTAAAACCTTACTACTCAACGGCCCATTCAAATTCAGGACCACAAATCCCAGAATTCAAAGAAAATTCCTGGCCTGGATGTACTACACACATTTATAGTGCACTTGCCCATGAGCATCAAACAGCTCATGACAACAGATTGATTATACTCTCGCCCTAGAGTATCTAGGACGAGGAAATGGTAGGAAATGTGAACTATTATTTTAAAGTGTAGGTTGCAGGAGTAAAACCTGTCCTTCAACCCGCCCAGTCCCCCCCCTTCCCTTTAACCTATCTATTCTCGCAGTAGTTTTGGCCAAAAGCCTTCCACTGGGTGCAAGACTTGCATTTCACAAAAATTGAGTTATCTTTCCTTAATCCTAAAAAAAAGTTCTACTGTTGCTTTTTATCCTCGTTTTTATCATTCTCCCTGTTGCTGCCTCAGAGCATCGTGAAGTTTTCTTGCTGCTGAAGTCTGTGGGGGAGATTGGATGCACGTCACCAGTGTGTGCCTGACGCTAGCACTGCTGTGGCAAACAGTGATTACGTCATTGCTGGGCACCGTGCACCAGGCCTTAAACACGCTTTATTTGGGCTGCTCTTTGTTTAAGCTCCAAGACTAAGGGGCAGATTTACAATAACTGGCGCATCCCCAGGGATGCGCCAGTTATTGTGCACCGCAGCTCCGCCACCCATGGTGCGCCGCATTTACAATGCGGCGCACCATGGGGCAAAAACGGCACAGATGCGTGACGCATCTGTGCCGTAAAGGTGGCGCATTGTTGGAATTGCGTCGCAAGCGCGACACAGCTCCAGCAAGGCTCGGGGGTGCCCTATCTGTCCAATGCTGCGTCAAGCCTTACGCCTGCTTCAAGCAGGCGCAGGGTTTTGACGCAGCATTGGCCTAAAAGTGACTGAGTGAAATCTTGTAGATTTCACTCAGCCACTTTTGCAAGGCGCACCTGCCCTGGAACGCCCACCCTGCGCCGGAACGCCCACATGTGGCGCAGGGCTTTACAACGTGATGCATCTGCCTAGATGAGTCACGTTGTAAATAGGTCGCAGGGATGCGCCACGTTTACGCCGCCGTTGTGTGACGCAAACGTGGCGCAAGTCCAACATTAATCTGCCCCTTAGTTAGCCGGCTCTACCGGGGTGATACTCTGCGGCTGCGACTGTAAAAATTTGAAATGGAGCTGTGATGTGTCTGCAGAGATCCCAGCTGTGCTGTGAACAAAGGGGCCAGGTTCAGCTGTGTGGACACAACACCAGGCTATCAGCCCCGCTCTGACGGATCTGTGTTTGAGAATGGGGGCAACTGTTGGGCACCAGATAAAGAAAGCGTGAAGCCATTGTATAGCCTTCCTACTCACCCCACTGCCTTTCTACCCATTCCACAGCCTTTCTGTTTCACAGTTATTCTACCCATGCCACAGCTTTTCTACCTATTTAACAGTTGTTCTATCTATCGGCCAGCTGTTCTGCCTATTGGCCAGCTGTTCTATCTATTGGTTGGCAGTTCTATCCTTTATCTAGCTGCTGTGTCCATTGCCCACCCATGCTTTCCATTTCTAGGCCGGCTCAAACATTTCTCAGCCTGTGTATCCGTTCACCAGCGTTTCACCAAATCCCAGCCCAGTCTACCCGTGCCCAATCCAGTCTACCCATTCCCAGACCAATCTGCCCATGCCCAGACCAATCGACCCATGCCCAAATCAATCAACGCATGCCTCAGCTGGTCACCCCTTTACAGAAATACTGCCTGTCTCCCCATTCCTCATTCCTTTCCCTGCGGGCTAGTCTATCTTTTTTGGGCTAATCTACTATTTTATACGGTCATTCTACCCTTTTTCCTTGCCACTTTTCTCTTTTTATTCCCTAGTCTACCCATTTCACAGCCACCTTACCCACTCCGTAGCCAGATATCATTTTCCTGACAGACCAACAATTTCCAAACAGCTTTGTTTTTCCTCTTTCCTAGTATTGGCATACACATTTTTCTTTGGCCGCCATTTGTAGCATTATGAGAGTGAACCCAGGGATTTACTTTTACGTAGTAGATTTCTTATAAAGAAAAAATCTTTTTTTTTTCGAGAAGTAAAATGGCAGTCTTAGCCTCATTTCAAGGCGCTTTGATTTACTGCAGGACACGTCAGAGTAGCTGGTTTTAGGATTTTCTTTTGTCAGTGCACAAAGGGGTCATGACCCCTCTCTCGGGAGCAGACCCGGCTTGGCCTGATAAATCTCTTAAGCTAAACCCGAGGAGACGGGCACACAATAGCCAGGTAACATAATGCGCTCTTCTGGGTTACTTAATCACAGATAACCAGGCCTGGGAAAAGACCTTTTGGAATTCGGCAAGAGGGGCAGCGGAGTTTCTGTAACTGGGCCAACCAATCAGAGGGTGTGTGGTTAAATGTGTGAAAGAATAGCTCAAACACTGACGAAAGCAGCCTTTGCCACCAGTGAATGCTGTTCTGCAAGAGGTGGGAATAGCGACCAGAGCCGCAACTATAAACAGTGCATCGGGTGCAGTGCCACCAAGGCCCATGGGTCTAAGGGGTACCCTGCACCTCAAATACGACTGTTTTTAGCTGACGAGAGACCCATTTTCTTTTTTTGCGTCAGGGCCTCTGGCACTTTTGCCACACTGCTGAAAGTGACACTAGCCTAAAAACAAATCTTATTCATGTAGTTATGTCTAAATTAGAAAATACTCCATCTCAACATATGCGAGCGTTGTCGCGTGTTACTAAAGAAAACATTTCCCATTTATGTCTGTAACCCCCAGTCAGAGGTGGACTCCTGTCCCCATTGTTTTGTTAATATGTATAGCTTTTCTTGCACGAAATGCTCCTGCTACCTAAATAAAAATTACCTAAGTCTTACCCCATGCCTCTGTGCTATCCAGGATGAGAAGGTAGCCTTTTACATTTCTAGAAGGTTCTCTGGCTCAGCCATTTCCGGGCAGAAGACTTGATACAGTGCAGGGCAGCCCCTCCCACTCACTGGACTACTCTCACACAGCGCGGGAATAAGAATACAAACCTCACCGCTGAACTTGTAGGCGGCGTTTAAACTCGTGGGCATGGTAGCAACACCCTTGTTTTGTTCTGTGCCAGCACACAGTTGGCACATTAATACACTAACAATATGTCTGTCCCAAAGCATAGGGAGAGTTTGCCCACAGTTGGTTGTCTCACCTGTGACCCTCGTTGTCCCACCCTAGCAGGCAGACAGCCCTGCCCACATCAGTCTGGTAGTATTTCCAAGGTTCCACACGCTACTCTGGGACCCATAGGTAAATAGTGTTGAATTAGTATAGTGAAACATTCAAGTACATTTTAAGTGGTGGATAGGTTAGTCATTTATTTGGATTCAGAAGGATAGCAGAAGGATAGAAGAGGAAAAATAGGTTTGTATTTATATAGCGCTTGTTACCAATGCTGGGGTGTTGAAGCACACTACTCCGGAAACCCATAAAGGATTAGTGGTGAATTAGTATGGTGAAATATTAAAGTACTTTGAGTGGTGGATATTAGTTATTTGGAGTGCGAAGGATAGCGGAGGGATAGAAGGGGAAGAAAGGTTTGCATTAATTTAGCACCTGTTACCCCTGATGAGTTTTGAAGCGCTTTTCTGGCGAGCAGCACGCTACTCCGGAACTCGTAAAGGATTAGTGTTGAAAATTGGCATAATGAAATATGAAGTAATTTGAGTGGTGGATATGTTATTCAGTTATTTGAATAGAGAAGGGTAGGTGGCGGGATAGAAGAGGGAAAGAGGTTTGTATTTATATAGTGCTTGCTACCCTCAATGGGGTTTTGACGCACTTTTTTTGGCAAGTAGCACGCTACTGTGGAACCCATAAGGATTAGTGTTGAATTAGTATGGTGAAACATGAAATTAATTTGAGTGGTGGATATGTTAGTCAGTTATTTGGATAGGGAAGGGTAGGTGTCCTTCCAGAGATGTAGCAACGTGCCCTGAGTCCTAGGGAAGCTAAGTTAATGGGCCTCACAGCTCACTGGTTGGTTGGTCGGTAGAAAGCTGTCATAGTTAGGCTTCCATGGATCTCTGGCCCCCATCCCAGGTGCAACTGCACCTGCTGTCCGCTGAACCAAAGTGCCCGTGTCTTCATTGCAATGTGATGTGACGCGGAAGGGAAGAGCAGTCACGGCAGGCTCTGGGCTCACAGTTACTCCAAAGCCAGAGCATTGAATGTTGTATAATACATTCATTTATTGTCTTTCATAAGTTTGTGAATGCGCATCCTCCACCATCTGCAAGACGGTTGTCCCTGCTGTACCCTCAAAAATGCACCAAACAAGAAAGATCTTGGCCTGAAGCCCTCAGGTGGATGCTTCAGAGCTCCCCAGAGGTGTAGGGGAAAGTAAGATAAATGACTGCCCTTTGCAGCCCCTCATTAAACCCCCCAAAAAAGGAAATCGCCTGAGATCACCAAGTAGTGCATCTTTTTCCATCGCAAAAGAGAAGTGGTCAAAAGAGGACTGTCAATCAACAAGTGACCTAGTGACCTGGGCTCGTGGGGACAGATGATTAAAATGGCCGCCCCTGGAGCAGATGGCGAGCCCTTTTAATGGGGAGACAGCACTCCTATGCAAAGACTAGAAGTCTGGCCCTGTGTGCCCTGCGAAATGATGAGCGCGTTACTTCCTAAAAACATGGAAAGGTGGATGAAGGGCCGAGGAGATGCACAAAGCCTTCCTGGAACTGGATATCTATGTGTTCTATCAATTCACAAGCAACTTGTAGCAATTACATGTCAATAAAGACATTAAAATACATGTGCGTCTTAAAAGACCATGGAATAGTCTCATATATGGCTTCTCGTGACTAAGGGCAGGTTAAATTCAGTTGACCTGATGAACAACACTAAGCATCATGTAAATAAAAGCTCCAGAGATATCAAGGGGTTCATCCTAATGGCAGCCGTGTGATGGATGCTGTTGTCATGTCTTATATAGACAAGACGCTTATTTTACTCCCTCCTCAATGTTATGGTGGGCTCCAGCACCATATATATTGCACATGTAATATTATCACTCATTCACTATGCTTTTCCTTTTTTGTATAAAAGAAAGTAAAAAAAAAATAGGGGTGGAAAAGCTGTGAATTCATTTTTAAGACTAATTTGTTGGTGCATTCTGGGATAGATCTATGAATACTTTTTTTTAATCTTTATTTACACATTTTCTTACACATCTCTTAAACACAAAGGATTCAGAGTGGTAGATTTTCAAGCTTCAAGTCACATAGCAATCGTCACATACATAGAATCTCGTATAATGCGGCTCAAGCACATTGGCATTTTTAGCGTTCATAATAACAAGTTTGGATCGTGTCAGGCCCACTAGTCGTTCTGTCTCTTCCCTCCAAACTGCAAGGACCACCAACACCCAGACCCCGTCTAAACAAAGGGAAAATAAAAGCCCCCCCCCCCAAAAAAAAACCCATAATGGATTAAAAATACCCTACAATTTTATGGGAATCCCCAACAGTGCACAGAAAGGGACGTTTTGAAACATTACAGACAGTGAGATATCAGCATACTCATCCCACCCCCTCTGGCACTATTCCGCTTTCAACTTGGGAAGCAGATTTCTGACGTTCACGTTCAATGTATGCCTTGTATGGGCCCCATATGTCCTTTGGGCGTGACAAACTTGACATTAGGGAAGAATATAGATCACAGTTAACATTACAATGGGACAAGGTACGTAACCATCTCTGAAGGGTAGGTACAGTACGTTGGCCCCATAGCAGCTCTATATCCAGTTTAGCCAGTAATAGCCCTAGTGCTGAAAATCCCCTGACCTTTTTGGGGAAGTTAACTGTATAGCCCAGGAGTGCAATTTCCCGTGTGGGAATAAGTGTCAGCTCTATCATGTCTCCTGTGTCATGTATTTGTTCCCAACATGTCTGTAGTTTGGGGCATGTCCATGTAAGGCGGCCAAATTCCGCGTGTGGAGCAGAGCATTTCAAGCAGTGATGGGGTCTGGAGGGATCAATTTTGTGGGCCATGGCAGGCGTGTGATATAAGCGGCGGAGAAATTTAAAGGGAATACGGTTGTGTCTGCTGTTTAGGGAGACTTCTCTCGTTGCCATGCAGCATTTTTCCCATTGATCGCCTGTATTAGGACTGCCTAGGTCTTGTTCCCATGCAGTGCGTATTTTAATATCAGTCATTGGTCGCAGACTTGAACATGATCTATACAGTTTGGAAATGAGTTGGGTGCCCGTGTCGCTCTCAATAATGTAAATGTAAATGTAAAATGTAAATGTGTGTATACTTGTAAAGCGCACTATCACCTAGAAGGTATCTTGGCGCTGTATACCGCTGTGGAACCCTTCCTGGCTTTCCCTGTGAGATGCCCCTTACTGGGCACCTCCAAGGTGAGGACAGGCATCCTAGCGCTTTCGAGGCCATTGTGGAGATTAAGCAAGCTATTGCCCAGAGTTGCAGAGTGGGACCCATGATTAGAGTAGGCACCGAGGCGAGAATTATTGAGTCCGTGGACATTGAGCCCAAGACCCTGCCGCGTCGGGAATTGAACCCTGGTCCCGGGCCAGACCTCTGCCTCAGGGTCTGCCGCTCTAATCGGTGAGCCACACTTCGCCATAATCAGTGTCAGTGGGGCCATAGGTACAGGTGCAATCGAATTAGTGCTCTCAATGCTGAACTTAAAGGGTTGCAATACAAGTTATCCATGAAAGATCTGTCTTGGAATCGGGCCTCTTATGACAATGGGAAGATATGATTGTCTGGATATAGATCCCCTATATTTGTGATGTTAAATTTGGTTAATGTGCGCTGAATCAGTGTTTCGTCTGGGATGGGGAGCCATAGAGGATTTGGAAATGGTAGAGCCGGAGAATATATTGTGTTAAGTCCTAGAAGTCTCCGTAACCTTTCCCACGCCCAGCTAGTATTGGAGACGATTTGTAGTCTCTGGAGATGCCCTTCGGTAACACAGAGGATAACTTCAGAGGAAGTACAAAATCAGCCTCCGGTCTCAGAAATGGAATACGAGCAGATCCATGAATACTTAAGCTGTTTCAAACAAGGAATTGGACCCTGAGTATTGAGCCTCTTTTTTTAACCTAAGGCCATAGGTTTGATATTCCTTAAGATGCCCCAGTAGGAAAAGAAATGCATCACGAGGTAATATTAATAGAACATTGATTTTTATTAAACAGTTGTATTTGCCCAGAAACAAAGCATGTCCTACGGTGGGTGATACATGAGGCGTGGTGCATTTTAGATTTTCATTAATTCTCATAAAATTAATTTCAATACAATTAACTTCAATGGGACTATCTGACACAGTGATTATCCTAAAATCCAGCATGCACCCCGCCTTCCTGGACCCATGGTGGACACCTCTGCTGCAAGATAGCATTGTAATTGAACTAGGAAGTGGAGGAGGAGAGAACAGTGGAGGGTTACTTATAACTTCACACGCCCAGAGACCACAAAGATTCCCATATTTTATTGCATAGCGATGCATTCTTAGGATAACTACACGGTAATACATTTTTTAATGTAAGGAGAGTTGTTGATTATTCAGAGATTAACATCAAAAGTAGCTTTACGAGCGTCAGTGAACACCTGGTAAAGTTTGCCCAGCTCCAGCTCCTGCCCTGTCCTAGTAATAAGGTTAGAGAGTGAGCAGTACCAGACAGAATGCACGTTTTTGCAATCTATTGAACCAATTAATACATTGATAATTTATTATATTCCTTGTATAATTTACACATAACTGTGCATGGTCCAGTTCCCATGGTGCACTCTGCTGGTACAATCCAAGTTGTGCATTATGTGTGGTAGATAAGTGCTTTTTCAGTGACTTTTCTCTGTAGCTTGGCCTTTCTCACCCACATCCTGCAGCTCACTTGCAGAGGAGCCTCTAAGTCAATCCTGAAATTCAGAAAAGATTTTACTACCTTAATTCTTCTTTTCCTATGATCATGTTATTGTTTCCTGCAGGTTGCCTTGGGTTGGCTGGAAACCCTTTGCTAATCGCGTGTTCCGATATCAAATAAAAATGGTTGTAATCATAATACAGGTTTGCAGAATAGCGCACGTGAAATCACAGGGAGTTCCTGTAAGGCTCCTCGATTGTATTGTGGTCAGAGGGAGTCTGGGATTTGGGTCTGGCTGAACTTTGCTGTTTATGGCCTCAAGACACCGGATTCAGTCCAAGGCCAGCCAATCACCGCTTCCCCTGAGGGTGATAAATACTGAGTTAGACTTTGGGTTACAGCAATTATTTTCTTCTTAAAGGAAACAGTGTGTGGTCTTAAAACAGAGTTACTAAATATCCTGGTAGATGCATTTAAAATGTATTCAGATGTCAAATTTGCACAGGACATTTAAATATTAGTGCTTGGTTGTCTTGTGTGTTTTTGCATGATTGTGTTCAGTGTTTTTGCACATGATTGTGTTCAGTGTTTTTTGCACATGATTGTGTACAGTTTGCACATGATTATGTTCAGTGTTTTTGCACATGATAATGTTCAGTGTTTTTTGCACATGATTGTGTTCATTGTTTTTGCACGTGATTTTGTGCAGTGTTTTTTGCGCATGATTGTGTACAGTTTGCACATGATTATGTTCAGTGTTTTTTGCACATGATAATGTTCAGTTTTTTTGCACACGAGTGTGTTCAGTTTGCACATGATTATGTTCAGTGTTTTTTGCACATGACTGTGTTCAGTGTTTTTTGCACATGATTGTGTTCAGTGTTTTTTATACATGATTGTGTTCAGTGATTTTTGCACATGATTGTGTTCAGTGTTTTCTGCACATGATTGTGTTCAGTTTGCACATGATTATGTTCAGAGTTTTTTGCACATTATTCTGTTCAGTTTGCACATGATTATGTTTAGTGTTTTTTTAACATGATTGTGTTCAGTGTTTTTTGCACATGATTGTGGTCAATGTTTTTTGCACACGGGTTTATTCAGTTTGCACATGATTATGCTCAGTGTTTTTTGCACATGATCATGTTCAGTGTTTTTGCACATGATTGTTCAGTTTGCACATGATTATGTTCAGTGTTTTTTGTACATGATTATGTTCGCTGTTTTTTGAACATGATTGTGTTCATTGTTTTTTGCACATGATTGTGTTCAGTGTTTTTGCACACGATTATGCTCAGTGTTTTTTGCACATGATCATGTTCAGTGTTTTTTGCACATGATTGTGTTCACTGTTTTTTGCACATGATTGTGTTCAGTTTGGGCATGATTATGTTCCGTGTTTTTGCACATGATCATGTTCAGTGTTTTTTGCACATGATTGTGTTCTGTTTGCACATGATTATGTTCAGTGTTTTTTGCACACGATTGTGGTCATTGTTTTTTGCACATGATTGTGTTCAGTGTTTTTGCACACAATTATGCTCAGTGTTTTTTGCACATGATCATGTTCAGTATTTTTTGCACATGATTGTGTTCATTGTTTTTGCACATGATTTTGTGCAGTGTTTTTTGCGCATGATTGTGTACAGTTTGCACATGATTATGTTCAGTGTTTTTTGCACATGATAATGTTCAGTTTTTTTTGCACATGATTGTGTTCAGTTTGCACATGATTATGTTCAGTGTTTTTTGCACATGACTGTGTTCAGTGTTTTTTGCACATGATTGTGTTCAGTGATTTTTGCACATGATTGTGTTCAGTGTTTTTGCACATGATTTTGTGCAGTGTTTTTTGCGCATGATTGTGTTCAGTGTTTTTGCACATGATTTTGTGCAGTGTTTTTTGCGCATGATTGTGTACAGTTTGCACATGATTATGTTCAGTGTTTTTTGCACATGATAATGTTCAGTGTTTTTTGCACATGACTGTGTTCAGTGTTTTTTGCACATGATTGTGTTCAGTGATTTTTGCACATGATTGTGTTCATTGTTTTTGCACATGATTTTGTGCAGTGTTTTTTGCGCATGATTGTGTACAGTTTGCACATGATTATGTTCAGTGTTTTTTGCACATGATAATGTTCAGTTTTTTTTGCACATGATTGTGTTCAGTTTGCACATGATTATGTTCAGTGTTTTTTGCACATGACTGTGTTCAGTGTTTTTTGCACATGATTGTGTTCAGTGATTTTTGCACATGATTGTGTTCAGTGTTTTCTGCACATGATTGTGTTCAGTTTGCACATGATTATGTTCAGAGTTTTTTTGCACATTATTCTGTTCAGTTTGCACATGATTATGTTTAGTGTTTTTTAACATGATTGGTTCAGTGTTTTTTGCACATGATTGTTGTCAATGTTTTTTTGCACACGGTTTTATTCAGTTTGCACATGATTATGTTCAGTGTTTTTTGTACATGATTATGTTCACTGTTTTTTGCACATGATTGTGTTCATTGTTTTTTGCACATGATTGTGTTCAGTGTTTTTGCACACGATTATGCTCAGTGTTTTTTGCACATGATCATGTTCAGTGTTTTTTGCACATGATTGTGTTCACTGTTTTTTGCACATGATTGTGTTCAGTTTGCGCATGATTATGTTCCGTGTTTTTGCACATGATCATGTTCAGTGTTTTTTGCACATGATTGTGTTCAGTTTGCACATGATTATGTTCAGTGTTTTTTGCACACAATTGTGGTCATTGTTTTTTGCACATGATTGTGTTCAGTGTTTTTGCACACAATTATGCTCAGTGTTTTTTGCACATGATCATGTTCAGTGTTTTTTGCACATGATTGTGTTCAGTTTGCACATGATTATTTATGTTCAGTGTTTTTTGCACATAATTTTGTTCAGTGTTTTTGCACATTATTGTGTTAATTGTTTTGTGCACATGATTGTGTTTAGTGTTTTTTGCACATGATTGTGTTCACTGTTGTTTGCACATAATTGTGTTCAGTTTGCGCATGATTATGTTCAGTGTTTTTTGCACATGAGCATGTTCAGTGTTTTTTGCACTTTGTGTTCAGTTAGCACATGATTGTGTTCAGTGTTTTTTGCACATGATTATGTTCAGTGTTTTTGCACATGATTGTGTTCAGTGTTTTTCCCATGATTGTGTTCAGTTTGCACATGATTATGTTCAGTGTTTTTTGCACATTATTGTGTTCATTGTTTTTTGCATATGATTGTGTTCAGTGTTTTTTGCACATAATTATGCTCAGTGTTTTTTGCACATGATTGTGTTCATTGTTTTTTTGTACATGGTTGTGTTCATTGTTTTTTTGTACATGGTTGTGTTCAGTGTTTTTTGCACATTTTTGTGTTAATTGTGATTTGCGCATGATTGTGTTCATTGTTTTTTTGCACATGATTGTGTTCATTGTTTTTTGCACACGGCTAATAGACTTGTGAGTCTTTCTTTGTTTTTTCGTTTTGAAGTGAACTGTTTCCCCCTTTGAACTAGAGAGAGACTTTTGGCCCTGTCTGCCCTGATACCTCCAAAACCTGCTTCTACAATGGGGTCACCCTGGATCACAGGCTGCTGTGTAGGTCAGATTGGATCCCAGCCAAGAGTGACCCTCACTTGACCACAGAGGACACATCCACGGATGTGAGAAGTTGGCCTGATATGTAGTGTTTCCAATTCTGGAACCACTGGGTATCAGTCCAAACAAACCCCAAAGATGTCAGGTTGTAAGTCAACCTTGTAGACAAGCTATCCTAGTGGTAGCATGGACTAAGCAGCCTAAAGGCTAAACTTAAGAGGTCGTGTTAAGCGAGCTGTTTTACCACATACGATCCTGTAATCAAATGAAAGGACACCACACAAGTATATATTGTAAAAATATATGTATTTATTTCTAAATTACTCCCCAGTACTCTTTATGAGGAAAGGGGCACAAGCGTTAAATCAAAAGCACTGTTAAACATATAAAGTTGGCACAATTATGGCTGAGGGCGGGGGGCCACTCAGACCATATACTAAAAAAAAGTGGTATAAGTAACACTTATCGAGCAATGGTTAGGCCTAGGGCCTAGAGATTCGCTGGGAGCAGTCAGGACAAGCAATGAAGAAGTCGGGAGTAGCCCACAGGATACGGGTGCAGCACGGAAAGTGCGGCGCGCACCAATGTAAAGTCAATGGTGCGTAAAAGTTAGTTAAAGTGAATTAAATGATACTTCCGCTGAACCTAGAAACACAAAACTTCAGACACAGACCCTAGAGGTGTGTGCCAGTGTAAGGACACCGGCGTTGCAAAGTTACCTCACCCACAGGCCGTGGGTGCACAGGGTCGAAGTGGCGTCGGGTTCTGTCACGCAGGTTCTTGGTGCTTGGAGCTGTTGCAGCTGCAGGCGCTGTGAAGCAGAAGTGTCCGGTGCGATCCAAGGGTGGATCGAAGTAGAAAAGTACCTGAAAGCAGAGGGGACAGAGTCTGGGTCACTCAGCAGTGACCAGGGTGGAACCAGGACGGAACCAGGCAATGTCGGGCGCAATCAGGCGGTTGTCGATAGGCTTCTCTCCGCTGTCACGTGGGCTCTGGGGCATCTGCGACGTCCAGGAGCAGGTCACGATCTGTCCCACGTAGGCTCTCGCCGTCAGCACCGTCGGCTTGAAGATTGTAGCAAACAGCACTTGGCAAAAGCAATCCACGCGGAACCGGGAGATTGCTTATCACTCGAACCAGGAGGGTCAGAGTGGGTGCTCCTTTTCACAGGAGCTGGTGCAGATCTGGAGCAACCAGAAAAGCAAGTCGGTTTTCAAGTTTCGTCGGCACAGGGGCCACAAGCCAGCTGGCAAGTGACCGGGCCAACGCGTCGAGCACACACAGGCAGAAGGGCCCCACGCAGCACTCGTCGAGTGTGGAGGGGTGAGCTTTGGTGCAAGTGGAGCTCGGGGCTGGGGCTTCTCAAACCCCGGTGTACAGCTTCGAGGGTCACTCGTGGGCTGCACGGTCAGCGTCTCGTGGCCTTTTCAAGATTGCGTGCCCCACGCTTCCGGTCGCCTCCACGGGTCTCAGCTCTGCAGGGACTGTGGATCGGGCAGGTAGAAGGCAGGCAAGCTTGATCTCGTCGATCTCTGTCGCTCGAGTTCCGGCGGGAACTGCAACAAAGCAAGGGTCGAGGGCTGGATGGTGCCTGTTTGCACAGGGTGGTCACTCCTTGACCACAAGGGAGATTCTTCAGTCTTCTCACGTCGTGTAGAAAGTCGAAGGGTCCAGAGTTCGTTTCTTATGTTTCTTCAGGATGATCTGAAGTCCGTTGGGACTGCTCCCCCTCTTATTCGAATCTAGGGGGTTGGACATCCTGCTAGGTCCCCTCCTATGGGTGGGACCCAGGAAGGGGGTGGTTACACCCCTCTCCTTTGATCCTGGCCGCGCTGGGACAGGGGCTGGGAGGCCCCAGAACCGGTTTGGCCGGATCCTGCAAGGGGCAGCCTTGTGCTCCCCAGGCAGTGTCTGGTTTCTTTGAAACCTCCCTACTCCAATCCACTATCTCCTGTCTGGGGTGGTTTGACACCGCCCTGTGACAGGAAACTCTTTGTCCAGGCCTCCTCTGCCGGGTTTCGGTCAGCAGCAGGAGGCCAGACCCGTGTCTGTGGCAGGGGCATCCATTTTGTGGATCTGAGGCTCATTTTAAATCAACCGCGTTTCAGCAAAGTAACATGTCTTCTCCCTCTAGAAGGGTGGAATGCTACCCCCGTCGCCAGAACTGGCGAGGGGGTAGTATTCCAATTCGTATGACACCTTACACGACATGTTTTGATAAAGCCAAACCAAAGTTGCTATATAACCGCGAGGATTATAAGGCGCTTAAGAGTATATGGTATGGCATTATCCCGGATCAGCTTAGGGAGTTGTTCCCGACAGCTGCAGACAGGCTCAGCTCATGCCAGAGCTCCATCTCACATAAAACCACGCACTCTGCCTCCAGGATTGATGAGGCCTTCCATAGGAGTGGCTCACAGGTTATATATGTGTCCAGATATAGGTTTAGATATAGGTATACTATATCTAAGCAAGGGGTGATTACACCCACTTGCCCCAGCTGAGTGATCAGCCAGTTGTGTCAATTTAAGAACCAGCCAGGGGTGGCAAAAGCTATGCTTCAGCCCCTGGTAGGCCTTGGTGGCACCTATGCCCTGAGCACCTATAGTGCATGGTACAGGGGCTGACAAGGAGTCCATTTCCAATTGTGGTATGTACCTATAGCACATGTATTATAAATTTAGAGAGAGAACAGCAGGCTGGGGGTCTGATTAGCAGGCCCACAGCCTCAGTAAGTCGAAAACCAGTGAAGCAAAAAGCAAAAATTGGGGTGACCATAGGATAGCAGACCCTACTCTCCTACATAACCCCCCCCCCAAACGCAGGGACATTAAACTTAACCTTGACCAGATAAGTCTTCATGTTCTAAGTGGAAGTACCTGGAGAGACCATCTGCATTACCATGGTCAGTCCCTGGGCGGTGCTCCACTGTAAAGTCCATCCCCTGTAGGGAAATGGACCACCTGAGCAGTTTGGGATTTTCACCCTTCATCTGATTTAGCCACAAGAGGGGCTTATGGTCTGTCTGAATTAGGAAGTGAGTACCAAACAAGTATGGCCTCAACTTCTTCAGGGCCCAAACCACAGCAAAGGCCTCCCTCTCAATAGCTGACCAACGTTTCTCCCTGGGGGTCAGCCTTCTGCTAATAAAAGCAATGGGCTGGTCTTGACCATCTTGATTAAGTTGTGAAAGCACAGCTCCCACCCCCAACTCAGAAGCATCTGTCTGTACAATGAACTGTTTGGAGTAGTCAGGACTCTTCAGGATAGGTGCAGAGCACATGGCCTTCTTCAGGTCATCAAATGCCTTTTGACAGCTAACTGTCCACTGAACCTTTTTGGGCATCTTCTTGGATGTCAAGTCATTCAATGGTGTCACAATGGACCCATAGTTCTTTACAAATTTTCTGTAATACCCAGTCAGGCCCAAGAAGGCTCTGACTTGTGTCTGGGTAGTTGGAGGAGCCCAGTCCTGTATGGTCTGGATCTTGCTCTCCAGTGGTTGAACTTGACCCCCACCTACTAGGTGGCCCAAGTACACAACCTTGCTCTGCCCTATCTGGCACTTAGTAGCCTTGATAGTCAGGCCTGCCTTTTGCAGGGCCTCCAGAACCTTCTTCAGGTGGATCAGGTGATCCTCCCAGGTGGAGCTAAAGACAGCAATATCATCTAGATATGCTGCACAAAAGTCATCCAACCCAGCAAGGACTTGGTTCACCAACCTTTGGAAAGTGGCAGGTGCATTCTTCAAGCCAAAGGGCATTACCACAAATTGATAATGTCCACTAGGGGTCGAAAATGCTGTTTTGGCTTTTGACTCCTCAGCTAGTCTGATTTGCCAGTAGCCAGCTGTCAAATCAAATGTGCTCAGAAACTTGGCAGAAGCCAATTTATCAATGAGCTCATCTGCTCTTGGAATGGGATGAGCATCTGTCCTAGTGACAGCATTGAGACCTCTGTAGTCCACACAAAACCTCATTTCTCTCTTCCCATCTTTGGTATGAGGTTTTGGCACAAGGACCACTGGGCTAGCCCATGGGCTCTCTGATGGCTCAATCACTCCAAGCTCCAACATCTTTTGCACCTCAGCCTTTATACAATCCCTGACATGGTCAGGTTGCCTGTAGATCTTATTCTTCACAGGCAGATTGTCACCAGTGTCCACCTCATGGGTGCACCAGTTAGTCTGACTGGGTGTGAGTGAAAACAATTGTCTGTGGGCCTGCAACACCTGTCTGCAGTCCACCTGTTGCTGCTCAGTGAGGCTGCCTGCCAAGGCTACTCCATCAACTGAACCATCATCAGGGTTCTGGGAAAGCAGGTCTGGGAGAGGGTCACTCTCTTCCTCCTGTTCCCCATCTGTGGCCATGAGGAGACTCATGTCCTCCCTGTCAACAAATGCTTTCAATCTGTTCACATGGAGCACCCTGTGGGGGCTCCTAGGGGTACCAAAGTCAACCAAGTAGGTGACTTCTCCCTTCTTTTCAATGATAGGGTAGGGTCCAGTCCATTTGTCCTGGAGAGCTGCTGGCCCCACTGGGTCCAACACCCACACCTTCTGTCCTGGCTGGAACTCAACCATAACAGCCTTTTGGTCATGCCAGGCTTTCTGTAATTCCTGACTTGCCTCAAGGTTTTTGGATGCTCTCTCCATGTATTCAGCCATCCTGGAGCGGAGACCAAGTACATAGTCCACAATGTCTAGTTTAGGCTTTTTGAGAGGTAACTCCCATCCTTCCTTCACCAAACTCAATGGACCTCTTACAGGGTGGCCAAACAAAAGTTCAAAAGGGCTGTAGCCAACCCCCTTCTGTGGGACCTCTCTGTAAGCAAAGAGCAAGCAGGGTAAAAGGATGTCCCATTTCCGCCTAAGCTTCTCTGGTAAACCTTTTATCATTCCCTTTAGGGTCTTGTTGAACCTTTCCACAAGCCCATTGCACTGTGGATGGTAGGGTGTGGTAAACTTATAGTTTACTCCACACTCTTTCCACATTGCTTTTAAGTATCCAGACATAAAGTTAGTACCTCTGTCTGAAAGAACCTCCTTTGGAAAGCCCACTCTTGAGAAAACTGCAATGAGGGCTTTTGCCACCACAGGAGCTGTGGTGGTCCTCAGGGGAATTGCCTCTGGGTACCTGGTGGCATGATCCACTACCACCAGTATAAATCTGTGCCCAGATGCTGTTTGAGGATCCATGGGACCCACAATGTCTATTCCAACTCTTTCAAAGGGTACCCCCACCACAGGTAGTGGTATCAGGGGGGCCTTTGTTGTGCCACCTGACTTACCACTGGCTTGGCAAGTGACACAGGAGCGACAAAACTCCTTGACATTTTCTGACATGTGAGGCCAGTGAAAGTGTGGAACAAGCCTGTCCCAAGTCTTATTCTGGCCTAAGTGTCCTGCAAGGGGAATATCATGGGCCAAGGTAAGAAGGAAGCCCCTAAACTTCAAAGGTATAACCAACCTCCTGGTGGTGCCAGGCTTGGGGTCTCTAGCCTCTGAATAAAGGAGCCCTTCATCCCAATACACCTTATGGGTACCTTGAGCATTCCCTGCAGCCTCAGCAGCAGCTTGCTGTCTGAGGGGTTCAAGTGAAGGGCAATCTAATTGGGCCTGCCCCAGGTCTGCCCTTGAGGGTCCCCCTGTCCCCAGAAACTCAACCTGTTCAGGTTCAAGCTCATCTGAGACAGTCTCCTCTTGGACTGCAGAATCAGTTTCCTGTGAAACTTGATCCTCAACCTGGGGCAAGTGGGAAGGCACAGCCTTAACCCTCTTGCTCCTCCTCTTGGGTTGTGGTTGGTCTATTGTTTCAAGATCCACCACTGGTTCAGGAAGGCACTTCTTAGCCTGAGACCTTGTCACTGCAAGGACATGAGCTGAAATCCCTAGCATTTCTGCATGAGTCCTGTACTCCACTTCTGACCAAACTGAGCTTTCAAGATCATTGCCTAACAGACAGTCTACTGGGAGGTCTGCACTCACAACAACTTTCTTTAGGCCATCTACCCCTCCCCAGGAGAAGTTCACAACAGCCACACTATGGGAAGTAGTGGAGTTGCTTGCATTGGTCACTAGGTAACTTTCACCTAGTACAATCTGTCCAGGGTCCACAAAGCCAGGTGTCACCATTGTGACACTGGCACAAGTGTCCCTGTAGGCCTGAGCCAGTTTCTCATTAATTAAGGGAGTCTGCCTATATTTGCCCAGGTTACTGGGGCTTACTGCAGTGGGCAAAGATATGTCCACATCATATAGGAGAACTGCCTGTGTGGGGATTCTGACTAGGCCAGATTCCACCTCAGTACCCAGGGTCAACCCTACTAAACCCTTTGGCTGTGTACCACCACTGCTGACTGTACTAGGGGGTGCAGTTGCTTTAGGAGCTGCAGTGGTGGGGACTGGATTTTTCTTAGTGCATTCACTGCCCCAGTGTGAAACTGATTTGCAGGTATTACACCAAGGTTTCTTTGGGCCATCATTCTTCTTTTTCTTGTTTCCATTTTGGGAACCCCCCTCCTTATTGCTAGTTTGGGGGCCTGAAGACTTCTGGTCCTTTTCTTTATCTTTCTGATTCCCACCCTTCTGGTCTGTTTTCTTCTGGTCACCTTGGTTCTGGTTTTTCTGCTTAATCCTTGTTCTGACCCATTTGTCTGCCTTCTTTCCCAATTCTTGGGGAGAGGTCAAATCAGAGTCAACAAGGTATTGATGCAACAGCTGGTTCTGACAGTTATTAAGGATCTGTTCTCTCATCATAAGATTGTACAATCCTGTATAGTCTGAAACTTTACTTCCCTGCAGCCAACCCTCCAGAGCCTTAGTGGCACAATCTACAAAATCAGTCCAGTCCTGAGTCTGTGCTTTTTGGGTGTCTCTGAACAACAACCTGTATTGCTCAGTGGTTAGGCCAAACCCTTCAATAAGAGCACTCTTCAGAACAGAGTAGTTTTTGGCATCCTCAGGTCTAACAGTGAGGAGCCTGTCCCTCCCTTTCTCAGAAAAGGAGTACCATAAAATTGCTGCCCACTGATCCTCAGGGACCTGCTGTACCATGCAGGCCCTCTCAAGAGCAGTCATCCATTTGTGGATATCATCCCCTTCCTTGTAGGGGGGCACAATTTTTGTCAGGTTTCTATTGTCATAGGCCCTGTCTTTTTCTTTAGGAATTTTGCTGCCACCAGTGGCATCTAAGCCACTTATTTTTTTCTCCCTTGCCAAGGTAAGTTTAGCTTGTTCCAAGGTAAGCTTAGCTTGAGCCAGGGCTACCTCTTCCCTCTCTATCTGGAGTTGGACAGCCCTCATTCTGGCCCTATGCTCTTTTCTCTGGGAGGAAGTCATCCCTCTTTGAGATTCTCTTGAGGCACTAGAAAGGTGAGAGTCCCCTGATAGAGACCTCTCCCTCCTATTACCTGGGAGAATTAGGTTATGAGATCTGGGGTGGTGCTGGCCCCCCCCCATTCCCATGTAGGTCCAAGTTGGCCTGGTTAAGGCTGGCAACCTGTACCTGGTTTCCCTGCTGATCCTGATCTTCAGGCTCTTCTAAATCAGAGCCTTCCTCTTCCTCTTCCTCCTCTACTGCATCATCATCTGGAAGATCCTCATTCTCAGGGGAGTTTATCCCTTCACCTGATTCTAAGGGAGCCTGACTCACCTTATCTAGGTCATCCTTTTCTAGGAGAGCTATTAGGGAAGGAATGGTAGGGCCTCTGCCCTTTTTTAGCCCCCTGGCTGTGCACAAGGCACTCAGGTCTTTGTGGCTAAGGTTGTCATATCTGGATGTTGTCCCTATAGGATCAACTTCTACAGGAGCAGAGCCTGAGGCTCTACCTGTATCAGACATGACTGCTAGTGAGGTGTAAGTGGTGCACTTACCTACACTAAGTGGTTTCCTACTGTACCTTGCTAGTGAGTTGTAGTCAGGGTGTGCTAATCCCTTTAATCTACAACTACTAAGTTCAGTAGAACTTAATATGCTAAGCTTTTGATTTATATGTACCTAGAGGTACTTGATGTGATCTTTCAATTTGATAAAGATTGCAATGGTAAAACAAACAGCAAGCTCAAATCCCACCGCTGCCACCAATGTGAGAAGTTGGCCTGATATGTAGTGTTTCCAATTCTGGAACCACTGGGTATCAGTCCAAACAAACCCCAAAGATGTCAGGTTGTAAGTCAACCTTGTAGACAAGCTATCCTAGTGGTAGCATGGACTAAGCAGCCTAAAGGCTAAACTTAAGAGGTCGTGTTAAGCGAGCTGTTTTACCACATACGATCCTGTAATCAAATGAAAGGACACCACACAAGTATATATTGTAAAAATATATGTATTTATTTCTAAATTACTCCCCAGTACTCTTTATGAGGAAAGGGGCACAAGCGTTAAATCAAAAGCACTGTTAAACATATAAAGTTGGCACAATTATGGCTGAGGGCGGGGGGCCACTCAGACCATATACTAAAAAAAAGTGGTATAAGTAACACTTATCGAGCAATGGTTAGGCCTAGGGCCTAGAGATTCGCTGGGAGCAGTCAGGACAAGCAATGAAGAAGTCGGGAGTAGCCCACAGGATATGGGTGCAGCACGGAAAGTGCGGCGCGCACCAATGTAAAGTCAATGGTGCGTAAAAGTTAGTTAAAGTGAATTAAATGATACTTCCGCTGAACCTAGAAACACAAAACTTCAGACACAGACCCTAGAGGTGTGTGCCAGTGTAAGGACACCGGCGTTGCAAAGTTACCTCACCCACAGGCCGTGGGTGCACAGGGTCGAAGTGGCGTCGGGTTCTGTCACGCAGGTTCTTGGTGCTTGGAGCTGTTGCAGCTGCAGGAGCTGTGAAGCAGAAGTGTACGGTGCGATCCAAGGGTGGATCGAAGTAGAAAAGTACCTGAAAGCAGAGGGGACAGAGTCTGGGTCACTCAGCAGTGACCAGGGTGGAACCAGGACGGAACCAGGCAATGTCGGGCGCAATCAGGCGGTTGTCGATAGGCTTCTCTCCGCTGTCACGTGGGCTCTGGGGCATCTGCGACGTCCAGGAGCAGGTCACGATCTGTCCCACGTACGCTCTCGCCGTCAGCACCGTCGGCTTGAAGATTGTAGCAAACAGCACTTGGGAAAAGCAATCCACGCGGAACCGGGAGATTGCTTATCACTCGAACCAGGAGGGTCAGAGTGGGTGCTCCTTTTCACAGGAGCTGGTGCAGATCTGGAGCAACCAGAAAAGCAAGTCGGTTTTCAAGTTTCGTCGGCACAGGGGCCACAAGCCAGCTGGCAAGTGACCGGGCCAACGCGTCGAGCACACACAGGCAGAAGGGCCCCACGCAGCACTCGTCGAGTGTGGAGGGGTGAGCTTTGGTGCAAGTGGAGCTCGGGGCTGGGGCTTCTCAAACCCCGGTGTACAGCTTCGAGGGTCACTCGTGGGCTGCACGGTCAGCGTCTCGTGGCCTTTTCAAGATGGCGTGCCCCACGCTTCCGGTCGCCTCTACGGGTCTCAGCTCTGCAGGGACTGTGGATCGGGCAGGTAGAAGGCAGGCAAGCTTGATCTCGTCGATCTCTGTCGCTCGAGTTCCGGCGGGAACTGCAACAAAGCAAGGGTCGAGGGCTGGATGGTGCCTGTTTGCACAGGGTGGTCACTCCTTGACCACAAGGGAGATTCTTCAGTCTTCTCACGTCGTGTAGAAAGTCGAAGGGTCCAGAGTTCGTTTCTTATGTTTCTTCAGGATGATCTGAAGTCCGTTGGGACTGCTCCCCCTCTTATTCGAATCTAGGGGGTTGGACATCCTGCTAGGTCCCCTCCTATGGGTGGGACCCAGGAAGGGGGTGGTTACACCCCTCTCCTTTGATCCTGGCCGCGCTGGGACAGGGGCTGGGAGGCCCCAGAACCGGTTTGGCCGGATCCTGCAAGGGGCAGCCTTGTGCTCCCCAGGCAGTGTCTGGTTTCTTTGAAACCTCCCTACTCCAATCCACTATCTCCTGTCTGGGGTGGTTTGACACCGCCCTGTGACAGGAAACTCTTTGTCCAGGCCTCCTCTGCCGGGTTTCGGTCAGCAGCAGGAGGCCAGACCCGTGTCTGTGGCAGGGGCATCCATTTTGTGGATCTGAGGCTCATTTTAAATCAACCGCGTTTCAGCAAAGTAACATGTCTTCTCCCTCTAGAAGGGTGGAATGCTACCCCCGTCGCCAGAACTGGCGAGGGGGTAGTATTCCAATTCGTATGACACCTTACACGACATGTTTTGATAAAGCCAAACCAAAGTTGCTATATAACCGCGAGGATTATAAGGCGCTTAAGAGTATATGGTATGGCATTATCCCGGATCAGCTTAGGGAGTTGTTCCCGACAGCTGCAGACAGGCTCAGCTCATGCCAGAGCTCCATCTCACATAAAACCACGCACTCTGCCTCCAGGATTGATGAGGCCTTCCATAGGAGTGGCTCACAGGTTATATATGTGTCCAGATATAGGTTTAGATATAGGTATACTATATCTAAGCAAGGGGTGATTACACCCACTTGCCCCAGCTGAGTGATCAGCCAGTTGTGTCAATTTAAGAACCAGCCAGGGGTGGCAAAAGCTATGCTTCAGCCCCTGGTAGGCCTTGGTGGCACCTATGCCCTGAGCACCTATAGTGCATGGTACAGGGGCTGACAAGGAGTCCATTTCCAATTGTGGTATGTACCTATAGCACATGTATTATAAATTTAGAGAGAGAACAGCAGGCTGGGGGTCTGATTAGCAGGCCCACAGCCTCAGTAAGTCGAAAACCAGTGAAGCAAAAAGCAAAAATTGGGGTGACCATAGGATAGCAGACCCTACTCTCCTACAACGGATATCTAATTACTAGTGGAAACAGTGCCTTGAGTGGCGGAAGTCACCCAGTCAGGAGTGGGATTCTTGCTATGGATGTGTTCCTCTGTAGGCCTTACTATAGAGTAAAGTGGGTAGGGTCTGGTACATTTATAGACCCTTCAGTAGTGCCCTAATATGGTTATAGGTATTTTTGTTTTTATTTCAAAGTATTTTATTGAGTTTCCATACAGGTAGATTCGCTTTTCAGCTACAGGGTACAAGTCAATCGTGGTTATAGTTGTTTTGGTTACATTTAATCATGTTAGACTGTACCCCATTTTTAACGTCATAATACGGAACCCAGCATGCTGCAGGCTAAGAAGCGCTTCACCCTGAAAGAGCAGCATTTATTAAGCCGCTCCTGTTTCTGGTCTAGTTGTTTAATGCGCATCTCATCCAGGGCTCGCGCGCTGTCCAGGTCTTTGAAGAGATGCAGGCCATAGTGCTAATGAGGGAGTTAGGCGCGCGATTCTCTGACAGTGATGTATAACAAACGGGTTTTGGAATCCTCATAAATGTGCATGCCTCCCTATATACGTGTCAGGCTACCGCTGCAGTGCATGTATGGTAAAGGCGCCTGGACGCGGCCTCTCGGCGCAAGGGTAATCAGACCACTCTGCATGAGCCGTGAGGGGGAGACACATGTAGTCCCTGTTGCTGTTTAAAACACGACCTGAAAATTGTACTGGGTTTGTGAAAGCCACATAAAAGGAATCTTTAACCCATATTTGGAAATATGATATGAATGTTTATTTAACCTCCCTGGGATCAGGGCCAGGCGCATGAGCGTGTGTACAGTAGGGATATTGCTGCCAAAGCTGGGGAAACGTTCATTTCGGGTTGCCGCCAGTTGTACTCCAGCCAGATGGCTGGAGATGTTGTGGTTTCTAATATATGTTGTGGAAACCGTGGTGTCAGGCCAGTTGTGTTACTGCGCTTTGCGTCACAATCTGAGGACAAAGTTGTAAGTTTGATATTTCTTGCAGTTTACAAAGTGTTTTAAAACAGTTGTGGGAGAAGAAAAATGGCAAAAATATTTTTTGCGGTAAAGTTCTGGATTTGCAGGTCTTGGTTTGTAATCTTTTGAAAGGCCAAACACATTGTGCATCTCTTCCATGCCATTCTGGTGGCCTTCCTCTTGGCCAGGGTGGTGTGAGTGAAAGAAGACAAGCCAGCTTGGAGCATGTCTGCTCCTGATTGTGTAGCCAGTGTAGGGACTTCCTTGTTGGAAGGACACAGTCACGCTTTTCAGGCCATTGCCAGCCGGACTGCATGTTCTCTGCCCGCTGCAAACACTGCTGCCCTCATTCCGGTAAACCAGTAAAGAGAAAGTTGCGGTAATTGAGCCTGGCATCGACGAGTTCCAATTACAACAGCCTTTGTCTCCTCTAAGGTAGGTGTGCGTCAGAGTTTTTAGTTGCCGGAAACAACTATACAGGAGCGGCCGCTCGTACTGTTAAGTGGTGGGGCGGGGAGAGGGGGAAACACAAAAAAGACAATTAAAAATAAGATAAAATTGCAATTACCTGCTCCGACGGCCGCCGCCTTCCTCCCGATCCTCGCGTCCTTGTCAGAAACATGGTGCGCACTGCACAGGCTCCCAATCCCAGCTCTTCTCACATGCTGGGAATGCTATTCCCAACATGTGAGCAGCGCTGGGATTGGTCTGAGCACCTCAGTTCGGCGCTCAGACAGGGAGATGGAGCCTCTGTTGGTTTCAACACCCAGCTGTAGAACACAGCTAGGTGGAGAAAGGCTAAGTGCGCATGACGGCTAGGCTGGCCCTCTGGAACCAGCCAAACCATCATGCGCATTTAGCAGTGCGCACCACTCCCCCCTACTCCCCTGATGCTGCAGCCTCACTGTGGCTGTCCCCGCCCCTCCCTCAGCTAGCAGGCAGCCTGCAGGATGTTTTATTATCATTTTATTTGTGTCCTTGCCTCTGTTGGTTTTCAGCGGGGGGGGGCAACGCTCCTCAGCCATAACAGAGGAGCCGCCACTCTCCATGTTTACAGTATTAATGATCTGAGTTGCAAGAGACGAGGAGGAGGTAAACAGTGCACCTTGATTCCGACCCTGGTCAATGCTGTTATTGGCTTTGCCAAAGTAACTTGGAAGTTCTTCGGCAGTGAATTTAGCCCTCGTGTCAGAAGATCTCTCCAAAAGACAGCACTTAATTGTAACCACCCCAAAAAAATGTCTGGCTGCTCCCCTTCACTGCCCAGAGAACTGTGGTTCAGGCCATGATTCTTTCTATGCAGGACTACGGCAACATCCTCTATCTGGGCGCTGATAAGGCAGTAAATAGACGTCTTCAGATGGTACAAAACCCTGCAGCGAGGCTGCTGTTCCGGCTGTTCAAAGACTTTTCAGTGTCTGGTCTTCTTCATGACATCCACTGGCTTACAGTGGACAAGCGCATCAACTTCAAGGCCCTCTGCTTTATGTATAAAGTCACTCTGGCCCTCAATTTCTACACAATTTGGCCGCACCTTATCTTCTTTCCCGCACATTGTGCTCTAGTAACCAGTCTCTCTTCTCAGTGCCTAAAATCAGACTCTTCCGAATAGGCAGTCGCTCACTCTTTGCTGGGCCCTTGTTGTGGAACACACTTTCTGAGTCGATTAGAGGCTGTAACTCCATGATCTCCTTCCTCAAAAAGTTAAAAACCTGGCTATTTTAGGTCACACACGCCCTTAGTTTACTGACGTCTGTCTCCTAGCATGGGAAGAACTCACAGGTAGCTATGCGCTATATAAGAATTAAAAATAATAATAATAATAACCAGTTGCCTTCCTCTAGCCCTCGGTGCTGTCAAGACAGTTTGCCAGCCAGAGCACTGACTTTTACATCATTTTTTAATTTAATTACTCTGTTATTATATTTTTGAACCATAAACGCATCACTTTATATAATAGCAAGGAAAGTTAGGTTTCCACTGTGTCTGTCACTATCAAAAAGCCTTCACCTGTGCTGTAAAAGCACAGTGGTATTGTTCTAAAGCTTAATTGAGATTGGCAATGGCCTGTGATGTTGACGTCTTGACTACGGTCTGTGAAGCTGACCTTTTCTTGACTATGGTATTTACTTGTGTAAAACCGAATAAAGTTTTTGAATTGAATTGAATTGACTATGGTATATGAGGCCTAAATCTTCCTGATTGTGGTGTGTGACGTTGACCTCTTCTTGACTATGGCTTGTGACATACATGTCATCTTGACTGTGGCCTGTGAAGGTAATACCTTCTTGACTGTGGTCTGTAACATCGATGTTCTTAACTTGGGTCTGTGACGTTGATGCTGGTCTTGCCTCTGTATTTGTTCAGCCTGCAGTCCTATTGGTTGACGGAGCCATGCCTTGTGCTGCTAAGTCCGGCAGGACTGGGTTTGCGGCAGCTACTTGGGCATAAAGGCTGTGCCATAGAATACCATCCACAGAACGATGTGCTTGTAGATAGTATTCCTGTTTGTTGTGCCGGAGGATAGTTCCCGAGGATTGTTGCAGGGCAACGTCCAGGCGCCTGTTCAGCCTGGGTTAAGGCTCAACAGTAGGTGTGTTCAACAGGATTAGAGAGATTCACAGGTGGAACATATACAGCATAGGTTATAGTACTTCATGGGGTATGCTTGGTACAGGCAACAAACTTCACAGGGTAGGAGTTCAACTAGTGCTTAATTTGTGAAACAACAAATGCTGGTGCCCGAAATGCTGCTAAAAAAACACTGGTATTCCGAATACTAAGGCTGTTTATCTTTAGTCCACTACTGGACACTTCCTGCCCCTTTTCCCGCTCTTGCAGGTTCCTGCTTTCTCCCTTTGTGATGATTTTGCACTCGCTAAAGAACTAATGCTGAAAAATTGGTCCTGGACCCCAAAAATAAGTGCCGGTGACCCTCACTGGCAACCACCTGCTCAAATTAAGCACTGACTGTTCAACATGAATAGAGTGCTTCACAGTTGGCAAGTTAAGCATGGGTAGTGAGCTCAACTAAGGATGTGCTGAGCATGGGTTGAGTGCTTCACAACGGGTGAGAAAAGCATGGGTGGAAATCTCCGGTAAGGGCATGTTGAGCATGGGGAGAGTGCTTCATAGTGGGTGAGTTAAGCATGGGTAGAGTGTTCCGCTGTAGGCTATTTAAGCATAGGCAGTATTCTCCACAGTGGGTGTGTTAAGCATGGGTAGAGTGCTACGCAGGGGTAGAGTTAAGGAAGGGTAGAGTGTTCTGCAGTAGGGGAGTTAGACATCAGTATAGGACTTCACAGTGGGCGAGTTAAACATGGGTAGAGTGCTCCATAGTGGGAGAGTGAAACATGGTTTGAGAGCTACACTTGCAGCATACGTACGATGGTTGGAGTGCTTCACCGGGGGTGATCTAAAGCAAATATTTGTTTCAATATTCACATAGGGAAAGCGGTCTGGGGACCTTTTCCCATTTGTGAATAGTTACCACCACCTTTGAGTTGTTAAAACATGAATGTTTTGTAGACGTAATTGTGTCGCAAAACATTCACAGATAGCACAGAAAGCACTGCAATGCGGTATTTTCAAAGTTAACCACACACCTTCCAAATACCAAATCGCTAAACACAAATCACAATTTGTCCTTTGTATGCATGAAAACGCATATTTGAGTTCGGAATCGGCTGACCGCCAAAACGCTTTTTAGGTCTCGCCTGTCGATGCGCATGCGCATCGAGCAAGCGAGACTATGGGGGCTTATCCACTCTTTATCCAACTTGCAAGGAATCGTGGCGATTCCTTGCAGTGCCCGTGACTTTTAAGCTCAATGCGCATGCGCATTGAGCTTAAAAGCGCGTGCACATGCCCCCAGCCGCCTGCCTTGCCTACTCTCCCGCCCCCTCACTTCTTGATTGCACGGCCGCTAGGCCGTGCCTCCCCTACTCTCCTCCTCCTACTCTCCTCCCCTCGCCGTCTGTTCTCGCACTCCTCCCACACCCCCGCTCCGCCCCCTCCCCTGCCTGCCATGTCGCGTCGCATTTCTCCTCCCCCCTCCCCACAGCTCCTCTACTCTCCTCCTCCTACTCTCCTCCCCTCGCCGTCTGTTCCCGCACTCCTCCCACACCCCCGCTCCGCCCCCTCCCCTGCCTGCCATGTCGCGTCGCATTTCTCCTCCCCCCTCCCCACAGCAATGCCCTCCATTTTGACTCGCTGCCTCCTCCTTGTTTTATTTATCAGAGCCGTCCAAGCCGATGCAGTTACATCGGCAGAAATTGGCAAATGTATCCCCAGACCAAAACAGATGACGGTATGCCGCTGGAGTTTTGGTTTCTTCTGTTCCTTTTGAAATTCATTTTACCAAAAGCACCTGGAAATGAAGCCCATTTATTAGCCGCATCGGATGTTGTTGTTATTATTTTTTGGGGGTAGGATTCTGTTGTGAGCAAGAATCACTGGATTGAATCGCACTGCTCTGAATTTAAGATGTGCGAAATCAGCGCGCTGTTTGCCTGGGGGTGGGTGGGTGAGCCTGGCAGCAGTGACGGGTCCTGGTGTAAGTTTCACAGCGTTCTTTCCTTTCCGGGTGTCCGACAACACACAGTATAGGGCTCGACTGCCTATTTATTACTGAGCCGGGCACTCTGGTAACAACCCCCCCTCCCCAATCATCCGTCTAGGACAGGGTCTTCAGAGCGCATTAAACTCTCTCGCCCCTCTTTCATATTTACATGTCTGCCCGCTCCCCTCCCAGTGAGACCAGTAGCAGAAAAGGGCAGGAGGGGGGCAGTATATATTTTTTAAGATTGTGTGTGTATTTCCACATAACTCTTCTCTTTACACAGTTGAGTAGCAGTGAGCTTTACAGATGATTTGTGAAATGGTAATTGTGTGGCTCTGGTAGTTGTGAACAGAGGTTTTTACCAGCTCCAGAGCCGAAAGTGGGTTTGCACCGTGTGAATGTTCTGCTGGACTCCTCTGAGAGCATGACACAAGAGCTCTGCGAGGTGGGGTATTCACGTGTTACAACGCATTTTTTACAACGCACTACCACTACAACGCAGGCATTACAACGCATACCATTACAACGCATAGCGCTGGGGGGCGCTCTAGGATAAGAGGTAAGTTTAATTTACTATCCAACACCTTCCCTAGGGTCCACGGGGACTGGAGTTAGAATAGTAAATTATACTTACCACTATCCAGCACCCCAAAGCGCTATGCGTTGTAGTGGTATGCGTTGTGAATACCGCGTTGTAATGGTATGCGGAGTAAAAGTATGCGTTGTAACGTCATACATCCGCGAGGTGGTGCGTGGTCATACATTTGTGAACGTCCGTTTATTAGTATACTAATAGTACATGTTTTAATTGGGGACATGTTTGCACACCGGCATGACATCAATGTGTTTATGCCTCACTGGTGCAATGTATGAAGCACACGGAAAGATGATAATAGGAGCGAGCTTACTAGTAAACTCCGATTCATGCATTTATTACCACAGTGTTTTACCACTTCCTGTGCTCTAACTCTCCTTTAACACCTTTCGCAACTATCGGCATGAATCCATTATCGGCACGGCGTAAAGCATGTGTGCAGGTCCGCAGAGAGGGATATTATTTATTACCATGGGGGAGGGGGTCGTGATCAACTCCTGCCCTCTTCCGAATCAACGTTAAGCTGCACTAGTTTATATAGCGGACATTTTTCCACTGTCCTACATCCACCACCCCCTCACACCCCCCTAACCCTCACCACCTCACACACCCTCACTCACCCTCACACACCCTCAAACACCCTCACCACCTCACACACCCTCACTCACCCTCACACACCCTCAAACACCCTCACTCACCCTCACACACCCACACCCTCACACACCCTCACACACCCACTCACCCTCTCACACCTGCTGCACTCTCCTGCTCTCTAGAGATGTGGCCTAACGACCAGAGCTGCCATCTATGTCACGTAAATACAAAACATGTTGCATTCCAAATGCTATAGGTGTCACATTCGCGAAAGTTATAACTATTGGCGTTGTAAATGACAAAGCTATCAATTTAGCTATTTGGAAAACCAACAAATAAATAAAATATTTGTCATTTACAAGACCAATAGCTCCAACTTTTCTAATGCGAGACCTATTGCATTTCCAATGCTTGTTTTCATTTGGCCCTTGGTACCAAAATTGAGAACCATTGCTAAGAAGTGAAATGCGACGTGCAGTACCTTTTTTTGTGGCACTGTTATTGATTTGCTAATTTGATGTGATTCTAGGCCAGGGCTTCACAATCAGTACATTTTGAGTGTGTTCCATGTCATATGTTCAGATGGTACACTGGAGTCAGAATTCGTATTGATAACTATGTAAAGAGCATCTTCTGTTCACCCATTCCACCACTTAATGGCTCGTCTGTGCCTTTCTCCCCATCCAAGAAGGTGCAACCACCAGTTTGCTTCCATTGTGCTCAGAGCAAGCATCAAATCCCGGGCTAGAAATTGCCTTTTTTGTTAAAATATATATATATATTTATCTGTATGTGTGTCTTACCAGCTAAGTGCACTTTACCTTTTGTTGAGCCTACTGGGTATTGTTGCTCCTTCAGTAAGCACTTTCTGGCCGTCTGAGTGGGTCCCGCCTCCTCTCGGTGACCCCAGCAACCCCTCTGAATATGATGACATCATGACAGTGACTGAGACCCACAGACATGTCCCATGAGCCCTCTGCCGATGCAGGAGAACAATGGCGGCCAGGCAGGCTGGGCTTCTTGTCTCAGACCCTCTCCGACGCTAATGATGCACTGTCCCTGTGTCAGCTGCTGCTGCTCTTTGTCTCTGCAGTTTGACCCTTCCTGCACACCGTATTTGTTACCCGCAGCCCCACCAACAGGCCTGGACCCCTCGGCCTCCTGATGCCGCGCAAAGGACCTTTCGCCTTGAGTGACAGCAGGGGCCGTACGGCTGGCGCCCAGAGCTAATATTCTGCAATATTTACATGTTTATTCCCTACTTCGTGATACAGCTGTTTAAACAGCCTGGAAGTGTGGCTGCTTTTGCTTCTCACGGTGGAAAACAAAAGTGAAATATGATTGCTTTAAGGCTCCTCTAATGATGAAACAGCGCTCTACAAATCTCTGTAACATAACATATTTAAGAAAGACTATAAAATCGTTCATTGCTCATTTTAGAGCTTGAATTAGCATAAGGTCGTTTCTGCACGGTGTACTGCTGTAAAAACAAGATTAAATTATATCAGAGAGAGCTTTATTGTCGGTGGAAGAGATTAAATACAAATGTGAGGAATGGAGTGCGTACATTGAACGGGGTAACAAGACTGAAGGATGCGTCACTCCCGGCGCTTGAATTTAAAAAAAAGTAACAGTACTCTCTACTACTGCGCGACGCATTCCTCCAATCCACCACTGGAACACCCCCGCCCGATGGATGGAGGTGGGTTATTGTGCATCACTTTTCTATATAAAATCAATAAAATAGATGTAAATCCCAAAAGTCACAGCACTGTCCGAATACGTCCCTAAAGCCTTGCAGTACAGTGTAGACACTGCTCTAATGAGGGCATAGTAGCCCTCTACAGCACTGCTGTCCTAGGACCCGAATGGCATTTTGCACTTTATGCATTTTCAAAGAGCAATTTTTAATCACGAATTCTCTTTTTCTAATCCTGGACTTTCTGTAAAGTGATAGCGTGTGGTGAGTAAGTGACAGAAAGCAAATATAATAAGGCTGTCAGGCTTTGGTGCCTTCAGTCCAGCGCAAGCCCTTGAAAATCTCCTCCGCGCGTGACACCTAAAGATAGCCTTGCTGTCGCTCAGAGGGCAGGTACGGATAGAACTAGTCACAGGAGCTCAACAGCTTAAGGTAACACCTTCAGTGCTTGCTGGGCTGACCCGGAAGCAATCTGCCGGGCGATTAAGCGCACGCGCCCTTCCAGGAAGTCGACTGTATCAGCTCCTGGTTCATCAGCCATAGGATCCTTCTCCCTTGGGCCCTTGCAAGTCACTTCTCACAACTTTTTTTTTTGTTGGGCGTTTTATATAGCGCATACTCGACTCTAAGATGTCAGAGCGCTTTACATGAGCACCAGTTGCGTTACAGATGGACACATTCATTTGTTAGGCACGGGGAGATTAAGTGATTTGCCCAGTATCACAGGATGTTGAGCGTCCCAGCCGAAACTTGAACCGGGTTCCCCAGCTTCGAGGTTGACCGCTCTAGCCATTAGGCCACATCTTCACTTAAGCACCTTACTCGACACTGTAATATTCGCGGACCTTGCAAGGGTTCTGTTGCTTTGCATCCAGCATCACTCTGTAGAAATCTACCTAAACTCGCGTTTAACATAACATGTGTGTTTGTAAAGCGCATGTTCACCAAGAAGGGTATCCTGGCGCTGAATAACAGATGTTTATTATTACCCAACTCAAGGTTACTCATTGTATTGACCTCATAAGGATGAACGGCTGAGTGGACCCACCGCGAATAGAACATGTGACTTTGAGGTCAAACACAGGCCCTACAGTGGATGCATTGGTCCACTGAGCCACCAGACCTGGCTATGAATCAGGGAGTCTGTTGCTAGGGTGACCACATAACGACATGTCACCCAACTTTTCCAGTTCTGGGTTTTAATTTAACACGTCAGTGCATTCTGGAAGTTGTAGTTTTGGTTCATTTTCGCTGGACCAGCCCACCTGATGACAATGATATGTAACAATAAAGTGCAGGAGTGGAAAAGTGCTGCCCTGGTAACATGGAGCCACCCGGTCGCCTTATCCTTCGCTCCAAGCATGAAGCACAGGGTGACGAACGAAAAGGCACTCTATCAGAAAAATGTGTTCGACCATGGCTAATTGTCCTCTACGCGGAGTTCAAAAGTAGTCCCCTGTGTATTCACTGCAGCTCAGGTCCTTGTTTAGGACACATTAAAAGAATTCTTAATCTCCAATCTGTGCTTTTATTCAGGATTCAGACGACCAGTGGCTCTGGAGTAGCCCGCGGCACTTGCAGCCCCTATCTTTTAAATAACCATACAGTGGTGGCTCCTTGAGATAAAGATGCCAGCGTACGAAGCCCTGAGGTTGCCATCATTGCTAACGTGTGACGGCAGGTCTTGGGGCTCAAGCACTCAGTGTTCTGCTGGGCCTGGATGGATGACCAGGTCCTTGGCATTCTTGCTTCGAGTCAGTGCTTAATTTATGCCGGTGGTTGTGGGTGTTAGGCACTGACACTCATTTTAGGGGAACAGGACTAATTGCGTGTCATCAGACAACCCAAGAGAGAGCAAATACATGAAAGGGAGAAGGAAGAAGAAAGATAGGAACCAGTGACAAAGGAATAAAAAAAAGAATATTCAAGAGTGAGATGGAGACAGGATGCTTATGGGATGGAAGGAAAAGGCAGGAGGTGGAATCAAGGAAGCCCAGCATTTGGCAACCGTGCTATTTGGAAGTGCTGGCGGTGGGCACCTAAGAAAAACTGCCCCGCACTTATCCTAACATAACAACTGAACCTCTGCTTGGTGTGCAGCTCCAGGGTGGAGTGACATGAAAGACCGATAGATTGATGTTGGATAGCCATATGTGGTAATAATGGCCTGATGCATTTGTATCTCCCATACCCTTGCACAGAATCAATAAAACTACAATTAATAGCAGGTAATAGAAGGACTTAATGAAAAATGGAATACAACTTGTAAACCTTCATGTGAGTTTTGTGCACCCATACCCAAAGCCATGCTAGCCCTACTGTACTGCACTCCACTGATGAGGCAAGTAGGCCTCCAAAAATAAGGGCTCAGGTTGATGTAAAATATGTACAACCCAGAGTATATCCTTATAATATAGGTATGTCTACGTAAAGGCATTTAAACAAATAATGACTTAGTTCCTATAATTTAAGCCTAACATAATCTGGAAATCCATGGATCACCAAGAAAGAGGACTTGCCTGTCTTATTTGTGCCACAGAATAGGGTCCGGGGGGTGGGGGGGGGGGGGGGGCTAGAAAGATGAGTCTTATTGGCCCTTGGATGTCATAGTCACTGCCTGGACACGCCTCCCAGGGTTGTTTATCAGCAGCCTCATTGGAGCTACAAGTTGCCAACCTCGGGACCATTAAAACGTCACAATGTGCTCTAATTGTTATAACAACTACTTTACAGGTCCAGTTTCCTGCTTTCATTATTCTAAAACTTTACTAATTGGTCTATGCTTTTCTACTACATAAACAGTGAACACAAACGCAAGGAAGGCTGTTTTTAGATTATTGAAATAAATAGCCCTGGTCAGATTTTCTCCAGTAACATTGTTCGTGTGGGAAATGAAGTGCCATGTGTTCTTTTTGTTGACTGATGGTTACTGTATCCTTTCGGGTGTTCACACATTTCATGACAAGGTCATCCCATGCCTCGGGCCCAGAAACTGCAAAGACAGTGCTCCTCTGTGTGCAGCAAGGAATGCACAGGCAACTGGCAAGGTGTATGTCCATAGCGCCCAGAAGGTATGGTTACTGACAAAGAATGTGAGTGTTGTGTAAGACAAATCAAATGAATGAACTGTGTGGAGAAAACAAGGAAGATAAACCCCTGAAGAGGCACTGTTGTATTTTTGGAGCATCTCCTGGTCCTGTTTCCGTCGCCAGTGGTTGATGTGCATTGATTGTGGAGTTTTATATTTTGTGGCACTGTAAATTAAATCATCTTTAGGTGTGTAGAAGATACTTCGCTTTAATTTAAAGAAGATGTGCATTTATGACAGTTTTGTAAGTTTGAGGTAATTTCTAAAAAGGTGATTCCCTGTGCCGTACTGGAGTCCGGTAAGAACTCCTCACCACTACGGAAGGGCCCCTGAAGTTCGTCTCGCCGGGCTCTGAAGCACTCTCAGTGAAGCTCTGTCCACAGGGCATAGGAAATGTACCTCGCAGGTCTCAAAAGCTCTCCTTAAAATGGTATGGTTAACTGTATGTGTGGAAGTCTCTGGACTTAGGTGCTACAATTGTCATGGCCCAATGGTGTTGTGGCACATTCCTCGCAAAAGGCTTAACCCAAGAGCCATTGTAGAGGTAAGTATTGAGGAAGATGGAGGATTGTGCCCTCACAGTCTCTCAAAGGTGGTCCAAAAAGAAATGTCAAGTGTTCTTTAGTGGTTATGCGTGCGTTGTTTTTATTTGTTGTTGCATATGCGAAAGAAGAAAAGCCAACACGTGTTTCGCCCTGGTGGCCTATTGGCCATGGGCTTTTTCAAGGCAACAAATCAAGTCTGTAGTCAGTTTAAGTTTTCGTGATTCTCTAACAGGCCGGTATTTCATTTTCTGCGGTCCTCGAGGCCTTTTCTTCTTTCGCATATGCAGCAACAAATAAAAACCATGCACGCAAAACCACTAAAGAACGCTTGAAATTTCTTTTTGGACCACCTTTGAGAGACTGTGAGGGCACAATCCTCCATCTTCCTCTATACCTCCTTAAAATGGTGTTAGAGGCGTCCTCTCCGGGCTCTGAAGCCGTCCTCACTGGGTACAGAAGGACTGGCTCTGGGACTGTTCTTGCAGAGCTCTGAAGTGGTTGTCCCTGGTCTTTGAAGGTCTATTTGTTGGGCAATAGGTCTATTTACTGGGCTTTGAAGCTCTATTCTGAGAAGTATTCCATCCTGTCACTTTAGCTCCACTCAAGGTGCTCTCAATTTCTCACTTTTGAACTCTGAGGCCTTCTTTTTCTCAGGGTCTCAAATGCTGACGTCACAGGCCCCGGAAGTGTTTCCCAGAGGGCTCTGAGTGTGTTCTCACATGGCTGCAAAGCTCTCCTTTTAGGGATTTGACCGTCTTCTGCATTATCTGGAAATTAATCTCTTATCCCCGTGTTCACATGACGCATGGGTTCTGAAGCTGTCCTAACCGGGCTTTGAGGTCCTGACATTGGTTCTGAAGCTCTGCTTGCTTATGTATCCTTCGCGAGCTCCGCGGCGTTCCTCACTTGCTGTTCTGAAGCTTCCACCACACGTCCCATGGATTCATCGCAGGACTCTGAGGGTCTCTTCATTGCTCTTCACAAGGCTCTGAAGCTTGAGTGCTGGACCCTGAGCCTCTTACCCAGCCTCCTAAGCCCACCTCACAACACACCAGGGCTCTCCTCGTGGGGCTCCGAAGTTCTCACTGAATTATCCTCAACGCAAGGTCTCCTCGCAGTGCTGTGCAGAGCTCTCCTTGTAGGACGCTCAAGCGCTCTACTCAAAGCTGGGGCTCTCTCCACTAGACTCACTCTCTCGTCTTCTGGCTTGCTCCAAGCTGCCCGCCATGTTTCTGACCTCGCTCTAAGTCGAAGCTATTGTTGCCAAGTTCATAAGCTCTCCTATCTTGAAGCTTGCTCTGAAGCTGACCTTACAGGGTTCTGGCCTTACAGGGCTCCGAAGCTGTCCTTACCAGGGACTGACCCTCTACCCGCTCTCCTCTCTAAGAACATGATATTTCCTCTCTTGAGGCTGGCTCTGTCCCTCTCGCCACAGGGTTCTAGTCTCGCCTGACTAGAGGCTTGATCTGAAGCTGACCCGGGAGCCTCTGACCTTACAGGACTCTGAAGGTATCCTTACTAGGCGCTGGCGCTTTCCTCGCCACATACACGAGATGCCCTCTCTTGAGGCGTGCTCTGACTCACGTCACAGGCTTCAGTCTTCACAGGTTCTGAGCTCGCATGTATAGAGTCTTGCTGTGAAGATGACCTTACAGGACACTTGAGCTATCCTAACCAGGCTCTGACGCTCTCCCCGCTAGGTACATGAGCTGGCCTCTCTTGAGGCTGGCCCTGACCCTCTCGCCACAGACTTCAGTCGTCACAGGTTCTTAGCTCGCTTGTCCTGTGAATCTGATCTTGCAGGGTTCTGACCTTACTAGACATTTACGCTCTCCTTACTGGGCTCTGACGCTCACCTCGCCGGGTACCTGGTCTGCCCTCTCTTGTTCTGACCCCCTCGTCTCAGGTCCTAAGCTCTGCTCCCCAGGCTCGGAAGCGCCCTCCCTCCAGCCTTGCCCCGAGGCGCTCCACGCGCAGGGCTGAGCACACCCCTCGCCTGGCCTGGGATGCGGGCACGGCCCATTGAGCCCTGAATGCCCAATCTGTGCAGCCCTCGCCCTGCAGGGGGAGGGGAGGGAGCGCTGCTGCCCGTCCCGCTCTCGCCCCAGCTGCCTCCTCAAAGCTGCTCTGTCGGAGGAGGAGGCGGGGGCCATGTCCCACGGCCCCTGCACGGTGCACTGAGAGGATGGAGAGGGCGGACGGGGAGCGGGCGCCGAGGGGCACCCGGGGGCCACAGTGACCCGGGCACATGCGTGACGCGGACCCCGCGGCCGGGCCCCCTGGCAGGTGTGCCAAAGTTGCCCCCTTCACGCAGAAGATGAACGCGATGCTGTGGCGCTGGGAACAGAACAACAGCACCATGAAACTGGTAAGGACTCTCCCAGCAACGGGCGCCCAATTGGGACTCGGTGTGAGATTTAAAGGGCAGTTTGTCCCTTGGTTTCTGAAAATCGTGTTCGGATTGTTTCGCGGGAGGGCCGAGCCGCCCTCTCATCCTCCCCCATTGTTTGTGTATTTAGTGAGCTGGTGATGTTTTCTCTACGTAACATAACCTTAGCAGATTGGACACAAAAATGTAAACTACTTGAAAAGTGATTTTCTTTCAATAAACACTTCTCACTAGATCAGCAGAATCTTGCATCTGTGCACAACCCAGCTTTTTGGGTCCTATTGTATTTGTGGCTTGTGCAGGAGGAAGTGGTGTGAACCTCAGCGTGCTGTTTTGTTTCATTTACACAGCTCACTGAGCAGCTCTCCCTTCTCTTCGGGCATGCCTGCGTGAGCTGAGCCAGGAGGAGTCGACTTTTCTGATCAGGGCTATTTTTTTCCACTCTCCTGGGAGGGTACAGACAATCACAACCACTGCTACTTAACCTTCATGGATTGCTTCTCCCTTCCTCCCTACAGCACACATGACACCAAGAAGCGCCATACATCTGCCAAGTCTGGCTTCGAGGCACTCTCCAGGCACTGGCGTCTCTTCCCACCCCGGCCCCTCCCCCTAAGCTTGCGACTGTCCCAAGAGGCCACACAGGAAAGAAAAACAAACATACAGTGCACCTCGCCACACACACTCTAATGTGTCCACATTCCTGTAACTTCAAAACACTGTTGTTTGCTAAAAATGTTTAAATCTGACATTGTATGTGTATATATGTTTATTTTATGGACTTTACATGTGTGTATTACCTGTATGCATATATATCTACTCGCCCAAAAAAAGCGCTTCAACACCCCATCAGGGGTAACAAGCGCTATATAAATGCAAACCTTTTCCCCTAATCTATCCCTCCACTATCCTTCTGTATCCAAATAGCTGACTTACCTATCCCCCACTCAAATTACTTTCATTTTTCACTACACTAATTCAACAGTAATCCTTCTTGGGTTCCGGAGTAGCGTTCTAATCGCCAAAAAGAGTGCTTCACCGCCTCGTATGGGGTAGTAAGCGCTATATAAATGCAATTACAATACAATACAATATATGTGTGTATATATATATAAATATGTGTGTGTATGTATGTGTGTGGGTGGGTGTATATGTATTTATACACCTACACACATATACTAGGTGGTCCAACAGTTTTATCTGTGGCCCCGTGCCGCCCCCCCCCCCCCCCCACCGAAAGATGCCACTGTCTCCAAGATCTGTGCTGTGGTCCATTAACTCCTGAAGTTAAGTTGGCACATTCTCGCACGAGGTTACCTGTTTATAGCTTCCCCTCATGGTAGCTCTGACGGTATCATATTAGAGAATCAATATGGTTACTCAGATTCTGATGACAGAAATGCACCTGCACCCTAGACATCTAGCCTGCCCATTATGGACCTGTTATTTCATGGGTGTCCAATGCAGGTCCAGGGGGAGAATCCAATGACTATATAAATAAATGAGTTCCATCTACATCCATTATAAGTAAATTTATTATATGAATAGCCTAAAATCTGGCCCGGAACCGTCACTCCTGGACTGACGTTGGACACCTCTGTGTTAGATGTATACATGGTTGATTTTGCTCTCCTTGGGAAAACACCTCCACACCACGTTTCCTGTTTAGGAGAGTTGCTACCTCTTTGTTGTTAGACAGATATGTTGATGTTTTCACTGTGGTTTAGTTTAATTAATTAAAATGGATTTCAAGTACTGTTAAGTTGTGTAACAATAAACATCTTATGTAGCTCAACAAAACCCCATTTGGAAATGCTTCCCTAACAAATACAAATGTGACGTTATCTTATTCACTTTACTTACTGTTTCTTGACTGTCTTGCTTGTTTCGGAATGTTATTGGCAAGACAAGCAGGGATTTTCAGCCCATGGGATGGCAGGATTTGACATAACCCCCTTGCATCCATCGAAAACAGATGTGTATATATATATATATATATATATATATATATTCATGAAAGGTTTCCACAGCAAGGTAGCGCTAAGCATCTTTAAGAAGTGAATCGAACATCTTTAAAGTTGTTTGATAGGATTGTGATTATGTTATAATGTCACAGTCGCAGGACTTTGTGGGACTAGGGTAGTTATTGAGTATGGAAAGATACCAGCACCTCAGAGTTGAGTCCAAGCATGGATATTGTGCTCACTTTCAAACAGACCCCTTCTAGGCACTGGAGTGAGTGTAATGTGCCTGTGAACCCCTGGTTTGAGCGTACTGGAAACTGAAGGTGCTCGAGTGACCCTAATGTTCTTTTAAGATGCCGGACGTGGGAGTGAGTGTGCAAGAAATGTGACCAGCTCCCCATCAGAGCCTTGTAGTGCACCTGCACCGTGTGTTTGTTGCATCATACCTGACCTGTGGTGCAAGGCCTTGGTAGCATTGCGCTCTCTAAGACTTTCCAATCGACAGACAAGTGTATCCAGAGCATAGACAGAATAGATGCACCATACGTACATAGCAATACCCCCAGTTACTTAGCACTAAAGCTTGAGCGATCGGGAGGATGCAGACAGTTGCAAAGTGCGAGATCACTACTACTGAAACCCCAATCCTTCCATAAAAAGAGAAGTGGTTGCAGAGCATTTTCAGGGATCGCACCGAAGATTTGGAACTCCCTACCACCAGTGGTTTGTGGAATCTCTTCCTTTACCTCCTTCAAAAAGAAGTAAAAATGCTTCTAATGAACAAATTCACATCCTAACACTTTGATTCTATGTTGACTACCAGTCACCTATTCTATCCATATGTTACTGTCTACCTATTTTGTATAGAATAGCGAATTTCAGAATGTATGTATACTGCTTCAACCACCTAATGTTTAATAACCGTGAATTGTAAAGCGCTCTGATACCCTTGAGGGTCATGTCCGCGCTATATAAAACTTTATAAATAAATAAATAAGTAAATCAGTGGACATGAGGCTGGAATCTGCAGGAGCTCTGTTGTGAAGAGCAGGCTTGATGCCATACTTACCCAGTCCATGGACACTATGTCCAGATGCCAACCAAGGCTTGCGTCTGTGATGTTTTCTGTGGCTACCTGAACATTTGGTACTCCATCTTTCACGATGGCCAATCATGGCTGGTGCTTACATTCTAATTCTGCAAGCCTGGGTCAGACTTCTTCCTGGAGCTCTAACCGTTTTCCACACTACCACTGGACCATCAAGTCCTCACTGGACTAAAGTAGGGCTCTTCCTATGATGCCAATTCACTGCACTTGGACAAGACTCGCAGAGTTGGTAGCTTCGAAGAGAGACTTTGAATTTGCTTCCCTTTACTTGGATCTGAGGGGACAGAATGCATTCTCTCGCCGGGGTGCCCTATACTTCCTTGTTGAGTGGTGTGAAGCCAACGTGGACCTCCCCTGTAGCAGCTACTCAGTAGAGTAGCTGCTCACCTGTGCAGTCTTCACCTACACTTCTGTGTAGTTGAAGGTGAGGTGGTCCCTAGGTACATACACTCAAAGCTTGTGCCAGTCTGGGGCTACACACTGAACAGTGGCAACTGGTGTGGGAGTATAGAGACACCAAGCTCTATATTTAGTGGCCCCTAGCTCCATAGATATCAGCAGTGGATAATGGCCAAGGCTTGTCCTGACTTTCCATCCCTTTGGTTGCTGAATAACACCATAGGCTCGCTCGCTAGCCTCCCGCCACAAAGCCCGTGTGGTTATTCCATCTCCCTGCCTACTACAGCACAGTGGGCTCTACTGTTCTCCCGCCTCCAGACTCACCAAGTCCTCCCAATCCCCTTCCCCTGGTAGGAACATGCTCTCAACTTGGCTCCACCTCTCCTTGCCTCAGCTTTGGATGACAAATCAGCAGCTGCTTTCTTGCCCCAAACTACAAGTGTTCATCAGCCACAGTGTACACTGGGCTTCACTCCCTGCTGTGGGAAAGAAGCAGACCACGAGTTGTCTCTTGTTTGAAGACCACAAAGGGTCTGAGAGGTCAAAGAGAGGCCTTTTGATGGTCTGCATCCTTTCTGAGCCATCATCCTTGCATGCAGCCTTGGGGAGAGCTCTGAGTCAGGAAGGGAGCACAGGGCTTTCACATGCACAGAAGGCTTGTGACACAGCTGTGCACAGTGCCTTCTTCACAGGTGCAGATGTGTGGACATAGATTGTCCAGTGTACTGCTGAGTCTCTTCATGGAGCCGGAGGGGGTGGAGCTATTAGGGCGATGTTTTCATGAGCCTAGAGGAAATAGTGTAATTCATGCATCATCTGTGACAAGTTGATAGCCTTTTAAAGACTTCTGCCTGTCCTCTGACAGTTACTTTCTGTAGATAACTTGTGTTTTTATGTAATACTTGCTGCCGCGATCTTATTATTACACATCGCTTGCTGCCACTGTCTTGTATGTTACGTGGCTGCCGCATGCTGATGGCTTTGTATTGGTTTGAATAATATGTGTTATTACCAAACTTAATAGATTCATTTTATCAACCTCTGAATGTTGAACGGACAAATTGACAATACTGAGATTCAAAGTAATAACTTTCTTCCACAGTTTTACTAACCCTCCAAACTATCCCAGGTGAAACACTTATCTGTCTTTCTGTTGATTCGAAGGCATTTGGTCATTCTGTGCAGCGGAGCATTACATAGATATCAAAATTCACACTGAAGGCAGTGCCAGTTTCTCACAGTGCCTGTCACTAGGTCATAAGATGTTCAGTCTACATGCACATCCAATTCTTGGCCTCTCTGCAGAGTGCACAAAGTGATGATTTTATATATGGCAATTGCAATTAACCTTCTATGGTAAAGTGTGTGAAGGAGTTATGCATGTCATTTGAAATATTGACTCCACCAAAGGAAAAGAAAATGCTATGTAGGGAGAGAGGGAAGTACCTGCAAACAGATAGAACAAAAATACAGAAATGAAGGAGATTAAGTATGAGATAACTATATTGAGGGATTTCAGAAAGAGATGCATGGAGAAAAGGGTAGGGAGTGAGAGAGAGATTGCAGAGAAAAATGATGTGAAGGGGAGAATAGGATTGACAGACACTCAGAAGCCCACTCCCCTCCCGCATCTTCAAAATTGTTAATTCACAAGAATGTCATTGTTTATATTAATTTATCTGATGTAAATTACAATCAGTGCTAACAAGCATTGGCAAAGTTAATAGGGCTGGTTTGTTTGAAGTGTATGCCTACACACCAACTAGGAGGTTTTGAACAAAATAATAATCCACATTTGTAAAGCGCGAACAATCACCTGTAAGGGTCTCCAGGCACTGGGGGCCATCCGGAAGATTAAGCAAGCTATTGCCCAGAGTCACATGGTGCTGGGCTAATCTTCCGCCAGCGCCGGGATTCAAACTGTGATCCCCAGAAAAAAGAGGGAGGACATATTTTCACCATTAACTTCTATTGAAGCAGAGGCATTTTTTGGCATGAGACAGCTAAAATAAAGCAATTTTTAGCTTAAAAAAATCAGGAGTCTCCCGCATGAATCGGAGTCTGTTGCCATGTATGTGTATGTATTCATTAGTGTGTGATATGCCTGGATATTCTAAGAGACACTCATTCCTAAATAGCTGTCAAATAGCAAACTATGTAAGGCACAGGATTTCAGTCCACGTGTTTTATGTTATCCCTTAATTACATAGGACATACGTCTTGGAAAAGATTTGCAGTTACGCTTTTGTTCTCGCCCATTTTGGAGACACCCCCACATTTTTCATTCCAATTAAAGCACTGAATGTGAATGTGAGGGGGAGGCTCCCAGAGAGGGGTGAGCCATCCGTGAGGCTTGGCAGAATTATGCTGTGGTCCTAAAACAGCCTGACGCAGCAACAAGTCCTGCTTCTGGCTCTGGGGGATGCAAAGCGTACATCTCTGGACTGGTGATGCAGGGAGTTGGCATCAACGCGGGCTGAGCTGTAGTCCTTCCTCCGAGTCGAAAATGATGACTCGATGCAGAGTGGGCCCCTTATACTCCATAAGAACTTTCTGCCTGGAAAGTAAGATTCCAGACGTCAAGTACAGATAACAAGCGCAAGGTTCCAATTATTATTCACCAAATATTGTTAAACTAACTTATAAATGCCCATGGGTAGCAATGCTGAGCCTCCACCTGAGAGGACGGTTTAAGAACTGATGCTGGCATTCCTCTCCTGAGGGACACCAATGGTTTGAGCCTCCACAATGTGAGTGTAAAAGTTAGACCATCATAATTTGAACCTAGGACCCACAGGCGACATGCAGATCTCTGCAACAGGTGCATTGACCCACCTCAATCACGGTACAAAAGAGGGTGGTGATGGACGGAGCATCTGAATCAATCAAACACTCACACCCAGTCAAAAGATCTGGGTTTAATCCATCACCGTTCTTTAGCCCACTCTGCCACCCCAGTTCAGACATGGCTATATGCAAATCAGTCTGACCCTGTGCCTCATGAGAACAGTCCAGCCCGAACTGCCAAGCCATGTCTTCCCTGGACCGGAAACAAGCTTCCGTGGACCGGTTTCTGGCATTCCAGCCGTTTTCAGCCTAGCTTGCTTGAATCCAGTGGCAAAGTGAGCAAGGGACTCACGACTGAGCATACCCTGCCACACTTATGGCGGCCAAAAGCGGTACAAAAGAGGGTGGTGATGGACGGAGCATCTGAATCGATCAAACACTCACACCCAGTCAAAAGATCTGGTTTTAATCCATCACCGTTCTTTAGCCCACTCTGCCACCCCAGTTCAGACATGGCTATATGCAAATCAGTCTGACCCTGTGCCTCATGGCAACAGTCCAGCCCGAACTGCCAAGCCATGTCTTCCCTGGACCGGAAACAAGCTTCCGAGGACCGGTTTCTGGCATTCCTCGGAAGGTTGTTTCCGGTCCAGGGAAGACATGGCTTGGCAGTTCGGGCTGGACTGTTCCTATGAGGCACAGGGTCAGACTGATTTGCATATAGCCATGTCTGAACTGGGGTGGCAGAGAGGGCTAAAGAACGGTGATAGATTAAACCCAGATCTTTTGACTGGGTGTGAGTGTTTGATTGGTTCAGATGCTTCGTCCATTACCACCCCCTTTTGTACCACCTCAATCACTGCTGCACCTGCTCGTAATTTAGCAAAGGTTCCAAGCATGAAATGTTATGCTGCATTTCCATACATACCAACTTACAAATAATGCCACCATGTGAGGAGGGGGCAGGGTCTCACGTCGAGAGCTACCTAAGAGGCACACTGCCCCTCACCAAGCCCACCTGAGCCCCTCCTCCTAGAAATATAAATAAGAAAGGGTCATTGAGGCTGTCACTGATGTCCTGGGGTGGTTTCGAATATCTTAATGGACAGGCCTCCGAAAATGAGCAGATAATCCAGTTTACAGTGATTTGCAACTCGTCTTTTGGCTCCGACAGTGTAAAGGGAGCCGAAATCGTGTGACACCCGGTGGCACCGTGTGTCTTCGGGTATGCATTTCCTGCTAAGCAATCCGTGCTGCTATTTAACATTGTATCTATTATGGAAACTCACGTAATTGTTGTGATAATGAATCTATCTATAGTTAATATTTAGAATAGTCACTGCAAATCCCGTCGCCTTTAATATGCTCACTTGATATTTTATCACTGTCTATTTATTTGGTATTAGTATTTTTAAATTGCATTTATACAGCGCTTAATACCCCTGACGTGGCGTTGAATTAGAAATAATAATAATAATGAAGAGCATAATAATTACAGTGATCATTTTTGGGGGATGTTTTTCATGTAGGGGTCCTTGGTGCGTGCCATCTGCGCGGCACACGGGCATCCCTCGTGGTCCTTGGTGCGTGCCATCTGCGCGGCACACGGGCATCCCTCGTGCGCATGCGTCATTTTGAAATGTCGCGTTGTTTTCATTTGATCCGCAACTGCTCTTTTCACATCTTTGGCAGCGGCCCGGGCTGGAGAGGGCTCGCGAGGCAGGTGTAACCCAAGCAGGCTGCTTGTGAGGTGCAGCAGCGCCATTGCATCGGGGGTGTACTGGTGAGCTGTAACCCGAGAGAGCTGGGAGCAGGGCCCTGCTCTGAGCCGGGACTGTAATCCGTGCGTGCCTGCAAGCAGACACCGCCGGGTGAAGGAGGGGGCGAGGTGCGAAACAAGCTCTCAGGTGCCAGGCATTGTTTCACCCACACAGACGAGTGTGCGGGGCAGGTCACCTGCGGCACGGCTCCCACGAGAGGCTGTTTGGGAAAGCACCCCCGCCCCCCGCAGAAGTGATGCTGGGTTCAATGCAGAGCCCTACAGGAGCACAGACCCTCTCCGGATGGAGTAGTGACTTCAGAAAAACTCCACTCCAAATTGTAACTGCATTTATATAGCGCTTACTACCCCTGATGAGGTGTCGAAGTGCTTTTTTCAGCGAGTAGGACGCTACTCTGGAACCAAAGAGTATCAGTGGTGAATTCATATAGGAAGATATGAAATTAATTTGAGCGGTGGACGTGTGAGTTTGTTATTTGAATTGAAATAGGATAGTGGAGGCATTTGCTTTACTCACCCTGAATCCCAGGGCAGAGAGTACCCTAATAAAAGCAATGGCTAAAATCGATGGGTTTGTACACTATATACAAGCACATACGTATCCAAAGGTGTGTGTCTGTACAGGTGTTTGGATTACAAATATCAACAAACCCACAGATAGACGGGCCTCTTTTTACTAACAAAATTTACAGCACACCGAACAAGTAATAAACAATTATGTATCCATGCAGAAAGATGAACATATGTACAGGCAAAAATGCAACTAGACTAATACACCTCGTTTATTTTTTTTTAATGTTTTTATTGCAGTTTTCCTTCAACATTTAAACATTGAGTTGCGACAAGAGAATCCCTGTACAGGGACTCCTGTAATCAAATATTACTGTAAAATTAAACGCAAGAATAATACACTTCATTCTTCAACGTGCCGAGATGCTTTAATATCTGTCTCCCAATACCAGGTACACAGACATCCATGAACACAAACCAGCAACCATGCAGACACCCGTTAGCACAGACCTGCAGTCATGCAAGGACCACAAAGAAATCATCCAGACATGCATACAATGAAAGGCGACACTGAGCCTCATATGTGCACAGCACTTTGTTGTTTACAGGTATGTTTGGGTTATATAAGTCACATCTATACATACAAACAATGGGGTGGGAAAGCTGGATGAATTGAAGGATGGACTGACAGAGGACCCAGCTGATATAGGATCTCTTGAGACCTGTGGGTCAGCTGCGAGGCGCACTGGGGCTCTGAACGCCTTAGGTGAGAGCCCAGATTGTGGGTAGGTCCCTTCAGAGTTCCCCTCTCTGGGTGACCATGGACCGTTCGGGTTGCCGCCCTGTCACCCGGGTGCCAGGTTAGGCCACAGTGAGCCCCTGCCGCAGATATGATCTTGCTGCAGTGGCAGACGTGGACGCCCATAGGGGCTGGCCAGTTGTCAGGAAGTACTGCTGTGTGACAATGGACTTCAATACAAAGTGCTTTATTGGTACAATAAGGCAGACCAGTGTTGACAAAGTCAATACACTGAGTACATAAACCGATACATAGCCAACAAATCGATACATTGCTATCTGAAGTCATTTCCTGGGCAGTGCTGTCTCTGTGTCCTCGCTTCTGTTTGTAGTATTTCTCAAGGATGATGCATACATTTTTTCATGAAATCTTCATTTTCCTGTCAGAATCTGAGGCAAGCCCAGAATATGAGACAATTACTGAATGCATTTGTGTGGCTGGCAGAGGCAATGTAGGTGGTCTCTACTTTTCGCATGCCACGCTGCGCGGATTCTAGACTGTATGGGCTGTAGAGTGTCTGATAAATACCCTCCTTCCAGCACGTGGTCACCCCCACTTATGATTGGTGGACATTTACATGTGATTTGCTTTGAAATATCAGACACTGGATACTGATTGAGACTGAGAATCTCTCCTTCAGGTTTGCAACCACAAGATGTTACAACCTGTGGGCAACACAGACAAGCATGGGTAGGCCATGCGTCTACTGGGTACAGGATTGGCTTTGAGCTGAGACAGGCTGATTAAGAGACCGGGCAATCATAGGAAAGAACTAGAAGAGTACGTGCGGGTGAGAAGTTGGCACAGCGGGAGTGGCTGTGGACACTGGCATGAGAGCTTTACAACTTGAGAGGAGACTTTCTCTTTTAGATTTTTACATGCAAATTCATTTTTTTCTACAGTGCATAAGATTGGGAGGCGAGTTTTTTTTGAGAACTTCAAATTTTGTCAAAGGAGGAAACTAGGAGATAAAACAGTGTGCCAGGAATCCCACTGATTGTGCTGTATATATACAACGTAGATGACATCACAGTGCTGCACATTGTGCTACAGAAGGCGTACTGACACATAAACACAATGTTCGTGGACCAGTTCCCCTCAGCCAAAAAGATTGTGAAATAGCATTAAACTTGGATACAAGGAAAACAAATGTGACAGTCGTCACAGCCTTCTTAAAGGTAGGGGACGTGGGTCATCGGAGAGCGCCAAAACGTCGCCATGAGCTGACTATGTACAATGGTCACAATCATCATTGTGCTCCACGGTCATCCCAATGCTCCACTGACATTTCACCACTGTGCAGCGCGATCATGGTGAGGGCTGTAATCGAGAATCTACAGCACCTTTTTGATTGCACTCCGTTGTGCCTACCGTACTCTGTAGTCATGACTGCACCCTGCGGTCACATTTAATTTACTAGGGTTATGGTTTCGCTTTTTCAATTTTGTTTTTATTCCAAGAGCCGTTTTGCAACCGTGCGTGAAAACAAGCCAGTCTATTCTACGGAGATGTTTTGATGGGTCACCTTTCACACCTTGCACAAATATACGCTTGGGTGAGATCCAAGCACTAGCCATGGCTGTTTCATCTTCCAGGACCTTTGTTATATATTTTTGCACTCTAAAACACAAGTAGGTACGTCCGTATTTATGTCTTAACTAACTACCCCCTCACTTGTGTGTGGATTTGGCATCCAGTATGTGGGTAAATATGGTTAATATATGGGTAAATAAATGGTAGTCTTAAGCCTGGGCATGGGTAAAGGGTAGGGTGGAATGCTGGTGGGATAAGAGCAGCTCGGCTCACTGGCAATGAGTGGGTAACATAAAAAGAGGTTTTATGTGGCAGTGTGTTAGTATTGAGCCCTGGAAGTATAGAGCTCCGGCGGTCTGTGTGTAGAAGGTTGGTAGTACACCTGAAGCCTTGGCAGGTGGACGACGGCATAAAGATCTAGTGATTTGATGCCAACTGTGGAGTCCTGGTGGCTCTGTGCCATTGTGAAGTACTGGCAGTGCATGGGCAACCTAACGTCCTGCCACTAGGGGGGCCATATTGAGTATTGGTGGTATGAGGTACGTGGGCAGCCAGGACCACTGGAAGTATGAGGGTTGCATAGAAGGGTGATTGTGCCACGTGAGCCTGGAATTTAGGAGGTCCTATGGCATTCCGGATTCTGGATTCCTGGCTTTTTCAGTGGGGCAAAGTGTTCTATATGTACTGGGGCAGCCAGGAGTTTTTTCGTTCCCGTAAAGACTGGATCTTTCTTGGTGCGAGGGTGGTCAGGAACCCTGGAGGCATAAGGTCCGAGCACAGCCAGGAGAACTGCTCGTGTGATGGATACCTGAAAATCTGCATGAAACCGGAATCTGTAGGCCTGCATTCTCTCTGGTGTTCTTGGTGGTCTGGAGGTAGCTTGGAGCCTTTTCAGCGCTGCACCATGTTTGGATCTGATCACAGGGAGAGTGTTGACACAGTAATGAAAAGCACCTGGATGCTTCCAGAGAAAGCTCACCGCCACCCACAAAGCCATGCTATAAATGTACAGGAAGCTTGTGGTCTTGAGTCAGCGCGAGGCACTCTGCACTGCTGAGCATCCCAGCTCAGACCTCGCAGCGCGCGTGCCCGTGGCCACCTGGAGTCACCCAGACTTCTGTGCTCTGGGGGGAGTGCCGGGATGTGTCCTAGTCAGAGATGACGGACAGGTCTGGACGATCATAATTCCTGGTTTGTCTGAACCTGTTTTTTTTACGTTTTCTTTTTGATGTTGGCTTCAGTTTCGTTTGAAACAAAACTATGTTTTTACAGATTCGACTGGATGAGATATTTTTGAGGGGTGCTTTCTTCCCAGAGAGTTAAAAACTTAAATGGATTTGGAGTCACGTCTTTCCGGGGGCACCTGTCATGAGACTGACAAGTGGAAGGACGTCTCTTCATTTGGTGAAGAGACTTTAACTTGATATCCATTCGCTGACGCTAAAGTGGTTGAGTGGAACGTACCAAGTGCACCCACATGAACAGGGGCCGCCTTTCCACTGAGCATACATCATGAAATATCAGGAGACCTGGGTCGTGTGTGGTGTACTTGTGAGATTTGGTATCCACTGAGTTGGATCTTTGTGGTTATTATTTCTTCAAACCAGTTTTATAAACTACAAAGTCTTCCCCAACGCCTTAAGTGCACTGTGAAGTCAATCAAATTCAAACAAAGACAACAATATCTTTCCTACACGCTGAGCCACGGTGCCCGGCGTTATATGATGTTACTCATCAGAGAAGTGTGGCTCAATGGTTAGAGTGGCAGACCCTGATGCAGAGGTCTGGCCCGGGACCAGGGTTCAATTCCCGACGCGGCAGGGTCTTGGGCTCATTGTCTGCGGACTCGATAATTCTCGCCTCGGCGCCTACTCTAATCATGGGTCCCACGCTGCAACTCTGGGCAATAGCTTGCCACAACGGTCCCTACAACACTGGGATGCCTAGCTTCACCTTGGGGGTGCCCAGGGGGGGCATCTCACAGGGAGAGCCAGGAAGGGTTCCACAGAGTTATACAGCACCGGGACGCCCCGGTGATGGGCAGCTGTGCGCTTTACAAGTATTTTACATTTACTCCGGTTTTGGATCCTTCCTCTCAAATCTCTTACCTGCAAATGGACAAATAACAATAATGCCTCTAGCTTATATGACCTCTGTAAAGGAGGAGTTCAAGATCTGACGCATATTTTGTTTATTTGTCCTAACCCTACTGTAGTTGCCGCCAGAAAGCGATTTTTAAAACCAGTTCAAAGTGTAACTCTACAAATGTACAGAGTTTGATTTCCACTTTTAAATTCCCTCCCAATGAATGTGTATGCTATAATATGTTTACATTTTAAAAAACTTTTTAAAATTTGTATTAGGAGAAGCGTTCACAATTTTGCTGACTATTAAATGTAATCCTATTGTTTTATTATTCTATTTGTTGTTCTCAGTACAGAACTAAATCAAATAAATAAATAAAATTTGAAATACAAGGCACTGTGAAGTTGGAAGAAGTACAGCGTGGTAACAATTCAGTGGGCACAACGTTTGCGTAAAGGGATGCATGATTTTTTTTTAACATGAACCTAAGAAGAATGTATACACTGAGTGGAGAACATGTTGTGAACAACAATAGGGTGGCCCGGTTCCCTACTTTGAGCATAAGCTGAGTTCTATATAGATGGATACGTATGGCTATATCGCGTAGATATAGAGGTAGGAAAATCAGTTTAGTAAGAGAATGGAAATTTCAAATCTGATAACACACAATGAGAGAATTAAGCTAGTTTTTTGAAGAGCAGCATTGGTTCTGATGTAGTACTGAGAAACAGACAACAGTTTTTAATGATAAAAGAATTTATATAGAGAAGAAGTCATGGTTAAATCAAGACTTTTATAAAATGCATGTCTCCTCCCTGGGGAAGGAATCGATGTTTGCAGTTTTAGCCACCAAATTATACCATTAGACTTTTCCAATAGTAACTTAGAATTGTGTCTGTAAATTGAAGGCTAAACAGGCTGTACTGTAGAAAAAGACGAGTGCTTGAACAGAGTTTAGCTTTATGCAATGTACAATGAGGAATTTTTCTGATGAGTTTATCTGACTACTACGCTACCCTTGCCTTGAATAAGCGCAGGTATCAGCAACCGGCCTAAGCGAAACACGTCAGTTGAACTTCTCACTGATCTTATTTGTAAAAAATGTCCTTAAGACTTCCCTTGCAAGAATGAATTAAATGTCAACACAATTTGCTCAAGGAGTTATGGCAAACATATTTTTTAGAATGCAGCTAGCTCCTCCGAATTTCTCATCGTTTACAATCTCCTGGGTTAGAGGGCTAATCCCAGCAGGACAAATGGCTCCGTCTAACCTACTAGGAGCTTCACACTCCAACCCATTTGTGAACAGTGAGTTACTGCCAAGAGGCCTACTAAAAACTCTGAAAGCTATCCAGTTTTATTAGTCTTCAAAGAGCTTCCTCTCTCTCTTGTTGGTCTTGGACTCCAGCCTCCAATCCACTAGAAATGCAAACAGCGCTTAAAAAAAAGGAAGTTCCCCCCCATTCAGAAAGTAAAGCATTCTAAGTTTGTTTGGATTCTCACAACCTCCCCCCAGACAGGTGCATGTTTTCAGAAAGCCTCTTCCCTAAATGGTCACTTATTCTTCCTAATGGGCCACTTACGTTCAGTACATCCGTGGACTCAAATTTGGTCTCATTGCCAACGCATAATAAATGGGCCTTCAGCCAAAATGAAATCTTCGGGTTGTCATGTATGAGGCATTGGCTCATTTGGTCTTTCACTCCCGGTTATGCGGTTTAATCTTTTTATAGACTTTTGAAAAACTTCCTGTCCTATTTTTATTTTTTTTAAAGAATTTGTATTGAAACAAAAGCAGCAGCAAGGACATGGCATTAGTAGCTTGTATACAGGTGGTTAATAGATAACAACAATATACATTCATAGTCAGTCCGACAGAGATACAGTACAGCACATTCCACTAATGACAAAATAAACTACTGGTGGGCCACTCACTCGTTCTCGGGTCAGGAAACGTCAGCCATATACCCATCTATCTCTAATCACCCTCCGCTTGCGTCAATATCTCATCTACCTCCCCTCCTAATCTCCGGAGTCTTTCTCTCCTTAGTTCTATTGTCGGCGAGACACATATCTCCCCTCTATATTTGTTCCAGCGCCCTCACTTGTGATCTCATTTACTTGGGCACCCCCTTCCTTTATAGACTGTTTTTTCAGCAATCATGTCGTGGTCCATATCTGTAGCCCAACCCCTTAGTAGCGGTACGGTGTCCACACCCCATTTCTGAGCAATGTTTTGTTTCGCTATACTCCACGCCATCGTGGCCCATGACTGTTCGGCTTGTGTGAGGTCCGTTGCTTCCCAAATATTGAGGAGACACAGTGAAGGGGTTGGGAGGATAGATTTGTCACAGGTCCTAGTCAGCTGTCTGGTGACCTCCGTCCAGTATTGTTGTATGTGTGGGCATTCCCAAATAATATGCAGGAACGTCCCTTTCTGGTTACAATGTAGGAGGCAGCGATCATCAGATCGTCTGCCTAGTCTGTGTAGTAGCGTAGCATCAAAATATACTCTGTGAAGAATTTTAAGCTGCACCAAAAAAAGCCGCATCGGGATGGCCACATCCCGGGGTGATGACAGCGCCTCCAGCAAGTCTTCGTCGGGCAGTTCTCCCAGCTCAGCCTCCCAGGATGTCCGCAGTTTGACCATGGGATCGGCTTGGTTATTAATCAATTTTTTGTATGTGAGGGTGATGGCCTTCCGGCGCATAGGATCCAACAAGAGCCTGTCCTCCAGGGGAGAGTAGTCTGGGAGGGGAGTATCCAGAATATCCGGTTCCCACAGGGGGGTAGCCTTTGCATCCCATACGCCTCTGCGCGCCATGCCAAACCTCTACCGTACGCGCCGTAGGACCGATCAGACACAATTTTCTGTGGTTCGTGTACAGTGCTCTATTGAAGCCCCCTCTCTCCAATAGCCAGTTGTCAGTACGATAGCTGGGGTCATCATGGCCCCCAAAGACCCACTGGTTAGTAGACGCGTACATCCGGTAGACTTATCCCTCCGTCGTACCATCTCATAGTAAGCTTGGCCATGGCAATGCGGGGGGACCTGTTGTCCCACAATAAATCTCGTATTGTGGCATCAATCTGCAAAAAATAGGAATCCGGTACCGGGTTGGGCGTGTTCTGTAACGCGTACAGGAACTGCGGGAGAGCTAGCATTTTAAATAAGGATGCACGTCCTAGCAAGGTAAGGGGAAGCGTTTTCCAATGTTTGAAATCTGAACGAAACCTCTGTTGCGGTTCGAGCAGGTTACTATCAAAGAAAAGCGTGGGGTCGATAAATCCCCAGATAACGGAAGGCCAGTGAAGCCACCGGAACATCGTAGCCCCTTGGACTCCGTGGTGGTTCTCCCCATAGGGGATACATCTGGGATTTAGACCAGTTAATTTGGTACCCGGAGTGCGCACCGAATTTGTGAAAAATATGGAGCACACATGCAGGGAGCGCGCTGGCGAAGCGAGATAAAGTAAAATATCATCAGCGTACAACGATATCCGATCTTCGTGATCATCTGTCCACCGTATGCCTCTAATACCTGGGTTGCCCCTTATCCACACCGCAAGTGGCTCTAGCACCATAGCAAAAAGGAGTGGCGACAATGGACAACCTTGCCTTGTGCCGCGTCCTGTCCTATTTCTAGGTCTCGGCAACAGACAGCATGAGCTGTATGTATCAGCAGACCTGTGTTTCTCATACGAATCATATTTATAGAAAGAGCTTGGGTCACCGTCTTGCTTATGATGGGATGGTCTTGTTGTCTATCTCTGGTGCGTGCTCTTGATTGGGTGGCATTCCAAATAGGGCTTGTGTTGCCTTGCACCTGGATCACCTTGCTTTCACAGTGTTCTGACTGGATGCTTCGTATCTTTACATGGCGGCCTTGAGGGGACTCTTTTTTGTCTCTTGATGTATCCGCCCTCCATAGGTGTGCATGTGTTTCCTTGCTCTCTCCCACGCTTGCTTTCTTTATGTTTTTATGAGGGCCCAGCGGCTTCAAAGTGCTCCCTGGTCTATATGCACTTGTTGTATACTCTTCTGCTCCTTGTCCCGCTCTGTTTATTTTTTTATTTTTTTTTTAACATTGGTTCAGCGGCAGCGAAGTGCTGCCAAGCTGCTTCCTTATTTTTTGTGCTAGGAGCAATTTTTCTCTTTTTTTAAAACTTTTAATGCATTTACTGTTTGAACGTGGTTGCCATGTTAGAAAAGCAAATACAAATGACTGTCATCATGCATCGCCCATGATGCACGTCAGTGTCAACTCATAGCACCAACTTGAGCATGAGCCACGAGCCACACATACACACCGATCGCCATCTTGGAGTGGGTTTTCCTTAGTAGAAAACCCTTTGCAAGATTGCTTGTCATGCGTGCACGTGCATCTTGACGCATCTGTTTGCATGCAGATGCCGAAGACATTCGCAAAGACAATAGATCGTCTACTAAAGCCAAGGCCTTTGTCTCTGCCAATAGTAGTTTAGGTTATTTTCTTTTGCAGTCTGTCCTGGAGACCCAAAAAGATGGTTTGGGCTCCAGGACTGTGCCCTAAATGTTCTGCTGTATCTATGCATCTGTTTCTGTTGCTCCTCAGAGACCTTTCTCAACTGGCCTCAGTAGCGGCCTCCTGCAGCCCTGTAGTAAGGCTTGCTTTGTAATATAGGCTCAACACAGGCACCTGAATGAGTGTCTGACTGGCTGCACATGTACTCTCGCACAGGCTTGGGCCCATTAGTGGAAACTCAGCATGCTGGAATTTTGAAGGGTCCTTAACTCCTGAATAGTACCGACCCCAACAGCGGTCTGCGCAGCTCAAGTGCTTCACTTCTAATGTCACTAATTTCTGATGTAAGCGCTAGACTAATGTTGCAAAAATGTTAGGGCGTTGAAAGTGATTGAGAATTCGCGGGATAGGTTCCTGCGGTGTGCCTGCTCTCTCTGTGATTATTACTTGGCTTCCCCGCTGCTAGGAGGGCATGTTTGTAATGCGCTTATCTCCCAGTGCCTTCTGGTCTCATGAAGAGGCAGACTGTACAGAGCCAGGCTAATTTGGATGTCATGTATGTGGCCAAGTCTCAATCTGCAACGGCCAGAAGTTCTCTCTCGTGGAAATTAAATGTAGACATTTGTGGAGGTAGCTCCTGAAAGCTGTGTTTGGGCGCTAGAGGAGCAGGGTTGATAGTTTTCAAGATAAAGGAGTGGCTTGAAATTAAAATATGGAACTCTGTTTCCCTGTAAAGAATAACAGCTTTGATGTTTCAATGGCAGCTGGCGTTGCACTGGTTTCAGAGGCGGAAAGGAAGCGCTGCTTGGCTTGCTGTATTTGGACATCTTCTGGATCTCTTGTCGATTTTTTAATTTCCGCCTTTCACACTGGTGATTGACAGTTAACATTGGGCAGCTGATGCTGTGACCCTGTATCATTTAGTGCTCTTTGGCAGACTGCTAATGGCTAATCTGTCCAAAGGTTCAGATTGACGAGACTGTTGAGACTGGACCCACAGTTTTCTGAAGTGTTATGAAAGAGGCCATGGTTTGGATGGGCATAAAGGTGCCCTTAGCACATTTCCTCCAGATGGCTATGGAGTGGAGCTAGTTCATTCACCTCGCACGGTCGAGGGGCATGCTGTGTGAAGAAGGTTGTTCTGCTACCTTTTCTGCATTTGTTTTATCTGTTCTCAGGGTGAATGGAATATTCCCCATACTAATGGTGTCCAACATAAGTTCACGAGGGCCTGATCCTTGGCAGATTTTCAGGTTATCCACTTGAGATAAATTTACATGAAATGACACTATAGCACATTGATTTGCATTGTCAATTGTTATCCTGAAATCATTGAGCAGATGCTCCTTTTAATGAAGTAGTGTGGTATATACCCACCCACTACCATTGCTAGACGGGTTATATGCGGGACTCTGGCATGTCAGAGTGCTGTAAACCTAGGCTGTGAGCCAACCATAGAGCCATGCACAGCCAAGCCTGGACATTGACTCCACCAGAAACAGACCCCTGCTCTCTAAAAGACAATAGGCCACACTCCCAGCTACTCAAATCTTTGCTCAGTGACACATTACTCATGTGGCCTTGTAGATTATTTATATTGACCCTTGCTAATTTGCATATTTTGCCAATCACATATTAAGGCGTGTTTAAGGTTTTAGTTTACCACTCACTTCTTTAGCACCCTATACTTGGCCATGCCAGAAAAAGCTAAAATGTTACTGCTCTGCTGGATATAATACCTCCCTACTACCAGACTTGGTTATTGTAGAATGTGAACTTTCCGGTTATCCTTCCCATTGTCAACATCTATAAAAGGTGAGATGGAGAGTTTTTGTGACCTGAGACTACCAGACTTAATCATTGGCGGAACTTTCTCCTGTGCGGTTCATGAAGTGTTGCGTGCTAAAACAAATCCATGTCTATCGTTGCTCACATAGCCTGGTGTACGCGCCCCGGCCCCTGAGAAATATCACATGTCCTTTATCTATAGAAAACGTGTCTGTACCTGTCACATGTCTAATCACATTCAGTAGTTCATTTTTATCCCCTTCATCACACCAGGACCACCCACTGAAGTGTCATATAAAATTGGGTATCCAGGCACCTGCGGTGTCGCTCTGCAATCTGGCATGGTGTTAGTAGCTTTTCTTCTCCAGGTACACAAGTTGACACCAGGCGAACTGTAATGGGGTTTACATCTTTCTTCTCCAGGCACACAAGCTGACACCATGGAAACTAGCATGATGCTAATAGTCCATCTTCTCCAGGTACACATGTTGAAACCATGCAAACTGGCAAGGTGTGATTAGTCTTTCTTCACTAGGTACACAAGTTGAAACCATGCAAACTGGCATAATGTTAATAGTCTTTCTTCACTATGTACACAAGTTGACACAATGCAAACTGGCATGATGTTAATAGTCTTTCTTCACTATGTACACAAGTTGAAACCATGCAAACTGTCATGATGTTAATAGCCTCTCTTCTTCAGTTAAACAAGTTGAAACCATGCAAACTGGCATGATAATAGTCTTTCTTCGCTAGGTACACAAGTTGAAACCATGCAAACTGGCATGATGTTAATAGTCTATCTTCTTCAGTTACACAAGTTGAAACCATGCAAACTGGCCTGATGTTAATAGTCTTTCTTCTTCAGTTACACAAGTTGAAACCATGCAAACTGGCATGATGTTAATAGACTCTCTTATTCAGTTACACAAGTTGAAACCATGCAAACTGGCATGATGTTAATAGTCTTTCTTCTTCAGTTACACAAGTTGAAACCATGCAAACTGGCATGATGTTAGTAGTCTTTCTTCTTCAGTTACACAAGTTGAAACCATGCAAACTGGCATGATGTTAATAGTCTTTCTTCTTCAGTTACACAAGTTGAAACCATGCAAACTGGCATGATGTTATTAGTCTCTCTTCTTCAGTTATACAAGTTGAAACCATGCAAACTGGCATGATGTTAATAGTCTTCCTTCTTAAGTTACACAAGTTGAAACCATGCAAACTGGCATGATGTTATTAGTCTCTCTTCTTCAGTTATACAAGTTAAAACGATGCAAACTGGTGTGATGTTAATAGTCTTTCTTCACTAGGTACACAAGTTGAAACCATGCAAACTGGCATGATGTTAATAGTCACTCTTCTTCAGTTATACAAGTGGAAACCATGCAAACTGGCATGATGTTAATAGTCTTTCTTCTCCAGGCACAAGTTGACACTGTTACCGCACCCGGTAACTATTGAGAACTTCTCTGAATTAAGCTTTTTGTGATCAGCCCAGTGCATACTAAGCATTCTATGCTTGTTTGGGAATCACTATCTTTTCTCCTAAAAAAATTAATTTAAAAAAAAAAAGAAAAAACTCGGCCAACAATTCTAAAAAGTACTTATTTTTCAAACGAGAGACAATGGAATACCAAATAGATTTCTCCCCTTTAAAACCAAGTACCTCAACTCAAATCTCCAGTACAGAGAATCTGAGGCAATATGTATAATGTCACCAGTCATATTTGGCTGGAATGCTCACAGAGTATTCCAGGCAGCGCATGATCGTATTTGCCAGTCAACACTAAAACACTCTCCTTTAAGTCTCAATTTCTTATAAGTCGCAGGAAACTGCACACATTCAAAACTAAACCAGTATTGAGAAACCCAATAGTTCTTACCTTTGGGACCTATTGGCTTTGCCAATGTTTTTAATGATGCTGTACAGAATCCCTGATGCTGTGCTGCATGCATAAATAGGAGAAAAACACTTTTAAAAAGCCCATGACTCAGACTAAGTCATGTTATAGGTGCGAGCTTACAAAATAACACCAGAGTTATTTGACTTTCTATTAACTAATCTGAGTTAGGTCGGTAAACTGAACCAAAAAAAGTAGAGCAAAAGTGTATTTTTTAAGTGGGTGAGAGAAAGCGACAAGGAAGGTGGGAGGCAGAAGCAACACAGAGGACGTGACTGGGGAAGCAGTATGGAGTACTGGGGAGGAGACGCATCGCAAAAGGTAGGGGGTGGCGGAAGCAACAGAGAAGGGCGTTCATGGGTGGGAGTAACACTGAGGGTGGCAGAGAACTACACGACTCTGAGACAGCAAAATGAAGTGCAGAGGGGAAATAACAAGCATTGGCAAAACCCAATAGGTCTCGGCGATGCAAGAGCTATTGGCTTTGTTAATGGTAATGTCTTTTAGTCATGTGCATAAGAGCACACAACTTAAACAGGGAAGCCGTGATTAATTCTCATGTTCTAGGTTTGTCTCCTTCTTTTTGTAAATTTTCAGTTTTGAACAAAGCGCTTTAAGGTAGCTGTAAAGACACAACTCACAGTCCACATTTCTCAGGGTGCGTATATGTATTGCCCAACTCTGAGCCTGCTCGTTATGTGGATGTTGTCTGTGGCCTTTAATCTTAAGACTATGCAGAGATGCCAGGTACACTGCAGCAGTAGTTTAATAGTGTTACACATCTGTCAGGGGGCCTAAGAGTTGAAAACTAGTTTAGGTAATACTGTTTCTTGCTGAAATGCACCGTCGATGGCCTCCAGTTCTCTTTCTAATAGGAGCAAAAAGCATTAACCAGATTCTTTCAGGCTACCTGCAACACAACTAGAAAATGAACTGCGGCGAGAATCGTTTGTGAGCAATACACAGGGCTGGCTGTAGCCCTGATGGTGCCCTGTGCCACAATCACTTTTGGCACCCTCACATCCCACGACCACCTCTTCGGATTCTATCCCCACCACCTGTAAAAGTGCCCATTATCTCTCCCATCATAAAATACTGCTAAACACAGTGCCCCCCTGAGGTCACAGTGCCCCCCTCCACAGGCCAGCGCCCAGTGCGACCGCACCAGTCGCACTGCCCTAAAGCTGGCCCTGGCAATACATGTCCATAAAATACATACTACATAATGGGTAGCAGCACATTAAGACCCTGTAATGTCCTCGTGTGGATGTGAAGATGTGCACTAAGACAAAACTACGAATTGTATCACAAGTGTATTTTTATGGCACTTACATCCCCTGACAAGGCGTCAGAATCCATCTTTTCAAGTGTTCAAATGGGAACGAGATTAGTTTTCCTTGTGTCGCTGCTTTTACTGTGGCACACAAACTCGACTGGTCAAACGCAAGGAATTTTTGGCCCATTTTGAATTGTTTTTAGTCCAGAAAACGTTTTGGTAATACCTCACCTTTGCAGTGTTACACACCAGAAGGAATTGTATCCCATGTCTCCAAACAGAGTACATTGAGATGCACACAGGCATGAGAAGCGAAGTGACGAGACCCATATAAAAGAATCACTCATGACAATTTACAAAAATTACAATAGCATTTATTTTTTATTATTTGTAATAAGTGGATGAGACAGACACTATACATCCTATACACCACCTTCATGCTAAGTCTAATTCATATATGCTTTAAAATAATGAGGGGTGCCTTTTTAGTTCTCGCGCTAGCCAAAGCCTTTAGATTTTACTAAAATTATATGTGTAATATATTGACCCAGGGGCTATGCGTCAGCCATTTTCATCTATTGGTTTATACCAGTCACTTTTTACTTCTGCCCACTAAAGACTACAGCATATTGTAATGGGTCACCAACGTTGATGTTCTGCAAAAAACATTTACAAAATAAACATTTAAAAAGGCGGGGGAAGAGGGGGCGAACTCCAAACCTTTTACTTTGCCACTGCTTGTTAAAATTATTACATTTGTGCATCGAATTTAAAAAGAACATTTTTTATATACTATGAAACATATCATCCTGGGAAAGGGATTTAAATACCACAGCCTCAAAGTAGTGGTAAATAAACAACGAGTATTATATTCGATGGTGCAAAATGTTATCTTTTTTTCTGAAAGGCTGAAATGTTTGCTGCTTTATGATGCTTGCCATCCCCGAAGATAGCGCAGAGAGGGCCAAGGCAGACTTTGACAGCGCTACACGAATCTACAGCTAAATGTGGGTTTGATTTGAACAAATGCACCGGATAAACCGGTCGATGCGTAGACCCGGCTCTTCGTTATCCTTCCAGAAAGCGCGGCCTCATTTCTACCGTCCCAGCTGCTCACAAAAGCTCCCCCCCCGAAGCAAACAAAAGTGAGGGCAGATTAGGGAAATCTGATGGCGTTATCTGTCCGGTGGGCCCGCAGACCTCATAAGGAACGGTAAAAGTCCTTTCCAGCCGGAGGATTACACACAATTAGCCCGGGCTGCCTCCAAGTAGATAGGGCAGCTGTCTAGGAGGCAGTAAACCAGTAATTTGGTTAGGGCGATAAGAAGTGGCCTCCATTTATTTGGCATAAAACGTGTTAGCCCCAAATTTATTGCGCATTTATCCCTCACTCATCTCTCGACCCACTTATTTCCCAATCAGTCAATTCAATGGGGAATCGCTCCCCAACAAAGGGGGCTCGATGCACAACTGTCGGCCTTCATTCAATTAACTGGTTTTAAGAGCTGCTGGGGGCATCTGCCCCGCCAGAACAAACAAGCCACCCGCGCCTTCCGCGTGCGCGCATCTTCTGCGCTTGCGCAAATTCCAAGTGCGCGCTCCCCCTTCAGGGGCGGCGAACGGACGTGCTGCCAACAAAAATACCACAACTGTGCTGTGTTAGTGAGGATTTCAAAAGATTAGCTTTAAATACAGGCAAAGTCAGCAGTTCGTGCAAAGGAGCTTGAGCGCGCCGGATCCTGGAAGGGGCTTATTACTGAGGCACAGATCAGAGGTTTCCACTTCTTTACCCCCCACGTCCAGAGATTTCTTGGGGTTGGAGTGGGGATGTTAGCCCGTGACGTAGGTTGATATTGCAAACATCACAGTGTGTTCTTTTGACTTCTTAAGTGCAACTCTTTTCCACTTGTCCAAGAAACAAAAATTGCCTTTATCAATGCTTGTTTTATTTTGTCATGGTTTTTGTAAAACTTTGAGGTGCTGCCAGGGCCTTTGACAACATTTAAAAAAGTAGAAACGCAAACATATTTTTGGGTCTCACAAAGCTCCATTGCCATAGTTGTCCTCGGCTCTGAAGGAAACTATATTGTGCAGATGGGCTGCTTCTGAAAGGGCAGAATGCCACCACTCACAGTGAAGTTAGCAAATAGCTGATGTGGGCTGACCCATTGCCTATGCTGTATGTTGTAGTGACCCAAAATGAAATGTGAATGACACAACAATGAATGAACTGGACTGTCTGAAAGTTCCTCTAAGAAAAATACTCAATGCATATTTTTAGGAAAATCAAAAGGTATTGGCTAACAGACATTAAATATAACAGCCAAAACCTGACATTAACTCTAACAGTGACATTTACAATGTTTACTTTGCAGTGGCGTGGTCTAGGTTTCCCCATACACGAATTAAAGCTTTCTGATACAAGAGCAAGTACCAAAAAGAACTAGCAGAGGAGAGGCCACGAGGTTTGATCTCATTCTCTTTCTTTGAAATGTTAACCAATCCACCTCTTTTTTATAGGACTGCACCTTCCCTCCCCACTTATTTTTATCAGCCCACATCAGAAATTGGGGCTTCAACAATTATTTCTGATGCTATATTCCCTCACAATTCAGAACATTGTCTCTTTTCATTCTTATTCTTAAATCAATAACCGATGAAGACTGTATTTGGCGGACTGTGCCAAGAAGCTTGAACAAAAATTAAAAATGTGGGACCAAAAAAGTCATTTTTAAAAACATATACTGGCCAGCTTTCTTCTGACTGATTAGGCCTGTTAAGGAAACCTAATCGGCCAACAGAGCTGAGGGCCTGATAAAGAAATCCTATTGGCTCACAGCAAAGTGAACCTGTGGAAGAAATTTAATTGGTTTACAATGATGTGAGCGGTTTCATGATAACCTATTGGCGTCTGCTGCTGACAGTCTGGCTGAGGTAAATATTGGTTCTAGCCAGCCCTTGTTTAGTGAAGAAATCTCATTGTTTTATCCACCACATTTCCTAATTTGACTACTTTAGGATTCTCTTGAGGTTTGCCTGCTCGTGAATATTAACACATATTTTAATTAAACTTTCAGAAATGGGATTAGCACGGCTACTCAGCGATAAGTCAGCTTTTATAAAGGAGGACCAGTAGCTTTCAGGCTTCCGCAATACATTTTGCTTGGGTAGACATATATTGCAGTTTCATATATTTTTTTTACCTCCAGTAAAAATCTTGAAGTCGGTAGCCTTTTGTCTTTGAAATGCCACGTCTTTGGTCAGTGACATGTCATAAAGGAGACTTGTAGTTTACCACCACGGAATAGTCTGTGCTCAAATTGCGCAACCCTTTAAAGTTTCTAATCCAGATAAAGATAGACACAAATGCACGGTGTACAAAAATGATCCCTTCCATGACGTATGGAAAAAGTCTGCTCCATTGTCACGCTAGGAGGTCATCCGCCAGCTTGGGGAGAGGGTGGTCTTCTCTGCGCACTGTAGCGGGTATTTAAAATCCCTGTTTAAAAAGAAAGAAAAAACACTATTTGGTGCATCAGGAAGCAGTGCAGTATTCCAGAGTCATGAGTTGTAAGATCAGAAAGCAAAGGTTGTATTAGGTTTTCAGTTTTTAAAAACTTTTGCTTGAACACATTTTTTTGCTTTAGTCAATGTTTTTAAATGCACGGTTTTTGCTAAGGAGAGCTGTTTTGGTTTTTAATCAATACTTAGTAAACATGCCTCATAAAATTAAAGTAGTTAATTTCTTTCGCTTCCTGGAGATAAATGCATGCTATGACCCAGACAAGCACTGGAAATTCCCCTTGGTTTGGCTTTCCGTTGGGGGGCGTGTGTGGTAGGACTAGGGTGGCTTTTTGTGTTGCCCCTAGCTGTCCTAGAAAGAAAGTCCCATAATGGTGCAACATCTTTGTCTTCAGCAATATGGATGCTGTCAGCATGGCCCCTGCCCTGAATAGAGCTGAGTTCTGATGTACCCTCAAAGAAACCGTGAAATGACCGGCGGAGGCAGACGGCAGAGGTAAAAAGGTGTTTACTTCTCCACAGCATAAAGTAGTACCCTCACCAAAGAGGACCAGCACTGAACCGAATGTCCTCGCACATAACCCTTCCACCTCACAATATTCCAGATGTGTAACTCCAGTTCCACCCAAATGAGACACAACAAACAGTGTTATAAAAAGTTCTCAGGAAGTGCAGTTTGCGTTGTAAGTGCGGGGTTAAAAGCCCCACACAGTAAGGTATATCCTAGTAGATGGTTTGTCAATGGGCAGTTTTTTGGTTGCATCTTTAAGAGCTACACCTTTTGTCTGTGAACAAAAAATCAGTAAATGTAACAATGTATTATCATGACAACAAAGCAAAATAAATGAATGTGCAGGAGATGTTTGTTAAAAGCCCTGTCTTTACGACACAGTAAGTCAACCAGACTTCATACATTTCCAAATATAAATAGGTATATATCAGAAATTCGATTATCAGTGTGTCGGCAAGTAAATGGATCAAAGAACAGACCTGAGTCGTAATTACAAGTTATTTGTCCCATTCGTAGTCGAACAAAAGAACTACTTCATGCCCCATCATTAAAACCCAATGAGAACACACATGGGGCAATGTCATCATCCTCCAAATGTGATGGCCTTGATGGACAGACTATCCAAGCAATGATAAACCATGAAACAGATATGAGACCAGTGGTTGAAGAGGCTGCCCCAAAGCCCACTATGTGTGCATCACTACTCATTGTACTTAGTGAAGAATCGATCAAAAAAGACCTGAAAATCTGACATTAAAAATCAGCTAATGGAAATTACTCTGCCCTCACTCCAGATTCTGCTCACAAGAAAATTAGGCAAGCTATTTTTTTAATTGCATTTACCTTTTGCCTCCCACGTTAATAGACGATTGCCTCCTCTTCTTTTTAAGAACAAGCATTGGAAATGCAATAGGTCTCGCATTAGAAAAGTTGGAGCTATTGGTCTTGTAAATGTTATAATTTGTTAACTTATTTTTATGTTTTTATAATAGCATATGTATTAATTTTGTTATTGTAAATGCCAATATTTATAGAATTTGCAAATGTGACACCTATATCATTATTACAGCTACATGTATATTTCTCGCATTAGGAAAGTTTGAGCTATTGCTCTTGTAAATGACAATTATTTTATTTATGTGTTGGTTTGCAAAATAGCTAAATTAATAGCTTTGTCATTTACAATGCCAATAGTTATAACTTTCGCAAATGTGACACCTAGAGCATATGTAATGCAACATGTTTTGTATTTACGTGACTTAGATGTATTAATATTAAACATATCAATGGGTTGTATTTTTTTCAATATGTAATACTTAAATAAAAGTTATTGTAATTTATAATGGCAATAGCTTAAACTTTTGCAAAAAACTTTTTTGAAGATTATGTTTAGTGTATTTTATTGTGATGAAAATACAAGAACAGAAGTGAAATATTAATTTTTTTGTGACATTTGTAATAAAGTTTGAAACATTGAGAGAACATATTTGAATCAGTTGTTGTTGAATGGTTGCACAGATTGATGCTGTGGTGGCTCTGAATGATGTTGTGGCGGCGACGAGTGATGCTCTGGTAGCGCATAGTGATGTTGTGGTGCCCCTGAGTGATGCTGTGGTGATGCGATGGATAGTGAGGGCGATAGATAGAGGGAGGGCGAAAGATAGATAGAGGGAGGGCGAGAGATAGAGGCAGGGTGAGAGATAGAGGCAGGGCAGGAGGGCGAGGGATGGAGTGTGGGCGAGGGATGGAAAGTGGGCGAGGGATGGAGTGTGGGCGAGGATGGAGTGTGGGCGAGGGATGGAGTGTGGGCGAGGGATGGAGTGTGGGCGAGGGATGGAGTGTGGGCGAGGGATGGAGTGTGGGCGAGGGATGGAGTGTGGGCGAGGGATGGAGTGTGGTGCGGGGGAGGGATGGAGTGTGGGCAAGGGATGGAGTGTGGTGCGGGGGAGGGATGGAGTGTGGTGCGGGAGAGGGATGGAGCGTGGTGCGGGGGAGGGATGGAGTGTGGGGCGGGGTAGGGATGGAGTGTGGGGCGGGGTAGGGATGGAGTGTGGTGCGGGGGAGGGATGGAGTGTGGGGCGGGGTAGGGATGGAGTGTGGGGCGGGGTAGGGATGGAGTGTGGGGCGGGGTAGGGATGGAGTGTGGGGCTGGGGAGGGATGGAGTGTGGGGCGGGGAGGGATGGATGGAGTTGGTGGATGTATGGATGGATGGATGGAGTGGGGGCATGGATGGATGGAGTGGGGGGATGGATGGATGGATGGATTGGGATGGATGGATGGATGGCTGGAGTGGGATGGATGGAGTGGGGGGATGGATGGATGGAGTGGGGGGATGGATGGATGGAGTGGGATGGATGGAGTAGGATGGATGGATGAATGGAGTGGGGGGGGATGGATGGATGGATGGAGTGGGAGATGGATGGATGGAGTGGGGGGATGGATGGATGGAGTGGGGGGATGGATGGATGGAGTGGGGGGATGGATGGATGGAGTGGGATGGATGGATAGATGGATGGAGTGGGGGGATGGGAGGATGGAGTGGGATGGATGGAGATGGATGGAGTGGGGTGGATGGATGAATGGATGGAGTGGGGGGATGGATGGATGGATGGAGTGGGATGGATGGATGGATGGAGTGGGATGGATGGATGGATGGAGTGGGTGGAATGGATGAATGGATGGAGTGGGGTGGAATGGATGAATGGATGGAGTGGGGTGGATAGATGGATGGAGTGGGGGATGGATGGATGGAGTGGGGTGGATGGTTGGATGGATGGATAGAGTGGGAGGATGGATGGAGTGGGATGGATGGATGGAGTGGGGGGATGGATGGATGGAGTGGGGGGATGGATGGATGGAGTGGGGGATGGATGGATGGATGGTGTGGGCGAGGGATGGAGTGTGGGCGAGGATGGAGTGCGGACGAGGATGGAGTGTGGGCGAGGGATGGAGTGTGGGCGAGGGATGGAGTGTGGGCGAGGGATGGAGTGTGGTCCGGGGGAGAGATGGAGTGTGTTGCGGGGGAGGGATGGAGTGTGGTGCGGGGGAGGGGTGGAGTGTCTGGCGGGGTAGGGATGGAGTGTGGGGCTGGGGAGGGATGGAGTGTGGGAGTGTGGGGCGGGGAGGGATGGATGGAGTTGGTGGATGGATGGATGGATGGATGGATGTAGTGCGGGGATGGATGGACGGAGTGTGGTGATGGATGGATGGATGGAGTGGGGGGGATGGATGGATGGATGGATGGAGTGGGGGATGGATGGATGGAGTGGGTGGTGGATGGATGGATGGATGGAGTGGGGGGGATGGATGGATGGATGGATGGAGTGGGGGAATGGATGGATGGATGGAGTGGGGGATGGATGGATGGAGTGGGGGGTTGATGGATGGATGAAGTGGGGGGATGGATGGATGGATGGAGTGGGGGTGGATGGATGGATGGAGTGGGGGGTGGATGTATGGATGGAGTGGGGGGATGGATGGATGGATGGATGGATGGAGTGGGGGGATGGATGGATGGATGGAGTGGGGGGATGGATGGATGGATGGAGTGGGGGGGTTGATGGATGGATGAAGTGGGGGGATGGATGGATGGATGGAGTGGGGGGATGGATGGATGGATGGATGCAGTGGGGGGATGGGTGGACGGATGGAGTGGGGGGATGGATGGATGGAGTGGGGGGATGGATGGAGTGGGATGGATGGATGGATGGCTGGAGTGGGATGGATGGATGGAGTGGGGGGATGGATGGATGGAGTGGGATGGATGGAGTGGGATGGATGGAGTGGGATGGATGGATGAATGGAGTGGGGGGGATGGATGGATGGATGGAGTGGGGGGAATGGATGGATGGAGTGAGATGGATGGATGGAGTGGGGGGATGGATGTATGGATGGAGTGGGGGGATGGATGGATGGAGTGGGGGGATGGATGGATGGAGTGGGGGGATGGATGGATGGAGTGGGATGGATGGATGGATGGAGTGGGATGGATGGATGGAGTGGGGGATGGATGGATGGAGTGGGGGATGGAGTGGGATGGAGTGGGATGGATGGAGTTGGATAGAGTGGGGTGGATGGATGGATGGATGGATGGATGGATGGAGTGGGGGATGGATGGATGGATGGAGTGGGATGGATGGATGGAGTGGGATGGATGGATGGATGGAGTGGGGGGAATGGATGGAGTGGGGTGGATGGATGGATGGATGGATGGATGGATGGAGTGGGGGGATGGATGGATGGAGTGGGGTGGATGGTTGGATGGATGGATGGAGTGGGGTGGATGGTTGGATGGATGGATGGATGGAGTGGGGGGATGGATGGATGGATGGAGTGGGGGATGGATGGATGGATGGAGTGGGGGGATGGATGGATGGAGTGGGATGGATGGATGGAGATGGATGGATGGAGTGGGATGGATGGATGGATGGATGGATGGATGGAGTGGGGTGGATGGACAGTACAATCAGGGAAGCAGAAGGCAAGAAAACGAGGGCAATCAGGGGAGCAGAAGGCAAGAAACAGTATAGAAAATGGTGAAAGGATGGACACCCTTCCCTCTTGAAATAGTTTCCATATTAGTACTAAATAATCATATGTACGTTGTGTCAGAATGCATGATGTTCCACTGTAATATATGTACCTTAATGAGGACATATTAGCACAACTATGTACCTACTCGGAGTAGGATTGTCAAGCAACAATTACATTGGAATTCTGTGGCAGTGTGTGATTGTTTTATGAGTCATAATGAGCTAGTAATCTTGCTTCCTAATGCTGAATCCTACATACATTTAAATCCGATTGTTAAACTCTGTATGTTTCATAGTATCGTGTGTATTTCTTCTATAGACTATAGGTCAGTATGTCAACGTGTAAATAAATCAGTTTGTAAAAATTTTGCAAAATGTATTAAAACCCACATTCATCAGGCATGTTAGTTTATTTCGGTGTTGCTGCAGATACAGTGACAAACGTTGTAAGCACATGCTCACAATCTCATGGAACTACACTGAAGCCAAATCTTTTTTCGGAAATGAGTATGCCCTCTCAATTCATAAATTCAGCTCACCGGTTCAGCAGTTGAAAACAAGAGCTGGGTGCAATAGGATTTGCATGTGTGCTTCCCCGGCAGTCTCCTCCCCCCACCCCATTGATGGTTTGTGAAAAGCGAAGAATTTGCACACAGGCTCAGGTTGCAGCGCTTCTTGGTCAGAGCGGGGAGCAAAGGGTTAGATGAGTCCAGCCACTGCCTGTCATTTCCTGAGCACGCCGGCTATAGCCACGCCTCCGTAATAACATTAATGATTTGATGAAAAGCTGTGCAAATCCTATTTTATCCTCCGTTCTCCAAAACGGAATGAAGCAAGACATTAAGAAGGAAGCTTCGCCGTGTTTTAGATTCTTAAATAGGCACTGCTGGTTCGCCTCAAGACCAAGATTTAGTATTTTTGAAGCTGCCGCTTTTATCCGTCTTCTGTCAGTCTAGCACCTTTAGTTTTGATGTGGACAATACGTGAAAGTTTAATAATTTGCCTTAACCGGGCTTGAACACTAAATACTAGCATTTGCTCACGCAAAATAAAAATAAAAGGCTGCTGTTTTAGGCTTTGTTGACTTTACCTATGCTGCGAAATTTAAACAGATAATCTACAGTGTGTTGTTAGCGCACAGGCTTTGTGGGGGTATTGGTGACCAGCCTTCTGGTATTTTAGAGGAGGGTCAGTTCATCTTCATCAGTGGTAAAGTGTGTTTATAGCAAGTGCTATTAAAGATGTAAACACTGAGTACAGGGTCCACGTTTATACAAACAGACAACACTTTGTTATGTGCCGGACCCGAAACAAAGCCCTGGAGACCACCCATGTCCCTGAACATTGGATCCGAGTAGATTGGCGTAGTGGGTGGGGTGCGGTTTAGTCGCCAGTCAGTGAGGATGGAGGCTGGGGGGGGGGGGTAATTGGGGAGAGTCCCTGAGGTTTCAGTGGGGCGGAGTTGGGCTCGCAGTTTGGATGGGTGAGGGAGGTGGGGGGTAGCATGGCTCGGAAGGAGGCGGAAAGGGGATGGGTACAGGAGGGGCGCTGGTGGGGGGTGGCGTCCTGGGATTCGGGGTTTCAATGGAGGTGGAGGAATGGGGGGCGGTCGGCGGTGCGCAGGAGGAGGGGGGTGCTTGCAGGAGAGACATTACATTAAGGGGGTGGTCGCAGCAGGGGCCTTTCATCCTTCTGAGGCTGTTTGGGTTGGGGTGCAGTTCGGCGGGCGATGGGAGGACAGGGCGGGGTCGGGCACGGTCTGTTCCAGAGTGGGACCGCGAAAAAAAAAACCAAGATACTTGCTGATGTGCATGCAGGCGTCATGGCATGTACATTGGGAAGTCTCTGCACACGACTAGTGATATATGTGCACATGCGTCATGATGCAGGCAGTGATTTTTATTTTACCACTCTAACTTGGCAGATAGCTATTTAAGAATAGTGAATTCAAATGTTAAAAAAACAAAAGCAGTGTGCGTGAAACAAAATTAACAAAAGCATGCTTTGAAGTTGTCTATTCCGTAGTTTCGTTTTTAGAACTAAGCATTAAAAAAACAAGAGCAATGAAAGAGCATCGCCGAAAGAAGCTTTTAGAGGTGGGGGACTGGATCCCTTTGAAGCACGGCCTCGCGGCCGTAAAAGAAGTGCGTGTTAATTAGGGGGAGGAGAAGTGAGGCCGAGTGCGCTGGGGAAGTAACAGATGGCTTGGATGTGAAGGTCTTGGAAGGCAGGCGGCTCAGACAAAAGCTTGTGCACGAGAGCACATGCACTCAGGGAAATCCGCTTTGGGAGAGCATAGTTTAACTTCTTGGTTTCACTGCTATAGACACGACCTATTCATTCCTGCGGAATGGAATAGGCCGAGACCTAAAAACAAGCTGGACTGGCTGTAGTGGGCACTGGGTGTTTCCCCCACAGGGCCGGAGAGGTGGGGCCGGTTTTGTGGCCATAGAGGCGGTTTTGTAGCCATGGGGCGGTTTTGCAGCAGTGCTGCAGTATCGGGCCCCTGTAACAAAAGCGGGAGGGGTGCTTCTTACTAGCAGACCCCTCCCCACGTGCCGGCTGATTAGCAATCTACCAGGGCTGGTTGCTGTTCCCAGTCCGGCCGTGCCTGAAAATACTAATTCTCCATGTTGTGTACTCGCAGAGCTATTTTAACCCCTTCCATGCTGATGACGACCCCCGGCCGTCATGCATCACGGTGGGCGTATGCTGATGACGGCTGGGGGCTGTCATGATGCCGTCCACTCTTCAAAACGGCCGCACAGGCGCAGAATTCCGGCCGCGGCGGAGGGGTTAAAGAAGAGCCATAGGCCTGCCCTGTCTACTACTACTTGCTATGTTTTCAAGCTTAGCTCTTTCTTTTTAAATTGAATGAAACCAATTGTCGATTCTTATGTTTAGTACTATTTTAATCCTCAAGTGTTCCACAAAATGTTTATATTGTCTTATTTTAAACTTGTTGTGTGTAAATAGCATAAACCCCTGACTTACTTGTGCCCTGTCTAGGCATTTTACCATGTATGGTCCAAATTCCAAGCAACAACCCCACTGTAGCTGAAGCTTTGTATATGCACTATTTCTATCCCAGGAACTGGAAGCCAAATCGGCGGTTTCTCTGAATTACATGGACTCCTTTTTAATTTTTAATGTTTACACTTTTATCTTAACACTACTAACGTATTTTAATGAAACTGCTTTTTTATACATCACAAAATGACCCTATGCTGCTCAAGGCAAGGCTTGTGTCCCCTCCAAAAAGACTATATTTGAGTGAAGAGATCCTTTCCTAAAGTTAACCCTCTGTATTTGCGCGGTTAGTGTAAAGGCTATATGTTGTGTGTATACTGTACAATTATCCTAAGGTGGTCGAGTAGAGGAGCTGATCTCGCCAACCTAAAAACTTAAACTGGAAATCTATATTTTTATCAAGAAACATTATCTGCAAGTTGTATGCAATGTACTGTATTTATTCTACCTGTGCTTTTATGGCCTTACAGGCCGAAATAAAGATTAATGATAAAGAAAATAAACCTGTTTCTCCTAGAACTCTTCCAAAGAGATAGACAAGAGATAGCCATGCTGAATGGTGTGTGCAAATTGTAACTGATGCAGTACACAGTTGCAAGGCTAGTTGAAAAGCTGGCACCATCTCTCCCTCCCCACCCTCTGCCAACTTCAGAGGCTTTCAGCAACTTTTATTTCCCGCTTCATGTATCAATGCATCACAACTAAGCACAACACAAACAGTAGGAATACTATCCAGCTAATGAACTTGTTTTACTAAATGTTTAGGTTGCAGCCTACCACATGCAGCGGTCTGGTTTGCTAAAGACATTTTAGGAACTTTCAGAAAGCTGAACTAGTAATGCATTGCACGCTTTGCTTACCATTGCGTCTGTGGTTTGTAACTCACAATTTCTAGCTTTCTATTTGCTACCTTTATTTGCTGTAGGCTGTAAAAAATGAGTTTGTCCCTCCCGTTGCTCAAACCTTGTTTCCTCTATTGTTCCACAAACTTGTTTTATGTTAACAGGCCTTCAAATCTTGTTCTAATCTGGTCACATTTGCTGTGTATTCAAAGACAGAGGTCAATTGTTAGACTCTCTCTTACAGGGAGTTTGCTGTTTCTTTTTCTTTCTCTGACTTCAAAGTGAGAGAATGTATGTGACAATCCTGCTGAGTACCCTTGTAAGAGGAGAGGGTGTAGTAGGTTTTTTTTCTAGCACACAACAACACTTTTTAACTGTGCTGATGTTTCAGAATATTTCCGAATTAGTACAAACAAAGCAAGTTTTTTTTGTAATTCTTTAGTATGGTGGAAACAAATATTTGAATTTGATCGATCAATACACTAGATGATGACATATGCACACATTCTCGTTTGTATACAGTAAAACCTTATTTCTGTGCAACGTAATGGTTAATTTAATTGGAAATGTGTTGTCTGTAATGGCAGTGCGCTACCACACCGTGCATATTCCACACTAAGCCACTCCACTGTATGCCCTGCCTCTCTATGCCACGCCACTCAGTTCTAGGACACTCCACTCTCCTCTGCAGCATGCCACTCCACTCTACGCCGCTCCCCTCTAAGAGCCTCTGCGACACGCCACTCGACTCCATGCCATTCCTATCCATGCCACTCACTCCACAATACAAGATGCCACTCCATGCCACATACCCCACTCTAATGTATCCCACTCCAAAGTACCCCAATCTACCCTACCTCACTTCGCTAATTGATACCAATCTATTTCACTCCAATCTACTCCACTCCACTGAATCTACCCCACTCTAACCCAGTTGACACCACTCCACTACGATCCAATCTACCAAATTACAGTCTACCCTACCCCAATCTACCTACCCCACTCAACCCCACCCCAATCTACCTCTCTGTACTCCAATCTATCCCACTGTAACCCAATCTACCCCACTGTAGCCCAATCTACCCCACTCCACCCAATCTTACCCCACACCACTCCACTCTATTCAACTCCACCTACCCCACCCCAATCTACCACACTCTAGGCCAATTTACCCCACTCCACTACTATCCAATCTACCACACTACAATCTACCACACTACAGTCTACCCCTCCCCAATTTACCCACCACACTCAACTCCACCCCTATCTACCTCACTCCACTCCAATTTACCCCACTGTAACCCAATGTACCCAACTGTAACTCAATGTACCCCACTCCACCTCAATATTATTCATTTATAAAGTTTTATATAGCGCAAACTTGATCCCACCACTCCACTTTACCTAAACCACTCCAATCTACTCCACTCTAGTCTACCCCACTCTACTCAGCACAACTCATGCAACTCCACCCCACTCCAATCTACCCCACTCCAACCCAAACGACTGCAATCCACTCAAATCTACCGAATTCTGCTCCAATCTACCCCACACCCCTCCAATTGACCCTAATCCATCAATCCATTCCACTCCACCTGACTCCAATCCAATATACCCCACTCAAATCTACTCCGAGCCAGTCCAAATTACTAAACTCCATTCCATTTTGCCACACCACACTCTAAACTCCAGTGCAATCTGTCCAGCTCCTCTCCTCTCCACTCCAATGTACCCTACTCCACCATAAACTACCCCACTTCAATTTAGCACAATTTACCCCACTCCATTTCAATCTACCACACTCTAATCCACCCTATCTACTCCCATCCACTCCGTTCTACCCCTGTTCTCTGTAACACGCTACACTCTACTTTACCCAAATCTACCCCAGTCCACTTCACTCTACCTCACTCCAATTTACCCAACCCCACTCCCATCTACCCTACTATAAGCCACCCCTCCCCAATGTACTCCACTCCAATCTACCCCTATCTACTCCAGTCTACCACACTCTACCCCACTACACCCCACCCCAATCTACCCCACTCAATTCCAATCTACCCTACTATAACACACCCAATCTACCCCACTCCACCCTACTCTATCACACCCCGCTCTTCCCCACTCGTATTTTCCTCACTCAATCGCACTCCACTCCAATCTTGACTTCACTCCAATCTATCCAACCTCACTCCCTCCACTCTATCCACTCCACTCTACCGAAATCTACCCACTCCCATCCACCCAATCTACTTCACTCTACCCCTATCTACCACTCTACATCCTACACATGCCACTCAAATCTACCCCACTCCAGTCCAGTCTACTCCACTGCACATCAATCCATCCCACCCCACTCCAATCTACCAGCACTGCACCCCAAACTACCCTACACCAATCTACCCCTTCCAATCCGTCAACTCCAATCTACCCTAAGCTATTCCACTCTGGTCTACTCCACTCCAATTTACTCCACCCTAGCCCGGTCTACTCCGATCCCCTGTACTCCACTCTTCCCTAATCTACCCTACTCCACTCCAATCTACCCCAATATGTCCCACTCCACTCTCCACCACTCCAATCTATTCACTCCAATCTACCCCATTACACTCCAATCTACCCCACTCCAATATACACCACTCCCCATTCCAATGTACCCAACTCCATTCTAACCTACCCTAACCTAGTCTCCTCCAAACTACCCCAATCTTGATTTGACATCCAACGCAAGTACATCAAGCCACAGCGTAGCATGGGCGATTAGTGGCCTCAATTGAAGCACCAACAAAAAGACGAAGCGATATGCTAGAGTTTTGCATATCACTTTGTCATTTAGAAATAAAACCACATTTTGAATAAACTCAAACCTTCCTATTCAAATTTTGATATTTGTATATATTTTTTTGTCAATTAACAGAAATGTTTTATAAGTTGTGCAATTTTTGGATGTTTACTTGTTTTTCTAGGTGTGTGTATATTTTTGAGGTTTGAATTGGAGAAATTGCTGAGGCAGGGGTCCTCGGCTTTCAATAGCCTTTCAGTGGAGGTCCACAAGTTTCAAAGGGTTAAAAAGTTGCTGTTCTATACCCTATTCCATTGAGGAGTGGGTAATTGTGTATGTTTTGTTAGTTTGCCTGTAAAACGATGTTTGCAGCCTTAAGACTGCTTCAGAATGTCAGGTGCAAGGCATAATTAATGGGAAGAAAAGATCAGGAAAGAGCAAAGGAGGGAACAAGAGAACTTATGAGGGAAAACCCTTGCATGTTTCTGGGGCCAGTGTTGCCCAGTGATAAGATCAGGTAAGAGCATTGGTGTACCTGCTTCTGAGGACTAGTGATCTACACAAGTGGATCTTAACCTTTTGTCTTCTGTGAACCCTGACTATATGTCTACTGTATGTCGGTGACCCTCACCTAAGCATTTTTTATAGCTACAAATTCAAAACAGTGCACCAAAATTCAGAAACAAGTGTTGTATCAAACACTTACACAAATTATGAAATATTTTAATACATCTACAAACAAAAAAGTGCAAAAATTTCAATTTTAATGAGAAATTGTAAAATGTTTCAAAATGTTGTTTTATTTCTATAAGACAAAGCAATAACCATATTGCTTGGTCTTTCAGAAGTAAACTAGCATATTATTTTGTCTTTTTAGATCCAAATGAGTGCTATTTGTGTTTGTGTATCTCAATGCTTCAGGTGAGGTCACCAATCATCCATACTAGATTCCTTTTGCCGCACTTACTCTGATCCGACAAAAATAAAATGAAAAATACTAAATTATTTGGTAGCCTCCGATATCAAATCCCTTTACATTTATAGAGAGTTTTACATTTTTTATGTTGATTTTTTATGTATATATATTTTATTAATGTGCTAATATTTAATCATCTAAACCAGCGATTCACCCTGAGAAGTAGTAGTTGCGGACCCCTTAAGGTCCACAGATGAAAGGTCAAGAATCACTGATGTACACCATTCACTAATCTCCCCAAAGGTCACCATACCACAACTTTATGACTCATCGTATTCTTCTTCCAAAATGTCCCCTATCTCCACTCCCTGACTCATCCTAAGCCTCTTTACTACTATGAGCTCACATGTCTACCACTCCCACTACTCCTAATAACAATTTATATATCCCTCTACTAATGCACCCCTTATCCTCCTTTGGGTTCTGGAGTAGTGTGCTACTCACCAAAAAGCGCTTCAACGCTTCAATATAGTATAGTAAGTGCTATATAAATACAATAAAAATTTCCAGGGTTCTGGACCAGAGGTCACACTAAGGTCAAGCAAGAAAGTCTAAATACCAAGTTCCATGGGCCTGGACCAGCGTTTAATGGTACATCATGGAAGACAGTTGGTGTGCCCAGTTCCTTGGTCCAAGATCACATGACACACAAAGTGTCAAGAAAGGCAGCCCAGATACCTGGTTCTCTTGGTCTGGACCTGAGGTCTGAGAAGCGGCCAGAGAAGGCATCCGGGCACCCTCACCCATGAGCACCAGTGGTCAAGCATAGATCAGGGAAGGCGGAGCCCGCATTTCCACTTCCGGAAGCCCCGATCAGACGTCACATAGGGACCAGGCATTGTGCATCCTCGATCGGACATCACACAGGCCAAGGAAGGCCACGATCTGAGTCACACAAACCAGGCGGGGCATTATGTGTACCCACTTCCAGGGGCCCGGATCGGCCGGGTTCGCTGGGTACCAGGCGGACAGTCCTCTTAGCAATGCCGGTGTTTTTCGGAACCCACTGTTCTTTCATAAATTAATATTTTTTCTTGCGATTTTCGCAGGTCAGTTCCAGGTTAGTGAGCGGGAAGCCGCAGGAAGCAGCTTCGGATTAGTCACGGGCCGCCGGCGGTACATTATTTTTTGGACAAGAAAATACCCTAAAATTCTAACTGATCTAATTCCAGATCTGCAACGTGGACGCTGATCCGATTTACTCATAACAAAACACGGTATTTTTTAGGAGGGAGGGGATGGAAAGGCGGTGAGTGGCCCGCTGCCCTCAAAAGGCTCCGCGGAGGCCTCGCGCCTTCCACTGCGTCGGGGGCCAAGGTGGCCACGCGCCACTCGGCGCAACGAGGCTCTGTATCATTCAGAAAACACGAATCAATGCGGAATGCAGTTACAATTACACGCGAGAAGCAGATGGCCAGGCACATGCATATTGCATTACTTTTTATTGGGTTTGGGAAGATGAAATGGGCAATTTCTGTTTTCTGCAAGTGCAATTTAGTTAGCTCGATGTCAGCCGTGATGAATTGAGATAGTTTAGTGTTCAGTGTGAGACTTGGAAAATTCCGTGGAACTGTTAGATAATGGGCCAAACCCCATTTTCTGATTCGATTTTCATGTAGTTAGTACATTCAGTGGTTGAAAAAACGCTGCCACCTGCTGCTGTTTTATGCCAACAAGCCTTTGGCATACCTTAAACTGAGTTTAAAAACATGAGCGCGACATTGTTAAGGTTACGTAGAGAGCGGGTGGGTTACAGCTGGAGAGCTTTCTAGCCAATCAGTGTTGTCATGGATGGAAAACTGTTGCCATCTGGTTATGGTCACCATCCCCGTTGGCACTTTCCCTGGCAGAGAGCGCTTGACTAAACAGGCATTGGCCTACGACACAATTCCATCAACCACCAGAACATTGCAGAACTCGCATCTCCCCCCACCCATTTTCATAGCTTCTTGTTCAGGCTACATTCAGGGCCCCTAGAGGAAACACCCCTGCACTGGTCAGTAGAGCAGCATTCCTAACACACTACTGCTGGTGCACCACTGGTCCCAGTGTTATATACCTACAGCAGAAGCGCCCACCATCCTCACAGAGCATGCACCCACCTGCCCACAGTCAACCAGCCGCCCACCTCAGCTGAACGCATGCACCATTCTGATTGAAGAGGACCCTGGCTCAGCTAGGTGGCCCGCATACACTCCCTTCACGGCTTGCCTCTTCTCCCTGTCAGCGTAGAGCCCCAAGCGCCCACTTTAATTCATTGTTCACTTTTTCAAGGCCTTGCTCGTCTCAAGCCATCGGCCTTCTGTGCTACCTAAGGTCTGACATAAGTTCTTGCAACATGTGGCAGACTCAGTCTCTCGCTGTGGTGCTGACTTCTGGAACAGAGCCTGTTTAACCTTGTACAGGGACAGTTAGTTCCAATCAGGTCTTTCCAGCCATGCTCTTCCCCTCTTTTTAAAGATTCCTCCACTTAAGAGAGGTGTTCTCAGTCAAGTTCTCTGCTTAAGAGAGGGGGTCTCAGCCAAGGTCCCCACTTAAGAGAGGGGGTCTCAGCCGAGGCCCCCACTTAAGAGAGGGGTCTCAGCCGAGGTCCCCACTTAAGAGAGGGGGTCTCAGCCGAGGCCCCCACTTAAGAGAGGGGGTCTCAGCCGAGGCCCCCACTTAAGAGAGGGGGTCTCAGCCGAGGCCCCCACTTAAGAAAGGTGGTCTCAGCCAAGGTCCCCACTTAAGAGAGGGGGTCTCAGATGAGACCCTCACTTAAGCGAGGGGATCTCAGCCGAGGTCTCCAGTTAAGAGAGATGGTCTCAGCTGGGGTCTTGATGGGTGTGATAATCCTTATTTGTGTATTAATGCATCCACTTTCAGAACAGTATTCTACTAGTCGGTACATCTTATGCCTCAGTGGAGATTCCAAGAAACTCTGTGGCTTGTAAATCGGGTTCCCCCATCACCCTGGTAAGGGATTCCCTCCGTTCTTCAGTCGTTAAAGTGAAGGAGTGAGGACTAGAAAATAGAACATTCCACCTTCTCTTATCTGGGGGTCGTGTGTGCTTGCCTTCCAGCTGTGTTGACTCATAGCCACAAACATTTTAATTTGGTCTGATGGTTTTGAAAGTTTGTGGTCAGTAGACCACCAAGCCAGCAAGTGGTATCTCTCCCAGTTCCTGCCACTCTCACCCCTGATCTATACATTCCCTCGTGTGGATAGAATGTTACCAGATGTTTTCACCAAGGACAGCATGTGACAGCCACTGGATTTCTTATTGCATCCTTATGCAGTCTGGAAACTGGAGTTTGCATTCACCTCTGATGTACTAGTTGACCTGAAGCATGTTTGTAGAAAGAAAACCCGGTGTGCTGTATGGTGATGCTAGTCATCTGGTGAACTTACGTGGGCAGCAGGTGGTATTGTGATGTAAAATGTTCACGTAATGTTGGATTTACAAGTGATTTGAGACATATGCTATGGTGTATGTCAGTACGTTGAGAAATGAACGCCATGCTGTCCGTCCCTTAAGGTCTTGTGACATGATCGGCCAGCCATAGATTGGTGTGCCCACCTCATGAACCCCTGCTGAAAAGGGGAGATCTGCCTTGTGGAGAAACTGTCTGCCCGGGTAGGCGTTGAAGGGATGTGCTGTATTGGAAGGTGCCTACATAGTTGGTTGTTGAGGGACTGGCCTCTGGAGAGATGTCCTTCACATGTAGTAGTTAAAGGACTAGTTTGTAAAAGAATTGTCTAAACAAGTAGTAGTTAAAGCACTGGGGTGTAGTGAAACTGCCCGCACTGGTAGTGTTTGAAGGACTGGGGTGTAGTGAAGCAGCCTGCACTGGTGACTGGTTATACTAAGGTTAATGATGGCTTTGCTCTGTTTTCATTGCACAGACGAATGCGCGAACAGGGAGGGGAGGGGAGAGGCTGTCTTGTGGTTTTTCCCGTGACATGTAGACACTCTCACTGTGACCCATACTCGGACTGGAGTGAGTCATTGGACTGACTCCCTGGTGACGTCTCCCGTGCCCCCTCCCATAGCTGCGGCGTGAGTCGCTCGTCTTCGGAGCTCCCAGCCCCCCAAGCTCGCCCAGTGGTGTTCATTGAACATGCCCCGCCGCTGCGTCCCCTTCACGGGCTAAAGTTTCACAACTCTGGCGCGGGCAGCTCGCTTACCCGAGCTTCCTGGAAGAGAGTGAGTCAGCCAGACCCCTGGGGTCAGTCTGACTGAGCTGTGCCCGTCACGGTATCTCCTTGATCGCTCTATAGCGCACAATGTGCCATGACTCTAATATGGACTCGTGGCGCTGTCGAGTGTCTGGCGGTTCGAAGTTTCCATTACTGACCTCGGTTTGTTTCGTCCTGTGAAGATGTCTACTCAGATGGTTCGCACATGGGGCTTAATGTCAAATACGTATTTGGAATAAAAACAAGTTTAAAACATGTTAAATACCTGTTAATCTTGAAGCCACCTTGGGTCCTCTTGGACATTCCTTACCAAACTTTATTAAAGCGAATTTGCCCCACTCTAAATGATTACTAGCAACCCGCCGAGCCCTGACCGTGTGGGGGGAGGTAAAGCTGTGCCGGTTAGAGAGTCTGGTTCATTTTCTACCCTGTCACGTTCTACATAGCAGTTAATTTGGAAGCCTGGCATGGAACCAAGACATGAGGGCCTCTGATGCACAGGGTGATCTTGTGACAAGTTGGGTGTGTGTGGCACCAGAGCCCCGTTAAAGGACCATTGCTAAGATGCCCGGCGCTACCACAGCGAATACACAAATACAGGATGTTCTGAGTGTATTTTACTCAATTCTGAGCGATGGGACCTTGCGGTTACTGCTACGCCCTCAATAAGGTGAGCTTCCCATCTTGACCTTCAGGATCCATTTCGTTCCCAATTCCCTTCAGGGTGGAGGTCTCCTTGTCACCTTCTATCTTGGTCCCTCGAGCTGTCTGTCAGCGTGGGTGGGGAGGCCTCCCTTGTATGAGACACCCCTGGATGGGCTACTGATTAATATGTCTTGAATTTTGGTCGAAGAGTAGCTTGGCTTCGGCTCGTGAGCACTGGGTAGTCACGATTCAAGAAATGGTCTCTCTTAGGTGTGTTCCTCTCTGTAAGTTACAAAATACAAGGCGGTCACTGCTGTCCATGTGTGGTCATTTGTAGTAGCTGTTGTCTTGTGGCAGTGGCTTGTCCTCTGGCAGGCACAGAAAATAAATGGAGGCTTCTGTCCCCGCGGTGTGGAGTGTTTGAGATGAAGCGGACGCAGACACTTGGCTCCAGAGATGAAAAGGGCTTGTACTCTGACAATACCTTCCTAAAGCAGTCTCCTATTAAAGGGACAGTGACAAATAACAGGGGCTTGAAGTGCACTGGTCTTGCTAACACTAACCAATGCTGGCTGGTACCCCGGGGACACAGGTGCAAGGCAGTGCTTCAGCGCCACTGATGTATTGCGCCAGCCCCAGGAACCCTGAACATAGGCAGGGGGGTGTACCACGGACACCAATATAGGGCTTTGGCATTGTAACGCCCTCTATGCCCTCCTATGTCGACGACACACAGCTGATCCTCTCCCTCACCAAAGACCCAGTCACCGCCAAATCCAACCTCCACGAGGGAATGAAGGCCTTCGCAGACTGGATGAAGACTAGCCGTCTGAAACTGAACTCGGACAAGACAGAGGTCCTCATCCTCGGACCCACCCCCTCAGCATGGGACGACTCCTGGTGGTCGGCCTCACTGGGAGCTGCCCCGTAACCCACTGACCACGCACGCAACCTGGGGTTCATCCTGCACTCCACGCTCTCTATGACCCGACAAGTCAACACTGTTTCCTCCACCTGCTTCAACACCCTCCGCATGCTCTGAAAGATCTTCAGATGGATCCCTACCGAAACCAGAAGGATGGTCATACAAAGCACTCGTCAGCAACAAGCTGGATTACGGCAACGCACTCTACGCAGGAACCACGGCCACACTCCAGAAGAGATTCCAACGCATACAAAACGCCTCTGCACGCCTCATCCTCGGACTCCCTCGCCACAGCCACATCACCACCCACCTTAGAGACCTGCACTGGCTCCTGGTCAACAAGAGGATCACCTTCAAAGTCCTCACCAACGCGCACAAAGCACTCCCCAACGCCAGACCAGCATACCTCAATGAACGACTGTCCTTCTACACCCCGAACCGCCAGCTGCGCTCCGCCGACCTCTCCCTCGCCACCGTCCCACCATCTGCCGAATGACCACCGGCGGCAGATGTTTCTCCCACCTCGCCGCCAAGACATCAAACACTCTCCCGCACACCTGCAGCAGACCCAGGACCGGCTGACCTTCAGGAGACTCCTCAAGACCTGGCTGTACGACCAGTAGCTGCTTCCCCCTCTCCTCTTAGCGCCTTGAGACCCTCACAGGTGAGTAGTGCGCTCTACAAATGTACTGATTGATTGATATGCCGGAATAAACAAATCTCTACTCCTCAAACTCCAGACAATCCAGAATGCTGCAGCTAGACTTGTCCACGGCACTCCACTACAACACCACATCACCCAACACCTATGAGAACTCCGCTGGCTCCCTGTTGAAAAGAGAGTGACCGTCAAGCTCCTCACGCCTACAAATCCCTCCACAACATCGGACTCCAATACCTCAACAAAAGAATCTCCATATACGCACCCTAGAGAAGCTACCGATCTGCCGATCTTGCCCTAGCCAAAATCTCATGCATCTGCTGAGCCAGAGCAGGGGGCGATCCTTTTCCTACATCACAGCCAAGACCTGGAACAAACTCCCACTCAGCACCAGACAAACCCCCACACTACAAGCATTCAGGAAAAGCCCCAAGACCTGCTCTTTGGATCAGACGAAGCTGCGCGAAACTCCCCTCACACCTTCCCCAGCACCTTGAGACACTTTTTTTTTTTTTGCAGAGTTTTATATAGCGCGACTTGGCGGGTGAGTAGTGTGCTTCAAAAATCCCTGATTGATTGGCATACGACCAGGCTTATCCTTGGGGGTACTGTATGGGCCAGATGTAGGTAATCTCGATTTACCTACTCTTAAATACCGAATCATACCGATTCGGTATTTAAGAGTAGGTAAATGGGATGTAGGTAATTTCTCTTTTGCAATTACCGAATCGGTAAGATTTGGTAATTACCGAATCGGTATTTACCGATTCAGTAATTGCCATTAATTCCTATGGGCCTGTAGGCCCATAGGAATGAATGTCAATTACCGAATCGGTAAATACCGATTCGGTAATTAGGGGAAACATTGAAGGGTGGCAGGGTGTCACTTTGACACCCTGTTGCACCCCTCAATCGTGTATGGGTGCACATGTTGCAGACATACATGCCCTAAGGGCATGTATGTCTGCAACATGGCAGCGTTTGAAAAGCAAAAAAAATGCTTTTTCATGGCTTTTCATTATTTACCACCAACTTCTAGTTGGTGGTAAATAACGAATTCTTAATGCCCTGTAGCACTGATTACAGTGCTACCTACATCGCAAAATACAGATTCTGTAATTTTACTGATTCGGTAATTTTACCGAATCGGTAAAATTACTGATTCGGTAAAATGACCTAATCTGTATTTTAGGTGGCCCTACATCTCATTTTCCAAATATCGGTCGGTAACGGACGAAATTACCGAATTTCAGCCGTTACCGACCGGTATTTGCCTACCTACATCTAGCCCATAGGCCGGAACAAATCATGCAGAGAACCGCTCAACACAGGACCGCTCCCCGGTTAGAATAGGTATTTACAAAGTGGCCTTCAATAAGTATCGTGGGGCAAATACAGCTGTGCAGGCCTCTTAATTGGCACCCAATAGTACCTGAGCAATTTTCAATATCACAACCCATTTGTTATCCCCTAAAACGTGTATCGGGGGACTTCACCCGACCCAGGATCTTTGTGTATCCTTGCCATTTATTTTTTATGGTAAAATTGCTAAAATAGTGGCAAATGTGGTGACTGATTCAACCGTATTTCTAGAGGAGGTATCATCGGGTGTTGCAACCGCTGAACGGTCTGCGCTTTCACAATCTACTGTGCTATATCGCGAGGATTCATAATTGTCCATTCTGAATTCTAAATCAGGCTCTCCGATTGATCCTTGTCCTCTCTCGCTTCTGGTTAAGATGTTAAAAGTGGTCAACCCTGTTTTAAATATGGTATTTAATACCTCATTATCGTCCGGTATTAGGCCACACATCTGGAAGCAGGTCATGATTGCGCCTTTGTTAAAAAGATACACCTTCTGCAGACCTCGCTCAGTTGTCCAACTTTACACCAGCTGTTTCTTCCAGTTGTGAGTAAGACGCTTGAGAAATTGATTAATGTCCAGCTCTCCAATTCCTTGGAAGAACATGGGCTACTGCATTCTAGCCAATTGGGTATCTATCTGCCCTTGTCATTGGACCGAGCCAGCTTGGCTCAAAGTGTCCGACTATATTAAACTCACATTGGATCAACATTTGTTATTCCTCAATCTATCTGCAGCTTTTTAATCAGTTTCACATGTCATTCTTTTCAACACCTGGCTAATATTAGAGTAGGCGGCCAGGATCAAGTCTTACTAGGAGAACAGTGGGCAGGGGGTCTGGCTGGTGCTTCTTACCTCAGTCACCAAGCCTTTACTGTGAGGGGTGCCTCAAGGGTCGTCCTTAACCCTACTTTGTTTGATATCTATATGTCCCCTCTGGCTTCTTTGGTTGAATAATTCAGTTTTAAAGCAGTTTCCTACGCAGATGACACTCGGTTGCTCCTCTCTTGACTGGGGCCAGGGCCGGAGTGGCCGTAGCAGGCACTCGGCAATCCTCCGGTGCAACGCACGGGTGGGGGGCCGGTTTTGGTCCCCTGGGGCCATTTTTGCAGCATAGCTGCAAAATCGGTCCTGTAGCAAAATCGGCCTAAAACCGGCCCTGGCAAAGAACTCGGCGGCACCCATAAACCCCCGCGGGTGGGGGAAGGGGGGAGGGAGCCCAGTACTTTTGGTTTGGTTTTGGTTCCCCATCCGGCCCTGACTGGGGCTCATCTCTTACTCAGGAATCCTGTAAAGCCGTTGTTTCGGTGGTTTTGGATTGGATGTGGACAGTCACTCGAAGTGCATTTCTGAGAAGACCGAAATCCTCTCTTGGTAAGACCCTTTCTAGTTGGTTGGCGGGCGGCTTGCCCTCTTCTCCTTCGGCCTCCTCCCGGTCCACTTCTCTGGTTAAGACTGAGTGTCAAATTTGACTCCCAGCTCTCTTGAAACCTCAGACTTCTTCTGTAGTCGGATCCTGTTTCTCGTGGTTTCAGGCCCTACTGAAAGATATGCACATCCCCACCCTGCAGTAGCCAAAAATGGCGGTACACACACTCAATATTTCTAGATTGAACTGTGACCATGTTTTGTACTTAGGCCTCTGGGGCCACCTGGCAGAGGGCTGCAAGTGGTCCAGTCGCTGCTGCTCGGCTGAATTTGCTGCGTCAGTTTCTTTCCATCAAAGCTCTCCATTGGCTGCAGCTGGTAAGGAGACTGACTCTCTTTAAAACCCTGCTTTTGACAGGCCTGGCCTTGCATTAATCAGTCTCCGCATCCTTCTAGAGAGCTCTGTTATTCCAATGCTGCTTTATCCGTGTTTCCCAGAATTCCACAGTCTTGGAGCGGTGGCTTCCGACGCCTTGGCAATGGAACAGCCTTCCAGCTGAACTCTGCACGCTAAATACGGAGTTGGTGTTCTGAAAAAAAGAAGAAAAACCTGTCTGTTTGGGCACAACTAATACGTTTCCTATTTGATACTGATTTTCCCTAGCGCTGGCGCGCTCCTTTGAGCAGCTAGGCGCTGTACAACCCATTCATTCATTCATCCATCCAAAGGGTGCTGCCATGAGGCCTTAGTCTCAGGGGTATCGACATAGGACGGGCAGTGCCTTCCGTAGCACTACCAGGCTCGTACTCCAGGGGGGCCCTGCTTAAGGCAGTCTCCATGCCCGGGGCACTATCGGTGAGTAACGGCCCTAGATCCAGAGAAGAGCCGCCCTGCTGAGGACTGTGGCGTGTCTTCTCTTGTGTTTACCTGTAAACCAACCTAGGTCAGAGGTGGGTGTCCAATTAGGGGGGAGTTCAAAGCAAACATGCTCTTGTTTGTTCTCTGTGGTGTGAGTGGAGCTTGCCTGGAAGAAATAGGAGGGGAGGCGAGGATACTGGGGCAGAGGAGCGCGCCCCCCCGGGCCTCACAGAAGCCCTCCGGTGCAGAGAGTGTAAGAGAACCTGGCATCAGCCACCCTGGGACTCCGGCTAAAATTAACCGCCAGCAGCTGCGGCACGCCAGCGCCGACGGGCGGCATTTCAACCCGGCACCCATCGGAGAAGGAGGGCCGAGGGAGCGCAGAGACCCCGGCGGGACAGCATGCCCGTCGCCATGAACTTCTGCGTCCCCGTCAGGAGCAACAGCAAATTCTCATTCGATAATTATAAAACCGTGAGTACCGAGCTCAGGGCCCCGTCGGGGGCACGAGGCGCTGTGCATATGGAATTACACTGCAGCCTGGCTGCGCTGCTATAAAACGTAACTTACTATAGCGCTACAAAACTGTGTGTACATTCAGTAAGGTGCTACGCGGCTCTGAGGAGGCTCGATATTACTATGAAACTGTGAGTACCGAGCTCTTGAGCCTCGCCAGGGGCACGAGGCGCTGTGCATATGAAATTCCAGCCCTGTTCTTAAACTGCAAACAGCCTGGCTGCGCTACTATAAAACGTAACGTAATATAGCGCTATAAACAGCGTACATTGAGTATGGTGCTACACAGCTCTGAGTAGGCTCGATATTGCTATACAAATGTGAGTTACGAAATTGCTATTACGCTAATGATTACATTAGACCTGTGGGCACATAAATAACGTCTACTCGGAAAGGATATGTATGTGGTCGAGGGGTTAATGCATCGACTGCCAGTTCATATCACAGCTGCTCATTTAACTAAACGGTGTGATCCTGGGCAAACCACGTCATCTCCTTCTTCCACAGTTCCTTTAGCTTCTAGGGCTGGGCATGCACCAGCTTATTTCCAGTGTTGTAGTGTGTACGTAATTGGCTCTTAATGTAACACAAATATTTTGTCGACTGCTTTATGCATAACCGTAAATGAGGCAACTACATTTTTTGTTAATACCGTTGACTACACATCGACTTTTTTAAACCATCTACATGCATGCTTAGCTTTTTCTAAAACGGCTGTGTTGTTGCTAAATGGCCAGTTTGAGCCGTTATCGCTGCCTGGAGTATGCCATGGTTGTGGCGAATAACTCGACAGATTTATAATTTTGGCTTTTCATACAATGTTTTCTTAAATGACCGATTCGTCCTTCATGTCCTTTACATCTCGTTGCTTGGCTATGGGCCGGGCCACTGGCATTATGCGGCAGGGGAGGGCTAAATTATGTGCCATGATTGACTGTGTGGAAAGAAAGGGCAAATCATTCTGTGTTATGTGGTACTTATTTATAGTATTACTTCAATAGTTTGTCAAATGTGGCAAACCATAGTTGTGTGGACAACACCGAAGTTGTTTCTTTGAAGTGGGCATAGCTCCTCAGTAGTGTAGGTAAGCTTTAAAACATATCTTAGTGTTTTTCTGTTCGACATACTGCACTCTTCATTCAGTAAGTGTTTGGTGAGGTAGCCCAGAGGGTTGATGCACCAGCTGCAGAGCTCAAAGGACAACATAGGCTCAGCAGCCTGAATATCATCTTGTTCTCTCAACATTTCATGATTCGGCTGTAAATATAGGAGGTTTAAGCAAGTCAGAGAAATATACATATATCACTTCAGTGCTGTGAAACTGCTACTAAGCCCCTCGGGCTGATCCTGTTGGACGCCGAGAAGGCGTTCGACAGGGTCTCCTGGGGGTTTATGTGGGCTGTTTTGAAGTGGAAGGGATTTCCTAAGGAATTCATACAGGCGCTTAGTGCTATGTATCTTTGCCAGAGAGCTCAACTTCGCATTTCTGGCCAGCTGACCAGCGCCTTTCCTATTACTAGGGGCACACAACAGGGGTGTCCTTGCTCCCCCCTGTTATTTGCCCTATATATAGATCCCTTCCTCTCTAAGATTATTGATAATCAAAGCATAATACGTATAAGAGCAGGCAACTTGTCCTATAATCTGTTAGCGTATGCTGATGATATAGTTGTCATTACATCAGACGTCACTTCTGCTTTCAGGGAACTTAAGGAATTGGCAGGGAACTTTGGGACAATATCGGGATATAAGCTAAATGTCTCTAAGACCCAGGTGATTCAGACACCCGGTATGGCAGCATCGGATGCTCCAGTAGTTCCAGTCGCTACGTATTTGGGAGTTCGTATAACTTCGGCAGTTGATAATATTCCGGATCTAAATATTCTTCCGGTTATAGATGATGTCAACACTAAATTAGAGCGACTAGACAGCCTTCACCTATCTTTATATGGTCGTTGTAGTGTTCTCAAGATGCTAGTTCTCCCTAAGTTCTTATATTTGTTTAGGACCATCCCTCTTCTGATCTCTCAAACAAGTCTAATTAAGGCAGATAGGGTTTGCCATAGATTTTTGTGGGGTTATAGGCGATCTCGTAGGGCTGCCAAATGGATGTGCCTCCCTCGTGACCGAGGGGGCTGGTCGGTTCCTAGTCTTGTTACATATTATTGGGTTGCAATGCTTCAAGCAATGGGCGTGTTGATCTGCGGAGATAAACTGAATGTTCCCATATGTAATAATCCGACTATCTTTGAGATTGGATTGGGGTCTGCTGTAAAAGGGATTTTCCTGGAGGTCCTTGAACCCAGTTATTATAAGAGAACTCGCTTCAAAGTCTTGATAGCTGCATGGACTATATGGCGATTGATTAGGAGGAAAATAGGTATACCCAATATAAATCTGTATGTGCCATTTAAAGCCACTAGAATGTTTCCAAATATCTTTCAGGACCATATTATGCACAGCTGGCAAATTAAAGGTATTGGTAGGCTGGGAGACTTGGTGGAGGATGGTGTCGTCTTAACCTACAGCGACATCAAAGATAAATTTCAGCTATCTCCTCGTGATTTTTTTAAGTATTTACAAATCCAAAGCTTTATTCAAAAATGCTTAAAGAAAGCACCTGGTATGCTGGAGAAAGTCCCACTTATTGATTTAATCAAGAAGAGAAGTAGAATAGGGATATTGTACCAATATATAGTCTCAACATTTCCGGATGATATGACAGCTCAAAGTGTCAAGTGGGAATCGAAATTAGGAATTGCTGAGGTCGATTTATCTCCGGGGCTAGAACTTGCAAGGCAGGTTATTGTGTCGGGCTCACTTAAGACTCAAAGTTATATGGCAATGTTTGATTTATATTATACACCCGCTAAGATTGCAAAATGGGGTGCCATAAAGGGAAATGTTTGCGCTCGTTGTGGGCTATTGGCAGCCGACTCAATACATATGTTCTTTTCTTGTCAATCACTTCGTGGCTTTCTGGATGATATTGAGTGCTTTATTAATAATACACTAAAGATAAGATGTATAATGACCCCGGCTCTTGTTATCTTCGGGTAGAGGTTGGAAATACAATATCTGGCAGCTATGCTGCAAATGAGTCAGCCCTTATATTCATTGCTATGTCTCAGGTCCGGCTGTGCATAACCTCTCAGTGGCTTTCTCCGGAAGCTCCAACATTTGTACAGTGGCGCGCAAGATTATTAGCTATATATAGGCTAGAATTCTCTGTGTTCTCCCGTAAAGGGGGGAGGAGGCGTCAACTGACAACCCGAATTTGGGCACCAGTGGCAGATTGGATTACATAAAGGAAAATGAATGCCTAGGCCACATATCTGAAATGCCTGTACTATTATTCTTATTTTGCCTCTGTATTGCTTTTTTCAGTCCTAATTCTCAGGAATGTTTTTGCTTATTGTTTTGATAACCTGTGTAACGATTGTATATTTTTATTCTGTATCTTTATACCAATTCTGCTGTATAAGTAGATAACTGCGTTATTTATTGTCTGTTCTCAGTAAAAATAATAAAAAAAAGAAAAAAAAAGAAACTGCTACTAAGCACTACATATGTATACAAACTCTTCTATAACTTTATGTAGGTGAAATGGTACTCCTGCTTTCATTATTAAAATATCCAGCCTCAGACAGCCACACCACCCTTTGTCCTGCTTTTCTTGTGATTATTTTTACTTTTCATTTAGGTGCCTTATTTTTGCTTTTCGGTAGCCCACACATCAGAGTTGTTCCCCCTGTCCTGCTCAGTATCTTTATTTCAAGTAGATTGGATGCTGATTTGACCTGCTATTTCACACAAGCAGCACATCAGTTGCATTAACCCGCTGAGCAGTGCGAGCTATTTTAGCAGTGGCGTGCGACGCTTTAGGCTTACATGCTGAGGATCACACAGATTGTCAGCAAAGCCCTTCTGAGCATGATTGGCACCTGATCAGCCCGCAGAGGCCGCGGTCCAGGGGCCGGCCGGCCTGCAGCCAGGCACCTATAGCTCCGCGGAGCGAGAAATTCCACCTTGTGCTAACTTCAGTGGTTTGTCCCTCTGCGCGCTTCGTACTGGTGTCAGGTTAGTATGTGCCAAGTGTGGGGTTGGTGTTTTGACCCCTCTTTCGGGGCGATCAGACACCCGATGACTGATCTCTGCCAGTATTTGGACTTCTCAAGGGTTCCTTCTTCAGGTGTGCCTTTGTGCAGCGAGCAGAGCCCGCCGCAGGGTTACCAACTAGCATCTTTCTTTTGTACTTTCAACGCCATCCACATCAAACATTGACTACAAGGAGCTTGCACCTCTGATCATGGCGGCTTTACGCAGACCACCAGGAGATACCCACTCACCAACCACTGGTGTCTGTGAGGCCCGTACATGTTGAAGGTGGTAACTAATTGTCCTCTAGGCCTTTGAAGTGCTAGAATTCCCCCAGAGGGGCATTTCCCACTCACAGTAATGATTTAAAGTGGCTGCATTTTTCTACAGTCCTCAGTAAACTGAACTGACTGTTTCCTAGTTCAGTTCATGTTTGTAGATCAATATTGCCTTGTCCACGTCCAAGTTTACTGGTAAATGTAAAGTTATTTTGGATTAAATGTCTTTTGTGCATGTTCTGGAGCTGCCCTGCTTCAGGGGTGTTTCATCCGGATGGGATCAGGGCTCACAGGTTTCGAAGTGAAGACATCGGAGCAGGCGGTGGCTTGCAGCGGCAGTGCGGCTTCAGATTGTGGAGAGGAGGAAGTGTTGTGTCCAAGATCACTCAGTTTAGTGAAGCGGGAGAGCCACGATTTGACAATCTTTCACAGCCCACAATTCAGCCATTAGACCAAGTCTCCTGTGCCCAAGAGAGGTTTAGAACGGAGGGCTTTTCGGTGATGATGTGTCAAGTAAAGATGATTTTTGGTCACTCACACTTGTGACTCCTTTCCGGGGGAAGGCTCGTGATATTTAATATTCACGATCTGGCTGATGCTTGATATGTTTTCTACCCCCTGCTGATAGATGGTCATACCACTGTCGGGAGTATTACACCTGTAAGCGCATGTTACCTATGTAGAGTAACCGTGATCCAGGTGAAGTAGGGTGTCAGGGTGGCATACGCCTGCACGCCTCTGTGGGTCGCAGTGCTTTACTGCCACGGCGGGCAGTGATCTGAGACTTTATTTGTGGATTGGATCTGTGGATGGTTTGCAAGCAAAAGTCAACTTCAGGAAATATACCGAATCAATGCATGACAGGCCCCCCAGCCATTGAACAGAAAGCACTGAGAGTGGATGACACGTGTTTTACCGAGAAAATTCCGTATGAGTAAAATGTTTACTTCCCTCAGACCCACGGTTTAGTCCTGTTCCGCGGTCCTGAGCATCATTACCCAGCCTCGGACTAAGATGCTCTTTCACAGCACACACTGCCCTCTTGAAAACCTGCTGGGGAGTAAGGCTGTGCGTTGCAACCAGGTGCGGGCACAAGTGCATGTACCTTCAACCTCTGCCATACTTCTGACCCCTCCCTCTAAGGGCAGCGCCACCCTGTACCTCCAGGCCCTCGCTGACCTGTGGTATGTCTGAGCCTCAGGGATAGTGAGACCGGTGTGTCTGCAAAAGGGAAGTGCAGCACCGTCGTGTACCTCCAGGCCCTCGCTGACCTGGCTTATGTACGAGGGATAGTGAGACCGGTGTGTCTGCACAAGGGAAGGGCAGCACCGTCCTGTACCTCCAGGCCCTCGCTGACCAGGTTTATGTCTAAAGGATAGTGAGACCGGTGTGTCTGCACAAGGGAAGGGCAGCACCTTCCTGTACCTCCAGGCCCACGCTGACCTGGCTTATGTACGAGGGATAGTGAGACCGGTGTGTCTGCACAAGGGAAGGGCAGCACCTTCCTGTACCTCCAGGCCCTCGCTGACCTGTGGTATGTCTGAGCCTCAGGGATAGTGAGACCGGTGTGTCTGCAAAAGGGAAGTGCAGCACCGTCGTGTACCTCCAGGCCCTCGCTGACCTGGCTTATGTACGAGGGATAGTGAGACCGGTGTGTCTGCACAAGGGAAGGGCAGCACCTTCCTGTACCTCCAGGCCCTCGCTGACCTGTGGTATGTCTGTACCTCAAGGATAGTGAGACCGGTGTGTCTGCACAAGGGAAGGGCAGCGCCTTCCTGTACCTCCAGGCCCTCACTGACCTGTGGTATGTCTGTGCCTCAAGGATAGTGAGACCGGTGTGTCTGCAAAATGTTAATGACACCTGAGCTCTGGGTATACTTTCCCATCATGTCTTCAGAAACCTGTTTTTTAGGTCGCGCCTAGGCAGCGCATGCACTGCTCTGCGAGGCATGCTGTATTCAGGAACAGACTTGAAGCTCCGCCCACTCTTAGCTCATATTTTTCATTGGCTTCTGTCATTGTCCACTGTAAACTGGGGCTTTTCATTGGTCAATACGCTTAGTAGTCCCTCCTTAGTACCTCCATGTCTTATTTTGTAAACTCCCATTAGGTCACTCAGTGTTACGTGTGTTGTTCCTCGATAGGCTTTATTTACAGCCTCAAAGCACTATTTTCTCAAATAAATTTGGCCTGCCTGCTATTTCCAGGGAGGACACGCTCTCTCCTAACACTGTTTTAAAATCTTTGTAGCACGGGCGCCGAATGCATTTGCAATGCAATAGGTCTCCCATGTGCGAGAGTTTAAGCTATTGGCATTGTAATTGACAATGCCTTTTATTTATCTGTTTTAACAACAAGAACAATTTAGAAGACCAATAGCTCAAACGCTCATGAATGCGAGACCTATTGCATTGCAAACGCTTCTTTTTGCTATGGTTAGGAAGATCCTCCAATCGGTATTTGCCAACCGGTGATCTCATTCCAAATGGAATTCTCTGAATGGTCAGAACGTAAGCCATAAAATCGCTTATATTAGAATTGCAAATATGCCCTCTTCATCTTCATTGATGCTTCAGAGCAGTCTCAAGGCCTGGCCGCTCCAGAGCAGTCTAGAGGCCTGGCCACTCCAGAGCAGTCTTGAGGCCTGGCCATTCCAGAGCAGTCTGGAGGCCTGGCTGCTTCAGAGCAGTCTCAAGGCCTGGCTGTTCCAGAGCAGTCTTGAGGCATGGCTTCTTCAGAGCAGTCTCAAGGCCGAGCCGCTCCAGAGCAGTCTTGAGGCCTGGCTTCTTCAGAGCAGTCTCAAGGCCTGGCTGCTTCAGGGCAGTATCGAGGCCTGGCTGCTCCAGAGCAGTCTCGAGGCCTGGCTGCTTCAGAGTAGTCTCAAGGCCTGGCTGCTCCAGAGCAGTCTCAAGGCCTGGCTGCTCCAGAGCAGTCTCGAGACCTGGCTGCTCCAGAGCAGTCTCGAGGCCTGGCTGCTTGAGAGCAGTCTCGAGACGTGGCTGCCCCGGAGCAGTCTCGAGGTCTAGCTTCTTCAGAGCAGTCTCGAGGCCCGGCTGCTCCAGAGCAGGTTCAAGGCCTGGCTGCTCCAGAGCAGTCTCAAGGCCTGGTTGCTCCATGGCAGTCTCGAGGCCTGACTGCTTCATAGCAGTCTCGAGGCCCGGCTGCTCCAGAGCAGTCTCGAGGCCTGGCTGCTCCATGGCAGTCTCGAGGCCTGACTGCTTCAGAGCAGTCTCGAGGCCTGGTTGCTTCAGAGCAGTCACGAGGCCTGGCTGCTCCAGAGCAGTCTCGAGGCCTGGCTGCCCCAGTGCAGTCTCTTTGCCTGGCTGCTCCAGGGCAGTCTCGAGGCCTGGCTGCTCCAGAGCAGTCTCGAGGCCCGGCTGCTCCAGAGCAGTCTTGTGGCCTGTCTGCTTCAGTGGAGTCTCGAGGCCTTGCTGCTCAAGGGCCGTCTTGAGGCCTATATACTTCAGGGCAGTCTCGAGGCCTGGCTGCTCCAGAGCAGTCTCGAAGCCCGGCTGCTCCAGAGCAGTCTTGTGGCCTGTCTGCTTCAGTGGAGTCTCGAGGCCTTGCTGCTCAAGGGCAGTTTCGAGGCCTATCTACTTCAGTGCAGTCTCATGGCCTGTCTGTTTCAGTGCAGTCTCGAGGCCTGGCTGCTCCAGAGCAGTCACAAGGCCTGGCTGATCCAGAGCGGTCTCAAGGCCTGGCTGCTTCAGAGCAGTCTCAAGGATTGGCTGCTCCAGAGCAGTCTCGAGGCCTGGCTGCTCCAGAGCAGTCTCAAGGCCTGGCTGATCCAGAGCGGTCTCAAGGCCTGGCTGCTCCAGAGCGGTCTCAAGGCCTGGCTGCTCCAGGGCAGTCTCGAGGCCTGGCTGCTCCAGAGCAGTCTCGAGGCCTGGCTGCTCCAGAGCAGTCTCGAGGCCTGGCTGCTCCATGGCAGTCTTGACGCGTGTGTGCTCCAGAGCAGTCTTGTGGCCTGTCTGCTTCAGTGGAGTCTCGAGGCCTGGCTGCTCAAGGGCAGTCTCGAGGCCTATCTACTTCAGGGCAGTCTCATGGACTGTCTGTTTCAGTGCAGTCTCGAGGCCTGGCTGCTCCAGAGCGGTCTCGAGGCCTGGATGCTCCAGGGTAGTCTCGAGGCCTGGCTGCTCCAGGGCAGTCTCGAGGCCTGGCTGCTCCAGAGCAGGTTCAAGGCCTGGCTGCTCCACAGCAGTCTCATGGCCTGTCTGTTTCAGTGCAGTCTCGAGGCTTGGTTGCTCCAGAGCAGTCTCGAGGCCTGGCTGCCCCAGTGCAGTCTCGAGGCCTGGCTGCCCCAGTGCAGTCTCGAGGCCTGGCTGCTCCAGAGCAGTCTCGAGGCCTGGCTGCTCCAGAGCAGTCTCAAGGCCTGGCTTCTTCAGAGCAGTCTCAAGGCCTGGCTTCTTCAGAGCAGTCTCGAGGCCTGGCTGCTCCAGAGCAGTCTCGAGGCCTGGCTGCTCCAGGGCAGTCTCGAGGCCTGGCTGTTCCAGAGCAGTCTCGAGGCCTGGCGGCTCCAGGCAGTCTCGAGGCCTGGCGGCTCCAGGGCAGTCTCGAGGCCTGGCTGCTCCAGGGCAGTCTCGAGGCCTGGCTGCTCCAGGGCAGTCTCGAGGCCTGGCTGCTCCAGAGCAGTCTCGAAGCCTGGGTGCTTCAGGGCAGTCTCGAGGCCTGGCTGCTTAAGAGCAGTCTGAAGGCCTGGCTGCTCCAGAGCTGTCTCGAGGCCTGGCCGCTCCAGGGCAGTCTCGAGGCCTGGCCGCTCCAGAGCAGTCTCGAGGCCTGGCCGCTCCAGAGCAGTCTCGAGACCTGGCCGCTCCAGAGCAGTCTCGAAGCCTGGCCGCTCCAGGGCAGTCTCGAGGCCTGGCCGCTCCAGAGCAGTCTCGAGACCTGGCCGCTCCAGAGCAGTCTCGAGACCTGGCCGCTCCAGAGCAGTCTTGAGGCCTGGCCGCTCCAGAGCAGTCTCGAGGCGTGGCCGCTCCAGAGCAGTCTCCCGGCCTGGCTGCTCCAGTGCAGTATCGAGGCCTGGCTGCCCCAGTGCAATCTCGAGGCCTGGCGGCTCCTGGGCAGTCTCGAGGCCTGGCTGCTCCAGAGCAGTCTCGAGGCCTGGCTGCTCCAGAGCAGTCTCGAGGCCTGGCGGCTCCAGAGCAGTCTCGAGGACTTCTTCAGATGCCTAGTACTGTACAAAAGTTCAAATTTCATTAGAGGAACATTATATTGAAATATTTTCTTATGGCTGACTGTTCTTGAAGTACTTGTCTCATGATGGCTGTGTATAGTTTTGGTGACAAGTAAAGCCATTTGCAGTTGGTCCGACCTGTTAAAACAACATTTATTAAAATTGGAATATCAGTTTTTCCTGTTCCTCAGTGGAGTTTTTGCCGCCTACCAGAACAAGGCCGGTGTCTCATCTAAATGTTAAAATATTACACTCCTAGGCCTTCCGCTGTCCTATACTAAACAGCTCTCCCGTCACTATGCAGTGCTGAAACCTGTGCAAGGCAGGTACTGATATGAGTATTTTCTACAATGCTCCTCTGTTGCAGCATTGTCTGATACCAGGACTGTACAAGGTTTGAGCTATCCAGGACAGCAGCGCATCACTCTGAAGTATGTCAGTGCCCGGATTCAGGCATCACAGAAAATAGAAAGACTCACACTCCTATACATCCACAATTCAGCAAATATCGATGCGCTGTGATGCTGAATCGGAGGTTTACATTTTTAAATATATATATATTGGCATCTGGCCATGTTCGAACATTAATTTGAACTTAAAAACAAAAGGCCTGCTGGTGCATGAGGATGCAAATGTATTCATTGTTGCCTCACAATGCATGGGCAGGCACTGGCAGCCATCATGAAATGCTTTTTGTTTGAGAAATCCCATTCCAAGATGGCCATGACACGTCTTTGGCCATTTTGGTATGCGTTTTCTTTTTTTAAAAATAGTGTTACGGGATGGCCTCCGATGCTTGTGTGGATTTCTTTTCTCACTTGTGGCCATTATTTTATTTTTTTAAGTTCTATAACTGCTTTATAAATAGCTCTGGCAAAGCAAATAGTCTTTTTGTGTTTGTCTACGCTTCTTTACAGCTTGTCCATCAGATAGTTCACGTATTATAGTTTCTATTTGATCAAATGCGACATTTACACATATTTTGCACCTATATAGGACATTAATGAGTAATTCCTGTGACTTTATCAAAGTAAACGGTCATGTGTTGTCACTTCCTATGATGTCATCAGGGGAACCAAATGGCTGGTAATGTCAATCTGGCCACAGCTCTGTAGCCATATATGCATGTTGTTTATTGGGGTTTCTTCCCTTTTGCATGGACAACATTTAAGTGTGTAGCACAATTCCTGTGAATAAAATCATTAATCCTACATACACATACTTTTTCTGACACTTGACCCATGTTATGTCGCAAAAGCACCACAGGCTCCTCACAAGGCATCTGGCACACTTCACGATCCAGCGTGAATGTTTCGTTATGACTCGGTTGCCGCCTTTCCAAGAGAAAAATACTGGCCATTTTGCTGATCTTTTAAGAGTCTGCAAAGGCCAGGACTTGATACTAAAAAAAACTTTTTAAAAATCCTATGTATTCATAAGTAACATGACTTTTCTGTCATTATTTACTTTAATTATTAGTCACGGGCAGGGCCACTGGAATTTAGGGGCCGCTGTAATTTTCGTATAATTATAGATTTGCCGCATAATCCATCATCTGCTGCATAGTTTGCATCTTTTAACAAAAAAATTGTTTCAAACTCAAACGGTTAAAAAGTTACTAAAAATGCAGCAACAAGTGTTGTCGCATGGTGAAAGACCCTTTGCAAAGCTGGACTGGTCATCTTTCTGTTGCTTATTACTATATTTGGGTGTTAAATTGATAGTAATCAGGTACAACTAATGCCCAGAAAGTGTTATCAAGTTAAAACTGACAAAAAAATATAGTTATACAATTAGAAAATGGGCAGCAGAATGTCACATTATTTGCATTTCCTTGCCACATAATTTACTCAACCCTGCCACATCATTTTTCCTCTTCTGCTGCATAATTGTAGTGGCCCTGCTCACGGACGGTTAATGCAGCTCTAGAACACATTTTCTGTTTATATTTGCTGGGTGATGTATATACAGATAAGGGCTAAAAATAAACCGGCTATAGGTGATTTTTTTCCTTATGTTTTTTACCCGCTGTGACATTAAAATACCGGTGATGCCGTTAGGAATCAGGCCAGGTGGCAACCCTAGTTATGGCCTAAATCTGCGCATCCTTGTGAAATATTGACAGGTCGTCATGCACCATAATGCATGTTCTATATGATTAACCGCGTCGCCTAATGGGACGGCCCGTGTACTAGGCTAATATCCGGCTCCCGCAGTCAATGAGAAGTGCGCATGCGCAGCTGCCTCTTGCTTTACTTTGAGTTTGATTCATAATAGGTGATTGAAGCCGCTGTGCAGGAAGGAGCAGTGCGCATGCGCAGCTGTCTCCATCTTTCTTTAAGCTTGATTCATAGTCAGCAGAGGGTGATTCAAGCCGATCTGTGAAGGCGAGATTTGGAATCAGAGCCCTGTGATTAGTCAGTAATGATGAGTAAGCGAGGAGGCGATCAGGAGGGCTTACAGTCCAAGGCAGACTTTTACTTCTGCCACAGGCTCCCATTGAAGTAGGGATTAATATGTCTTTGATTTGCAGACGCTGTGCAGTCGGTAACCGTTTTTTAAATGGAGGAGCAAAGTGAAGGGCACAGGCAGCTAAACCCCCCGCTAGGGACGGGTGCATGTTGACCCCTGGCTCCACCGGCGCCCACCCTGGCATTCCAGCCTGTGGGCCAAAATAACATGGTGCATCTGTTGGAAATACCAGTTTGAGGTTACTGGAAATACCCCACCCTCTTGTGTTTATTTTCTGCACTGGCACTGTAAGCAGCCAAGTGCTCTGAATAGCTCCCACTGTTTCTGCCTGTCCATCCTGCCCACTGCTGTATTGATATAATATGAAAGTGATGCAGCCGCCTGTGACATAGGGGGCAGCGTAGATGCAAGGGGTACCGTGCACATGCAGCAAGTACCTGTGGTAGTTATTCTAAGGGAACAGAATTACACCTCTGATTTGTTAATTGAACCCCGTGAAATGGCGCCTGGTGAAGGTTCTGCTTGGATGGGTGTTCTGCATGTGGTCTTTGGGGTGCTTGTGGTTTTTGGGGTGCACAGCCTAGATGTTCCTGCTTGTGATCTACGGGGTGCACAACATGGATGTTCCTGCTTGTGGTCTTCTGGTGCACAGCATGGATGTTCCTGCTTGTGGTCTTCGGGGTGCACAGCATGGATGTTCCTGCTTGTGGTCTTCGGGGTGCACAGTCTAGATGTTCCTGCTTGTGGTCTTCGGGGTGCACAGTCTAGATGTTCTTGCTTGTGGTCTTCGGAGTTCACCGTCTAGATGTTCCTGCTTGTGGTCTTTGGGGTACTCCGTCTAGATGTTCCTGCTCGTGGTCTTCGGGGTGCACTGCCTGGATTGCCTCTTATTTAAGAGAGTGCAGCTTGGCTCACATCTGCTAGGAAATGCAGAATCATCCTGTTTGTTCCTCATGAGAATGGAAACATCTTCTAAGAAGGCCACATAAAAGTGAGATGTTAACTTTCTTTGGGATAATACTCTGTGATCGATGGCCTAGGGATTTCCTAGTGGTTGCTACCACATCATGCTGCCTTCTTCCTGCCCAAGTGGAAGTTTCCATTGTCCTATAGCAACTGCTTGAAGCATCCTATCACTTAAGACTCAAAACATGAACTGTAATGTAATGCTGAACACGGCGTCTCTCTTTTCATTCAATGGATGCAGGGGCACAGGAAGTAGAGCCGACGGGAGCACACCTCTGGTCCTCGTGAACGACGTCAAACACTGCTTGTGAAGGCACTTCCATCCGTCCCACGCCTGGCACGTGCTGTGCTAAGTGCTTCCTGTCGGGGGTATGAAGCGCTCTATGAAAACAACTGAAGTGCAATTCATCACACAATACCGGGGCAATAGTACTGGGGCAATAGTCTAAATGCATCTTGTCGGGGGTATGAAGCTCTATATATACACAACTGAAGGGCAATTCAACACACAATACCGGGGCAATAGTACTGGGGCAATAGTCTAAATGCATCTTGTCGGAGGTATGACGCTCTATATATACTCAACTGAAGGGCAATTCAACACACAATACTGGGGCAATAGTACTGGGGCAATAGTCTAAATGCATCTTGTCGGGGGTATGAAGCTCTATATATACACAACTGAAGGGCAATTCAACACACAATACCGGGGCAATAGTACTGGGGCAATAGTCTAAATGCATCTTGTCGGAAGTATGAAGCTCTATATATACAGAACTGAAGGGCAATTCATCACACAATACTGGGGCAATAGTACTGGGGCAATAGTCTAAATGCATCTTGTCGGAGGTATGAAGCTCTATATATACACAACTGAAGGGCAATTCAACACACAATACTGGGGCAATAGTACTGGGGCAATAGTCTAAATGCATCTTGTCGGAGGTATGAAGCTCTATATATACAGAACTGAAGGGCAATTCATCACACAATACTGGGGCAATAGTACTGGGGCAATAGTCTAAATGCATCTTGTCAGGGGTATCAAGCTCTATATATATACACAACTGAAGGGCAATTCAACACACAATACCGGGGCAATAGTACTGGGGCAATAGTCTAAATGCATCTTGTCGGAGGTATGAAGCTCTATATATACACAACTGAAGGGCAATTCAAGACACAATACCGGGGCAATAGTACTGGGGCAATAGTCTAAATGCATCTTGTCGGAGGTATGAAGCTCTATATATATATTCAACTGAAGGGCAATTCAACACACAATACCGGGGCAATAGTACTGGGGCAATAGTCTAAATGCATCTTGTCGGAGGTATGAAGCACTATATATACTCAACTGAAGGGCAATTCAACACACAATACCGGGCAATAGTACTGGGGCAATAGTCTAAATGCATCTTGTCGGAGGTATGACGCTCTATATATACACAACTGAAGGGCAATTCAACTCACAATACCGGGGCAATAGTACTGGGGCAATAGTCTAAATGCATCTTGTCGGAGGTATGAAGCTCTATATATACTCAACTGAAGGGCAATTCAACACACAATACTGGGGCAATAGTACTGGGGCAATAGTCTAAATGCATCTTGTCGGAGGTATGAAGCTCTATATATACACAACTGAAGGGCAATTCAACACACAATACTGGGGCAATAGTACTGGGGCAATAGTCTAAATGCATCTTGTCGGAGGTATGAAGCTCTATATATACACAACTGAAGGGCAATTCAACACACAATACCGGGGCAATAGTACTGGGGCAATAGTCTAAATGCATCTTGTCGGAGGTATGAAGCTCTATATATACTCAACTGAAGGGCAATTCAACACACAATACCGGGGCAATAGTACTGGGGCAATAGTTTAAATGCATCTTGTCGGAGGTATGACGCTCTATATATATACACAACTGAAGGGCAATTCATCACACAATACCGGGGCAATAGTACTGGGGCAATAGTCTAAATGCATCTTGTCGGAGGTATGAAGCTCTATATATACTCAACTGAAGGGCAATTCAACACACAATACTGGGGCAATAGTACTGGGGCAATAGTCTAAATGCATCTTGTCGGGGGTATGAAGCTCTATATATACACAACTGAAGGGCAATTCAACACACAATACTGGGGCAATAGTACTGGGGCAATAGTCTAAATGCATCTTGTCGGAGGTATGAAGCTCTCTATATACTCAACTGAAGGGCAATTCAACACACAATACCGGGGCAATAGTACTGGGGCAATAGTCTAAATGCATCTTGTCGGAGGTATGAAGCTCTATATATACTCAACTGAAGGGCAATTCAACACTGGGGCAATAGTACTGGGGCAAAAGTCTAAATGCATCTTGTCGGAGGTATGAAGCTCTATATATACTCAACTGAAGGGCAATTCAACACACAATACCGGGGCAATAGTCTAAATGCATCTTGTCGGGGGTATTAAGCTCTATATATACTCAACTGAAGGGCAATTCAACACACAATACCGGGGCAATAGTACTGGGGCAATAGTCTAAATGCATCTTGACGGAGGTATGAAGCTCTATATATACACAACTGAAGGGCAATTCAACACACAATACCGGGGCAATAGTACTGGGGCAATAGTCTAAATGCATCTTGTCGGAGGTATGAAGCTCTATATATACACAACTGAAGGGCAATTCAACACACAATACCGGGGCAATAGTACTGGGGCAATAGTCTAAATGCATCTTGTCGGAGGTATGAAGCTCTATATATACACAACTGAAGGGCAATTCAACACACAATACCGGGGCAATAGTACTGGGGCAATAGTCTAAATGCATCTTGTCGGAGGTATGAAGCTCTATATATACACAACTGAAGAGCAATTCAACACACAATACCGGGGCAATAGTACTGGGGCAATAGTCTAAATGAATCTTGTCGGAGGTATGAAGCTCTATATATACACAACTGAAGGGCAATTCAACACACAATACCGGGGCAATAGTACTGGGGCAATAGTCTAAATGCATCTTGTCGGAGGTATGAAGCTCTATATATACACAACTGAAGGGCAATTCAACACACAATACCGGGGCAATAGTACTGGGGCAATAGTCTAAATGCATCTTGTCGGAGGTATGAAGCTCTATATATACACAACTGAAGGGCAATTCAACACACAATACCGGGGCAATAGTACTGGGGCAATAGTCTAAATGCATCTTGTCGGAGGTATGAAGCTCTATATATACACAACTGAAGAGCAATTCAACACACAATACTGGGGCAATAGTACTGGGGCAATAGTCTAAATGCATCTTGTCGGAGGTATGAAGCTCTATATATACAGAACTGAAGGGCAATTCAACACACAATACCGGGGCAATAGTACTGGGGCAATAGTCTAAATGCATCTTGTCGGAGGTATGACGCTCTATATATATACACAACTGAAGGGCAATTCAACACACAATACCGGGGCAAAGGTACTGGGGCAATAGTCTAAATGTTTCCTGTCGCAGTATGAAGCGCTATATAAATACAACTATAGTACAATACAAAACACAATACTGGGGCAATATTCTAAATGCTTCCTGTCAGGGTATGAAGCGCTTTACGAATACAACTATAGTACCATGCAATACACAATACTGATGCAGTAGTCTTAAAGCGCTAAGCATTCCTACGTCATAAACAGTGAAGAGCAGGTATTGAGGCGTAGAGATATTTTTGGCCGAATGTATTGGGTGCAGAAGTGCCTCGTGTTCATGAATTGAGGTTGTGGGGTGGGGGGCTGCTGCTGGTGAAGGCGGCCTTGTGTACAGCCTCACCTCCAGCCCTCGGACCCTACCCAGCCGAGACCGCTCCAGATCCGCCTCGCGCCTCTTATCGCACCGCAGATTAGGTGTGACCTCGAGATGCCTTTCACTCAGGTATGAGTGGGCGCCTCGCTCCTTTCTTCTCGGCGCTCCCCCACTCTCAGGGCTTTATAGAAATCTATGTAATGCTCGCCAGAGGTGGCACAGCTGGTGCCCTTGGGATGCCTGCTGCTGAGGGCGGGAAGATGTTTAAAAGGCCCACGGCTCGTTTTTCAGAGATTTTATGGGGTGAACGAGAGCGGCCGCGTTCTTGATGTTTACACGGATAATAATTAGTGGGATCGAGTGGGTTTGTGTGTGGGGGGGGAGGGGGGGGGGGGAAGAGTGTAGGGCGCGTACAAAGTTATGATCGCGGGTGGAATGGGCCTGCTTGGACATCCATCCTTCCAATGAGGCGTGGATCTTAGGGGGTCTGGGGTACACCCCGCAGGACCGCTCCTACCTGCAGCACAGGTGACCTCTGTGCAGAGGGAGAGGAGTCCTCAGCAAGACACACGATTACAGCGGTCTCAAATGCAACGTTTCGCTCCCCAGACTCCACGCGGGCCACATGTCCCTCTGGTCGTATTGTACAGCTTCTGTACATCTGTATGTTCCTCTGGTGGTATTCTACGGCATGTGTACATCTGTATATCCCTCTGGTCGTATTGTACAGCAGATGTACTTCTGAATGTCCCTCTGGTGGTATTTTAAAGCAGGTCTACCTACACCTGAATGCTCCTCAGGTTTTTTTTACATTAGGTGTATATCTGTTAGTTACTGTGGTGGTATTGTACAACATGTGTACATATACATGTTCCTTCGCTTTTATTGTACACCAGGTGTACATCTGTGAGTAGGCTGCTCTGGTGGTATTGTACAACAGGTGCACATCTGTTTGCTCATATTTATAGTAGGAGGTCGGCGTAACTCGCATAATAACATAGAATAATTTCCCGAAATGACTGCAGAATTACATGCAATTTATGAGAAAAGCACATCTCTCTCCCAAAAATTATCAGTAGTCCATTGAAGTAAAAACTGAACTCGAAAATGAAATTTTTTCTTGATTTTCAGTTGCTAAGGTTCAAAACACTGACACAGCGGTCTGCTGGGGTTTGTTTGTAGAACGCCCTTGCTAAAGGAACTGACACTCTCATTCAAAACAATGCTTTTTGCATTTGATTGTGTAGTTTTGCACACAAATAATGGCACTGACTTAAAAAAAATTACGCGAATGGTACATCTCACATTAAAGTTTCCCCCCCAAAAATACGTTTTGTGGCGTTAGGCGCAATCTCTGTAATTTTGTTTATATTTTGTTGCATTTAATTTCCAAAATTACAGCAGTGGAAATCAGCAGCCTTCGATACTGTGTCTTACCATCATTTACTTCGAAGGATGCATTACATTGGCTACATTCAGCCATCTTGCATTGGTTCAATTCTTTCTTAAGTAACTGATCGCAATCGGTACAGCCTCCGCCTATTAGACCGAGTTCCAACGATTTGCACTGTGGAGTTCCTTACGGCTCCTCTCTGAGCCCCACTCTATTTAATGTTTACCTAGTCCCACCAGCTAACATTGTAAAAAAAAAACAAGAGGATTTGAGATAATCATGTATGCTGATGACACTCAACTGATTATCTCTAGTGCCGATAAGTGTGATGAAACAAAGGATAATCTAGGTGAGTGCCTTACTGAGGTAGCAGAGTGGCTGCACACTCATTGGCTCAAACTAAATGCAGATAAATCAGAAATGTTGTTTGGAAGTGCTGACATTTTTTGGAATGATTTATGGTGGTCAAAAATGTAAGCCCTACACCCAAACTCAAGAAAGTGGTTACAAATCTGGGCTTTCTTATTGACAATGCCCTCACCCTACAAGAGCAAGTAACCAGGGCTCAAGGGGTTTGTTTCGGATTGCTACATACCCTTCGGAAACTATTCAGATGGATTCCAGTTGCTTGGAGAAGGAACATAATCCAAACTTTAATCCTGAGTTGGACTGATTATGGTAATGCATTATATGTAGGCATGGCTTAGTACCTGAACTGTCTGAACTGGGGTGGCTGAGTGAGCTAAAGAATGTTGATGGATTAAACCCAGATCAGTTGACTGGGGGTGAGTGTTTGATTTGCTCAAACGTTCTGTCCATCATCCCCTTTTGTATCGCTTAGTACCTGTTCACACAACTCTAGACCATTCAAAACATACCAGCTAAACTTATTTGTAGTAAAAGCAAAACGAGCTCCGCATCCACCTGCTTTGACCATCTCCATTGGCTTCCAGTCCGTAAACGGGCCACCTTCAAGTTAATGTGCTATACGCTTAGAGCACCCCATGGAAATGACCCTACACTATTGTTGAACAAAGTCAGTTTCCACACACCTATACAGAACTTTAGATTAGCTAACAGGGCTTTGATATCTTGTAAAAGAATCAAAAGTGTTTGGATGGACGGTCGTTCTTTTAACTTTTTAGCCTCCAGTCACTGGAATAAGCTCCCTCCGGAGTTACCGTCTGTGCCAGATATGCCACCATTTCTAAAGAAATTGAAGACCTGGTTATGCTCACTTTAGGCCCATGGTCAGAACCAGTATTGATAATAGTTTAGCGCCGGGATATCCCTCTGGGGATGAGTTGCCCCTTTATAAATATCTAATACACATATGGCTTGCTTATTTGCCGAAAAAAGTTATGAATGGACATTCAATACAGATACAGTTACTCCGGCATAATTCAGATTTCATAGATGTATGGCGTGTCCATGAATATGTTCCTCTTTTGGGGTTGCACGGCACGGATTGTCTTGCTAAAAGCACATTTAGTCCGCATGGACTTCCCTAGTTTGTTTAAATGTCAGTGGCTAGCTGCAGAAGTTAATGTTGGGCTCCACGTTGTGTTTTCCTTTGATTACACACTGCTAAGCCCCTGCTTACATAATCCAAAGGGTCTAATTCCTTCCTTTAGAAACTAAACAAACATATTTAGCTGTTTTCTATCCGACACAAATGTTAGCAATTTTTCACGTTAGCCACTTCCTCGTGTAGTTCTAAGGACACCACATCAAATCTGACGCGCCAGTGTGGTAGACTTAAAGGAGACGTGCGCTATAAAATATGCGAATAGTTATGCTTTAATTCCTGCCAGGCTTCCCAATCAAAAACCCTGCATCTATTTTACTTTATTAATTTATATACGACTTTCGACCATTCCGACCTCCCCGGGGTGTTATAGTTACCTGGACATTTCACTCATACAAAACCATTGAAATTGCTCCTATATAGTTTGTTGGACTAACTATATTTCGCGCACCCGCAATCCACTGCTGATGATGTCACATATTACATCATTCATGACATCACTGATGACATCTCAAATGACCTCTGTTTTACCTGCTGTCACTTTCTGTGCGCCTGCAAATCAATAACACAACTTTATTTTGGTGGTGATCGTGGTCGTTTTTGCAGACTTGACTCAGCAGCTCTCAGGGTCGAATGTCTGCTCCTCCATCCTGGTCTTTTTGTGGTCTTGAAGGACGGTGTCTTTGGGTGGAAGTGGCGGTGAGTGCTGGGTGCCTGTAATGCCACCTGTTAACTCACACCCCAGAGTCGCAGACTGGCCATCTCCCCTCATAGCCAGGGCCACTCAAACATGAATCCGATGCTGGGGCGTCACGTCTGCCTGATGATCTGTGTGAATTCAATACACTTCATTTATAATCCACCACTTGATGCAGAATTTAAAAAAAAACAAAAAAGCTAAATGTTTGTTGCTCAAATGAATAAAAGGCTATTCAACTTGTTCCACCTATGGAGTGATGCCGCACCTGATTCTTTGCAAAAACTAACTTTTCATCTGCTGACTGTTCTATTTGGGCATTTAAGGTGGTGACCCACATATTAACTATAAAACAGTATATGTCGAATGTCAATAATTTTCTTTTTCAGAAACATATGTGCATTTATAGCACTGGTATCCTTTGTGTATCAATGTGTTAACATTTTTATATGGAAAGAGAATATTGCCATATAATGGTAGCCTACCTTGTGTTTTTATGCCGCATAATTTAGTCACTGATGCCAGATTATTTGGTTCTTTACTGCCTCCTGGCTCTTCATAACTCGTTGTCCCTGCTCGTAGCTGCTCTAACCTTCGTCCTGCCTTTTCGTTTCAGATCTACACCGATTGGGCTAATCACTACCTTGCAAAATCTGGCCATAAACGATTGATAAAAGACCTGCAACAAGACGTGACGGACGGGGTCCTGCTGGCGGAGATCATCCAGGTTGTTGGTGAGTGTCCGACCAGCCCTATTGGCTTTGCCAGTACTTGTCAGCGCTGATTTGTATTCGATATCCGATAAATAACACGTGCAGAAACACGCTTCCAATAAACAACAAAACTGAAACAAGCCATAACCATTAAAAGTTCCTTTTCGTGAAAAGCTCCCGGAGTACAGATCTCTGTGCCTTCTGAGATCAGGACAGTAACCCCATAGAGCTATTTAAACTGAAACACTCACTTCCGGAACGCCACCGCCTCAAATAAAGCAGCGGTACTTACTTCCCTGATAACATCCCTGTCTTGTTTCTCTCCCCTGAAAACAATTCTTTAGTTGCACTCCACCATCCAAATGAAACTGCTGTTTGAATCTCTAATCCATCCGGATGGGCCAACTTTACCCTTCGCAGCACTTTATTGTAGTTTGTAGTATTGCTTAAGAAATGTTGCCATTCTTTTCTCTCCTGTAAAGCGCCCTGATACCCAGGGGTCTTGGCCACGCTATGAAAAAATATGTATTAAATAATTAACAATAGCATTGATGTGAATAACTACAATTGAAAATGTTGCCAATCTGATAGAATTACATTTTCCAGAGGTCTGTGCAAGGGTGAGTTGTATTCTGTATCTGAGTCGCTCATGTTCTCTCCTTTACATCACTTTCCTCTGTAGTCTCTCCCTGTTTCTTTCCACATTTATTTCTGGGGTCTATCGTCCAGCTGCATGGCTCACACTTAAGCTTCCTCCTCTTCATCGCTATGTTTTCATTCTGTTTGTCTATGTGTACTTTTTTTGTGCGGCCTTCCCATGACCACTTCCAGACCCCCCCCACAGCCCCCCCCCCCCCCCCCGCGCACACTGTTTTCTTTTCTTTTGGCACTGTCAATATTTCAACAGCTGTGCATACCTCCTTCACACACTTTCCCATAGAACAACTGTAATTGGCAAATAAACGAACACCCCCCTGTGCACACAGCAGAGAGGTCAAGTACTGAATGTGCATGTAGTGTGAAGAGCTTAGGACCCATAAAGCAGGCACTGTGAGAAACATGCACTGATCCACCTCAACCTCGGCCCATTCTGTAGGCCTCAACCTACGGCATGACTGCACAGAGATGCCTAGAGTCAACTCTGTTTACATTATGCACGCTACAGACGTCATGTGTTTTTATGATAAACAAAACTACAGAAACACAACTGTCCCGAGTCACAAATTGAATTTTGCAGCACGTAAAACAGTACTACTACTTACATACTACAAAATGCAGTTCACAAACCTATGACCATTCACCTACGCGTGTGCCTTTCCTAGCTTTTGTCTTTGAGGAAACTCCGATGATATCTAAAATAGTATATATTCAGACAATAGGCATACTGTAGGTTGCAGTTTAGAGTTTTGAAAACAAACAAAAAAAATCTAAAATTCAGACAATTAAAAGACACTTAGGAAAGGTTTTTAAAAAATTGATGGTTTATTAAGCCACTTCGTCATATTTTTTATTTGTTTGAAAGCATGTCCTCTAGATTTCACTAGCCCTAAAAAGGGCAACATGCATCTTTGATTTTTGGGAATCTTTGAAATAGGTTTACTTTTTGCTGAAAATGATGTTTAAATGATACAGCCTCTTAATAATGTCTATCTGTAGGCAGTGTTTGAAACCAGTGACACTACAAAGTCACCCTCGTTTATAAATATTTACATATTGGCATCTTTTGATTCGATTCCGTGGTTCAGTGTTCCTTAAATGGAAGCAAAGTTTATATCAATGTAATGAAATCATATGACAGTATTGTAACCCACTACCGAGGTCTGAATAGGTTGTTAATGCCCCCTCTCTGCGGCTCGGGCCTTTAATGACGGAAAGCGCCTTTAACAACATATACTGTGAGGCGGAAGGTCAATAATGCTATTCCACCCACTAAAGGCAGAACGACCTAAAACAAAAAAGGAAAGCTAGAAAGACAAATGCGGCAGTGTTGGAGCAGATGGCCCGGCCGTACCAGCCAATAATGCCCCTGGGACACACCACTGTTGGAAATGTAGCTCTCAGCATTCTAGTGTTCTAATCACAATTGCTGCCTGCTTTCAGCATAATCAAATTAGGATTAACTATGAAAAATCTTTGATGGTGGGAAATAGCATATAAACCAGGGCACCCTACTGGATTCCACGGGTACTTGGAAGCACATTTTCTATGCATACTTTCTGTGTAAAATCAATAAGACATTGATGGGTTAAATGGCCTATAGTATAAAAGATGGAAGGTCATCTATTTGTCCCATGTTGGAGGCATTCAGTGTCTGCAAGGTGCAACCTTAACTTTTACCTAAACCAGACTAGTTAGAAAGATTTGTCTGGTTCATTCTAGTTACTATTTGGTACATTTTCCACTCTGTTTAAACAAGGCTCCCTTACATGTAAGAAATAGAAAAAGTGATGTGAGGGAGAGAGAACGAGGCAGAAAAACCTAGAGAGAGACAGAGGGAGCGAATGCTCTAGACCTTGCAAGGTTTCTTTCAGTCTGAGAATGGGTAACAGAAGTTGGTCAGATGGGCCTACCTCGCGTATTAAGTCCTGCTTATGAAGAGTGCCAAGTTAAGGAACAGTAATCAAACCTTGTTCACTAAACAAGCCGCGAGGGCCTGGTGGTTTCACCCCGGTGCCCTGCTGGCAAGGACTTTGCTAGGCCCTGCGGGATAGAAGACTTGTTGAGAATCTACTGACATTCAGTCCTCTATGGCGGCACCAGCTACTGTCTAGTGGGCGCCCCTTGGACTGATGGACCATTTGCACACTGATTATTAGACCTCTGACATGGGCCTTCGACTGATTTCAAAAGAGGCATAGTGATGTTGCCAGATCAACACTCGTTTCTACCAATGTAGTTTTGGGTTCCAAGTCAAGGTTGCAGGAAAGCCTTCCTTTGGATTTCTTACCATGAAACGTCCCCCTAGCATCATTTCTTCCCTACCTGCTGCAGTTTACCTTACTTGCAGTGCTCAAGTGCTTGGAGTATCGGCACTCCAGCCTTAAACTGCAGCAGTTTTGTTAATAATAACTGTTGCATGTGCCTAGAATCTTTAATATGGTGTCTGACCATCACCTCTCATGTTTCTGTTTGACCATGATGCCTGACTTTGGTCCACTAGTCTGACTATTGTGTCTGTCTCTATCTTGGAACGCTCCTTTTTATGTCGAGCCTAGAGGCAGCACGCATGCGCTGCTCTGTGAGGCATGCTGTAATCCCTCTGTTGGGTTAGACCATGCCCACCGCTTTCAATTTATTTCATGTGCCATATCCCAATTGTTTTTATTTTATAGGTGAAACACTCCTCTTTGTCCGCCTATGGGTGTGTTTTAACTTTTCTGGTCCCTTTTACATGTGCAGAAAATAAAGGCGGTGTCCCCCACGTGATCCTCTATATTCTTACACACCAAACACTCCCTTGTTCGTGCCTTGACCATACAAACCCAAATAACGGAACCAATTTATATGCAATAGGGTAACATTTTATTCCTATGGTAGTATTACTAATATTAAAAACAAGTTTATTCTAAAATCTTAATCTGGCAATTTCTGGTACTTAATCACAAATATTATTTCTTGATCTATCCAGAAGCACAATTTCACATCAATGTACACACATTAAAAACACATTATCTTGTCAGTATCACAATTAAAATAATCACAGATATCTCAAAACATATGAATGTCCATGTATACAAATAAAAATACTGTAACCAAAACCATAGGGTTATGGACGCAGCGTTTCGGTGGACGAAATTCAATAAGGCCACCTTTTTCAGGACTTTATTTATATGATAACAGTGATCAGTTTACTTTCCACGGAATGTATTAGTTCAGGGATTCCGAATAACATTATTTTCTTGACTGAGTGACTGACTCCGCACTCTAACAGAACTTTCAATAGTTCCTACACATCAGACTTTAACTACCATAGGCTCATCTGATTAAAAACCAATTTGATTTGTGCTCTCCAACTATATCCTTGCTCTGTGTGGAAACCCCTATTTGTTATTAATGCGCTATTGCCAGGCTCTCTTCAATTAGCCTTTTTAGTCGGCATAGGAAGAATCTTTTACTAGAAGCCTAATCCCGTCTCTAGGAATGGGTGTCTCTCTTCTGTCCAGCCCTCTGTGGGGTTAGACCACGCCCACCGCTTTCAATTTGTTATTTCAAGTGCCATATCCCAATTGCTTTCATTGTATAGGTGAAATACTCCTCTTTGTCCCGCCTGTGGGTGTGTTTTAACTTTCCTGACCCCTTTTGCATGTGGCCTTTCTTATAGTTTTATTTATCATTTGTTCGGCGCACTATTTTATTTTTTACATTCAATGGTCTCGCAACATTTTTTGCTTCACCTGAGCCTCTTGTTCACTTCGTGTGTGTGTGTGTGTGTGTAATCTGCTCCTGTTGTCTTTGCTCCAGCCCCTCCCATTGTCCATATTTGCCACATCCATTGTTTTTTTTTTTTTTATTAGGGGGGTGGTTTATATAGCGCAACCTCAACTCTAATGTATCCGAGAGCTGTAGTTGGGTTGCAGACAAACACATTGATTTTAGGGACAGGACGATTAAGCGATTTGACCACCTTGGTTCGTGTCTTTCGGTGGAGGAAACATTTTGCCCTTCCCGTCTGCACTGTTACTAGTGTTCGCAAGGGTGGTAGCAACGGATTCGGTCGTGATGTAGTTTCCGCGTGCCGGTGACTGCAGAGACGAAACACTACGAGGTAAGTTGCCGCAAGAAATGCAATAAAAGCCACGCATGCGCTGCAGGATTTTTCAGGGGGCGTGAGCCCGAACCTATGCCTGCTTTGGACAAAAAGTTATTTCTCAAACTCCTGGACAAAACAAGCATTTGCAATACAAAAGTTCATGCATATGCAAGAGTTTAAGCTATTGGCATTGTAAATGACGATGCCCTTTTAATGTGTTTTAAAAACCAACACTTAAATAAAAGGCATTGTCATTTTCAATGTCAATAGCTCAAATTCTGGCAAATGTGAAACCTATTGCATTGGAAATGCTTGTTGACAATAATGCTCACCTCGTGGTCTAGTGCGTCTTGATTTTGGTGTCTGTCTCTAGGTTGGAGCCCTCCTTTTTGGGGATGGCGCTCAACTCGTGCTCTGGTGCACCTTGACTCTGGTGCTCCTTGACTCTGGTGTCTGTCTGTAGCTTGGAGCACTCCTTTTTGGCAATGGACTTCACCTCAAGGTCTAGTGCACCCTGACCGTGGTGTCTGTCTCCTGCTTGGAGCGATCTTTGTTGTCGATGGATCTCACCTCAGGCGCTAACACTCTATGTTCTTTATGGATGGTGCCTTTTTGCTACATTTCTTGAACGCAGCCAGCAAAGCTAGTTTCTAAGCACTGCCTACGACTCTGGCCAGCTTTGCTCCTTTGTGTGACCTCACAACCTCCATATACAAGCTTTTGATCTATCACCTGTGCTGAGTGGGTGACCTGCGCATGTGCACGCAATCCCAGGGGCCTTCGCAGATATAGTCTTGAAGTTCTCCGGTAGCACGTGCTGCCAGGCTGCTGAGCTATTCCGAGGATTCACTTGTAAAAATAATCGCTAACTTTCCATCCTAAGCGAACTCAAACCAGGATAAATATAGAACAGCTGCAGCCTGGCGTGGTCCACAGAATAGGTCTACGCGGAGAGGGAAAGCGACAACAGATGCATCTGAAAAACTCCATCTCCAGGGTCTGATCAGACATGTGTTTGTTGAAAGGGGTTGACCATCCCCTCCAGGAGCCCCATTATGCTGACTATGGGGGATCCAATAACTTCTGTTTGATCTGTTTAATTGGACAGTTACTGCAGCAAGGGCCATTTTTAGGCCAATGAGCACAGATGTCAAGAAACCATTGTCCTAAATCAGGGGTGTTTAGTATAGATCTTAGTGGGCCCTATCTACGACAGATTTTCAAAGCAACCAATTGCTTCTGAAAAAAGTTTCGTATACATTAATGGAATGTAAATGTTTCTTCATGTGAATATCTTCAACGTCTGTTTGGATCTGACCCTCCTGGGCCATTGTAAATTTAATGTCAAGCTTTTGTTCTACTCTGTAACCATCCATCCTCTACAGAGGTTTACAACACAGAGTGCCAGGTGCACAAGAGTGCTCCCATCTTTGTCGGGTCAGAGTGTATAAAATAAACAAGCATTGGTAGTGCCAGGCTTGTAACAGAAAGTGCCTTGATGCTTCCATCAATGCAGTCACTCCTCCGTGTGTGGATGCACTCAATGACGCATCCATGTACGTATGCATCTATTGATCCATCCATTTGCGTTTTCTTATGCTCACGTACTCATCAATCGACAACACCACCCGTATAAACTCCCCGGCACTGAGGTAAGATGTTCAGTTCTCAGTCAGACATATTGTTGCTTTTTGTGAGGGGGGTTGGGAGTTCTTCGGTATTGTTACTCCTGGTCTGTGAGGAGCTTTAGAGGTCTGTCAATGGAGCACCACCGCTGTCTGTGAGGGGTGAGAGTGCGGTCATGCTGTGTGAGTGCTAACTTGGGAAGGTTGTGACTGCTATCCTATGATTGGTTGTACCTCTGGGTGTCTTGCGGTGAAGGTGGTGGGAGTGCTACCAGTAGTATGCGGCCGCTGGTGTGCATGGGGTGTTGGAAGATTTCTGGTTGTACTTCGACTGGTTGGCTGTTACTCTAAAGAGGGTGGGAGTCCTACCGGTAGTATGAGGCTGCTGGTATTTATGGGGTGTCGGAATGCTTTTGGTTTTACATCTGGTTGTCTGGCTGTTACTCCGAATGGGGCGGGAGTGCTACTGGTACTAAGAGACTGCTAGATAGCATGGGGTGTGACAATGCTTCTGCTAAGGTGTGACTTGTACTGGGAATGAGTGTAATTGTGCTGTTGCTATTCAGTATGTTTAGGGTGTTTTACTTTTCCACCTTAAGGACTTTAGTGGTCCGCCATGTTTTCGCTGAGGCCATGGCTGTAGGCATCCTGTGTACTTATTCAACAATGGACAAGTCTTATTCTTGAAACAACTCTGCAGTCATTCTTCCCAAGGGGAGTTGTCTTCCTCTGCTCGAGAGCCTTCATGGTTTGCTTTCCCTAATAAAGCTTTCCAAAGATTGCACTGGGCAAAATAGATCCATCTATTTCCATTGATGTCCATTTATTTTGTTTTGAGAACCCATTCTCAGTGGCAGCTGGCAGCCCGCCACTATGTGCAGAACCGGTTGTGCTTCCTGCATCACCAAGCACTGGTCACACCAATGAACAGAGTCTGAGCTCCCGCACCCTGCACTCCCTCGTGCTCGCAGGCTCCCACCTCCCATTGGAGCTTGTGATGTCACAGTAGAGGCTCCTCTGGACAGGGGCATAGTAGTGAGGCTCTTCCGGGGCATAGGGCAATGACAGCATCTAAGTTGCTACTTGATCAACTGACATCGTTTACCTCTCGTCACCGCTGGTGATTTTTAGGGACGAGTTACTATTGACCCAAACTGAGCATAAAACAAATCCCTTTAACACTTGAACCTCGGGGTAGCGAAGCAGAGCAGTCCAACACTTACTTATGAGGTGGCGTAGATTAGAAACTCAGACCCCCTCAAAGCTCACAATAACTGTTCCTAAATCGATGCACAGTCGGTGCTTTTAAAATTTAAATGTTCTTGAACGCATACACAACTGAACACTACACATACAATTGTACACTGTTAAATCAAGAGTTCCATATTACCCCCTGGATTAAAGATCGATTTATAAAGGTTAAAAACTAGAACACCCTTCCTTTGATTCTTTTCTCTTAGTTCCGCATGCAAAGCCCCTTTCTGTTGTATTTGCCACTTAGTTAAGAATATAAAACCCATCCTATTGCATCTGTCAGAGTTCTTAATGTAAAACCCTTCCCTACTGTCTTTGACACAGGGTCTGTGTTATCAATGTCCCCCACTGTCGCAACCAATGGAACAGCTTCACGAGTGGAGTAATACACCTCCTGCCTCATAACATGTCCATACAATAGAGGATGAACAAAGGGCCGGAGCCAATCCCCTCTCTGTATACTGCTCTTGATTCCCAATATGCACTTATGCATTGGCAGGCCTATGCATCCATGTTGGTCTTGCCTTCTTCTGCACCAGGTGACGCTGATTGATGTAGGCCTTCTCTGTGCTTTTTCCAACACACCCCTGTACACCAAAACCCATGCACTGCTCAGAGCCTTCTTCTAGGTCTACCCCTTTGTTATGGACACTAATTAAACAGCAACATTTTTTAGAGGGTGGGGTATTAATGCTCTTCTTAAATGTGCTCTGGTACCCCATAAGTAAGGGTACGGTGTCTTGTGGCGTATGCAGGTCTCCTCCAACCTACCTGTGCGGCTCATGGGAGCCAATAACAAGAAAGCATTAGGCGCCCACCCAGTGCCGTCTTTTACAAGGAGGGTCCAGCTCCGTGGTTTGCTCTTCCAGGCCCCCAAGTACACAGAGTTTCTGTGCATATGCGGTGCCTGTTATGCGGCGCGCTAGTTATGCGGCACTGCGAGTATTCTTGCAGTGAGGTCTGGTTCCCATCAGAGTGGTGGCGGCGGAATGAACCTGGGGCATTCAGCGCAGCAGGGAGCATTTAAAACATGAAACTCCCCTCCCTGCATAAACTGAAAACCGAGCTTCACATAGAAGAGGTGGAATCTCTAATTTGAGACCCGGTCATTGGCTGTGTAGGACAGCACGGCTGTGGCCACCGGGCAAACCCAGCATGCGGCAGGACCAGCCCACATCAGAGCGCGTCTGCAGCGGATACGACGGGTTCCCAGTCATTCATTTTTAATAGTAATCGCATGGTTTGTTTGGTGTTTTTGCCAAAAGCGTTTTAGCCCTGGGATTCACGAGACCAGGGCATACTTTGCGATTGTGGTGAAACCACTGCACTTCAGTGGGAGATTCCTGTGAGGCCTTTCATGCCAGCCCCCCCCCTCCCCCCGCGACCATGACTTCTTTGAAAGATGTCTGCTGAGCCGTGGGCATGTTCATGAACAGATAGGAGGCAGGTACATCCCTCACCAGCCCTGGCACAGCGGTGTGTATAAAGCCTGGCCTTTGATGCCTTATTAGCAGCAGGGTATTGCCCGGCTCCCAGAGTGCATTACAGTGGGCGTTTCCAAGGCCAGGTGAGCCAGGCTGCGGCAGGGTGGTTGGCATCTTAACACACCGGCAGGAAGTCTTCTGCCAGCCCTTCCCATAGAGGTGCTCGTGCCTGGGAGTGAATCCATTCTTTGCGGTGTAATCCACCAGTTTCAGTCTTAGCACTGTTACTGGGTGTTGTGTAGGTTACCTGTGTGCCTGGTCACTGTATGTGCTCACCAATCCCTGCCACTGTGCCCAACCTGTTTCTAATAGTCACCGAAGCGGCCATGTTCATGCAAGATTAGGCATTGGCCCACTGCTTACAGTAGTATTCATTGACTGTACTCTGGTTCTCTAATTCTATTGGACAGCGGTGAATAGGTTACTCCACTGGGTTGCACAATAGTTTTGATTTTACACTAGCCCTCTTCTGCAGTGATGTGGACTCGCCATAGTTCTCTTGAACAGTGATCAGTTCTTGCACAAGTTTTCTTGGACAGTGGTGCATTTCTTACAGTACTTCCCTTGGACAATGATGTGGTTGTTAAACTGATACTCTTGGACAATGGCTAGGATGTTTTCTCTAGTTCTCTAGGACGGTGGTCTGATTCTTTCACTAGTTCTCTTGGACAGTGGCTAGGTTCTTTAACTAGTTCTTTTGGATAGTGGTTTGATTCACTAGTTCTATTGGACAATAGTTAGGTTCTTTAACTAGTTTTTTTGGATAGTGGTTTGTTTCTTTCAATAGTTCTCTTAGACAGTGGATTGATTCTTTCACTAGTTCTCTTGGACAGTGGCGAGGTTCTTTAACTAGTTCTTTTGGATAGTGGTTTGATTCACTAGTTCTATTGGACAATAGTTAGGTTCTTTAACTAGTTTTTTTGGATAGTGGTTTGTTTCTTTCAATAGTTCTCTTAGACAGTGGATTCATTCTTTCACTAGTTCCCTTGGACAGTAGCTTGGTTCTTACACTAGTTCTCTTGGACATTGGTGTGAGTCTTTCACTAGCTTCTTTAGTCAGCGGCTCAGATCTTATACGCATTGTCTTGTGGTACGGTTCTTACAGTAGTTCGTTTGGGTAGTGGTTTCTGCATAGTTTTCTTGGAGAGCGATGTGGTTCTTATACTTCTGCTCATGAACAGTTATGTTGTGCTCGGTTCTTACTCGAGTTCTTTTGGATAGTTTCAGGTCAGTTTGTTTGGACAGTAGTTAATTTATTAATAGTTTTGGCGGAGAATGGTGCAGTTCTTGGAGTATTCCTGCTCAGTGGTTTATTTTGACTACTAATTCTGTCGGATAATGGCTGAATTCTTTCACCAGTTCTAGATAGAGACTGGTTTTAAGGCTAGTTCTCTGTGATAGTGAGTCTGTTATTCTTAGTCAGGGGTCTGGTTCTTACTGAAATTCCTTTAAATGTATCCCTGTACCAGCTGTTTTCTAAAACTGACCCTTTGTGCTTCTACGGGACGGATGCGACCCAGGGTAGAGTTTTTCAACATCCAACAAGCTAGCACCCTCATGGTATCATTTATAATTAACAAATTGGACATATTGACAGCCTAAACCTTAATACCTGCGTTGATGGGGCAAGAACTGTCAGCATAGTATACGCTCAGCCATTCCGCGTCATTAAAGATGCAGAAGTCACACTCATTCATGGAGATGCCAGGGCTGTGACGGTCCCTCAAGAGGAGCAGACTCATGTTGGGTGTCTGAAGAGATGCACAGTCGAGTAAACAGATGGCGGTCATCAATTATTAAATGGGGATGTGCTTTTATTTCTGCTATGCGCTTCTGTAACAGGCAAGTGTGTGCATGGGTTAATAAGACTTCTGGCTAGCCTTTCCGTGGGTTCCTTTTACCTGCTAAGAGAAACCCCTTAGTAACAGTCATTTAAGTCCTATTTCTTAATGTTCTCTAGCTTACTTTTAGGCTAAGTACGGGTCATAAAGCAATGCGCTATCTGAAATCTATGCTTGTTTGCGCTATTGCCTACAGAATGACCTGAAAGTGACTGTCACGCTCAGAGATGTTGTCAATTATTGATGATGCTTGCGTTTGGAGGAGGAAATGTGTAATTGCTCACTTTTGGATGTCTTTAGACATTGTTTGAAGGTGGTTGTGTTATACAGAAATATTTCAACAAGTAGAAGGTTGTATCATTCTACAGAATCAGGTCGCCAGGTATGATGTGTTTTTTTCTTGAATTAGAAGTTTTATTTGTTTTAGAAATTGTTCCTTTATGATTTTTGAATCTCCGCGCTGCGTGCAGTATCGGATTAGGGTGAGCACCTCCCCAGGTCCTTATGTCATTGTTTCCAGTCCTGGACCCTTGAGACAGAATGCTGCATTTTGGTACTGTAATTCCGATTTACTGTCATTATTCTAATCAGGTTACACAACTGAGGTTTGTAAGGGAAAGGTTCAGGACCAGAGACAGTGCCTACAACAACCTGTAGCAGGGTCGCCACCCTACAATGGAGAACTGAAAAGTGATAAAATGTTGTTCTTCTTCCTCTCAAGGCTTTAAAGTCCCAGTTTGAACTTGTGTGAAGTTTCAACCCCTGGTCCATCTGTTGCAATAACAGCACGAAGGAAGGTTTGCATTAACAGGGCAGCTCTAAAGTTTGCCCCAGTCCCTGCAGGTGCCTGCTGTGGGATTAGTGACAGCCCAAAGTCCACCGGATTACACCTCTTCCCACTTGGGTTTCCCCTGTTCCCAGATATGTTACATCTTCATGGGATTAGGGCCCAGGCGTGTGAACCCGAGCGGTTTCCATGGGGATGAGGCTGATCCGACCTGAAAGGATTCTAAGAAAGCATCGAGTTAACTCTCTGCACCTGGAAGGCAGTCCATAAAGGGTGGGCAGGGAAGGGCTAGAGGAAAATAGATGCCCGTGGCTGTAAATGTGTCGCCCTGCAGACTTCCTGGTGGGGGCTCTTTGTTTACTGCTGGCTTGTGGAGAGGCACACAGAGGCCATGGCTGTCTGAAGGCGCTAAGCAAATATCTCAGGGGCTCGCCACTTTGTGTTTTACCTTCAGCACTGTGCCACCAACCTCAAGGTGTCCTTTTGAGGCCTGCCTCAAGGAAGCCTGGCGCGGCGTTCAGTCTTTATGAGGAGCTTTGAGGAAAGCGAGGGACGGGTAGGGAAATGCAGCATTTGTTACTTTTTGGTGGGAGTTAGAAATGTGGCTTACAGTTGGGAATGTGATGATTTTCTTGCAGCTGCTCCATTCCCGGTGACAGGGGTGCTTCTGTCATCAATAGTGAGGCAGGGAGGCTAGGGTGGTCCCTGGCACTATTGTCAATTGTGAGGTTGGCAGGATAGGGTGGTCCCTGGCACTGGTGTCAATAGTGAGGTAGGGAGGCTAGGGTGGTCCCTGGTACTATTGTCAATTGTGAGGTTGGCAGGATAGGGTGGTCCAAGGTACTGGTGTCAATAGTGAGGCAGGGAGGCTAGGGTGGTCCCTGGTACTATTGTCAATAGTGAGGCAGGGAGGCTAGGGTGGTCCCTGGTACTATTGTCAATAGTGAGGCAGGGAGGCTAGGGTGGTCCCTGGTACTATTGTCAATAGTGAGGTTGGCAGGATAGGGTGGTCCCTGGCACTGGTGTCAATAGTGAGGTAGGGAGGCTAGGGTGGTCCCTGGTACTATTGTCAATAGTGAGGCAGGGAGGCTAGGGTGGTCCCTGGTATTAGTGTTAATAGAGAGTCCGGGAGGCTAGGGTGGTCCCTGGTACTGTTGTCCATAGTGAGGCATGGAGGTTAAAAGGTCCCCGGTACTGGTGTCAATAGTGACACAGGCAGGCTAGGGTGGTCCCTGATACTGGTGTCAATAGTGACACAGGCAGGCTAGGGTGGTCCCTGGTACTGGTGTCAATAGTGAGGCAGGCAGGCTAGGGTGGTCCCTGGTACTGGTGTCAATAGTGACACAGGCAGGCTAGAGTGGTCCCTGGTACTGGTGTCAATAGTGAGGCAGGCAGGCTAGGGTGGTCCCTGGTACTGGTGTCAATAGTGACACAGGCAGGCTAGGGTGGTCCCTGGTACTGGTGTCAATAGTGAGGCAGGCAGGCTAGGGTGGTCCCTGGTACTGGTGTCAATAGTGACACAGGCAGGCTAGGGTGGTCCCTGGTACTGGTTTCAATAGTGAGGCAGGCAGGCTAGGGTGGTCCCTGGTACTGGTCTCCATAGTGAGGCAGACAGGCTAGGGTGGTCCCTGGTGCTGGTCTCCATAGTAAGGCAGGCAGGCTAGGGTGGTCCCTGGTACTGGTCTCCATAGGGAGGCAGACAGGCTAGGGTGGTCCCTGGTGTTGGTCTCCATAGTGAGGCAGGCAGGCTAGGGTGGTCCCTGGTACTGGTGTCAATAGTGAGGCAGACAGGCTAGGGTGGTCCCTGGTACTGGTGTCAATAGTGAGGCAGACAGGCTAGGGTGGTCCCTGGTACTGGTGTCAATAGTGAGGCAGACAGGCTAGGGTGGTCCCTGGTACTGATGTCAATAGTGAGGCAGGCAGGCTAAGGTGGTCCCTGGTACTGGTGTCCATAATGAGGCCGGCAGGCTAGGGTGGTCCCTGGTACTATTATCAATAGTGAGGCAGGGAGGCTAGGGTGGTCTGCGGTACCTTTTATCAATAGTGAGGCAGGGAGGCTAGGGTGGTCCCTGGTACTGGTCTCCATAGTGAGGCAGACAGGCTAGGGTGGCCCCTGGTGCTGGTCTCCATAGTGAGGCAGGCAGGCTAGGGTGGTCCCTGGTACTGGTGTCAATAGTGAGGCAGGCAGGCTAGGGTGGTCCCCTGTACTGGTGTCAATAGTGAGGCAGACAGGCTAAGGTGGTCCCTGGTAATGGTGTCAATAGTGACACAGGCAGGCTAGGGTGGTCCCAGGTATTTATTTATTTAAACTTATAAGGCGCGCAGCTACCCGCAGTGGGTTTCCCGGCGCTAGGGATAGACTAAAGAAGGAAAGAACTGCCAAATAGGCTTGCTAAAAGCACTGCTCTAATCACTGCTGAAAAAGCCAGATTTTTAGTCCCTTGCGGAAGCTAAAGAGATCCGTTTCCGTCTTTAGGGTCACGGGCAAGGCATTCCAGGATTTAGGACCCAGATGGGAAAAAGATCGACCGCCCATCTTTACTAGCTTAAATCTAGGAATTATGAAATCGCCATTACCTGAGGATCTCAAGGAGCGCCTGGGCTTGTAGGCCTGAATGAGACCCTGTAGGTACTTAGGGGCTGTGTCTTGTTTGATCCTAAAGACGTGGCATAGAGCCTTGAATTTAATTCGGCTCGTGATCCTAAGCCAATGAAGATCGTGAAGTGCTTGAGAAGCAGATATTCTCCGAGGAATGTTACGAAGAAGCCGTGCAGCCGCATTCTGAAAGACTTGAAGTTTTACTGTTGTCAAGTCAGCTCCAAGGTAGAGGACATTACCGTAGTCCAGGCGGGAAACAACCAGTGCCTGGACTACAGTCCTCTGTGTTGAAATAGGGAGCATCCACAAGATTTTTTGAAGCCATATTAAGGTGGCAAAACAAATGGAGGCCACCTTTACTGCCTGCTGCCGCATCGTGAGCTTTTCATCAATGAGGAATCCGAGATTGCGGACCTCAGCAACGGGTTGAGGGGTAGGACCCATACCCTTGGGCCAATGTTGAGGACCCCATAGATCTTTACCCTTGCCCAGGAGCACAACCTCGGTCTTATCCCCATTTAGCTTGAGGAAATTGCTCTGCATCCACCCGGAAACTCGAGTCAAACTCTGCTTCAAAGCCGAGATTTTATTATTACCTTCCACATTAGAGAGGGAAAAAACAATTTGCGTATCATCGCCGTAAATTGTTTTTTCCCTCTCTAATGTGTAAGGTAATAATAAAATCTCGGCTTTGAAGCAGGGTTTGACTCGAGTTTCCGGGTGGATGCAGAGCAATTTCCTCAAGCTAAATGGGGTTAAGACCGAGGTTGTGATCCTGGGCAAGGGTAAAGATCTAGGGGGTCCTCAACATTGGCCCAAGGGTATGGGTCCTACCCCTCAACCCGTTGCTCAGGTCCGCGATCTCGGATTCCTCATTGATGAAAAGCTCACGATGCGGCAGCAGGCAGTAAAGGTGGCCTCCATTTGTTTTGGTACTGGAGTCAATAGTGAGGCAGGCAGGCAGGCTGAAGTAGTTTCTGGTACTGGAGTCAATAGTGAGTCTGTGAGGCTAGGGTGGTCCCTGGCACTATTATCATGCGTGGGACCAGACAGGCCGGGGGGGGGGGGGGGGTCTCCTCCTGAGTGCAGCAACACGAGCCCGCGTTTCTGATTCAAGTACTGAATCAAACCTCGTGAAGCTGACCAGTGCTGCCAGCCTTCATCTCGCCCGCTGGGGGGTGTTTGTAGCCCCTGTAACGTGTGTTGACACAGAGAGAAGCAGTTCTTGGAAAGAACAAACACAGCCGCCTCTTCCAGAAGGCGCCGCCACCTGTAAGACAGGGTTTGACCACAAGGACCAGGGCGCGGGGTTTGGTGAAAGCACTTTACGTGGCAGTGATGTGCTGGCCTTACAGCCAGTCGATGAGGGGATGGAGACGGCCGGTGCCACCTGTGCCAGGTGCAAAGGAGAGGTAAGAGGGTGTCTCCCGAGGAGCAGCTCGCTGGGCGCTGACCTTGGCGCCAGGACTGGCCCTAATCCTGGGGCACGAGGTGTGGGCGCTTTTCAGGCACGTCGTGGTAGCTGCCAGGGGAGACAGACCAGCCTGTTTTATTGTAGTTTCTATTCTGGCACGGGGGCACCATTGATGCCCTTTGCTTAGGTGCCACCGCCTCGGGTACTCCGAGGAGGAATTGTAGAGCCGGAGGGGGATCTGTCCAAAGTTGGCACTGATGCAAAGCCAGATCGTGGGTTTGATTAGGCATCTGTACCAGGGCCAAGCCCGTGATTACGGTACCGCCGAAGTGGCACCAAGGGACAGCAAAGCCCCATTTTCTCTTGGGTATCACGCCGCTTAGAAATGAGCAGCTTTGTTACTGTGACCCTGCTGTTTCAACTCTGCACCGTCGTATTGTTTGTATATACATATATTGGCTAAATTTCAACCCTCGGCTTCTTTGAGGAACAAGGGATGTTCTTGGTAATGTAAATGTCCAGCTGTTTTCAGTTATGTATATGAAGAGGTTTAGCATGTTTCTTAGCAGCTCCAATGTCAGCATATATATTGAGGAAACAGTGCCCAAGATCACACAGGTTGGTGAAACGGGATAGCCAGGATCGGACCACTTGTGTCTCCAGATAAACAGTTGTAAAAGGTCACCACTGGACCTGCTCTCCCATGGCTCACGATTGAAAGATTTTAATGTAAAATAAAATGAGGGAAGACAGTCTCAGTGTCGGAGGGCAGCCTGGGAATGACAGGTCGTTTCCCATAGAGGGTGGGGTTGCAGGTGTCAGTCTAGACTAGTTAACTTCAACACGTGTGTTTTCAAGTGTACGAATACTAAGAAAAGCGATTTCCAAACAGCGATTTTTACTGAATCGCCATTCTTAATGTACTAAACTTTCAATTTTGAAATAGTTGTAGCTAGTGGATCGAAAATCGACCTACCTCATGAATATTAATGAGATAGGCCACCGTTTGCGAGCCTTTAGGAATGGTAGCCATCACAAGAATGGTGGCCTGCTAGGGTCAGTAGACCACCATTCCAGTGATTGCTTTTAAATTCATTTTTTTTAAATACAGCCCATTTTCCTTAAAGTGAACAGGATTCATTTAAAAAGGAAAACATAATTTTTTTTTTTTTAATAGTAGACAGTGTTCTGTGGCCTGCTCTTAGATATATATTTTTTAACATTCTCAAAGAGGAAGGGTACCCGTTCCCATTTGCAAAGGGTTACCACTACCTTTCAGAAGTTGGTAAAAAACGTAACATTTTGCAACCATAATTCGGTCGCAAATCAGTAAAACATACTACTGCAAATCTATGTTTGGAAGGGACGCCCTAAAAACACCCCTTCCAAATATCGAAGCGCAAACCCAAATTTTGATTCAGTGACAAATTACTGTATCACAATTTGGCTTTTTCACATTGAACATTTTTTTTTTGCAGTCACAAATGACACTAGTCTACAAATCGGGCTGTGTGCGACTTTAAAAAAGCTTTGTAGATCTGGCCCAATACGGGTTTGGGAAGATGACTGAATGCTGTTACCTGTTAGTGGCCTCTGATGGTCTTCAGCTGAGGTATAGGGCACCACGGGTGATGAGGTTGGTCTGATGCCCCCATAGTTGCATGCCATCCCCAGTTGTCCCTTGGGGGTGTTCGCCCCTTGTGCAGGTGTCCTGTGAGGGGAGGGTGCAGTGAGTCTTCCCACGGCTATCCTGGTGCACCCTTGGCACCTTGCTCCTTTGCTCTCAATGGACTGGCATTGGAATAAATCAAGTCTAGAGGTCCAGCACAAAGTGCATGATTAAAGTGCTGCCCCCACGCCTTGCCCTACCTTACATGCTCTCTTTATCTTTCAGCCAACGAGAGAATTGAAGACATCAATGGGTGTCCGAAGAGCCGTTCACAAATGGTGAGTTTGTGGTGCCCTGCCACCATGTGTTTTTTGTCAGTTTAAAAAATTGTGAGTTTGTGGTGCTTTGGCACTTTGTATTTTCTGTCACTCTCACAGATGGTGAGTTTGTGGTGCCCCAGCACCTTGTGTTTTCTGCCACTCTCACAAATGGTGAGTTTGTGGTCACCCGGAACCTTGTGTTTTCTGTCACTTTTACAAATGGTGAGTTTGTGGTGCCCAGGCACCTTTGTTTTCTGTCAATTCGCAAATGGTGAGTTTGTGGTGCTCTGGCACCTTGTGTTTTCTGTCACTTCGACAAATGGTGAGTTTGTGGTGCCCTGGCACCTTGTGTTTTCTGTCACTCTCACAAGTGGTGAGTTTGTGGTGCCCCGGCACCTTGTGTTTTCTGTCACTCTCACAAATGGTGATTTTGTAGTGCCCTGGTACCATGTGTTTTCTGTCACTCTCACAAATGGTGAGTTTGTGGTCACCCGGAACCTTGTGTTTTCTGTCACTCTCAGAAATGGTGAGTTTGTGGTGCCCTGGCACCTTGTGTTTTCTGTCACTCTCAGAAATGGTGAGTTTGTGGTGCCCCGGCACCTTGTGTTTTCTGTCACATCCAGAAATAGTGAGTTTGTGGTCACCCGGAACCTTGTGTTTTCTGTCACTCACAAAAATAGTGAGTTTGTTGTGCCCAGGCACCTTGTGTATTCTGTTACTCTAAAAAATGGTGAGTTTGTTGTGCCCTAGCACCTTGTGTTTTCTCGCACTCTCTCAAATGGTGAGTCTGTGGTGCCCTGGCACCTTGTGTTTTCTGTCACTCTCACAAATGGTGAGTTTGTGGTCACTCAGAACCTTGTGTTTTCTGTCACTCTCAACAATGGTGAGTTTGCTGTGCCCAGGCACCTTGTGTTTTCTGTCACTCTCACAAGTGGTGAGTTTGTAGTGCCACGGCACCTTGTGTTTTCTGTCACTTTTACAAATGGTGAGTTTGTGGTGGCCTGGCACCTTGTGTTTTCCGTCACTCTCACAAATGGTGAGTTTGTGGTGCCCCGGCACATTGTGTAGTCAGTGACTTTTACAAATGGTTTGTTTTTGGAGCCATGGAGCCTTATGCTTTCTATCACTTTCACAAATGTTCGCTTGTTGGTGCCAGGGCACCTTGTGTTTTCTTAACTTTTACAAATGCTGATTTTTTGTTGTGCTGGCACCGTGCCTATTCTGTTGCCTTCACGTATGGTGAATAGTTTGTTAACTTGGCAATTCGCCTATGCGGTCACTTTTACAAGTGGCGAGTTTTTGGTGCCCTGGAAGCTTGTGTATTCTGTTACTTAACATATTGAGCCTTTTTGGTGCCTTTCACAACGTGTGTACTGTCATAAATTGTGAGTTTTGTGTGCCCTGGCAGTTAGTGTAGTATGTCAGTTCACATATTGAGAGTTTTTGATGCCTTTACCACAATGTGTACTTTGCCCCTTTCGTAAATTGAGAGTTTTTGGGGCCATGCCACCTTGTGTATTCTGCCGCTTTCATAAACAGTCCATTTTTGGTTCCCTAGCAATGATCTATGCTGTCACTCACAGTTAACACATTCATTTTCCCTGGCACTGCACCTAGAGTGTTTGTTTCATAAACTTGCTGGCACTATGCCTGTTCTGACTCCTTCACAATTGGTGTTTTTATTGCCCCGCCTCCTTGTTTATTTTGCCACGTGCACAAATGGTGAGTTGTTGGTTTCCTTGCACTGTGCCTCTTCTGTAACTTTAACATTTTCTGACTTGTTGGTGCTCTGGCGCGGTGTGTGTTGTGTTTCTTTCACAGTTGCTGCGTTACCGCTCCCTGGCACCTTAAGAACTGTGCACCTTACACTGTCACATAAAGGAGGCTCAGTGTGGCCTTGGACAGTTTGATTCTGGAGGCGTTTGTCTAATGTTGAGTTTTATCCGATTCGAAATGCATATTCTGTAGTAGGGGATCTCTGTGTATAGTCATAATCTAGTGAATAGTCCCGCCCATGTGCGTGGACCCCGGCAATCAAAAATAATCTCTTAAGTTGTCAAAAATAATGCGGAAACTGCAAAGACACTTAAGAGAGAATTTAAAGACAAATAATGCAGCCTATATCCACAGGCACGCCAGACCTGTCGCATTCCTTACATGATGAAATATCTCCACCGGGGAGGAGGGCGGGCGCTTATGACTATAACAGAGATACCCCTACTACAGAACTGGAGTTAAAGGACAGAAACTACTCCTTCTGTAGTAGGGGATCTCTGTGTATAGTCATAATCTAGTGAATAGAATGGCAAGCCCATCCCCACACCAAAGCGGCGGTGGAGAATAAATACATAACGCCACTACTGTGCGAAAAAATTCCGCAGCGAAGCCTGCCCAACCCGCGCGTCTGCCCTGGCGTCAGTGTCCAGGCAGTAATGCTTAGCAAAGGTATGAACCGACTTCCAAGTGGCTGCCTTGCAGATTTCAGCAATCGGCACGTTACGGAGCAGAGCCGTCGTGGCAGCTTTGCCCCTGGTGGAATGAGCCTTTATGCTTACCTCCTAAGGTCTTATTAGCCTTCTGGTAACACAATTGTATGCAGGACACAATCCACCTAGAGATGGACTGTTTAGAGGTCGCAAGACCCGTCCTGACCGATCCATAATTGATGAACAACTGGTCAGACCTACAAATATCTTTGGTTTTATCCAGATAAAATTTCAACACCCTCCTAACATCCAGGGAATGGAGAGACCTCTCCGCTGGAGATGAAGGGTTCTGAAAAAACGTAGGCAAAGTTATGGTCTGGTTGACATGAAAATCAGAAATAACCTTGGGAAGAAATTTAGGGTGAGTACGCATAACAACCTTAGCAGCATGAAACACAGTATAAGGTTCAGTACAACACAACGCCTGAATTTCACTCACCCTGCGGGCCGATGTAATGGCCACGAGGAACGCCGCCTTCCAGGACAGGTGCTGCAACGAAGCCTTATGAATAGGTTCAACAGGCTCCTTCATCAATCTGGACAGCACCACATTCAATTCCCATGAAGGCGAAGGGAGCCTGACAGAAGGGAATACTTTCTTCAATCCTTCCAGAAAATCTTTGATCACAGGGATCTGGAAAAAGGAAGTCTGTGAAGGGCATTTCCTGTAGGCAGTCAATGCAGCAAGATGAACCTTAATGGAATGCACATTAAGGCCAGACTGCGCCAAATGTAAAAGGTAAGGAAGGATGACATCTTCCTTACAGGTCGTAGGGTCATGGTTCTTAGACTGGCACCAGATACAAAACCTCTTCCACTTGTAAGCATATGAAGTTCGAGTGGAAGGTCTCTTAGACTCCTTCAGTATGTCCATGCAATCATCGGGCAGATTCAGATGGCCATATTGCACTATCTCAGGAGCCATGCCGCCAAACTCAAAGACGAGAGGTTGGGGTGTAACATCCGTACCCCGAACTTCGTGAGAAGGTCCGGCCTGCCCGGCAACCGAATGTGAGGAAGGAGAGATCGGTGAAGTAGGTCCGTGAACCACCACTGCCTGGGCCACTCCGGGGCAATGAGTATCATCCGAGCCCTGGACCGGGCCAGCTTGATGAGCACTGCCGGAATCAGGGGAATGCGAGGAAAGGCGTACAGAAAGCTGTTCGTCCAGTTGATCCATAACGCATTCCCCAGCGTCCCTTGCTGGAAGTACCTGGAGGCGAAGTTTCTGCACTTGCTGTTTTCGGCGGTGGCGAACAAATCTACGTCTGGAGTTCCCCACCTTGTGAAGACTTCTCCTAGTACTTCGTCGTTTATGACCCATTCGTGGTTTTCCTGAACCAGTCTGCTCAGTGCGTCTGCCTGAACATTCTGCACACCTGGTAGATGGGTGGCCGTTATCGTCAATCCTCTGGCTAGGAGCCAGTGCCAGATCGTCTGCGCCTCCTGTGACAGAGTGCGTGATCTCGAGCCCCCTTGCTTGTTGAGGTAATACATCGTGGTGGTATTGTCCGTCTGTACAAGCAGAGAGTTGGTCTGGAAGGACGGAAGAAAGGCCTTCAGTGCCAAGTGAACAGCCCTGAGTTCCAGGAAATTGATGTGATACGTGGCGTCCATCGGCGACCACGTTCCTTGAATCTGCAGAGTCCCGGAGTGCGCTCCCCATCCCAGGAGAGAAGCATCCGTCACGACAGTCTGCGTGGGAATGTCCTTGTGAAAGGGAACCCCTCTGAGGAGATTCTCCGCCGAACACCACCACTTCAGAGACTGAAGAGCATGCAGCGACAATCGAATCTTGTCGTCCCAAGATCCTGTCCTCTGATCCCACTGGTCCTCCAAGCACTCCTGCAGCGGTCTCATGTGCAGCCGTGCATTTGGCGTCAGGAAGATACAAGAGGCCATCGATCCCAGTAGAGAAGACACCGTCCTCACTGTTGTAGATGGAGTTGTCATAAGAGCCTGAGCCTTCCGAAGGAGTGATAATCGTCGCTCTTCCGAAGGAGACACGCTTGCTGACAGCGTATTGATGGAGGCTCCCAAGTACTGTATGCATTGGACCGTAGTCGGGACAGACTTGGCCATGTTGATTTGCAGCCCCAGCTTGTTCAAGAGAACGCACGTCTTCTGGAAGTGTGCTCGCGCTTCCGAGAAGGAGGATGCCTTGATCAACCAATCATCCAGGTACGGGTAGACGAACACCTTGTTCTTCCTCAGGTGTGCTGCTACCACCGCCATGCACTTCGAGAATGTTCTCGGCGCAGACTTCAGTCCGAATGGGAGTACTGTGTATTGATAGTGATTGGTGCCGATTTGGAACCGCAGGAACTTCCTGTGTTTGTATGCAATGGGCACATGGAAGTAAGCATCCTGTAGGTCTATAGCACATAGCCAGTCTCCCTATTGCAACTGAGGGTAAATCTGATGCAACAACAGCATGCAAAACTTTTCCCTGTGAATCCATTTGTTTGCCTGCCGCAAGTCCAGAATGGGCCTGAACTCGTTCTTGTCCTTCTTGCGAACCAGAAAGAACCTGGAGTACAGACCTCTTCCTCTCTGAGACAGAGGTACGTCTTCTATCGCCCTTTTCCTCAACAGGATATCCGCTTTCGCCTGAAGCTCGCGCAGCTGAAACTGCGAGCTGACCGGGGGAATTGCTGGAGGAGGGCTGGTGAACCGAAGACTGTATCCATTGCAAACAATATTCAGCACCCACTTGTCCTGAGTAATTTTTCTCCACTCTGCCAGAAAAAATTGAATGTTTCCCCCTACCGGAGTGGGTAACAGATCCGGGGGAAGTAGGTTCCTAGGGCCTAGACCCAGCCTGGCCCTTGGGCGCCGGGGCCGACTGCTGGCCTCCTCTGCCCTTCTGGCGCTTCTGGAACGGCTTACGGAACTGGTGTTGCTGTTGCGATTGCCCCGAAGCCTGGCCTCGTCCTCGGCCTTGCCCGCCGAACCGCCGTTGGAAAGGGCGGTACGTCTTCTTGGTCTCTTTAGGCTTCTCCAGGCCCACAGCCGTTAGCGTCTCGGCCTCCGCCTTCATGCGGGCCATCTCATCGTCCGCATGCTTCCCGAAGAGGGTCTCACCGGAGAATGGTAGGTTGGCCACCCTCTGCTGTGCGTCCGGTTTCAGGGACGTAAGGCGGAGCCATGCGTGGCGTCGTTGGTTGACTCCGTGGCAAAATCCGTGAGCAGCCAACAGGGAAGAGTCCGCCGCAGCGCTAATAATCTGGTTCGCCACCAGCATCCCCTCATTCAGCACTTCCATGAAGTCCTCACGCTTCTCCCGAGGTAAATGCTCAGCAAACCGCTCGAGGGAGTCCCAGAGGGCGCGGTCGTATCGGCCCAACAGCGCCGTGGCACTCGCAGCTTTCATGGAGGTAGCAGAAGTTCCTCAGACTTTCCTCCCCGCCGAATCCATGCCCCAGGACTCCTTAAGGACGGAGTGGTGGCATGTTGCTTGCGGGCCGCCGTCACAATGACAGAGTCAGGAGGGGGTTCCGTTCTCAGAAAGGCCGGGTCCGAATCGGGAGCACGGTACTTCTTCAGCAACCTCGATGGAGCAGCCCTCGTCACCGCAGGGGTGAGAAACAGGGCCATAGCCGGTTCCTCCAGGCCCGGCACCAGAGGTA